>NC_048573.1:60143008-60830508 GCF_013265735.2 Oncorhynchus mykiss
CCCCCCCCTCGGCATGAAGACTATACTATAGAACTAAAAGTAAGGGTGCTTTGTGGTTCTATATTGAACCTTTTTGATGTTCAATATGAAGCCAGCCATTGAACCCATTTTGATTCTAAAGAGTTAGAATATTAAAACCATTACTTCTGGAAGTGTAGTTCTAAACATGAGTGAGCCTTGAGTGGACAGTCTTTAGTGCCACCCAGCTAAATGTGCCCCCTCAGTCCCAATCCCCTTTAGCTGTGTGAAACAGCTAAACCAACGGACACAATTCCAGCCAGGCGAGTGGCTTTATTGAACATCTCATTTCAGTGAGGTGGTTGCTTCTGACTTGCAACGTAACCACTTTCCAACTGTGTGGGTCTCTATTAGTGTGACTCAGAAACAGAAATAGGAAATGTTCTCAGTTAGTTCCCACACCCTGGGAGAAATAACCTCATGCTGTGAGAGATGAAGGACAGAATGCATCATCTACCTGAATCAGATCTTATGTTGCATTATTCCTCTAATAGTGAACACATACGCAGCCCAGACTTGTGTGATACTCATGCATACTGTAGCATATGGCTGCATATGGGCAAGATGGAGACAGTTGTTAAAATTCACAACATACATTGTATTTTCCAGAATGTCTGATTAATTATAATCGTTTGACCACTATATCACCCCAACCCTCTAAATCTACTGATTTTTATATTTTACCTTTATTTAACCAGGCAAGTCAGTTAAGAACAAATTCTTATTTTCAATGACGGCCTGGGAACAGTGGGTTAACTGCCTGTTCAGAGGCAGAACGACAGATTTGTACCTTGTCAGCTCGGGGGTTTGAACTCACAACCTTCCGGTTACTAGTCCAACGCTCTAACCACTAGGCTACCCTGCCGCCCCCGGCAAATTCAAATTCCTGTGTGACCATCTTCAAGAAAATAATGTTGGTAAATAACCACCCTCCTCACTCCATTCCAACCAGGAGGAATACTTAGTAACAACTCGAGGTAGAAAAGGTCATTGAGAGTATTTAACTGATAAATACCGATGATGTTACTCTGTATCAATTGACCAACAAGTTAATAATATACTGTATCTGGTTATCTTTGTTAAATCTCTGTTGGTCAGCATCACCCAGGTAGAAAAGGTTACAGAGAGACAACCATGTGATCTTTATTAGGCAGATAGACCAAAATCCCCTCCACATTCTAAAGGGTTGAACGCAAATGGTGGCTGCGCGCCAAGGAGAGAATAAAATGATCAGAATACCCAGATCGGGAAGATTTCTCCAGACAGTTCGGGAAGATTTCAGTGTCATACAGATGACTCCGTTCTGAGTGTAGCCCACTCTAGATTGACGATACACGTTGGTCTTCTGTCTGTCTTTTTCTGAATTAAGAGCTCCACCTCTTCAAAAGTTTGTCACGAGTCGAGGAACTCCCTCCTTTCAATATCCTTTCAATTAGGACAGAGGAGCGAGCGTAGTGAGGGAGAGCGAGTCGAGGGAAGAAGCTGACTGAGCATTTAGGAGAGATACAGCGAGTTTGAGTTTCAAGGCATGCAGTTTAGAGAAATAGAACAACCTCTCCACAAGCTCTACTGATCTAAAAACATAAGAGCAACGCAGGTGTTGATTAAAACAAATACAATTTTAGTGGATTAATTGAGAAATAGAATGGGTTCCAAAAGATACCATTCGAAGACACCGGGAAAACTGAACTACTCATTATTCTGCATTGGGGTTTGTCTAATAATTCTGCTACCGTTGTGTGATACATTCAACTTGGACGTGGAGAACCCTTCTGTCTACAGCGGACCTAATGGGAGCTACTTTGGATATTCCGTGGAATTTTACTTGACCAATTCTTCAAGGTGAGTATTTTTTCCATCCTGGAAGTCATTTAGAAAGTTACTGTGAACACGGTGGGGAATATGAGGTAATTGACAGTCATTTTCATTGTATGGTAAGTGGTAAACATCTCAGGAGGTTAGAGGGTTTATTCCCGAGTATCAACTGAATCTTTTGGTATAGCCTACATTTAATAAATCAGTTATTACATCAGGTAAATGCACATATGGAATTAGATTTTCTCTTTTGGTTTTGGTTACAAATCCATCCATCCGTGCACGTGCACGATGCACTGGAAAAAGGTTACCCTCATATGATGACGACCAGTGACCGCCCTATGGTACGATTGGGAATAAAAACGTAATCTTTCCTATTGGAAAACGTGTGGGAATGTGACCTCTGAGTCACAAACAAGCTGTGACTTTTATCTCAGCATCCTGGCATGCAGTGGCTCCATCACATCAGTCCTGTCATGTCATTTCCATGTAAAAGGGACGTGAAGTTCACAGAAGCGTGTCAAAGTGGGTGTAAAATGAAAACTAAGAGTCTATATTTGAGAAATTAAGGCATATATACATTTTTCAAACATTTTCCATCCTAAAAATGTGGAATTAACAAAGGCTTTGATTTCTGGTCAGACAGATGGAAAAGGGGTCTTAGAAAACATCTACCAGAAAAAGTCTTAAAACGTGTTAGAAATACATTAAAACACGATGTTGAAGTAAAGACCCCTGCCAACTAATTTCAGAGAAAATGTTCTGTCTTCTAAGTTTAAGAAATATTGCCTTGTGCCTTGAAATGCCCATATCCTCAAGATATCTTCTAAATTCTTTCCCTCATGAGGAAGGAGGATAATGAAAGTTCACAGAAGTAACAAGTAAAGGTAGACTTATCGCTTAGTTAGTTTTGACTGATCTTTAAAAAATATATCTATAAATTATTAAGTGATTGAAACACGAATTTCAGAAAAATCGGTAACAGAATTTCTGCAATTGAGTTGGCTACAATGGGAAATCATAGTAGTCACAAACCACAGTTGGGTTCCCAAGTTTGGAAAGCACAGTACTGCACAGTAGAGTAGAGTAAAGAAAAGTAGATTATAGTTCAGTACAGTAGAGTTCAGTGGAGCTCAGTACAGTAAAGAAACGTTGAGTTTAGTACAATAGAGCACACTACAGTCGAGTACACTATAATGCACTCTAGTGTACCGAACTACGCTTTACTGTACTGATCTCTAATGTCCAAACTTGTGAAGCATAGACGTCTATGGTTGGTTCAGACCAACCAAATGTGGTCTTGTTTGGCGGCAGAACTCATTAAAATAATAGCCAGTGTGTAGAATAATACCCAAATATGCAAAGGAGAATTTTGCATATGTATACCTTTGTATGCCCATTTAGGATACATCACTATCAGGAAAATGACATTGATATCCATAATTATTATGCATTTCTGTGTAGTACAGATCAGGGACCCATGTTGAAATTCCGTTCCCGCAATTCCGTTACCGGGTGTCAATGTGTCATGTCATAGTTAACACCCCATTCTTTCTGCAGACATCGTTGAATCTTAATTCGGAGCAGGTATTTTTGAGTTTTTAGAAAACTCTGTGTAAATTGTTGAAAGTAGTCCTTCTGCATAGAGTTGACTGCTTTGTTAAACGTTGAAATCAAAAATATGAATCTCAGCGTAATTCTGTTACTGTGAATTGCCAGTCTATAGTTCTGCTGAGATCATTCATCAAAGACATTCTCCGGAACTTTGGCGACTGCTAAGTATTTGTAAACCTCCCGCGTTGGACTGGATGTGTCAATGTGTAGTTCATACATATATCATCTATGAGCAGAATTACTGTCTTACCTCCATTTGCCCCGAAATCCCTAGTTTGAAAGCAACTGTTTTTCTGGAAGCTGTGCTTGCGCCATTTTCCCTACATTTCCCCCCATGTGGGCCAACCCTAAACAATTTGAGTTCTAACCAATGAGCTTCAGCCCCTCAAGATGCACACACAGCAGAGCGAGATAGCGAGCAATGACGTGGTACACATATCTGCACATATGTGATGTAGTACACAGTTTTCGGGGACCATATTTGACTCGTGAGTGCTACTCTCAGAACTACTGGCTAGAAAGTAAGTACCGGAGAAAGTACCGGAGAAACTCTTTAAGAAGGGTTTAAAACAGTCCATGTCACACTTATTACAGGTACTTACAGACTACTTGAGCAGCACAGCCAAAATGTGGTCAGGGTAGAACCCGGACTATTTGCATTGTGTGCCCACCCCAACCCCTCTTTTACGCTGCTGCTACTCTCTGTTTATCATATATGCATAGTCACTTTAACTATACATTCATGTACATACTACCTCAAATGGCCCCGACCAACCATGTACAGTAGACCTTTTTTTTCCCGCACTATTGGTTAGAGCCTGTAAGTAAGCATTTCACTGTAAGGTCTACCTACACCTGTTGTATTTGGAGCACGTGACAAATAAACTTTGATTTGATTTGATAGATAGTCTGAAGACAGACGTAGTTGATGATGGAAGGCACCCAGACGGTCACTGCTGTCCATGAGCTGTTTGCTGTGTGTGTCGACCACCACTCATCAGTAGGCCGTGTCAGCGACTCAGCCTGGACCTAGCTATCTGCCCTGTAATTTTAATAATTCATCATTAACCAAAGTGAAGCTTCGCTGGGGTGTCGGCGTCAGACGCAGTCAGATGTCCTGGCTGACCGTGTTTGTGTCTGTCTGGCCATAACGGTCTCACCTGCCAGAGCGTTCTAGGGGTTTAGGAGAGGGGCTTTGTGCAGAGTGGGTCGCCAGTGACTCCAGTTTCCCACTGTTTCTCCTCTCTAGTTCTCTTGACTACAGTTCAGACACAGGCAGGTCTAGCAAAGCTGTATGATTTAGGATGTGATGCTAGCAGACACTGAGTCAGAGGAGAGTCCGTTAAAGCCCATCTACCTCCTCTACCTCCCTTCTCCTCACCCCTTCCTCCCCCTCTGCTGGTCTGATGTCAATCTGCACGGTCTTTAACCCCCCTCCCCCTCTGTCTGCCCAGGCCCCGTCTGTCTCATATATGTAGTGTGAAGTCACAGCAACAGCATGAACAGCAGTCATCTCTCCCGCCGATGACTTCATCTTAACTTTTAACAACTGAGACATCGTGGTAAGGGGAGGAGAGAAGAGACAATGGGTTTAAGATTCAAGAACATGTGTACTGTGTTCTAGAAGATGGATACTGCATTTAGCATCTGCCACACACTTGATTTTGTACTTGTGTATATAGCCAAGTTATCGTTATTCATTGTGCATTTATTCCTTGCTATCTTTACATTTTTCAATTATTTAAAGGACCAGTCAAAAGTTTGGACACACCTACTCATTCCAGGGTTTTCTTAAGTTTTAAAAACTATTTTCTACATTTTCTACCAAAAATGTGTTAAACAAATCAAAATATATTTGAGATTTTAGATTCTTCAAAGTAGCCACCCTTTGCCTTGATAACGGTGTTGTGGCTTTACTTTCATGAATCTGATGACTGTTATTTATCGAGTCAACTAACTATGTTTAATTGTTACCCAATTAAATTAATATTGTAACAATGAACTCATTAGGAATTTGGGACACCACGAGAGCTGTTGTCTATCTATCACATCCATAAAACAGTCAACGTATTAATCATAACCTCATATCATATCATCATTCTGAACAGTCGTAACCTCCTGCATCTGCAAAAACTCCAGTCGTACTTATGATTCAGTACTGCACAAATTGGTTTTATTATTTATTTACTAGCTAACTAAATGATAAGACAGGATAACATATACACTTAATACATTAGGAAAAGGTCCCTAGCGGACTGACGTAACAAATGGCGGCTTGTTACACAGGGAGAGAGAGAGAAAAAGACACTTATCGTTGATACATTTTAGAAACTATTCTCACAGTAATCATATCCTTTGCACATGAACCGCCACCCATTTGGAGTAAGAAATCATGAGCGTATTTATGTTTAAATGCCTTCGTTCACCGTGGATCTCTGTCGGAACCCTCACTCCTTAGGAAGGGTGTTGGGCCTTTCAGCGGCACGCTTGTGAGGCTCTGATTGTCCAAAAGGGTTCTCCCCTCCCCCGTCTTCTACTGTTGTTCTCTCTGGAAGATGCTCCTTGGAAGATAGGCTAGCCAGCTGTTTTGACAGTTCCCGTTGGTGATGAAAGGTGTAGAATACGGTGATTTGAGAAGAGTAGTAGAATAGAATGGTTTGAAGAGTAGTAGAATGGTCTCTCCTAAAATCAAATTCCCATCTTAACAAAAATACTTTCATTGCTCATATTTCATGCACAATGTAAAGGATTGAGACTTCATACATGTAGTGCATATACTTTTCAAGTTACAGTATTTCCTTTATAACACTTTTTATGACATCACAAATAACATCCTATATGACATTATTATTTTTTAGATCACCTCTGACCATTTCCCACATTCTTATGTTAGAAATATCGTTCCAGTATTCGCTTTAGAATATGTTAGAGTTTTGTCGGGAAAAGTCTCTGAAGACAAAGGAACATTCCTAATTTACGACAGGGTGTGAGCTGTCAACCCCCCAACAGCTCTCTCCTCCCCCTTCTGTGAATGAGAGAGAGGGTCTGGTTACTGTCATCCATTGCCAAGCTGACCTGACACATTCGGACCCACATAGGACAGTCATGACAACAGTTTTGCACACTCTTGGCATTCTATCAACCAGCTTCAACTGGAATGTTTTTCCAATAGTCTTGAAGGAGTTCCCACATATGCTGAGCACTTGTTGGCTGCTTTTCCTTCACTCTGCGGTCCAACTCATCCCAAACCATCTGAATTGGATTGAGGTCGGGTGATTGTGGAGGACACGTCATCTGATAAAGCACTCATCACTCTCCTTCTTGGTCAAATAGCCCTTACACAGCCTGGAGGTGTGTTGGGTCATTGTCCTGTTGAAAAACAAATTATAGTCCCACTAAGTGAAAACCAGATGGGATGGGGTATCGCTGTAGAATGCTGTGGTAGCCATGCTGTTTAAGTGTGCCTTGAATTCTAAATGAATCACAGACAGTCACTAGCAAAGCACCCCCTCACCATCACACCTCCTCTTCCATGCTTCACGGTGGGAACCACACATGCAGAGATCATCCGTTCACCTACACTGCATCTCACAAAGACATGGCGGTTGGAACCAAAAATCTCCAATTTGGACGCATCAGACCAAAGGACAGATTTCCACCAGTCTAATGTCCAATGCTCGTGTTTCTTGGCCCAAGCAAGTCTCTTCTTCTTATTGGTGTCCTTTAGTAGTGGTTTCTTTGCAGCAATTCGACCATGAAGGCCTGATTCACGCAGTCTCCTCTGAACAGTTGATGTTCAGATGTGTCTGTTACCTGAACTCTGTGAGGTGTAGTTAATTGACCATTTCTGAGGCTGGTAACTCTAATGAACTTATTCTCTGCAACAGAGTTAACTCTGGGTCATAGTGCTGGATGGTTTTCCAGATTGACTGACCTTCATGTCGTTTCTCTGCTTATTTGAGCTGTGCTTGCCAAAATATGGACTTGGTCTTTTACCAAATAGGGCCATCTTCTGTAACTTTTCACAAGGCACATCTGTTAATTGAAATGCGTTCCAGGTGACTACCTCATGAATTTGGTTGAGAGAATACTAAGCATGTGCAAAGCTGTCATCAAGGCAACGGCTGGCTACTTTGAAGAATCTCAAATATAAAATATATTCTGATTTGTTTAACACTTTTTTTAGGTTACTAAATGATTCCATATGTGTTATTACAGGGTTCCTGAGTGGCACAGCAGTCTAAGGCAATGCATCTTAGTGCCAGAGTGGTCACTACAGACACCCTGGTTTGAATCCAGGCTGTATCACAACTAGCTGTGATTGGGAGTCCCAATTGGCTCAGCGTCATCCAGGTTTGGCTGCTGTAGGCCATCATTGTAAATAATAATTTGTTCTTAACTGACTTGCCTGGTTAAATAAAAAATAAATTCATAGTTTTGATGTCTTCACTATTATTCTATAATTTAGAAAATAGTAAAATGAAAGAAAAACCCTTGAGTGAGTAGGTGTGTTCAAACTTTTGACTGGTATTGTATATATTTTTCTCTGCATTGTTGGGAAGGGCCTGTAAGGAAGCATACACTTGTTGTTTATGAAGCATGTGACAAATACAATTTGATTTGAATGTGTATGCTAATGCTACTACCAAATGTGTAGCCAAACCAAACACAGAATGAGAGCCGAGTCAAATTTAGCAACCAGTGGTCCAAATCAGTCTAATACGTCCACATTTCACACTCGTTGTTTGTGACAGCTTCACAAGTCAATAACATAAACCAACAGGAAACGGACACATCAGAAACAGAAAAGTTTCCAGTTGTCACTCGTTTTCTTCTCAGTTATCAGACTATCGCCCACATTGTGGCGACACGGGGGAGTAGGGGAGTAGCTGGAATACAGGGGTGAGGTCAGTCTGGCCGGGATGGGGAGGGTGTTCTCTCTGTCTGTCTGTGTGTGTGTGTGTGTGTGTGTGTGTGTGTTTTATTTCCGAGCCTTAACAGCAGCATAGGCCCACAGAGACACACAAAAATGAGAAAAAGCAAGCTTGAACCTTCTCACACATTCATCTCCCTCACCCTACTTACTACACACTGACAGACTTTCACCCTCACTGATAGCATGTCTCCATGAGGGTGTACGTGTGTCTGATTCCTGTCAGGCCCCTGGCCTGGTCTAGGAGAGTGATGTTAGCTAGTAGACAGAGAGGACACTAGCCATGCGCTGACACCACCGTGGTAGACTGCCTGAAGGTCTATGAACTGTGTGTGTGTGTGTGTGTGTGTGTGGACTAGGGAGAAGTAGCATGTGTGTGTGTGTGTTAGTAGTCTAGAGAGGGAGAGGCAGCACAGTGTGGGGCCTTGTAAGGATAGGTCTGCTCCTCAACCTGATATATGAATCTCAGCGAGGCCCTGGTGCCGGCCAGATCCACCATGTTGAGAAGAAGACTGCCTAATACCTCTCCATCCATCCAGCAGCAGCATCACATTCCTCCTTCCCTGTCTCTGGTGCCAGACAGGGATCAGGGGATGGACTGCTAAGATGGCTGAGGTCAGAGGTCAGACTATAGATGACAGGCTGTCCGCGAGGGTCTTGTCTGTCTTGACTGATCGATGTCTGCTTCATAGATTTATCAAAGGGTCTTGTCTGTCTTGACTGATCGATGTCTGCTTCATAGATTTATCAAAGAAGTTTCCATGCTCCTGTCCCAATAACAGCAGGCTTTCCTATCTGTCTGTCAGAGGAAGAGAATAGAGGATATATCAAGAGACCTTTTGAACTATGATGAAGTTATATACTCAAGGAGTCTGTCAGATACTCAGTGCATCACAAATCCGGTGGGCTGACCTGAATTACTGAGGATAGTCTCTGTCTGTCTTTCGATGTGGTGTAGTTCTGTACAGATTACATTACAAGACAGTCATAAGGAGATGTTTGGTCATGGATGCCTCTGCTGCTGCTGATAATGTTTCCCAGCCTATCCCTGCCACATGTGGTCTAGATGGGGTGGTGTTCTGGATTAGATCATGGATGGTTTGGCTGTGACGTACCCAGATTGAGGTCACCGTGTTCATGTTGGTCACTTTCCTGGAGTTTACCCCCTTAAATAGAGTTTCTGCAAATACAATATTGACACTGGACCCACTGGGGGCTCTGTTAGCTACTAAAACATATGTTTTTCCTCTGTGTCTATACTGTCTCCCTCTCCATATATGATCAAACAGGTTTCTGGTATTGTTTTCATTGTTGGTATTCTTTTATTTTGTGAGATTCTTATAAATCAGTTTGTGTGTGGGGTAGTTGTTTAAATTGGGCATGTGTATTTGGGCTGCCAAGCTATTCTTCACCCAGGTTCTCTGCTCTGCGATTAGCTGCTTTTCATGGCCCTGTGTGTTGGACAATGGGGCTCTTTGTGGGATGTCAGAAAAGGTTTGCTGTTTTCCGTCTGAGAAGCTTTCCATGTGACTCCATTTTCTTTCTTTCTTCACTTTTTAAAAGGCCTTTGAGTCTTTTTCTATTCATGCTTCAGGCCTGTGAGGTTGGTCTGGTCTCTCTGTAACATTAGTGTGTTGTTTGAAAGGTTAATGGGGACATGCTTAGCCTGGTGACCGAGGTCATGAAACAACCCTGTCTCAAACATTGAAGGCCTGTCTAGATTTTACTGCCCTGTTCGGTAATAGGAGGCTTATATAAAGAAGTGTGTGTGTGTGTGTAGGTCAGTCAGTGGAAAAAGGTACGTGTGTTTTGTCATGATAAGCCTAATTGGCCCTGTGGACCCCTGTGTTAGGTCTGCTGTGCCTGTGTGGTGGGAAATGCCCTCAGGACGTCACATACTCAGCAGCTGACTCGTCGATTGAGTCGCCCTGACGACACACACTTAGGTAGATTTAATATTTACTGCCAGAAGTCCTAGCTTGTTTAACCCTATTAGGGTCAAAAAGGGACTCTATTCATTGTGCAGATTTGGTAACGGCATTCTTCTTTTAGGGAAAATGGACCTAGCCAGACCAAACATTGGAATCAAAATAGACTAGCTCTTTCCAGTTCAGATTCACATTTTCAATTAAATGGAATTGACCACATTTCTGCTACTCTGGCAGTCAGTTTGCACAAGAGGGTGCTTGGGAGATAACAGAGACCGTTTGTTTCCAGACAGCTGTGGTGAATGGGAGGTGATCAGAGGGATGGCTGAGTGACTCTTCTCCCATCGGCTTCACTGTTTTTCCGTATAGAGGTGGGAAGGACCCCCCTCTGTGGTCACTGTGGAAAGGTGTGAACGGCCTGTAGTTAAAACATCCCTCATGTTTATGAGGTCCATGGGGGTGTGTAAATTAGGGGTTTGGGGATTTTTCAGAGCTGGGGGTGGATTGCAATTTGGCATCAGAAATATATAGCGTCTGTAACGGCTCTCGTCGGTGGAAGGAAGAGTGGACCAAGAGGGAAAGTGTTCATAATATTTATTTTCAAGAAACACTCAAACAAAAATAACAAATCCCAAAAAAATGAAAGCGAACAGTTCCGTCAGGCACAGACACTAAACAGAAAGAACACCCCACATAACCCAAACGGAAAATCACAACTTATATATGATCCCCAATCAGAAACAACGATAGACAGCTGCCTCTGATTTGGAACCACACTCGGAAAAACAACAAAGAAATAGAAAACATAGATTTTCCCACCTGAGTCACACCCTGACCTAATCAAACATAGAGAATAAATAAGGGTCTCTAAGGTCAGGGCTTGACAGTACACCCCCAAATGTGTGGACTCCGGCCACTAACCTGAACCTATAGGGGAGGGTCCGGGTGGGCATCTACTCTCGGTGGGGGCTCCAGTGTGGGACGCAGACCCCGCTCCGCTTTAGGCTCCCCCCACTTCGGTGGCGCCTCCGGTGCAGGGATCGTCGCCGGGACTTCTGGACCGTAGATCGTTGCTGCAAGCTCTTAACTGGGGTCCGTCGCTGGAGGCTCCGGACTGGGGACCGTCGCTGGAGGCTTCGTACGTGGAGCTGGAACAGGTCTCACCGGACTGAGGAAACGTACTGGAAGCCTGATACGTGGAGCTGCCACAACGTGTCCTGGCTGGATACCCACATTAGCACGGTGAGTGTGGAGAACTGGCACAGGACGCACTGGGGTATGAAGGCGCACTGGAGGCGCAGGATATACTGAGCCGTGGAAGCGCACTGGAGGTCTGGAGCGTAGAGCTGGCACAACGCGTCCTGGCTGAATACCCCCTGTAGCACGGCACGTGCGGGGAGCAGGCACAGGCCGCACTGGGTTGTGCTGGCGAACTAGGGATACCGTGTGTAGAGCTGGCACAGGATATCCTGGGCCAAAGAGACGCACCGGAGACCAGGAGCGCTGAGCCGGCACAATCCGTCCTGGCTAAATGCCTACTCTAGCACAGCAACTGCGGGGAGCTTGCACAGAGCGTATCGGGCTGTGGATGCGCACTGAAGGCACGGTGCGCAGAACCGTAAAACGTGGCACAACTCATTGTATTTACAGGGAGTTGGTTCTCGTTCACCCCTTAGTTCCGCTCGCTCCGCTCGCCAACCCGTATGCCCCCCCTAAAAATTTGGGGGGCTGCCTCTCGTGCTTCGGTCGTTGAGCTAACCCTTCATATAGTCGCCGTTCTGCTCTCGCTGCCTCTCGTGCTTCCGTCGTTGAGCTAACCCTTCGTATAGTCGCCGTGCTGCTCTCGCTGCCTCCATCTGCTCCCTTGGAAGGCGATACTCCCCGACCGTGTCCAGGGTCCTTCCCCCTCCAGGGTTTCCTCCCATGTCCAGTCCTCCTGGCTACGCTGCTTGGTCCTTTTTTTGGTGGGGTGTTCTGTAACGGCTCTCGTCGGTGGAAGGAGGAGTGGACCAAAACGCAGCGTGGAAAGTGTTCATGATATTTATTTTCAAGAAACACTCAAACAAAAATAACCAATCAAAAAAATGAAAGCGAACAGTTCCGTCAGGCACAGACACTAAACAGAAAAAACACCCCACAAAACCCAAACGGAAAATCACAACTTATATATGATCCCCAATCAGAAACAACGATAGACAGCTGCCTCTGATTTGGAACCACACTCGGAAAAACAACAAAGAAATAGAAAACATAGATTTTCCCACCCGAGTCACACCCTGACCTAACCAAACATAGAGAATAAATAAGGATCTCTAAGGTCAGGGCGTGACAGCATCTCTAACCTCAGCTCCATGTTTATGAAGAAAGAGTATGGGGTTTTAAATGACCAACTTGCCACTTATGAAACCCTTGTTGCAGTGAAATGACACAGTTAGTGGGTTTGCTGAATGAAACACTCGTTGCAGTGAAATTACACGGTTGGTGGGTTTGCTGAATGAAACCCGTGTTGCAGTGAAATGACACAGTTTGTGGGTTTGCTGAATAAAACACTTGTTGCAGTGAAATGACACGGTTTGTGGGTTTGCTGAATGAAACCCATGTTGCAGTGAAATGACACGCTTGGTGGGTTTGCTGAATGAAACCCATGTTGCAGTGAAATTACACGGTTTGTGGGTTTGCTGAATGAAACACTTGTTGCAGTGAAATGACACGGTTGGTGAGTTTGCTGAATGAAACCCATGTTGCAGTGAAATGACACGGTTGGTGGGTTTGCTGAATGAAACCCGTGTTGCAGTGAAATGACACGGTTGGTGGGTTTGCTGAATGAAACCCATGTTGCAGTGAAATGACACGGTTGGTGGGTTTGCTGAATTGAAACCCATGTTGCAGTGAAATGACACGGTTGGTGGGTTTGCTGAATGAAACCCATGTTGCAGTGAAATGACACGGTTGGTGGGTTTGCTGAATGAAACCCATGTTGCAGTGAAATTACATGGTTGGTGGGTTTGCTGAATGAAACCCATGTTGCAGTGAAATGACACGGTTGGTGGGTTTGCTGAATGAAACCCATGTTGCAGTGAAATGACACGGTTGGTGGGTTTGCTGAATGAAACCCATGTTGCAGTGAAATTACATGGTTGGTGGGTTTGCTGAATGAAACCCATGTTGCAGTGAAATGACACGGTTGGTGGGTTTGCTGAATGAAACCCATGTTGCAGTGAAATGACACGGTTGGTGGGTTTGCTGAATGAAACCCATGTTGCAGTGAAATTACATGGTTGGTGGGTTTGCTGAATGAAACCCATGTTGCAGTGAAATGACACGGTTGGTGGGTTTGCTGAATGAGCTAAAGTACTTCTGTGCTTCTCATTTCACTCCATCACCATAGAAAGATGGCAAGATAAATGGCAAGATAAATTAAAACATTCAACTAGTATTCCCCCACATATTTGAATTGGGATTATTTGATTTAATTTTGAGCCCATAATCACAAATCAAGTAAAGTAAAACAAACCACAGATGTATTTATGTTTCACAGAGGAACTGAGGGTATCTGGAATGATGTTCATCATTCACTACTCTAGATTATAACCATGAAATACGTTAAAATGAATGGGAAACCCCATCACATAATATATCTCCCAAATCAAAACGTGCAATGTTAGAGTAGCGGTACTGTAGCCCATAGAAATAGAATTACTAGAAGTGACGTCCCCATTCAAGTCGATGAGGCCATAATGGAATGCAATTCTATTTCAATGCTGTAACCTGCACAGTAACCAGTGCTGCTTTATCCCTGTCCTGTTTAGCATTTGTGGCACAAATACAATGCAAGTCAATGGTTCCTATTTTAGCATTTTCACGCTTCATATCCAAATCATGTATACTTTAGGATGGTTTGGACATGACGTGTGAAAATACTAATATAGGTACCATTGACTTGCATTGGATTTGTGACACAAATTATAAAAAGTTAGCATTTGAAACAGTGGCCAGGTAAACAAAACCAAAGCATGGGTTGCTGTCATACCTGCTCTATAGACTATTTTTTTAAAGCAGTCTCCTAATAACAGGAACAGCACCATCTAGTGGTCAGAACTAGCCAGGGAGCCTAGTGGTTAGAGTGTTGGGCTAGTAACCGAAAGGTTGCTGGATCGAATCGCTCAGCTGACAAGGTAAAAATCTGTAATTCTGCCCCTGAACAAAGCAGTTAAACCACTTTTCCCCGGTAAGCTGTCATTGTAAATAAGAATTTGTTATTAACTGACTTGCCTAGTTAAATAAAGGTTAAATACATCCAATAAAAATATATAATAATATCAGGATGTATTCAATGACTAATTTCTCTTAATTGGGGGTGGGGGACGAAACATCTCCAAATTCACTGAGAATACATTACATGGGATAAATGAACAATAATCCGAGGCGCAGCTCCTTACTACTTGTTAAACATAGAGAACTGATACTAAACTAAGCAAAAAAAGAAATGTCCTCTCACTGTCAACTGTGTTTATTTTCAGCAAACTTAACATCTGTAAATGTTTGTATGAACATAAGATTCAACAACTGAGACAATCTGAACAAGTTCCACAGACGTGTGACTAACATAAGTGGAATAATGTGTCCCTGAACAAAGGGGGGGTCAAAATCAAAAGTATCAGTCAGTATCTGGTGTGGTCACCAGCTACATGAAGTACTGCAGTGCATCTGCTCCTCGTGGACTGCACCAGATTTGCCAGTTCTTGATGTGAGATGTTTCCCCACTCTTCCACCAAGGCACCTGCAAGTTCCCGGACATTTCTAGGGGGGAAGGGCCCTAGCCCTCAGCCTCCAGACGTGCTCAATAGGATTGAAATCTGGGCTCTTCGCTGGCCATGGCAGAACACTGACTTCCCTGTCTTGCAGGAAATCACGCACAGAATGAGCAGTATGGCTGGTGACATTGTCATGCTGGAGGGTCATGTCAGGATGAGCCTGCAGGAAGGGTACCACATGAGGGAGCATGATGTCTTCCCTGTCACGCACAGTGTTGAGATTACCTGCAATGACAACAAGCTCAGTCCGATGATGCTGTGACACACCGCCCCAGACCATGACGGACCCTCCACCTACAAATCGATCCCGCTCCAGAGTACAGGCCTCGGTGTACCGCTCATTCCTTCGAAGATAAACGTGAATCCGACCATCACCCCTGGCGAGACAAAACCTTGACCTGTCAGTGAAGAGCACTTTTTGCCAGTCAACGTTATCTGGTGACTTACAACAGACCTACAAGCCCTCAGTCCAGCCTCTCTCAGCCTATTGCGGACAGTCTGAGCACTGATGGAGGGATTGTGCATTCCTGGTGTAACTCGGGCAGTTGTTGTTGCCATCCTGTACCTGTCCCGCATTTGTGATGTTCGGATGTACCAATCCTGTGCAGGTGTTGTTACACGTGGTCTACCACTGCGAGGACGATCATTAAACAAAGGCACCAAAAGTGTAAACACTTTTTCTGCTTTGCACATTGTTTGCAGTTCTGCAACACACTACAGACTGTTTCTTACATTAGACACTTCGTTCAAGAATGATATCTCTTGCAATCATATGGAAAATTATTCAAAAAGAAAAACATACCTGAAATTGGCATCACCCACACACACACATGAAAACATTCTACAGTAATTGAACCCCAATTAGTCTGAGCTTCACCACTACAAATAGACCTCAGATAAGCTCCCCACTTTTGTGAGAACTTTGCAAACATGGAGGCAGTGAGAGCCAGAGGAAGAGGTAGAGGAAGAGAGAGAGGAGTAGGATGAGGACGAGGACAAGAACGAAGAAAGGGACCAGGCAATAGACGGAGACATATTTCCGACGGCATTAGGGCCACTTTGGTGGACCATGTCATAAGTCATGGCCTGACGATGAGGGAGGCTGGGCAGAGTCCAGCCCAACCTGACTCGCTACATGGTAGCATCCATAATATGGACATTTAGACTGGAGAACAGGTATGTTGTCAACTTTCTACACAAGACTGTACCTATGTAATTTTTGCACATCATTCTGCATCACAGTACAATACAATGTAGTCCTACAATATTAAGTCTATGCTCCTCAGTGAACAAAAAAATAGGCATAGTGCTGTGAAGTACATGTAATACTGTTTTGATGTTACTGTGAAAAGTATGTAAAAAAATAATAACCTAACCAATGATGACATTCTTGCATTTTCTACAGAACTTCCAGACGACCTCCTGAGGGTTGAAGGCAATGTCTGTTCACCATGAACAGGAACTGGCCATTGTCAATCTAGTGTTTACAAACAACACCATCCGCCTACATAAACTACGAGAGCAAATCATCGCAGATCACACAACATTCCATAATATCAACCGTGTCAGTATGTCGACACTCTGCCGCATCTTGCGTCAACACCAACTTACGCTGAAGCAGCTGTACAGGGTTCCATTTGAGAGAAACAGCGTTAGTCAAAGACCTCCTTGTCTGTGGGGGCACCTGCCTTGCCTGTAGCTTGTAGTTTTTGACTGAATGTGTCTGACCCAACCCACCCCCATCCTTGTGAAAATGTAAACATTGTAGTTCTGTATTTTTATTAAACACCATATTCACGGTACAGTGTATGCATTTTCTGTTAGAGAGTCCTGGACTTTGAAATATCACCTTGTGTGCCGCCATTAGTCTGCAAGGAGTTCTCCATCACCATGCCACCCTCGGTCCCTACAATACTGCACACATAATCATATTTCTGGATGCATTACATAATGCAGTTGTACAGGACGGACCAGAGCAGCCCAGGTTTGTTCTCATCTGGGATAATGTTAGTTTCCACCAGGCTGCTCTGGTCAGGGACTGGTTCACCAACCACAATAACTTCACAGTTGTATACTTACCCCCTTACTCCCCATTTCTCAAACCGATTGAGGAATTATTGTCGGCTTGGCATTGGAAAGTGTATGACCACCAACCACATGACTGCCTGCCTCTAATGCAAGCAATGGAAGAGGCATGTGGAGACATTGAGGTGGGCTCAGTCCAGGGTTGCATACAACAGTCAAGGCGATATTTTCCCTGTTGCTTAGCCAGGGATGACATTGTTTGTGATGTGGATGAGTGATGTGGCCAGACCCTAACAGAAGGCGGGATCCATAAACCATCCACCCCATCCCTTTTATTATTATTTTTTTTTAAATTTCACCTTTATTTAACCAGGTAGGCCAGTTGAGAACAAGTTCTCATTTACAACAGCGACCTGGCCAAGACAAAGCAAAGCAGTGTGACAAAAACAACACAGAGTTACACATAAACAAACGTACAGTCAATAACACAATAGAAAACAATAGAAAAATCTATGTACAGTGTGTGCAATCCCTTACAATACTATTATTTGTTTACCATCGCACTGCAATTTTACTAATTATTTTTGTTTACGTGAGTTTACAGTAACATATTGTATTGATTACTGTACTGTAATTCTACTTTTCTTTGTGTTTTTGTTGTTGTAAAAGCCTGCAATGTCAAAAAATAAGCCATTTATATTTTTTGCTGAAGCCTTTCTATTTGTGTGTTCATTGGAATGTGAGTAGATGTAAGTCTTTATGAGAAAATGTACTACAAAGTACTAAAGACATCAGTGTGTTGCTGCTTTGAAAGAGTAATTAAAATGGTGCATGTGTGTATAATTTTGTTGCAAATTTACAATTTTGAAAAAGGATTTTTAGGTTTTGATTGCAGAGTTTCATTTTGCCATAGAAGTGAGATGTTTATCTCTAAGCGTTGTCTTATTTGGCTTGTGTGTAGAGTTTTGACACAATGAGTCAAATTCCGCAACAAGTTTGTAAGCAATCGCAAAAAAATATCATTTCTCAAGAGATTCAATTATATATCAACAAAAGCAGAAATGCCAATCTTATTTCTTTCTAGCAACAGAAATGATTCCAGAACAATCAGAAATGGTGGGTGTCAATCCTCTTGTGCTGTTTGAGGTGGAACGACCCTGAAACGAAACAGCAGTGTAGTGTATGTGTGGCTCTCTGCACCTGGGCCAGTTCTGTTGATTTGCAAGCCTCCTGCTCCACTGCACAGGACCAATGTCCTTTGGGAGGACATTTTTTTGCAGTGACATTAAGATCCGGTTCTGGAGATGGGATAATGTTTATCAGATCAACATTGGTGGGTGTGTAGTTTTTGTTCTAACTCCTGCTTTTGAAGAACAGTACTCAAGATGGGAGTTTGACAAAGAATGTTTTAACCTGGATGCTGGGTAGTTTTGGTAAATTGTTAGGAAACCCTAATGAGATGGGAACTGTTCCATAATTCTCAAAATAATACTTTCCAGTGCAGGTTCCTACCTCATTTAGTCATTGGATACAGCCTACTGTAGCAGCTTACTGGTTGTATGAGTGAGCGTTCTGCACAGTGCTCTCTCTCATTCAGCTCTAACTGTCCCAGCAGGCCCTGGTACTCTCATCATCCTCTGCCTGTCCCATAAGAGTAAGGAGATCCTGGACAGCAGAACTACACAAATGCTGTGTTTGTGTGAGTGCGTGTGTCTGTGCACGTGTGCCTGTGTGTAGTGCTGAGTGGATGACCAGACAAAATAGCAGTTGGGAGTCAGACAGTCTGTTTCCCGGTTTGGCGTTGGCTCTGATCGAACCGTAGGCCGTGTGTCTGACTGAAGGCCGTGTGTCTGACTGAAGGCCGTGTGTGTGACTGAAGGCCGTGTGTCTGACTGAAGGCTGTGTGTCTGACTGAAGGCCGTGTGTCTGACTGAAGGCCATGTGTCATGGCTCCATGTGGTGCAAAATAAGTTGTTACATTACAGTACTATTCAACTGGCATTCCCCTCCACAGTGGAATAGTTAGTCTGAAATAGCTCCAGTGATTCAGTCCAGTAATAATGTGACGATGCCATACTTGGTGACGGTCCCATTTGACAGTTTGTTGGCTTTGCTGACTGAAGACCGTCCTCTTCTACAGCCATGCATTTTCTTTAGTTTATTGGCGTCAGTTCGTCAAGGCAGTGCGGCAGTCAGTTTCTCAAAGTGGAAGAGAGACCGTTGCTGCTGTAGCTGTTTACTCATTGGGTTTTGGGCTCAGGATAGATCTCAATATCTGCTAGGGAGAGGTAGGAAGGGAGGTCAAGAGTGCCACGGGCTCAGTCTGGGTCACTACACTTGAGCTAATTCAGTTTCTCCTTATGTGAGGATTTGATTTAGAAGTGTAAACTCTGTGGAGAGTTAGTTGAGTGACTGTTGTTCAGGCAGTCCCATCCCTAGCTGAGGTTTGGACCAACGTTTTTGAAGGCTCCTTTACTTTATTATTTTGAACTGTTTGTGGAGCGGAGGTCCTCACCAGTGCATTTTCAGCAAACTCTTCCCTTGGCAGTTTTCTGGACTTAATTCCAGGTGATTCCTGCCTTGTTCATTTAAAGGCTCCAGTCCTGCTGCCCTTTCTCAGGTCTTTCCCTCATACGTAGACCTACCAGTTCCCTGGGAATCTGTCTGTGCCATACCATTCCCATTGCAGCCAGGGTTTACGACTGCAGATGGTGACTGCAGCCGCCTGCAGTCACCATCTGGTAGTCCAACAAAATGTGATTGTGATTTCTTGCTATTTAGTCAAAGCTGCATCTGTTTTTTCCCTGGCTGGCTTAAAACAATTATAATAGTGTTCAAGTGCCATAAGCTTTGCAGCTGGGAGGAAGACCATTAACTGTGGAATGGGTAAAAAGCTGTGTTTGGGTGGGAAGGGGACGAGAGGAATTTGGCTTCTGACTGCCTCTCTCTCGAACGTCATCATAAACTCTATTGGGTTAAGCCTGGGAAAATCAGAGGTAGACCAACAGTTTCCACCATTATACAATGCCCCTTCATTTAAAAAAAAAACTTATAAATAGTGGCTGCAACCAGCGGCTTATATATTGCTGATTTCAGAAGCCTCAAATTAGACAACCCTCACCAGCAACAGTCATTATACTGAGGAGTCTGTGATTATACTGAGGAGGCTGTGATTGTACTCAGGAGTCTGTGATTGTACTGAGGAGTCTGTGTTTGTACTGAGGAGTCTGTGTTTGTACTAAGGAGTCTGTGTTTGTACTGAGGAGTGTGTGTTTGTACTAAGGAGTCTGTGTTTGTACTGAGGAGTTTCTGTGTTGTGTGCTTGACACTAGCAGCCTAAATCAATTAGTTTAATTACTGCTGAAACCATCAGACTGGGGTTGGTTGGGATCGTTAGTGGGCTGCTGATTGGGGAGGTGGGTCTCGCTTCGGGAGACGCAGGAAAGCCACTAATGTTTTTCTTCCACCCACACTGCCATTCCCAGCAGCAGATTGCTCAAAGTCTCCGTACTAAACTTTATGCTGTTACATTTCAACATGAAAATATGATGCCAAAATGAACACAATACATTTTTTGGGAAACTATGTCGAAATTAGGTCGTAATGAAAATAACCCTTCCTATGATTGCACCAGTGCAGGATTGTGGGTTTCTTGGCTTTGGTTTAGCTGACCCTAAACCAAACCTCTACCAGCATGTTTCTGAAGTATTGTGGCTGTCACCTCGATGCAGGCTATGACTACATAAGAGTTGTGGTGAATCTGCTGGCCAGTCTAGAACCACAGTGACCTCATTGCATCAGCCAATTGCTGCATGCCACGTCATCAACTGTGTCATTGACTGACAAATTGCTAAAACATATGATGTGGTTAGCTGATACGTAAAATACTTATCCAGGCGTTGTAAGATCTTACATGCATCCGCAACGCCTGGGCAGAGGATCGCGCCTTGTGACTTCACTAGTGAAAGTGGCCTATGTTGACCTTCTATAATTAGGACCTCCCTCTTCTGACTGACTCTCTCTGTGTCTGATGTAGATATTGCAGTGTTGACTTTCCCTTGAGTTCCTCATACACTCAATAACATTCTCTGTAGATTTGAAGAGCCTGGTGTTTACATTAAGCAACTGAAATGACTCCCTGTCCTCTATAGTATACCTCTCCTCTGTTCTGTCCTTATCCTCAGAGGGCCAGACGGTGTCCTCTATAGTATACCTCCCCTCTGCTCTGTCCTTATCCTCAGAGGCCCAGACGGTGTCCTCTATAGTAAAGTCCATGGAGAATAAGAGCAGCTCCTCCCAGCTGCTCACTGCACTGAGGCTAGGAAACACTGTCACCACCGATAAGTCTACGATAATCGCAAATTTCAATAAGCATTTTTCTACGGCTGGCCATGCTTTCCACCTGGCTACCGCTACCCCGGTCAATAGCTCTGCACCCCCCACAGCAACTTACCCAAGCTTCCCCAATTTCTCCTTCACCCAAATCCAGATAGCTGGGCTAGACAATCTGGACCCTCTCTTTCTAAAATTATCTGCCGCAATTGTTGCAACCCCTATTACTAGCCTGTTCAACCTCTCGTCTGAGATCCCTGCTGTGGTCATCCCCCTCTTCAAAGGGGGAGACACTCTAGACCCAAACTGTTACAGACCTATGTCTATCCTACCCTGCCTTTCTAAAGTCTTCGAAAGCCAAGTTAACAAATGGATCACCGATCATTTCAAATCCCACCGTGCCTCCTCCGCTATGCAATCTGGTTTCCGAGCGGGTCATGGCTGCACCTCAGCCACGCTCAAGGTCCTAAACAATATCATAACCGCCATTGATAAAAGACAATACTGTTCAGCCGTATTCATCAACCTGGCCAAGGCTTTCAACTCTGTTGAAAATTCAACAGCCTTGGTTTCTCAAATAACTGCCTTGCCTGGTTCACCACCTACTTCTCAGATAGAGTTCAGTGTGTCAAATTGAAGGGCCTGTTGTCCGGACCTTTGGCAGTCTCTATGGGGGTGCCGCAGGGTTCAATTCTCGGGCCGACTCTTTTCTCTGTATACATCAATGATGTCGCTCTTGCTGCTGGTGATTCTCTGATCCATCTCTACGCAGACGACACCATTCTGTATACTTCTGGCCCTTTGGACACGGTGTTAACAAACCTCCAGACGAGCTTCAATGCCGTACAACACTCCTTCCGTGGCCTCTAACTGCTCTTAAATGCAAGTAAAACTAAATTCATGCTCTTCAATCGCTGCCCGCACCTGCCCGCCCGTCTAGCATCACTACTCTGGATGGTTCTGACTACTCTGGATGGTTCTGAATATGTGGACAACTATAAATACATAGGTGTTTGGTTAGACTGTAAACTCTCCTTCCAGACTCACATTAAGCATCTTCCATCCAAAGTTAAATCTAGAATCAGCTTCCTATTTCGCAACAAAGCATCCTTCACTCATGCTGCCAAACATACCCTCGTAAAACTAACTCCCCTACCGATCCTTGACTTCGGCGATGTCATTTACGAAGTAGCCTCCAACACTCTACTCAACAAATTGGATGCAGTCTATCACAGTGCCATCCGTTTTGTCACCAAAGCCCCATATACTACCCACCACTGCGACCTGTATGCTCTCGTTGGCTGGCCCTCGCTTCATATTCGTTGACAAACACACTGGCTCCTGGTCATCTATAAGTCTTTGCTAGGTGAAGCCCAGCCTTATCTCAGCTCACTGGTCACCATAGCAGCACCCGCCCATAGCACGCTCTCCAGTAGTTATATTTCACTGGTCATCCCCAAAGCCAACTCCTCCTTTGGCCACCTTTCCTTCCAGTTCTCTGCTGCCAGTGACTGGAACGAATTACAAAAATCACTGAAGCTGGAGTCTTATATCTCCCTCACTAACTTGGACCTCTTTGGGCTAGGATGTTTGTTGACGTCTGGATGAGAAGCGTGCCCAAAGTAAACTGCCTGTTACACAGGCCCAGAAGCTAGGATATGCATATAATTGGTAGATGTCGATAGAAAACACTCTAAAGTTTCTAAAACTGCTAAAAATAATGACTGTGAGTATAACAGAACTGATATGGCAGGCGAAAACCCGAGGACAAACCATCCAGAAAAGAAAAAAGATTCAGCCCACCACTTATTCCAATGGCTGTCATTTTTTATATGAAGGGAAAACGTACCAGATTGCAGTTCCTAGGGCTTCCACTAGATGTCAACAGTATTTAGAAAGAGTGTCAGGAAAAATTAGCTAGAATTTGTAGTTTTTCTAAGTGGCTCCCATTTTGGCTGTAGTGTTTTCATGCATGTGGATGAGAGCGTGTACTTGGTTGTTTATCTCTGGTAAAGACAATAACGATTCTCCATCTTAAATTTGATAGTTTATTTACGTATTAGGGTACCTGAGGTTTGATTCTAAACGTTATTTGACTTGTTTGGAGAAGTTTGGTAGCATTTGAGATTCATTTTGTATGCATTTTGAAGGAGGGAAACCAGGGGATTATTGAATGAAGCGCGCCAGCTAAACTAAGTTTTTGGGGATATAAAGAAGGACTTTATCGAACAAAAGGACCATTTGTGATGTAGCTGGGACCTTTTGGAGTGCCAACAGAAGAAGATCTTCAAAGGTAAGGCATTTATTTTATCGCTATTTCTGACTTTCTTGGTGCACCTGCCTGGTTGGAAAATGTTTTTAATGCTTTTGTGTACTGGGCGCTGTCCTCAGATAATCACATGGTGTGCTTTCGCCGTAAAGCCTTTTTGAAATCTGAGACAGCGGCTAGATTAACAAGAAGTTAAGCTTTTTTCTGATGTATGACACTTGTATTTTCATGAATGTTAAATATGACTATTTCTGTCATTTGAATTTTGCGCTCTGCAATTTCACCGGAAGTTGTCGAAATGGGACACTAGCGTCCCACTGATCCGCAATAAGTTTTAAGCATCAGCTGTCAAAGCAGCTTACCAATCATTGCACCTGTACACAGGCCATCTGTAAATAGCCCACCCAACTACCTCATCCCCATATATTTTTTTCTCCTTTGCACCCCAGTGTCTATACTTGCACATTCATGTTCTGCACATCTATCACTCCAGTGTTTAATTTCTAAATTGTAATTATTTCACCACTATGGCCTATTTATTGCCTTACCTCCCTAATCTTACTACATTTGCACACACTGAATATAGATTTTCTATTCTGTTATTGACTGTACGTTTGTTTATCCCATGTGTAACTCTGTGTTGTTTGTGTCACACTGCTTTGCTTTGTCTTGGCCAGGCCGCAGTTGTAAATGAGAACTTGTTCTCAACTGGCCTACCTGGTTAAATAAAGGTGAAATATAAAAAATAGTATACCTCTCCTCTGCTCTGTCCTTATCCTCAGAGGGCCAGACAGTGTCCTCAGTCTCTGTATGCAAAGCCGTTTCTAAATCACAATTCAAACTCTAGCTAGACTGATCCCCTGCCAGATAAAGGCCCATTAAATACTAATTATTCCTTATTTAGAATACTTTCAGATCACTATCAATGTGTTATTGTGTGTGTGTGGGTGTGTGTGTGTGTGTGTGAGAGAGAGAGGTGAAAAAACACACCCCTGTTTCCAGTTTGCTGATTAAAGCACCTCCCCCTTGTTGACTTTTTTCCCTTTGAAATGATGCCACCACAGAATACTTTTAGCATGTATTCAGATCAGATTCGCAATAGATGTAGTAAGCCTACTTTCTTTGGCATTTGGGCTATTAAAGGGATAATCCACCCCTATAAATAAAAATCATAAAACTCCTGTCAATTTGGTGACAGTCTATGTTCTGTCAGTGGGTAAAAAAATGAAATCCCTATGATTTAACTTCTAAGTGGTCTGACTGTGAAAATCAGGAAATCGTGTAGGAACAGCGTCATAGCTACATCATTCTCGTCACTGGAGATGGGGGTATAACACACGATCACATTTCATGATGCTTTTAAAACAATGACATGCTCTTCAGATCACCACATCAGCCAATAGATGGTATGGGCATACTAGAACACATCCATCCACCTATATCGTCATGACAATGTATATATTTCGCTTAGATGTGCTCAATCTAAACAGTGTACCAAATTATTCAACTGTTTCTCCTTCAAGTACCATCTTGCAATGCGCCCTGTGTATCTGTGGGAGACAGAGATATTACAGAAAGGAGGAGATCGGTATCCCATTGGGCAATGAATGGAGAAATGTCCCACCCAACTGACTGACCCATCGCATTCACGTTGTAATGCTGCGTCACGTGGTTACTAAGCTAATCGTCACGTAATCCCATCTCAGTGTCAGGGTAGGAGTCGAGAAACCTGCCTATTTTCCTCAAGGTAGTCAGCCAGCACAGAAAGCGAGCGCATTGCATTGTAGTAGGCTTGAGCTGCAACAGATTTCCCAAAACAATGTCCACATGTTTCTACCAACCTTGTTATAATGACAAAATGAAACATTTGTTCATAACATTTGTTTTCACATATTAGTGTTATTTATAGGAATTAGTGGTTTGGGCTGGATTATCCCTTCAATGAACAAGTGATGAACCATAGAATATGCTATGAAGTGAACACTCTAGTGTCTAACTTCATATCTGCGTGAGTGTGAAGAGAGAGAGAGAGCCTGTCAGCTTTCTCATCTTGGGAATCCATGATGGCAAAGGTTCTCTGTGATCTACATTATTCTACAGCCAGAGCTCCATTGTCTACTCTTCTGGGAGCTACCCTCCTCAGTCTAAACCCAGGGCCAGAGCACTTGGACTCTCTCGCTCTCTCTCCCCCAAATTTTATTTTCCCTCTTCCAAAACAAACCAAGGATTTCTGCCAAAGCTTTGACTTGGGTTTGGCCTGCACTTTATCTCTTCTATACCCTCAGCTTTATGACCTGGCCCCCTGTTTGGCCTCAGTTTTGAACACCATAAGGCCTGGCTGACTCCAACTTCTTCTCTGTACTCCAATAGTCTCTTCTACCAAACCTTATTTCTATGTAAAAAGACCCATCTATAATTCCTAACCAAGATGGGAACGTGTCGTGGCTCTACCAAAGCAGTGCAGTCTGACTAGGATGAAAGTATGGTTTCACCAAGGCTGGTTTCTGAAATGACGGTGGATCGTCTTGAGTCTGGACTGGAAATTGTTGAGTAGTTGTCCCCCGAGGGAAGATATTTAAATTTAGCGATAACGTAAACTACCATGCATCATTGGGTGACTGACCTGGAGCAGGAAAGGGTGTGCTCTTCCTGTGTTTAGGAAGACCCCTCTAGGCTCTACTCTACACTCACTGCCCTCATCTCTTCTGTTTTCTGCCCACTTCACTGTCCAGCACCATACCAGTGATGATGATGGGATAATTGGAGCCTCGATGAGGTAATGACTACACTGTGCTGGTTCAGCCAGACTGTCTACTGGAAAAAATGTCTGTCAGTTGAGCCATGGCAATATGTCCTGGTTCAGTGGATTGTCTAAAAGTTCTCATTACCTGGCTGTTTTGGGTTTCCTCTGTCATTGAATATTCTGTCCCAGTGATTTTTAACCTGGTTAGCTGTTCCTCACACTCCCCTGTAAGACCACTCGTTGCTGGTAGATCTGCTGAAGGGGTTTCCGTGTTACAGCAGCTATATGTCTGTAACAGTCCTGGTTTTGCATTTAGCTCACTTCAGGGTTATAGCAGCTAGATATCTGTACCAGTCCTGGCTTTGCTATTAGTTTACTGCAGGGTTAAGTGGTTTAGCTAGATGTCTGTCTAAAGGGCCATACAGCTGTGGAAACAACAGAGTGACCCCACTTAGGCCTTCTGCTTTCTTGTTATCCCATCGAATTTGCCCCACAGAGATCGCATGTGTGTGTGTGACCGAGAGAGGGAGAGAATGTCTTGTGCACACATTACAGCAACAATTGCACATGGTTACAATGTTATGTGATATAGTACTGTACTAGAACCTGTTAGAATGTTGGAAGTAGGGGTATAGCTTTGTGAGCAGTGAGTTGTATATACAGTGCATTCGGAAAGTATTCAGACCCCTTGACTTTTTCCACATTTTGTTACATTACAACCTTATTCTAAATTGATTCAATTGTTCCCCCCCTCATCCATCTACACACAATACCCAAAAGTACAAGGCCAAAATAGTTTTTTAGAAATGTTTGCAAATGTATAAAAAAAATTAAACGGAAATATCACATTTACGTAAGTATTCAGACACTTTACTTAGTACTTTGTTGAAGCACTATTGGCAGCAATTACGGCCTTGAGTCTTCTTGCGCGTGACGCTACAAGCTTGGCACCCCTGTATTTTGGAAATTTCTCCCATTCTTCTCTGCAGATCCTCTCAAGCTCTGTCCGGTTGGATTGGGAGTGTCGCTGCACAGCTAATTTCAGGTCTCTTGAGAGATATTTGATCGGGTTCAAGTCCGGGATCTGGCTGGGCCACACAAGGACTTTTACATTCTTGTCCTGAAGCCACTCCTGCGTTTTCTTGGCTGTGTACTTGGGGTTGTTGTCCTCTTGATAGGTAAAACCTTAGCCCCAGTCTGAGGTACTGAGTACTCTGGAGCAGTTTTTCATCAAGGATCTCCTCTGTATTTTTCTTCATTCATCTTTCCCTCGATGCTGACTAGTCTTCCATGCGCTGTCGCTGAAAAACATTGCCACATAATGATGCTTCACAGTAGGAATGGTGCCAGGTTCCCTCCAGACGTGACACTTGGCATTCAGGCCAAATAGTTCAATCTTGGTTCCATCAGACCAGAGAATCTTGTTTCTCATGGTCTGAGAGTCTTTAGGTGCCTTTTGGCAAATTCCAAGCGGGCTGTCATGTGCCTTTTACTGAGGAGTGACTTCCGTCTGGCCACTCTACCATAAAGGCCTGATTTGGGTAGTGCTGCAGAGATGATTGTACTTCTGGAAGTTTCTCCCATCTCCACAGAGAAACTCTGGAGCTCTGTCAGAGTGACCATCGGGTTCTCGGTCACCTCCCTGACCAAGGCCCTTCTCCCCCGATTTCTCAGTTTGGCCAGGCAGCCAGCTCTAGGAAGAGTCTTGGTGGTTCCAAACTTCTTCCATTTAAGAATGATTGAGGCCACTGTGTTCTTGCGGACTTTCAATGCTGCAGAATTTTTTTTGGTACCCTTCTCCAGATCTGTGTCTCAACACAATCCTGCCTCGGAGCTCTACGGACAATTACTTCGACCTCATGACTTGGTTTTTGCTCTGACGTGCTCTGTCAACTGTGGGACCTTATATAGACAGGTGTTTGCCTTTACAAATCATGTCCAATCAATTGAATTTACCACAGGTGGACTCCAATCAAGTTGTAGAAACATCTCATGGATGATCAATGGAAACAGGATGCACCTGAGCTCAATTTCGAGTCTCATAGTAAAGGGTCTGAATACTTACAGTAACAATCAAAAGTTTGCACACACCTACTCATTCAAGGGTTTTTCTTTATTTGTACTATTTTCTAAATTGTAGGATAATAGTGAAGACATCAATACTATGAAATAACACATATGGAATCATGTAGTAACCATAAAGTGTTTATCAAATCTAAATATTTTATATTTATATTTCTCTTGGCATCCTCTCAACCAGCTTCATGAGGTGGACACTTGGAATGCATTTCAATTAACAGGTGTGTTTTGTTAAAAATTAATTTGTGGAATTTATTTCCTTAATGCATTTGAGCCGATCAGTTGTGTTTTGACAAGGTAAGGGTCGATTACAGAAGATAGCCCTATTTGGTAAAATACCAAGTCCATATTATGGCAAGAACAACTCATGTAAGCAAAGAGAAACGACAGTCCATAATTTCTTTAATACATGAAGGTCAGTCAATCTGGAAAATGCCAAGAACTTTGAAAGTTTCTTCAAGTGCAGTCGCAAAACCCATCAAGCGCTATGATGAAACTGGCTCACATGAGGACCGCCACAGGAAAGGAAGACCCAGAGTTACCTCTGCTGCAGAGGATAAGTTCATTAGAGTTAACTGCACCTCAGATTGCAGCCCAAATAAATGCTTCACTGAGTTCAATTAACAGACACATCTCAACATCACCTGTTCAAAGGAGACTGCGTGAATCAGGCCTTCATGGTCGAATCGCTGCAAAGAAAGCACTACTAAAGGACACCAATAAGAAGAAGAGACTTGCTTGGGCCAAGAACATGAGCAATGGACATTAAAAAGGTGGAAATCTGTCCTTTGGTCTGATGAGTCCAATTTTTAGATGTTTTATTTTTTTTGGTTCCAATGTCTTTGTGAGACACAGAGTAGGTGAACAGATGAAGTCCGCATGTGTGGTTCCCACCGTGAAGCATGGAGGAGGAGGTGTGATGGTGCTTTGCTAGTGACACTGTCAATGATTTATTTCGAATTCAAGGCACGCTTAACCAGCATGGCTACCACAGCATTCTGCAGCGATACACCATCCCATCTGGTTTGTGCTTAGTGGGACAATCCTTTGTTTTTCAACAGGACACTGACCCAACACACCTCCAAGATGTGTAAGGGCTATTTGGCCAAGAAGGAGAGTGATGGAGTGCTGCATCAGATGACCTGACCTCCACAATCACCTGACCTCAACCCAATTGAGATGGTTTGGGATGAGTTGAACCACAGAGTGAAGGAAAAGCAGCAAGCAAGTGCTCAGCATATGTGGGAATTCCTTCAAGACTGTAGGAAAAGCATTCCTCATGAAGTTGTTTGAGAGAATGCCAAGAGTGTGCAAAGCTGTCATCAATGCAAAGGGTGACTACTTTGAAGATTCTAAAATCGAAAATACTGTATATTTGGATTTGTTTAACACTTTTTTTAGTTACTACATGATTCCATATGTGTTATTTCATAGTTTTGATGTCTTCACTATTATTCTTCAATGTAGAAAATAGTAAAAATTAATAAATGCGTCGGTGTCTAAACTTTTGACTGGTACTGTATATAAAAAAGTTATTTCAGTTATTTTGTTATAAATTAGCAAACATGTCTAAAAACGTGTTTTGGCTTTGTCGTTATGGGGTACTATGTGTAGATTGATGAGGAAAAGAAACAAAATGAAATGAAATGAGGCTGTAACGTAACAAAATGTGAAAAAATGTAAGGGGTCTGAAGGCACTTTACCAGCTCTGCATCATGCTTAAACTTTTGAATAGAAGGAATGTATTTTCATTTGATACCAGACGAAGAGCAGATATTAACAAACTATAATGACAGAAAATAATACCAAACTCATTCAGTGGATCTAAGTTGCTATACTTCTACTGTTATGTTGCTGGGGGAGGAAGCATGTTAGGTAGAGGTGACATAATGACATTTGAATGACTGCATGTTTCTTCTCTCTTCTTACAGCGTCAGTGTAGTGATTGGCGCTCCCAAGGCCAATACCAGTCAGTTCAACATCACAGAGGGCGGGTCTGTGTACTTCTGCCCATGGAGTCTCGGCCAATCTGAGTGCCACAGCATTGAATTTGACAATCAAGGTAAGACCCAATATGACCTCATTGCTTTAGGTCTTGATCACGCCTTCTCGCTCTTGCAGTCTGAACATGTTCTGAATTACATTGACTTATCGACTCACAAGTGGTTTAAGCACTAACGTTTGAGTCAAACATCACAGCAGAATACCAGCTGTCCTTGTCGCTCCGTCCCGGCTCTCTGCTTCCTATAACATAAACCTCTCATCCACTCCTCTCTTTTTATTGTCTTGACTGGTGACTGGAGCGTGAGACTCTTGAGAACTAGAGATTGTAGAGGATGGTTAGCAACCGTTAAGCTGGTCAAGCCGTGGTCCTGTTCTAAGCAATTCTTAAAACCACTGGTCCATGGCCTCCAAGCTCCTGTGGCCGGCAGGTGATCATGTGTCTCTGTTCTACTTCACTGATCCTTTGTTTGACACGTTGGTTCCTGGAAACTCGATGCGCACACACAAACCCACACACTACATATACGCACACACACACGCACACGTGCACACCGACAACACAAACACATGCACGCACACGCACACACACCGATACAACACAAACACATGCGCACACATATACTTTTACTCTCATCATATGCTGCTGCATATATTATTATCTATCCTGATGCCTAGTCACTTTACCCTGCCTTCATGTACATATCTACCTCAAATACGTCTGCACATTGATCTGGTACTCCCTGTATATAGCCTCACATTGATCTGGTACTGGTACTCCCTGTAAAAAGCCTCACATTGATCTGGTACTGGTACTCCCTGTATATAGCCTCACATTGATCTGGTACTGGTACTTCATGTATATAGCCTCACATTGATCTAGTACTGGTACTTCCTGTATATAGCCTCACATTGATCTGGTACTGGTACTTCCTGTATATAGCCTCACATTGATCTGGTACTGGTACTCCCTGTATATAGCCTCACATTGATCTGGCACTGGTACTTCCTGTATATATCTCCACATTGATCTGGTACTGGTACTTCCTGAATATAGCCTCACATTGATCTGGCACTGGTACTTCCTGTATATAGCTCCACATTGATCTGGTACTGGTACTCCCTGTATATAGCTCCACATTGATCTGGCACTGGTACTTCCTGTATATAGCTCCACATTGATCTGGCACTGGTACTCCCTGTAAAAAGCCTCACATTGATCTGGTACTGGTACTCCCTGTATATAGCTCCACATTGATATGGTACTGGTACTCCCTGTATATAGCCTCACATTGATCTGGTACTGGTACTCCCTGTATATAGCCTCACATTGATCTGGTACTGGTACTCCCTGTATATAGCCTCACATTGATCTGGTACTGGTACTCCCTGTATATAGCCTCACATTGATCTGGTACTGGTACTCCCTGTATATAGCCTCACATTGATCTGGCACTGGTACTTCCTGTATATAGCTCCACATTGATCTGGCACTGGTACTTCCTGTATATAGCTCCACATTGATCTGGCACTGGTACTTCCTGTATATAGCTCCACATTGATCTGGTACTGGTACTTCCTGTATATAGCTCCACATTGATCTGGTACTGGTACTTCCTGAAATAGCCTCACATTGATCTGGTACTGGTACTCCCTGTATATAGCCTCACATTGATCTGGTACTGGTACTCCCTGTATATAGCCTCACATTGATCTGGTACTGGTACTTCCTGAAATAGCCTCACATTGATCTGGTACTGGTACTCCCTGTATATAGCCTCACATTGATCTGGTTATGGTACTTCCTGAATATAGCCTCACATTGATCTGGCACTGGTACTTCCTGTATATAGCTCCACATTGATCTGGCACTGGTACTTCCTGTATATAGCTCCACATTGATCTGGTACTGGTACTTCCTGTATATAGCTCCACATTGATCTGGTACTGGTACTCCCTGTATATAGCTCCACATTGATCTGGTACTGGTACTTCCTGAAATAGCCTCACATTGATCTGGCACTGGTACTTCCTGTATATAGCCTCACATTGATCTGGTACTGGTACTTCATGTATATAGCTCCACATTGATCTGATACTGGTACTCCCTGTATATAGCCTCACATTGATCTGGTACTGGTACTCCCTGTATATAGCCTCACATTGATCTGGCACTGGTACTTCCTGTATATAGCCTCACATTGATCTGGTACTGGTACTTCATGTATATAGCTCCACATTGATCTGATACTGGTACTCCCTGTATATAGCCTCACATTGATCTGGTACTGGTACTTCCTGTATATAGCTCCACATTGATCTGGTACTGGTACTTCCTGTATATAGCTCCACATTGATCTGGTACTGGTACTTCCTGTATATAGCCAGACATTGATCTGGTACTGGTACTTCCTGTATATAGCCTCACATTGATCTGGTACTGGTACTTCCTGTATATAGCTCCACATTGATCTGGTACTGGTACTCCCTGTATATAGCCTCACATTGATATGGTACTGGTACTTCCTGTATATAGCCTCACATTGATATGGTACTGGTACTTCCTGTATATAGCCAGACATTGATCTGGTACTGGTACTTCCTGTATATAGCCTCACATTGATATGGTACTGGTACTTCCTGTATATAGCCAGACATTGATCTGGTACTGGTACTTCCTGTATATAGCTCCACATTGATCTGGTACTGGTACTTCCTGTATATAGCTCCACATTGATCTGGTACTGGTACTTCCTGTATATAGCTCCACATTGATCTGGTACTGGTACTTCATGTATATAGCTCCAAATTGATCTGGTACTGGTACTTCCTGTATATAGCCTCACATTGATATGGTACTGGTACTTCCTGTATATAGCTCCACATTGATCTGATACTGGTACTTCCTGTATATAGCTCCACATTGATCTGGTACTGGTACTTCCTGTATATAGCCTCACATTGATATGGTACTGGTACTTCCTGTATATAGCTCCATTCTTGGGTATTTTATTCCTCTTGTGTTACTATTTTAATTTTGTAATAATATTTTTTAACTATTTGGGAAGGGCTCGTAAGCAAGTGTTTCACTGTTAAGTCTACGCCTGTTCTATTCGGAAAATGTGCTAATAGTTTTTATTTGATTTGATCCCTTTGAGCATGTCATTAGTGCCTTTCTTTTTGGGACAAAAACGTGTTTTTGGAGTGTTTTAGACAAGGGTATCTTCCCTTTAGGCTAGATACAGTATGTGTTCTGTCCAGGGCATATAGGGAGAACAAATATACAGTCAAAAGAAACGGCCACTACATACAATGACAATAAATACAATTATATATTTGTTCTCGACAAAGAGCTTCATTTGAACCTGAATGTAAAGGGTAGACATACAGTAAACCTTCCCGGGTTTATGGCTCACTATTGTGAGCTCTTCAGAGAAGTGGAGCAGTGTTCCAGTGACTGGACAGCTGAAGGCCCCATCAACCTTTACAGGAATGATGAAAGAGTAAGTTAAGGAGTGACAGAGTTGTAGGAGAGAAGAATTTGCTGTGTATTGTGTATATTAGATTGTTCTCTCCCTCTGGCACACACACACGCACGCACGCACGCACGCACACACACACACACACACACACACACACACACACACACACACACACACACACACACACACACAGTGGAGCCCCATTTTACAGCAGATCTCAAGGAATCAAATTGCTGGTTGCTCCTTTCTTCTGTTTTCATTCCCCTTCTCTTCCAACAGATTCATAAAATGTGTTGCACATCCTTGGATGCTGGCTGAGGGCCATGTTCGTCACAGTGATGTAATGTGCAGCAGGCAGCAGGGCGTTGGGGTGAAGGATAGTCTTTTGGGGATTTGGACAGTGGGCTTTGAAGGCGAACATTTGATTTGTGAGGAAGAGCCAATTCTGCCATCTGGGCCAGCATACAAGAGCCTAGCACCCCTGTCTGTAGGACAAAGGAAATATGTTTTCCTTATTTGCTTATGACATGACTAGAGCTCGGTAATATATTAGTGTTGACCCTTTATATGAGAGGTGTGTCTGTTTTTGTGACATTATTCAGGGTCTCCCCTGAATGTGGGTGAGGTCTCCCCTGAGTGTGGGTGAGGTCTCCCCTGACTGTGGGTGAGGTCTCCCCTGAGTGTGGGTGAGGTCTCCCCTGAGTGTGGGTGAAGTCTCCCCTGAGTGTGGGTGAGGTCTCCCCTGAGTGTTGGTGAGGTCTTCCCTGAGCCTGACCAAGAGGCCTCCCTCTCCACTTCCCCTTCCAATGAGATAAGACGAGACAGCCCAGTGATCTGAGGGAAGGAGAGAGGGACAGGGGGAAATCAGAGCCCTGTTTCCATCTATGAACCATCTTCCCCTACCACCAGTAACTCCCCCAGGGCCAGCTAATGTGATGAGTGAATTTGGCCACTTGTCTCTGACCGCATCCGCCCTGTACTCTAACCCAGGATACTCCTCTAATGGGTCTCCTCTCGCAAAGTTCAAAGGGGAGAGTCTGTGGACACACGCCAGACCCCACCCTACTCTGTGCTGTCCTGTCTCAGGAGAGAGAAGGGTCGAGGGGCACTAGTCACGTCAGCACAAAGTCTACCCAAGTTCACTGAAAGGACGTTACATGACCACATTGCCACAAGCGTCTACTGGATTTTTCTCTCTCGTATCAAAGCCGTGTTTGTCTGGCTTGTCCTGCCTCTTAACCTACTGATCTTTTCATCATTCCATCCATCACACTGTATGAACGCCAATATAGCACCTCTGACATGGATAATAAGAGCAGTGACAGACACGGAGCTCAGAGCACAGCAGCTCATTGAGAAGTGAAGTTAGAGAACACCCCAACGCCAGTTCTGTATGGAGTTGATAGTCTTGGGCTCTGAACGTAGCGATTATGTCATTGACATGACTGTAGAGATGTCATATTGAATATCATTTTCTGTTTCACCGTGACCAGGTGGTCAAGAAGAAACCCTCTACTACAGTTCTGAAACATGAATAATAGATTCATTTCCCTGCTGATACTCATGGTTGCCGGGGTAGTGTGTCCTATTTTGCTTGCATGTCTCCTCAGTGTCACCCTCTCACTTTATCAAAACAAAGGCCCCTGAGTTATGAAAATAGTAGTGCAGATTATTGCTGTGCAGTTAAAGGAACAAGCCTCTGAGATATTTTTAATGTTAGGCATGTTATTTGTGGTATCGCTAAAGTGTGTCTTTCCACACATGATGGAGGTGACCACATGTATTATGGTAGGGAACAGGGTGCTGTGAGCCCATGAGTAATGCTGAAGGGGAAGCCTGGTGACGTTATATCTACTGTGACGTTATTAAAGGACCCTAATCCCCACTGCTTTCCTTCCAGGCCAGGGGGAGACCAAACTCCCTGAGAGAAGGAGGAAGTAAAGCAGGAGAGGGGAAGAAAAAGGAACAGAGAGAACAAGAGAGAGAGTGATGTACAAAGGGATGGACAGAAAGTGGAGAGGGAGAGGGAACACTTGCGAGAGAGAGATGCATGCCTAAGAGGTTGCTAGGAAGAAGCAGAGCCAGAGCGTTTGTTTTCCTTGGACACAGTCCCCCCCTCTTTCTTTCTTTCCTTCCACCAAGACATGGAGCAGAGCAGGCCCTCACCCAGAGCTGACACACAGCCTGCAGAGGAGGCTGAAACACAGCCTGCTTTCCTCACATCCACAGGTCACAACCTCTGGCTCACACCACCAGGCCCCCTTCCCCGACAGATAGATATGGCTCTGTTGCAACACTTGTGGTTTAGCACTGGAGAATATTAGTGGGAAAAAAAGAAGTGGGCTGGGGTGCGGTTGCTGGGTACAAGTTCCACTGGATACGTCTTGTCCGAATTCCAAGCGTTTAGAATACTTGTTACAGGATGTTTCACGGTATGTACACTGTATAAACTGATTTGTTTGGATTTTGTTTCTCACCATGGCAACACAGATGTTGCATCAGTCTTGCCAATAAAACGTCCTGTTTGAACCTGTTTGAACCTGACTCCTGCAGCCATGTCTTGTCCTGTCACAGAGGCTGAATCCTAAATGGCACCCTATTCCCTACATAGTGCATGTCTCTGGTCAAGAGTAGTGCACTATATAGGGAGTATGGTGCCATTTGGGTCTCAGACAGCGATGGAGTAGAGCTCTGGGTTACAGGCCAGGTGGCCAAACAGAGTCAGGGTCAGTGTGGTCACCCAGTGCTGGACCAGTCAGAGAACTCAGGTTGACATCTGAACAGTGAGGACCAGAGCCATAATGAGGAATATAAGGATCTGGTGAGCACCAAATACATTCTAGTTTTCCTCTGTTTCTCCCTGGGAAGTTCTTCATGAGAAACTTGATGTGTGTTTGTGTTTAATGATGCAGTAAGTAAGTCCTGTAGTAGCAGATGTCTGGATGACGTTGTCTGGAGCCTCCAAGAGAAGATCTACAATGTTTCATTAGGGGCTTTTTTCAGTCATCACTCATACACTCAGTTTAGTTGTTGTTTTGTCTTCTTCCCAGGGGACCGCATAGTCACTGTCAGTGGCACAGACTACCAGGCTGAAGTCAAGTCCCACCAGTGGTTCGGCGCCACCATCCGTTCCCACGGAGACACCATTCTGGTAAGACGACACTCAGAGACTGAGACCAGGTTGAGAAAGTCAGTTTACTTTCAACGTTGGTCTCTATAGCCCAGAGTCCCTCAACTGTTATGATGTCTGGCGTTCATGTCAAGGGGTTGTATATATTCATTGTTCCAACTTCTTAAAGGTCTTTGTCTATCATGTTGTTGTGACTCTATTACAATTTTCACCTCCACTGGTCTCTCAGAGGAGAAGTGTTTTGTGCTCCTGTGACATTGAACTTGAGATGACTGTTGTTTTTCTTTTGATGATTGTGAGGGACGTGACCTGGATTTGGTTACATTTGTGACTTTTCTCCAGATGTAACATTAACCTCTCTCTGGGTCTCCATCGAGTTACACAGGGTGTTGTTGTACCTGAAAAAACAACTCCCTCCTCTGCCCCCCCCCCATATAGGCCTGTGCCCCCCTCTACTCCTGGAGAACCAAAGCAGAAAAGCCCCAGTCAGATACCACGGGAACCTGCTACCTCTCTGTCAAGAACTTCACCAAGTTTGTGGAATATGCTCCCTGTCGCACAGGTAATCCTTCTTGGTTTTTCACAAAGACGTCATCCATTTTCTAATGCTCTTCTCTGCCGACCGAATACCCCACTACCCAACTACAGGTTACTCCTGTGGCCTACCTCTGACACAGCAGCTGTCCACACAGCAGGCTATTAGACAGGGGTTAAGTGCTGCGCCTGAAGGCCACAACAAAAGGGATGTATATAGTCTCAAGTACCCCTACTGAGTAAACACTTCCAGCGACATCACACACTGGCTGTGGGGAAAGAATGTACCTTTATCAGATGCAGTCAACTGTTATCCCGTATTGACCAAGTGTATCCCTACTGCCGGTAATGGCTGGCTGGCTTGGTTCTGTTCAAAATACCCAGTTGAGTCATCACGTCAAGGTTAAAAATATTTCCAAAATATCTACATTCTGAAGTATTGGTTTAAAATGAAGCAATTTATGGATCTTTACATTTGCTTTTTCAAATCAGAAACATTCATGTATAAAACTGATTTATCAACCTTTGCCTCTGTTTATTTCAGAATTCATTAACCAGGGTGGTCAGGGCTACTGTCAGGGGGGATTCAGTGCTGATTTCACGAAGGTAACACTCCGAAACACTTCCTCTCAGTTCAGTACCAGAGGTTTATCAAATACTATGGATTGCAAACACATGATCTCTCTCATGATTCTGTCTCTCTCTATGTTGCTCTCGCTCTCTCGCTTTCAGGATGGGAAAGTGGTGCTTGGAGGACCAGGCAGCTTCTTCTGGCAAGGTACAGGGTCTGACAACCCCCCTGGACCACAAGCAAATAAGTTGTAGCAGTATTCTGAAGTTATTTGTGTGAAACCTGAGAGAAACTTTCCATTCACTCCCTGTTTCCTGCTTCATGTGTCTCCTCAGGTCAGGTGATCTCAGCAGCCAAAGAGGAGATAATCAAGGCCTACTATCCAGGGTACTTCATGCAGTCTGTGGAGGGACAGACCCAGACCAGACAGGCTCAGATCAAATATGACGACAGCTACCACGGTAAGACTTTCCTCTCTCGTAATTCTATCACTCTCGTGATCCCCTTGCTGGTTTCCTGTGTAGGCTACTCGAGTCTGAGAACTATGATTTGGAAACGTCACCACATTCCCTCTAACCCTCTGACCTCTGATAAAAGGCGAATAGATGCAAAGTTGGACAAAGTACATGTCTTTATCCATAGATTACACGTCAGGAGTAGTGGAGGTGTATAGGTTCTGAATGCTTGATATCATATGACTAATGTCTGCTCTCTCTTGCGGCCTTGCAGGTTACTCTGTTGCAGTTGGGGAATTCAGTGGAGATGACGTGGAAGGTAAAGACATCTGTACCGCAGACTTCCACAGGCCTGGCTGCACATCAGACAGCCATTAAAGGGTTCAGATTGTTTACTATACCTGAAGTGAACTCAAACTGAACTCACCTACACAATTCTGTCCCGCTACTAAGCTGGAAAGACTGCGATCGCTGGAATTCTCAGAGTTCCAGACGGCTGTGACCTTTGTGATATTTCCCCTCCTAAATCTTCAATTTTTTCTCTGTTTTCCCCCTGTCTGTGCACTTCTCAGATGTTGTGGCTGGGGTCCCAAAAGGGGTCATGCTCTATGGTTTGGTAAGAAAACCTCATCACCGCTCTCATTTTGAGTGGAATATCGTAACACAGGCCTAATACACTATACATATGTTGGACCTCAGAGATTTTGACCATGTGTTCTGTGTGTGTGTCTGCTCTCTGCAGGTGTCTGTTTTAAATGGCACTGATCTGAAGTCCATGCTCAACTACACTGGCGAACAGGTAAGCCACAAACCTCATCTCAAACTCAAAACAGTTTTTTTCAGACAGACTCTGTGGTTCCATAACTAGCTGTTTCTCGTGGCAACTCTTAATTTCCTGAGTCAGTATGTACTGGAACACTGATGATATAAGCAAAATAATTTCCTTTACAAGTCTCTGCTAACTGGATTTCAAGCCATCTGTGGTTTGCTGTGAAGCATAATTATTGAAGTTAAAGTGCAGAAGCAATTTTCTCCAAATGAGCAGCATGATCCTTTCTGCAAATGGAATGGAAATAGCGTGAGCCCCTTTTAATGGTGCTGATTGGTTCAGCTGAATAAATAAAATTATACATGTATTTGCTTACCCTGGGAGTCTGGGAATTAAGCGTTTTCTGTGTCTTTGCTACTTCAGATAAAAATGTATTATACAGACATGTCAAAAAATACTAACTTAACAGCTTAGACCAAGCAAGCACCATCATTTTCATTGACCATCTTGTCTCTGTTAGTAGTATCTTCTACAGGATCTCTCTTAATTCAAGTAGATTTACTTTAATTTATGTTAGAAGCCCCTTTGCTTAAAAGCAGCATTTCTATTTTGAGCCATTTTGACCCCAGATAGATAGTGATGTTGTAGGTATGTGACATGATGTCTTGATGTTTTCTCAGATGGGCTCCTATTTTGGGTATACTGTGTCCACAGCCGACATCAATAACGACGGGTGAGTTCTCGAGGAGTCGAACATCACATTCTAATGAAACATTGTCGAACAGTATATTCTTGCCCATGAGCAAGATTTAATTTATCCAATAATGTTATAGGAAAACTCAGTCAACATCAATAATGACGAATGAGTAGGAGTCGGTTCTCAGACAGCTGACATAGTGGCGTTCTCACCCTTTTTAATGATATGGGTGGTGGTGAGACTGGTTTTCTGAGCCAATGACTACTTTCATGGGAAATGTGTCTTTTGTGTCAGTACTAGGGTTGAGAAATTGTAAAAAAGAATCCAGAAATTCCCAGATTTCTCGAAAACCTGGGAATTTTAGGAAAGCTTCCTGAATTTGACACATTAGTCTGTACAATATATATGTCTGTGACCGTGTGTTTCTCTCTCCTCCCCTCAGCATGTCTGACCTGTTGGTGGGAGCTCCCATGTACATGACCCGAGGGTCAGACGGCCGTCTGGAGGAGGTGGGTCGTGTGTACCTCTATCTGCAGCGTGGACCACTGGACCTGGAGCCAACTCTCAACCTGACCGGGACCCAGGTGTTTGGGAGGTTTGGCAGCACCATCGCACCTCTGGGAGACCTCAACCTGGACGGATACAATGGTGAGAGGTGTGGTGGTAATACTGGGGCTTTAACCTCTAGCGTCGAGCAATCCCGTATCCGGGAGCGTAATCATAGCCTCAAGCTCATTAGCATAACGCAACGTTAACTATTCATGAAAATCGCAAATTAAATGAAATAAATATATTGGCTCACAAGCTTAGCTTTTTGTTAACAACACTGTCGTCTCAGATTTTCAAAATATGCTTTTCAACCATAGCTACACAAGCATTTGTGTAAGAGTATTGATAGCTAGCATAGCATTAAGCCTAGCATTCAGCAGGCAACATTTTCACAAAAACAAGAAAAGCATTCAAATAAAATAATTTACCTTTGAAGAACTTCGGATGTTTTCAATGAGGAGACTCTCAGTTAGATAGCAAATGTTCAGTTTTTCCAAAAATATTATTTGTGTAGGAGAAATCGCTCCGTTTTGTTCATCACGTTTGGCTAAGAAAAAAAAAATCTGTCATTACAACGCCAAACTTTTTTCCAAATTAACTCCATAATATCGACAGAAACATGGCACACGTTGTTTAGAATCAATCCTCAAGGTGTTTTTCACATATCTATTCGATGATAAGTCATTCGTGGCAGTTGGGTTTCTCCTCTGAAGCAAATGGAAAAATGCACGCAGCTGGAGATTACGCAATAATTGCAACGGAGGACACCAAGCGGGCACCTGGTAAATGTAGTATGGTGTTATGGTCAATCTTCCAATGATATGCCTACAAATACGTCACAATGCTGCAGACACCTTGGGGAAACGACAGAAAGGGTAGGCTCATTCCTTGCGCATTCACAGCCATATAAGGAGACATTGGAACACAGCGCCTTCAAAATCTGGGGCATTTCCTGTTTGAAATGTCATCTTGGTTTCGCCTGTAGCATTAGTTCTGTGGCACTCACAGATAATATCTTTGCAGTTTTGAAAACGTCAGAGTGTTTTCTTTCCAAAGCTGTCAATTATATGCATAGTCGAGCATCTTTTCGTGACAAAATATCTTGTTTAAAACGGGAACGTTTTTTTATCCAAAAATTAAAAGAGCGCCCCCTATATCGAAGAAGTTAAGGGACAGAAGCATTATTTGATTGAAAAGTGAAACCTTCCCTCTTATGGACCGTTTGTGTGTCAGGTTATTGCTTTTGAGACTACTACATGTCGCTTTTGTTGGTCTCATGTAGTTCATTCAAAGTCCTAGTAGTCTGGAAAGTTCTGAGTGATCTCACGGTCTTCTCCTGTTCTCTGATTGGTAGACTTGGCCATCAGCTGTCCTTTCGGTGGAGAGGACCAGCAGGGATTGGTTCTCATCTACAACGGATTCGCCGGTGGGCTCAGGAACACACCCTCTCAGGTCATAGCTGGCCAATGGGCTTCAGGCACAGTGCCGGCCAGCTTTGGATTCTCACTCCGAGGTGCTAAGGATCAGGACATGAATGGCTACCCAGGTGAGTGACAAGACCAGTGAATTAAAAAAAAACATCTCTCATAGTTCTGAGTGTGCTTATACTGTGTACTTATTGTTTACTTGTAGTCTATGAACTAGAAATGTATTTTCACAACAGATCTTATTGTTGGTGCTTTCGGAGTTGACAAGGCGATTTTGTACAGGTAATTTAATTTTACTCATAACCTTCTATCTGTCAAACTATTGAGGGATTGTTTTTTTTTAAATAAAGTGTTGAGTTAAGAGGTTTACCCAAAGTTTTGCCTCAATCATATGTAACTTCAGCCCAAAGTTCTGCCTCTATCATATGTAACTTTATCCCAAAGGTCTACCTCTATCATATGTAACTTTAGCCCAAAGGTCTGCCTCTATCATATGTAACTTCAGCCCAAAGGTCTGCCTCTATCATATGTAACTTCTGCCTCTGCTCCCATCTAATGTACCACAGGTCCCGGCCCATCGTCAACACCAGTGCCTCCCTGACCGTCTATCCCACAATGATCAACCCCGAGGAGAAGAGTTGTTCAGTCAACAACGGCAACACCACCATACCTGTCTCCTGGTAAGCACTACATCATACCTGTCTCCTGGTAAGAACTGCATCATACCTGTCTCCTGGTAAGCACTGCATCATACCTGTCTCCTGGTAAACACTACATCATACCTGTCTCCTGGTAAGCACTGCATCATACCTGTCTCCTGGTAAGCACTGCATCATACCTGTCTCCTGGTAAGAACTGCATCATACCTGTCTCCTGGTAAGAACTTAATCATACCTGTCTCCTGGTAAACACTGCATCATACCTGTCTCCTGGTAAGCACTGCATCATACCTGTCTCCTGGTAAGAACTGCATCATACCTGTCTCCTGGTAAGTTCTGCATCATACCTGTCTCCTGGTAAACACTACATCATACCTGTCTCCTGGTAAGAACTGCATCATACCTGTCTCCTGGTATGAACTGCATCATACCTGTCTCCTGGTAAGTTCTGCATCATACCTGTGTCATGTTGAGTACTGCATCATACCTGTCTCCTGGTAAGTACTGTATCATACCAGTCTCCTGGTAAGTTCTGCATCATACCTGTCTCCTGGTAAGAACTGCATCATACCTGTGTCATGTTGAGTACTTGTCTCCAGGTCCTGAGTGCTGATCAAGGATCAGGTCTCCCTGACCATGTTATCTTTTTCAGTATGTCTTAAAAGTGTGAATTGATCCTAGATCAGCAACCCCTACTCTAAGACAGTTTTTGAATACAGGTGCAGACTCCATTATCTAAGGGTGTTGTTGTCTAACTGCTGCTTGGTTGACATTTGGCACAACAGGAAGGAGTTCCTCAAAACTAGCTCTCATTTGTAATTGGACAGGAAGTCCCTTTGAGGACATACTGTATCACTCCACAAGACTAATCATGTTATTTATTTGGGAGACAGTCAGGCTTATCTGGTGGTGGTGACCTGTTGTTATAGCAACTTCATAACAGATTCTGTTTCTTCGAGAGGAGCAGTGAATGTGCAGCATGGTACTCATTACCATCCAATGGGAGCCGAAACAGAACAGAACAGCGTTTCTCTGATCTCTGGCTGTGCTGTCCAACATGCTTGACACTGTGTTGGTGTGTCTGCTGCTTCCCCCCCTGCATTGCCAGGTGATGGTGGGATGCAGGTGGGGGTGGAGGGAAGGAGGGATAGAGGGGGAGATGGAGGGAGGGAGGGAGGGGTCGGGAAGTTTGCCAGCTGCTTTTGAATGAGTTATTGTTTGGTGTTGGAACACAGCTGGGAAGCATCAGGATGTGGAGATGCTCCTGTGCAGGCACACACTCCTACACAGACACAAGCACAGGCACAGGCACAGGCACAGGCACAGGCACAGGCACACTCCTACACAGACACAGGCACACTCCTACACAGACACAGGCACAGGCACAGGCACAGGCACACACTCCTACACAGACACAGGCACAGGCACACACTCCTACACAGACACAGGCACAGGCACACACTCCTACACAGACACAGGCACAGGCACAGGCACAGGCACAGGCACAGGCACAGGCACACACTCCTACACAGACACAGGCACAGGCACAGGCACAGGCACAGGCACACACTCCTACACAAACACGGACACAGGCACAGGCACACACTCCTACACAGACACAGGCACAGGCACACACTCCTACACAAACACGGACACAGGCACAGGCACACACTCCTACACAGACACAGGCACAGGCACACACTCCTACACAAACACGGACACAGGCACAGGCACACACTCCTACACAGACACAGGCACAGGCACACACTCCTACACAGACACAGGCACAGGCACAGGCACAGGCACAGGCACAGGCACAGGCACACACTCCTACACAGACACAGGCACAGGCACAGGCACAGGCACACACTCCTACACAAACACGGACACAGGCACAGACACAGGCACAGGCACACACTCCTACACAGACACAGGCACAGGCACAGGCACAGGCACAGGCACAGGCACACACTCCTACACAAACACGGACACAGGCACAGGCACACACTCCTACACAAACACAGACACAGGCACAGGCACAGGCACACACTCCTACACAAACACAGACACAGACACAGGCACAGGCACACACTCCTACACAAACACGGACACAGGCACAGACACAGGCACAGGCACACATTCCTACACAAACACAGACACAGGCACAGGCACACACTCCTACACAAACACAGACACAGGCACAGGCACAGGCACAGGCACAGGCACAGGCACAGGCACACACTCCTACACAGACACAGGCACAGGCACAGGCACACACTCCTACACAGACACAGGCACAGGCACAGGCACAGGCACACACTCCTACACAGACACAGGCACAGGCACAGGCACAGGCACAGGCACAGGCACAGGCACAGGCACACAATCCTACACAGACACAGGCACAGGCACAGGCACAGGCACAGGCACACACTCCTACACAAACACGGACACAGGCACAGACACAGGCACAGGCACACACTCCTACACAAACACAGACACAGACACAGGCACAGGCACACACTCCTACACAAACACAGACACAGGCACAGGCACACACTCCTACACAAACACAGACACAAACACAGACACACACTCCTACACAAACACAGACACAGGAGCACAACAGAGGGGTTTCTCCTAGATAGATACAGAAAGAGGGTGTCTATTTCATTCTCCTTTATTTCTTCCTTCCCTTGTATTCTATCAACACTAACTCTGTTTCGCTCCCTTTTTTCCCTCATCGCCGCCTCGCTCTTTCTTTCCAGTCAGTGAGGGTTTGGTTGTAAAGGGCTTGGGTTTGCGTTGAGGACTGTTGGAATCTGTGACTGATGTCATGGGAGAGAGAGAGAGCTCTGAGCCTGTACACATGCAGACACTGACTGACTGTCCTGTCTGTGGGGATACATGAGATGATGTTCAATTTCACCCTCTTTAACTCAGCCATTCCAGGCTGGAGAGCTGAGGATGGGGGGACACGCCACGTTATTAACTTGGCTGGCTACACCATAGAGATGCCTTTCCTAACATTACCCATATGACTAGCCATTCCTTCATATCATACAGTGTTACCCATTATACCACTTGGCTTGTCTTGTTTGATATCTGAAGACGGATTTGAGAGGAAGAGAAAGTATGGGAGGAAGAGAATGAATGAGTGAGATGTCTGTGCGTTTCCATGTATGCTGTTTGCATGTTTGTGCCATGAATGCTTCCCTTATCGTGTCTCTGTTATGTCTCTCCTCTGTTCTAAACAGTGTCAACCTGAGTTTCTGCCTCTCTGCCAATGGGAAGTACCTACCAGACAACCTAGGTGAGCCGACTGTCCACATCTGGTCCAGATGACATGCAATACCATATTACAAACTCTCAATTGCACACGAATATCAGATGTGCACACAACGTTGTGTATGTTGAATGACTTTGCTGATGCTTTGTATTGTATTGTGACAAAGATGTGAGGAGCAGTGTCAGGCTTCCAGAATCCCCATATCTGCTCTGATCCTTTTAATGATTTCAAATCAAAGCACTAAGCTCCTCTTTGTTCACACACAACCCCAGCTATTATTCCACTAATCAGACCTCTATGCATATAGTTACTGTGCTAGGTGCCATATGGTAAACAAACTACATAGTCTGGATTCTCTATTCGCTTGAGATTATGCAAGTTAGTTTTAATGTGATGGTGTGTAAAACAATAGCACATTCATGGTTGTGTGTATGTGTGTGTGTTCCAGGCTTCCTGGTAGAGGTGCAGTTGGACCATCTGAAACACATGCAGAAGGGAGGGGTGAAGAGGGCTCTGTTTGTAGACTCCCAGCAGCCAATGCTTCAGAGGAGTGTAAGAGTGCGGAGCGGAGAGCGTGTGTGTCACGAGACCAAGATCTACCTGAGGGTAAGTGCTCTACCCAAAATTACAACCAAGTAATTGCACCATTACCACAAAAATGGAAGAGGAAAGTGGAAGGGGAAAAGGTAAGAACTGGTCTGTCAGCCCGGCATTAAAGACCATCATTGGTTAAAGAAAATTGTGATCAATACCACTTTCATTTAAGGACCAAATAATTGACAGCCGTGCCATATAGATTGCAAAATAGTTGGGAAGAGATTTTGACGTACTGATTCCATGGCACATGGGCTCCCGTGTGGTGCAGCGGTCTAAGACACTGCATCTCAGTGCTTGAGGTGTCACTACAGACCCCCTGGTTCGAATCAAGGCTGTATCACAATCGGCTGTGATTGGGAGTCCCGTAGGGCCGCGCACAATTGGCCCAGCGTCGTCCGGGTTTGGCCGGTGTAGGCCGCCATTGGCCCAGCGTCGTCCGGGTTTGGCCGGTGTAGGCCGTCATTGGCCCAGCGTCGTCCGGGTTTGGCCGGTGTAGGCCGTCATTGTAAATAAGAATGTGTTTTTACCGGACTTGCCTGGTTAAATAAAGGTTCAATAAAAAATACAAATAAACATGTTTTTTGAACTGATATGCAAAACGATGCTAGATTCAAAACTTTTTCAAAAATTCAAAAAAATGTTCAATGTAAATTATTATACAGAATTCTTGCAACCATGGAGAGATGGTTCCCAGACCTTCCCAGCTCTGTAGATTTGCTGCGAAGAGGCAGAATCATTAGATCACTTTTTTTGGTACTGTCCATATGTAGCTTGTTTTTGGTCACAGATAACACTACTGGGCGAACTGAAAAGTCATAGTCAATCGATCAATAATATAATAATACTTTTAGCAAAAATGTTTATTTTCAACATACAATCTGTAGAAACAATGAGAATAGGAAGGTTCAGAACTTTTGTGAAGCAAAAGTTGTGTTTACTTGATAGCTACCTACACAAATAGCTAGCTAGAACAAGGTGTTAATAAGATAAATTCATAAAAAATATTTGAATGCACCATTGAAAAATATATGGCAAATAGAAATCCAATATGGATGGTGTTAAGAGATAGATGGGAGGGGTTGAATGGAGGTGACGGTTGGGACTAATAACAACAAGATAACTCATGTAAAACATACTGTGTCCGCAAAACCTATATATGTAGGTTAAGAACATTTTGGAAAGAGCACAGTTTGAAATATATGGCAAATAGAAATCAAACTGGATGGACATCAGAAATATATGGTAAATAGAAATCAAACTGGATGGACATCAGAAATATATGGCAAATAGAAATCAAACTGGATGGACATCAGAAATATATGGCAAATAGAAATCAAACTGGTTGGACATCAGAAATATATGGCAAATAGAAATCAAACTGGTTGGACATCAGAAATATATGGGAGAGGTTGAGGGTAGAGGAAGGACAAGAGTTAAAAACAAACTAAATCAAACTATTGTAAAATAGACTGTGTCCATAAAATATATGTAGTATGTATGTAGTATGTATAAACTGGAAATACAGGCCTAAGCGTTGTTGTTCACTAGTTTGCTCCAATTGGGTGAGGGGTGGTAGGGTTAGAGGGTAATAAAGAAAATAAAAATAAAAGAAAATATGTATTTATATGTATGTATATGTATATACATATATATTTGCAAAAAGATATATGTGGGATTGGAAGTGATGCAGACAATTACATTGATGGAAGCTACAATCTATCTGCAATATTAAAGCTGATCTAACCCCTAAAAAACACACAGAAAATACAAAATAATAATAACAATGATTTAAAAAATGTTTTAAATAAAGTCTCAGCCCCACGGACACACACACAGACACACACACTCGCTCGCTCACTCGCTCACTCACTCACTCACTCACTCACTCACTCACTCACTCTGATAAACCCTCTCAATCTCTCTGTCTCTTTCTCTCTCTGTCTCTTTCTCTATCTGTCTCTCTGTCTCTGTCTTTCTGTCTCTCTCTCTCTCTCTCTATATATATATATATATGTCTTTCTCTCTGTCTCTGTACCTCTCTCTATCTCTCTCTGTCTCTCTCTCTGTCTCTCTCTCTATATGTCTATCTATCTGTCTCTGTCTCTCTCTCTCTGTCTCTGTCTCTCTCTCTGTGTCTCTCTCTTTCTTTCTCTCTCTCTGTCTCTATCCCTATCTGTCTCTATCCCTCTCTCTATCTGTCTCTCTCTCTCCCTGTCGCTCTCTCTGTCTATCTATCTATCTCTCTCTCTCTCTGTCTATCTCTCTATCTGTCTCTCTGTCTGTCTCTCTGTCTGTCTCTCTGTCATTCTCTCTCTCTATCTATCTGTCTCTATATCTGTCTCTCTGTCTCTGTATCTGTCTCTATCTGTCTCTCTATCTGTCTCTGTCTCTGTCTGTCTCTCTGTCTGTCTCTGTCTCTGTCTGTCTCTCTGTCTGTCTCTCTCTCTGTCTATCACTCTCTCTCTCTATCTGTCTCTCTCGATCTGTCTCTCTGTATCTGTCTCTCTGTATCTGTCTCTGTATCTGTCTGTCTCTCTCTGTCTATCTATCGCTCTCTCTCTCTGTCTATCTATCTATCGCTCTCTCTCTATCTGTCTATCTATCTATCTATCTGCCTCTGTCTCTCTATCTGACTGCAGGATGACAAGGAGTTCAGAGATAAGCTCTCCTCCATCTACATCTCCCTCAACTTCAGTTTGGATCCTCAGGCAGCGTTTGACTCCCACGGCCTCAGACCCATCCTTAACTACAAGACCACCGAGCTCATCGAGCAGAAGGTACTCCCCCCCCCCCCTCTGTCTAACTATGACTGCCCCAGCCCTTAGCACCCCCACAGCACTGCTGACTCCCCAGCACCACTGACCACCCAGCACAGCAACCCACAGCACCACTGACCCCCCCAGCACAACAACCCCACAGCATTACTGACCCCCCAGCACAACAACCCCACAGCACCACTGACCCCCCAACACAACAACCCCACAGCACTGCTGACCCCCCAGCACAACTGACCACCCAGCACAACAACCCCACAGCACCACTGACCCCCCAGCACAACAACCCCACAGCACCACTGACCCCCCAGCACAACAACCCCCCAGCACAACAACCCCGCAGCACCACTGACCCCCCAGCACAACAACCCCACAGCACTACTGACCCCCCAGCACAACAACCCCACGGCACCACTGACCCCCCCAGCACAACAACCCCACAGCACCACTGACCCCACAGCACAACAACCCCACAGCACCACTGACCCCCCAGCACAACAACCCACAGCACCACTGACCCCCCAGCACAACAACCCCACAGCACCACTGACCCCCCAGCACAACAACCCACAGCACCACTGACCCCCCAGCACAACAACCCCACAGCACCACTGACCCCCCCAGCACAACAACCCCACAGCACCACTGACCCCCCCAGCCATCACCCCCGCAGCACACCCTCCCGCCCTTCTGTCCGACCCCCAGCGCAGCACTCCAACCCTGGAGGACTCCTCTGAGTAAACAGCCCCTGTATCTCTGGTGGTGGAGCACTGCACATGTTTTAATGAACAAGACTTGGTGAAGACGTGGCTGGAAATCCATTCACTCACTCAGAGGTGATGGTAATGTTTTCACCTTGACCAGACCTCCCCCTTCCTTCCCTCTCCCCCACACACACCCTCAGAACGACTCAGGCTGCTCTCCTTGTTGATTTCCAAACCGCTCTGCTGGGAAGGGCTCCAGAGGGTCTGGAAAGCAGTTTTCAACAGAAGAAATTTGAGGCATGTGCACACTATGGTGGAGAGAGAGTTAGAGTTTGACTTCCCCTCCAGGAATAGCAGCTTTCAGCCCAGCTAGGCGGTGTAACGGTTGATACAGTAAGTCATGTTCCGACTGAGGGGTGCAGTCAGACACACAGGGTTAATAGATATAGATAATAGATAATAGATTCTGGGTAGGGCCAATGCAGTGCTTCGCTCGCAGCACACAGGCCATGTGCCATCTGGTGTAGATTTGTCTGAATTTTTCCAGTCTTCTCCTGGCAGGCAGAGAGAGGGAGAAAGACGTGAGCAGGGCTCAACGTGTGGGCTGCCTGCCTTCAGCTGTGGCATGCTGGACCATATGGCACAAATGTGGACACTGACTCAAGTAACACATTTGATGACTTGAGTCTCAGCTCAATATAAAATAAAATAACTTGAGACTTGAGAATGATGACTTGAAATGATCTGTCCGGGTTTTGAACGTTTTGTGGCACAGAGTCTCCGTTGAGATGACTTTCCACGCAGCCAGACACAGTAACCGCAGCCTCTCTCTCTCCCTCTGAGCAGGGCAGGACTGAGCCCTGTCATTGGTGTCTCCTTGTTGTATCAAAGCTGCCCGGGCCTCATCAGATCTGCTGTGTTGTACTTACACTACATCTAAATACTCAACTCTAAAAATTCTGTTGTAGTACTGAAACTGAACTTCAGAGTGGGGCTCGAATAACCCATGTGTGTCTATGATGTATGGGGGGGGTAGTAGTGTAAAGCTCCTGACATATTTCATTAATCATGGATACCCATTGTGAATGTAACACCATGTAGGGGGGTGATTACTGACTACCGTCTGGATTTAATCACATGCACCATACTTTATTATGGATTTCACTATATGGCATCGTATGTACTGGGCTGGCTGTTGTGGTTTACCCCGGTTCTCACACCCTCTGGTTGCCGAGTGAGAGCTCACTGATGCCTCTGTGTAGTTTCAGAGTTTCTCTGTAATGTGCTCCACATGTTGCCGTGATGCCGGGGCACTGTCAGTTGATATTTCTTAGCTTCAGCGAGGATAGGAATCTGTAACTTTTTCTCCGACTGTGGGCCATGCAGAACTCACTGAGGGAGGGGGCAGAGTGAGCTGGAGGTTACTATGGTTACCCTGCTTTCCCTTAATTCGAACCCCTGGCTGTGTAATGACAGGGGAGGCGCTGAGCTCTTTCTAATCTCCCTCAACTTATATTTATTATCCTCATTGTCAACTAAAGCATCATGATCATCACACAGGGAGACCATTACCTACGCTAAGCCTGCCACACACACACACACACACACACGTTCAGTGGTTATTGTACCCTTTCCTGCTTAGTTCATGTCTTTCTGGTCATTCTACCGTAGCGTCTAGGCCTCAAGATCACCCTGGCCTAAAGGCGTCGGCATGATTCCCAGCTGAAACAGTTCGGAAGAGTTTGTGCACATTTTATGTCAACGTTTTGTGACGTTTTGGACCTCAGTGAGTGTTTTTTCGGCTGTCGAGAACACAAACATTTTTCTAGAGGCAAGCCGAAGTTTGGAGCCGAATCAGACACGCACTGCAAACAAGGAAGAGGATAGACTACTGGACGTGTTGTGGTGAATAGTGTACAGTTGCTTTATTGTCAAAGATGCACTAATACTTCTTGGGAATGTCTAGAGGCAGGATTGTCCATGTAGAAGGTACAGAAATGAGTTGAGGTGGTGCAGAGTTCTTCTGACCTGTCTCTGCACCGCTGTGTCACAGACTTAAGCACAGACTGTGTTGGTGGTTTGAGATCCCCACCAGGTACAGCCTGTGACTGGCTGTCCAGGTCATATGACTCTAGCCAGGGGAGAGTGTTCTGGAAGGGCCCAACGTAGTAGCCAGGACCAGAGGTGTGAAACTGGGGGATGGTAGTCACTGCTGAGCTGGAGGGTTTCCCTCCAAATATTGTGCCTCTGTGTCCCAGGCCAGAGAGAGGGTTTAAAAGAGGGGTTTTGATCACACAGTCAGACGTGATCTTGAGCTTCTCCTGCCTCTTATTGAGCCATTTCCCTCAAAAGGGAAGTGAAGTCAGACATGGGGCTGAATTAGTGTTATTTGTGTCAACACACACAGTCATACAGTCTATAACCTTCCCCGGGAGAGAGGACTGTTAACAGGATTATTACAGGTGTCGGGTCTTTAGTGATGACTCTCTACTCGTGGGCGGTTGAGGGTTGGACTGGAATATATTCCTCCATTTTTGAATATATTCCTCCATGTCCCGTCCAGCTACAGTCACTCTATTGTATGTTTACCATCAAAGCAAAGTGTGGCTAATTCTCTGTGTGAATTCTAATTGAAAGAAGTGTAGGTTTAATTTTAAAGGGGCCTGTGTGATCATGTATCAGCTCTGTCACTGTTTAATGTGTTCGTCTCATCTTCTTCCCTCCTCTAGGCCCAGATTCTGCTGGACTGTGGAGAAGACAACATCTGTGTTCCCGACTTAAAGCTGGCGGTGCAGGGGTGAGTTAGTCCCTTCATTTCCTTCTCTATAAGTCCTAGACCATACACGGCCCAGGACATCCACTGGATCAGGAGAATATAGCTATGTATGGTCAACTGTGAGCCAGGTTGTAGTAAGTGAACTCTTCACCCCACTATGCAGATGAGTCGGCCTTGTTGTTGTTTTGATCTGATGGGTAAGTAAAGCTGTGTCGTGCTCCACCCGTTTCTTTAGTTTAGCCAGTCTGTTAATAGCCCTACAATGCTCCACTAGCAGAGGATACTACTTTGCTTTGAAAACAGGAAGGAGTGCTGGTCTACAGGGACAGGGATTGGCTGTCAAGCTGGTGGGGGGAAAAAGACAGGTGGGATGGAACAGATTTGTTGGAACGTATGGGGACTGGGGAGAGAGTTGTAGGTGTGCCAACCAGTACCAGCCTCCCTCTCGAATCGTTTGAAGTAGTATTCAGAGCATCAACACACTTTGATCTGTGGGCATTTTGCCCCCCCTCTCTCTCTTGCTCTCTTTCTGACCTATCATTTTTGTAACGGTTGTCTTCCTCTTCTGATGAGGAACAGGAAGGATCGGACCAATATGCAGCGTGGTAAGTGTTCGTAATTTTAATCAATAGCACTGAACACTAAAAATACAAAGAAACAAAAGAACAACCGAAACAGTTCCGTCTGGTAAACTACATACAAAGACACAAAACAACTACCCACCAATCATAGTGGGAAAACAGGCTGCCTAAGTATGGTTCTCAATCAGCGACAACGATTGACAGGTGCCTCTGATTGGGAACCATACCAGGCCAAAAGCAGAAATACAAAACATAGAACAAAAACATAGAATGCCCACCCCAACTCACGCCCTGACCAAACTTAAACAAAGACCTCGGTCCCAGCTTTGATGCACCTGTACTGACCTTGCCTTCTGGATGATAGCAGGGTGAACAGGCAATGGCTCGGGTGGTTGATGTCCTGTGACATCAGGTGATGTAGGTGTCCTGGAGGGCAGGCAGTGTGCCTCCGGTGATGTGTTGGGCAGATGACACCACCCACTGGAGAGCCCTGTGTTGGGCAGACGACACCACCCACTGGAGAGCCCTGTGTTGGTCAGATGACACCACCCACTGGAGAGCCCTGTGTTGGGCAGACGACACCACCCACTGGAGAGCCCTGCGTTGGGCAGACGACACCACCTACTGGAGAGCCCTGCGGTTGGGCAGATGACACCACCCACTGGAGAGCCCTGTGTTGGGCAGACGACACCACCCACTGGAGAGCCCTGCGGTTGCGGCAGTGCAGTTGCCGTACCAGGCGGTGATACAGCCCGACAGGATGCTCTCAATTGTGCATCTATAAAGGTTTGTGAGGGTTTTAGGGGCCAAGCCAAATTTCTTCAGCCTCCTGAGGTTGAAGAGGTGCTGTTGCACCTTCTTCACCACACTGTCTGTGTGGGGGGACCATTTCAGATCGTCAGTGATGTGTACGCAGAGGACCTTGAAGCTTTTCACCTTCTCCACTGCGGTCCCGCCAATGTGGATAGGGGCATGCTCCCTCTGGTGTTTCCTGAAGTCCATGATCAGCTCCGTTTTGTTGACGTTGATGGAGAGGTTATTTTCCTAGCACCAGTCCGCCAGGGCCCTCACCTCCTCCCTGTAGGCTGTCTTATCATTGTTGGTAATCAGGCCTACTGCTGTTGTGTCGTCTGCAAACTTGATGATTGAGTTGGAGACATGCATGGCCACGCAGTCATGGGTGAACAGGGAGTACAAGAGGGGGCTGAGCACACACCCTTGTGGGGCCCCTGTGTTGAGGATCAGTGAAGTGGAGGTGTTGTTTCCCACCTTCACCACCTGGGGGCAGCCTGTCAGGAAGTTGCATAGGGCGGGGTTCAGACCCAGAGCCCTGAGTTTGATGATGAGCTTGGAGGCCACTATGGTGTTGAAGGCTGAGCTATAGTCAATGAACAGCATTCTTACGTAGATATTCCCCTTGTCCAGATGGGATAGGGCAGTGTGCAGTCCAATGGCGATTGCATCGTCTGTGGTTCTATTGGGGCGGTAAGTAAATTGAAGTGGGTCTAGAGTGTCATGTAAGGTAGGGGTGATATGATCCTTAACTAGCCTCTCATTGCACTTCATGATGACAGAAGTGAGTGCTACAGGGCGATAGTGAGTTCAGTTGAGGAAAATCATAATGCATTAACTGTCTTTGGCAGTTAGATGATGATAGTGCTGCATTCATTTCAATACTTTGTATAATAGTAGCTTGGGGCAAAGGGTCAATTATGAAATTCCCAGCAATGTATCCGAGACATATCCTTCATTCCTGTAGTTGATATTTCTACTGTTTTCCTGCCAAGGCACACAACCTGTTCCACAAATGCCCCAGGGGAAAGGTTTTTGTTTTTTATGGGTTCTTTCAATGTTAGCCCTTTGTTTTCTTTAAAGGGAAAATCCACTCAAACTATTTCGGAATTTTTTTCATTAGTCCACTTGATACAGTCCCAAACTGTTTTGTATGTCAGCAGTCAAGTTTTCAAGATATTGGACTTTCAAGAAGTGTCCCTGGCTGTTGGAGTCTGACTAGGCTGGCTGGCTGTTTTAGTCTGACTTGGCTGGCTGTAGGAGGCTGGCTGTAGGAGGCTGGCTGGCTGGCTGTAGGAGGCTGTCTGGCTGTAGGAGGCTGGTTGGCTGGCAGTAGGAGGCTGACTAGGCTGGCTGTAGGAGGCTGACTAGGCTGGCTGTAGGAGGCTGACTAGGCTGGCTGTAGGAGGCTGACTAGGCTGGCTGACTGTAGGATCAAATCAAATTTATTTATATAGCCCTTCGTACATCAGCTGATATCTCAAAGTGCTGTACAGAAACCCAGCCTAAAACCCCAAACAGCAAGCAATGCAGGTGTAGAAGCACGGTGGCTAGGAAAAACTCCCTAGAAAGGCCAGAACCTAGGAAACCTAGAGAGGAACCAGGCTATGAGGGGTGGCCAGTCCTCTTCTGGCTGTGCTGGGTGGAGATTATAACAGAACATGGCCAATATGTTCAAATGTTCATAAATGACCAGCATGGTCAAATAATAATAATCACAGTAGTTGTCGAGGGTGCAACAGGTCAGCACCTCAGGAGTAAATGTCAGTTGGCTTTTCATAGCCGATCATTAAGAGTATCTCTACCGCTCCTGCTGTCTCTAGGGAGTTGAAAACAGCCGGTCTGGGACAGGTAGCACGTCCGGTGAACAGGTCAGGATTCCATAGCCGCAGGCAGAGCAGTTGAAACTGGAGCAGCAGCACGGAGTAGGAGGCTGACTAGGCTGGCTGTAGGAGGCTGACTAGGCTGTCTGGCTGTAGGAGGCTGACTAGGCTGGCTGTAGGAGGCTGACTATGCTGTCTGGCTATAGGAGGCTGACTAGGCTGTCTGGCTGTAGGAGGCTGACTAGGCTGTCTGGCTGTAGGAGGCTGACTAGGCTGTCTGGCTGTAGGAGGCTGACTAGGCTGTCTGGCTGTAGGAGGCTGACTAGGCTGGCTGTAGGAGGCTGACTAGGCTGGCTGGCTGTAGGAGGCTGACTAGACTGGCTGTAGGAGGCTGACTAGGCTGGCTGGCTGTAGGAGGCTGACTAGACTGGCTGTAGGAGGCTTACTAGGCTGTCTGGCTGTAGGATGCTGACTATGCTGTCTGGCTGTAGGAGGCTTACTCGGCTGTCTGGCTGTAGGAGGCTGACTAGACTGGCTGTAGGAGGCTGACTAGGCTGTCTGACTGTAGGAGGCTGACTAGGCTGTCTGACTGTAGGAGGCTGACTAGGCTGTCTGGCTGTAGGAGGCTGACTAGGCTGGCTGACTGTAGGAGGCTGACTAGGCTGTCTGGCTGTAGGAGGCTGACTAGGCTGGCTGACTGTAGGAGGCTGACTAGACTGGCTGTAGGAGGCTGACTAGGCTGTCTGACTGTAGGAGGCTGACTAGGCTGTCTGGCTGTAGGATGCTGACTAGGCTGGCTGGCTGTAGGAGGCTTACTAGGCTGTCTGGCTGTAGGAGGCTGACTATGCTGTCTGGCTGTAGGAGGCTGACTAGGCTGTCTGGCTGTAGGAGGCTGACTAGGCTGTCTGGCTGTAGGAGGCTGACTAGGCTGTCTGACTGTAGGAGGCTGACTAGGCTGTCTGGCTGTAGGAGGCTGACTAGGCTGGCTGACTGTAGGAGGCTGACTAGACTGGCTGTAGGAGGCTGACTAGGCTGTCTGGCTGTAGGAGGCTGACTATGCTGTCTGGCTGTAGGAGGCTGACTAGGCTGTCTGGCTGTAGGAGGCTGACTAGGCTGGCTGACTGTAGGTGGCTGACTAGGCTGTCTGGCTGTAGGAGGCTGACTAGACTGGCTGTAGGAGGCTTACTAGGCTGTCTGGTTGTAGGAGGCTGGCTATGCTGTCTGGCTGTAGGAGGCTTACTAGGCTGTCTGGCTGTAGGAGGCTGACTATGCTGTCTGGCTGTAGGAGGCTGACTATGCTGGCTGGCTGTAGGAGGCTGACTATGCTGTCTGGCTGTAGGAGGCTGACTAGGCTGTCTGGCTGTAGGAGGCTGACTAGGCTGTCTGGCTGTAGGAGGCTGACTAGGCTGTCTGGCTGTAGGAGGCTGACTAGGCTGTCTGGCTGTAGGAGGCTGACTAGGCTGTCGGAGGCTGACTAGGCTGGCTGACTGTAGGAGGCTGACTAGACTGGCTATAGGAGGCTGACTAGGCTGGCTGACTGTAGGAGGCTGACTAGACTGGCTATAGGAGGCTGACTAGGCTGGCTGACTGTAGGAGGCTGACTAGGCTGGCTGACTGTAGGAGGCTGACTAGGCTGGCTGACTGTAGGAGGCTGACTAGGCTGGCTGACTGTAGGAGGCTGACTAGACTGGCTGACTGTAGGAGGCTGACTAGACTGGCTATAGGAGGCTGACTAGGCTGGCTGGCTGACTGGCCAGCAGAAGATCAGTGTTTGAAATATGGTCCATGTTGCTTCCTCTCTGCCTGGTTTTATGAGTTCAGCTGTAATTAGAAGCGTCTGTGTGGCCCTTGTATGGTATTCCTCTCTCATTGTGTTCAGAGAGGGAGAGAGCTGGAGGGAGAGATCGAGGGGAAGGGGGAGATGTTTTAAAGTCCTAGTCTGTGCTCTATCGCATGTATGACTTTACTGCTACATTGGAAACGTTTTGTGTGAGGGGGATGCAAGGGGGGAGGAAAGAGGGGGAGGGGGAGGGAATTTCCTGAGATGAATCTATGTGCTTTGGGCTGTGTCCCGTTCTGAATCCCAGCTCTAAATCAGCCTGATATGTAGAGCAGAAAGCCTGAACAGGGAAGAGGAAGAGACAAAGCACAAAGTATCAGGCTGTAGCAACAAAACATGTTAGTGGCCAGACTGCTATTGCCAACTACTATCTGAACTGTACACAAAGCTTTAACAGTTCTCTCTCCCACCTCTCTGTGCTTATTTACCCTCAGAGACCTGACACCTCTTGACCTGACCTCTGACCCTATTAGTAATCCATTTCTGGTTTTGTTGGTCCATCAGGGACAGGAAGGAAGTGTACCTAGGTGATGACAACTTGCTGACCTTGACTTTCAACGCGCGGAACGAGGGTGAAGGTGGGGCCTATGAGGCTGAATTGTATGTGGTGTTACCTCCTGAAGCAGACTACAGCGGTATAGCTCGCAATAACGAGGTGAGAGCAAATACTAAACATTCAGCTCACCCCAGCATTTCTATTAGATATGGAGGCTCCCAGTCTATTGGCTTATAAGACTTACAATGATAGATTTATTGGGAGGACTGTTATGGAAGTTATGAAAACTTTAAGTGGAACCAAATGTTCTTGAGTTGTGAAACGTTTTATAATGTTGCTGACTGTTGCCATCTTTAACACGCCATCTTGCAAAATAGATTTGAGCTAATTGAGAGTAGCCTATTTACATAAGGATGAAATTATAAAATGAGTCTATAGATTGTAAATATATTTCTTCTCTATTGTGTTCTAATTTCAAAATATTTTCTCTTCTTTCTCACCCAGAGCCTGACCCAGCTGACCTGTAGCTACGAGGCTGAGAACCAGACCCGCTACCTCAGCTGTGACCTGGGCAATCCCATGAAGTCTGGCACCAGCGTAAGTCAAGGATTTAGGTTCTGCTCGCCCTTTCTGAAAGTGTTGTTTATGAGTAGGGTCAGGAGTATTTTTTGGTTAGGTCACATGGGTGGAAAACAGGAGCAGTTCTGGCTCTTGAAGTGAAAACATTGTTGACGTTTCAGCCATCTTGGTCTCAATCAGAATGAGGTCACATGGACCTAAAAAGAAACTCCCGCTCTGGTCCTACTCAAGACCTTTCTGAAGCGCATTGATTATGAATAGGGCGACCAGGTTTTCCTGATTATGTCACATGGTCCTGGCCCTACTCATAAGCAATATCCTTCATTGGTTCTGATGAGTGGTGATGACCAGTGGAATAGTGCGCTAGCCCTCTGAGATTTGTTTAGGGCGGAAAACAGTCATCGGAGCTATGCAGAGAATCCCTTTTTTCTCCTGTGTGAAGGAAGGGATTGTGTTATGCTATCGAGGGGTTGGTAGAGAACTGGACAGGAAAGACCTTGTCATGTTACATCAGTATTCAGAGAGGAAGTCCCTGTCCGGTTAGCAGGAAGCTGGTCTACTTCCCTGCTGAGCAGAGGTTCCCTCCTAATGACCTGCTGGTCGTGGGCAGGTTGTTGCTGTGGGTTTGTAGTGTGTCTGACTCCAGAGGAAGACTAAAGTGGACGTTGGTGGAGAGGTTTTTCTGATAAAATGGTTTTATTTCAAGTGTAAACTAAAGTTGAAAAACTTTAGTATGCAACAAATACATAGTGTATATATAGATCCTGCCATTGTAATACTCATTGTGTGCGCTGATTATACCTGGGCTAGTTTGTCCCTGGAGTGGATTAGTGATAATTCATAACAGATGATATGGATTAATATATTCATTGAGCCAGGGAGAAACCAGCCTTTTTATGAGCAGTATTTTCATTGCACACACACACACACACACACACACACACACACACACACACACACACACACACACACACACACACTTACTTAAATAGTAAAAGCTTTAACCTTGCTGGTCTCCTGATTGCAATTACTGTGCTGTATGTGCGTGTGGTTTGGATGGAAGATAAAAGTGGCATGACATTCCAATAGAGAGAAGGGCAGCAGAACAGAATGCTGTAACCAGGAACTCCCAGACCTGCAGGCCCAGGTGTATTACAGCTGTATACCACCCAGACAGACAGGCAGACAGACAGATAGACAGAGAGTACTGATTGATTGACATCTGAACAGAACAGAGAGGAGCGAAGAGGAGAGCCCTGTTAGCCTGATGGGAACTCTGCCCCCCCAGGATTTGCTGTAGTCTGCTCACTGTCTCTGCACTGTATGTGTAAAAAATAGTAACCAAACAGTGCACAGGTTCCCTCACAAGGTTGGCTTTGTTCTGTTGGTTGCAATATCCCTTAGCCATTAGTACCTGTCTCTCTTACATCATGTTGGGGCTGTAGTCCTTGACCACGTTGCTTCTCATCTGCAGCTGTGGGCAGGCCTGCGTTTCACTGTGCCACGACTGAAGGACACACACAAGACGGTTCAGTTTGAGCTGCAGATCCGCAGGTATGACTCACAGTTACCTCTCCTCTCTAAGCATATGTTTGAACTGGGACTATAACTGGACATGTGTTTGAACTGGGACTATAACTGGACATGTGTTTGTGTCATTGACAAAATAATTGAAGGCTAAACTTTCCAAGCCGCTCTTACCAGACAGTTGCTGATAGGTGTGTGTATTCTGTACTTCACCACCCTCTCTCTCTCCCTCTTTCCACAGTAAAAATGAGAATAATTCCCACAGTGAGGTGGTGCCCTACAAACTGGAGGTGGTTGTCCAGGCCAATGTTATTTTACAGGGGTGAGTTCAGAGGGAAGTCTGGCGGTTGGAAGAAACTCTGTCAGTGTTAGAAAACCTTTTGGAACTCCATAGAAGTGCTATTCTTTAACCCCCCAAACACACACACACGCAGTCACTCACTCTCTCGCTGCCATCTCCTTCTCTCTGCTCTCTCTCTTTTTGAAGTGTCTCCCGGCCAGACAAGGTCTTCTTCCCTCCCCTCAACTGGAAGGTCTCCAAGACCCCCCAGGAGGAGCAGGACATTGGGCCTGTAATCCAACACGTCTATGAAGTAAGGAGCCAGAGGGTTGGGGTTGGGGTCGGGCAGGTTAGGATTAGGATTATGGTGGGAAGATCCAATGGAACATTCAATGCATAGAAAAAGGGAAGTGCATCATGGACATTCTCTTTTTTCAATGTAAGCAGCCAGAGGCCCTCCAGGAGGCTAGCTGCTAGCCAGCTGGACAGGCAGAGTCATCGGGATGTAGCACAGGGTTCTATACAGAAGACACTGACCTTTAGCAGGTCTGTAGTAGCAGGTAGTACTTCCCAGACAGTGGCCTTTGTGTAGAAGCACACCAGACAGACACTACTTCCTGAAAAAACAGAGAAGCAAACCAGACTGACACTACTTCCTGGAGAAGCTGAGAAGCACACCAGACGGACACTACTTCCTGGGGAAGCAGAGAAGCACACCAGATGGACACTACTTCAAATGAAATTGTATTAGTCACATTCACCGTACAGTGAAATGCTTACTTACGAGCCCCTAACCAACAATGCAGTTTAAAAAAATACAGATAAGAATAAGAAATAAAAGTAACTAAATAAAAGTAATAAAATAAAAAAGTAACAATAAAAGTAATTAAAGAGCAGCAGTAAAACAACAATAGCGAGACTATATACAGGGGGTACCTGTACAAGAGTCAATGTGCGGGGGCACCAGTTAGTTGAGGTAGTATGTATATCTAGGTAGGATTATTAAAGTGACTATGCATAGATGACAACAACAGAGAGTAGCAGCTGTGTAAAAGAGGGGTGGGGGGGAGACTATGCAAATAGTCTATGTAGCCATTTGATTAGGTGTTGAGGCGTGGATTGGGGGTAGAAGATGGATTGGGGGTAGAATATGTTTAGAAGCCTCTTGGACCTAGACTTGGCGTTCAGGTACCGCTTGCCGTGCGGTAGCAGAGAGAACAGTCCGACTAGGGTGGCTGGAGTCTTTGACAATTTTTAGGGCCTTCCTCTGACACCGCCTAGTATAAAGGTCCTGGATGGCAGGAAGCTTGGCCCCAGTGATGTACTGGGTCATTCACACTACCCTCTGTAGTGCCTTGCTGTCGGAGGCTGAGCAGTTGCCATACAAGGTGGTGATGCAACCAGTCAGAGGTGGTGATGCAACCAGCTCTCGATGGTGCAGCTGTAGAACCTTTTGAGGATCTGAGGACCAATGCCAAGGGGGAATAGGTTTTGTCCTGGCCTCTTCACGACTGTCTTGGTGTGCTTGGACCATGTTAGTTTGTTGGTGATGTGGACACCAAGGAACTTGAAGCTCTCAACCTGCTCCACAACAGCCCGTCGATGAGAATGGGGGTGTGCTCGGTCCTCTTTTTCCTGTAGTCCACAATCATCTCCTTTGTCTTGATCACGTTGAGGGAGAGGTTGTTGCCCTGGCACCACATGGCCAGGTCTCTGACCTCCTCCCTATAGGCTGTCTCGTCATTGTCGGTGATCAAGCCTACCATTGTTGTGTCATTGGCAAGCTTAATGATGGTGTTGGAGTTGTGCCTGGCCATGCAGTCATGACTGAACAGGGAGTACAGGAGGGGACTGAGCACGCACCCCTGAGGGGCCCCTGTGTTGAGGAACAGCGTGGCGGATGTGTTGGTACCAACCCGTACCACTTGGGGGCGGCCCGTCAGGAAGTCCAGGATCCAGTTGCAGAGGGAGGTGTTTAGTCCCAGGGTCCTTAGCTTATTGATGAGACTAGAGTGCACTATGGTGTTGAACGCTGAGCTGTAGTCAATGAATAGCATTCTCACATAGGTGTTATTTTGTCAAGGTGGGAAAGGGCAGTGTGGAGTGCAATGGAGATTGCATCATCTGTGGATCTGTTGGGACGGTTTGTAAATTGGAGTGGGTCTAGGATTTTGGGGATAATGGTGTTGTGAGCCATGACCAGACTTTCAAAGCACTTCATGGCTACAGACGTGAGTGCTACGGGTCAGTAGTTGCCTTAGTGTTCTTGGGCACAGGTACTATGGTGGTCTGCTTACAACAGGTTTGTATTACAGACTCGGACAGGGAGAGGTTGAAAATGTCAGTGAAGACACTTGCCAGTTGGTCAGCTCATGCTCGCAGTACACATTCTGGTAACCCCTGCGGCCTTGTGAATGTTGTGAAAGAGAAAGAAGAAGAAATAAAGACATTCCAGGACGCACAGGGGTTTGTTTTGAGCCTTACATCATCACAAGTCTAACTCAATTTGTAAGGACAACCTAGACTTATGTTGTCAGACATCCCACCGGACAACCTTTCTTAGAACAGGAAGAAAAACAGTGCACAAGTTTAGATGACATCACATCAACATTACATTTCCTGGAGGTCTGGGTCAGCCTGAACAGATTCATTTTTTGAGAAGAAAGACTAGGTGGGGGATTATATTCTTGTAATATTCTACTTACTTTCTCTCTTCCTCCTCGTTCTCTCCCCTGTCCCTGTCAGCTGGTGAACAAAGGTCCCAGTGGGATCAGCCACACAGTGCTGCAGCTCAGCTGTCCTCTCAGTGTTCAGGGCCAGGGTCTCCTCTACCCTCTGGAGATGTCTACTGAGGGACCCCTCAACTGCACCACCAACCACTCCATCAACTACCTGCAGCTCAAGGTGAGCAGTCAATTACTGGCATGTCTTTGGATGTATGACAAGGAATGTAACACTTTTGTAAAGGTGGAGCAGGTCTCAAACACATCTTCTCTCACGGTCAACATATTCACACACACACACACACACACACACACGCACACATGCACACACGCACACATGCACACACACACACCCTTCTCAGGGTCACATGAGGCTCATCTGTGAGTCTAGAACACTTCAGAGAGACAGGCACTGTGAAGATATCCCAAAGGTTATAATTCAGTGTGTGATTAACAGTCTCAGCTCTCCACACCCAACTCCCTCCCAGCCTAACCAGCCCCACCCAGGACACCAGCCTTACGGTCACTTTGATCTCTCTGGTCTTCCCTCAGCCCAATACAGCTTGATGAACCACTTCTGTACCGATACTCACTCATCTTCTCCATTTAATGTTTGGCTAAAACCCAGCAGAAAGGGACCTCAGGGTTCACATGGGCTCGCTTGTTTGTGTCTAGAACTTCTAAAACAGATGCTGAGATGGGCCCGACGTGGTTGTCCATTTAGCGGTGATCTGTACAAAGCCATGTGGATAAGACCCCACATGCACTAGATTAATGATGAGGATAAGACCCCACATGCACTAGATTAATGATGAGGATAAGACCCCACATGCACTAGATTAATGATGAGGATAAGACCCCACATTAACTAGATTAATGATGAGGATAAGACCCCACATGCACTAGATTAATGATGAGGATAAGACCCCACATGCACTAGATTAATGATGAGGATAAGACCCCACATGCACTAGATTAATGATGAGGATAAGACCCCACATGCACTAGATTAATGATGAGGATAAGACCCCACATGCACTAGATTAATGATGAGGATAAGACCCCACATGCACTAGATTAATGATGAGGATAAGACCCAACATGCACTAGATTAATGATGAGGATAAGACCCCACATGCACTAGATTAATGATGAGGATGAGACCCAACATGCACTAGATTAATGATGAGGATAAGGATGGGTCACTAACGATCATTCAGGCGAGAAAAAACATCACCCAGATAGGCCAGTCGTGTGAGAAACTCGTCATCATGCAAGCAGCCAGACAAGTGAAAATGATGGTCAGTAAAGAAAACTTTAAGCTCGTCTCTCAATTTAAAAAAGTGTCAATACTTTGCCCCTTGATAACCAGCGCACTTCTTTCTGTATGTTGTAAAGCGTTACATGGTCACTGCCCATATCATTGCATAGTGCAGAAAGTAGGGGCCTTGCTTTAACAAAGTTAACCTTTTTCACTGTAGGTTCCAAAATGTATTTCAAGCTGTCAGGCATTCACTTGGCAGCAAGAGCCTCTCGTGGATGCTGCAGTGTCCCCAAGTGGCATCGGAAGAAACTGCTGGCACACCCGTGATCACTCCACTATGTCTCCCTGTCATGGCTTTTGCGCCATCAGTACAGATACCAATATGAGCAGAAGCTACGTTTGGCTACATACAGACCGTTAGTGGAATTCCCACGAGAGAGTAGCGGTTAATGTGATTGGATGTTAATTATTTGACTAGGCTACCTGTATTTGACATTGTGTTGTTATTTCGCTGAACACTAGATGGTTTAATTTTATTTTTGGCAGTGAAACGAGTCTACCCAAAACTCACCCAAATCTTTGCAAATCACATTTTTATTTTGCTTACCCCTGATAAGACCGCATATGCACTAGATTAATGATGAGGATGAGACCCACATGCACTAGATTAATGATGAAACCCCACATGCACTAAATTAATGATGAGACCCCACATGCACTAGATTAATGATGAGGATGAGACCCCACATGCAGTAGATTAATGATGAGGATGAGACCCCACATGCAGTAGATTAATGATGAGGATGAGACCCAACATGCACTAGATTAATGATGAGGATAAGGATGGGTGGTGTACTCTTCTGTCATGGGTGAGGTCAGTGTCTGTAATGTATTGACCTAATGGATGGTGTACTCTTCGGTCATGGGTGAGGTCAGTGTCTGTAATGCATTGACCTAATGGGTGGTGTACTCTTCTGTCATGGGTGAGGTCAGTGTCTGTAATGTATTGACCTAATGGATGGTGTACTCTTCGGTCATGGGTGAGGTCAGTGTCTGTAATGCATTGACCTAATGGGTGGTGTACTCTTCTGTCATGGGTGAGGTCAGTGTCTGTAATGCATTGACCTAATGGGTGGTGTACTCTTCTCTCATGGGTGAGGTCAGTGTCCGTAATGTGTTGACCTAATGGGTCAGAATCTTCTTTCCCTCTGTCTCCTCAGCTCCAGCAGACTTCCACAGAGCAGCCGCCCCTACTTGTGCCTGGTCAGGATCACCACATCGAGAGGAGAGAAGTCCAGAGAGACCAGCTGGCAGAGCACACTAACCTGGTGAGGTCATACACAATGCCAGACTGATGGACAGAGCGATGGAGAAAGCTAATGCTGAAATTAGTTATTAGGGCAATGACCCTAATTCAACAGGCTTTTAGAGTGATAAGCAGGGCTTGTTTTTAACCTCTGATTGTTAAGGACTGTTTCCTGTTGTCAAATAGTTACAATTAACAGCACAAGTGGATGGTAGAGACCAGGGGCATTTCTTTGGATATAGATCTGAGCTGGAGAGTTGAACCTTCTATGTTCCTCTGATTCACTTGGAGCCATGGCATGTTGTTAATCTGGGACGGTGGCTCTGGCCTGGTCCTGCTCTTAGATAAACCCCCTGGGATTGGCTAATGAGGTATGATGTAATTAAGGGGGAGGGGTCAGAGGGCGTGGGGTGGTGGTGCTCCCCGCTTTGGGGATTAACATTAAAGGGCTGCAGGGAGACGGGGTGGAGCTTGGGCAGTAAGGGCATGAGAGTAGGGGGATCTGTGGAACTAGGTGAACCACCTGGGCATGATGATCTGGTTACATGCTGACCACACCGCTCGCGTCGCGTGTGCGAGCATTGCAAAATAAATGTACACATACATGTCTGACCTGTCCCCAAATTAATATAATTGGTTTTGATAGTTTTGTATTTCAACCTGTGTGTCGTGATCACGTTTGTGGTGGGGGGACAAAATCCATTTGCGCACGTTGGGACTCACGCGTCCGGTTTGGTCATGGTGTTAGTTGACAGACCGTGGTGTTGTTAGTGCAGGCACCCTGCCCTGGCACACACTGGCCCAACTGATATAGCCTCACTGTTGTTATTTTACTACTGCTCTTTAATGATTTGTTATTTATTTATTTTTTACTCATCTATTTTTTACTTAAAACTTATTTTTTGTTTAAACTGCATTGTTGGTTAAGGGCTTGTAAGTAAGCATTTCACTGTAAGGTCTACCTACACCTGTTGTATTCAGCGCATGTGTCAAAAAAGATTTGATTTGATTTTGATTTGATCCAACCAGTTGCAGTACCAGCTATCTCTCCCTCTGTTTTCCCTCTCCCTCTGTCTGTCACTACCTGCAGCACTGAAAGAGATCTTTGTCCCCCCCATCTGTTGCTCTTTCCGACCCCTCGTTTATCAAGCCTGCCCGATGACACGTTTCTAGAAAGTCTTCCATTCTTTGTTTCACTCTTAGCGCTTTAGTTGTCATGCTAACTTGGAACGAAGGACAGACGTCTTTGTTGAAAAGGTCTTTGAATAGAAATACAAAGTGTGTTAGTTTTGTTCAGCCCCTTGATTGAATCTGGTTTCAGTAGGTTGTCTGATAAATGAGGGAGACCTTGCTGTATGGCTGGCCTCGTCCTAGAAGACCTGTAAATAGACACACTGTCAGCTGAGCTTGGTCTCTAAACTGCTATTGGTACAATCCAGAAAAATGAAGGTGTAATTATTATTTACATTCATATCACACAGTGGCTGTCATTGTACACTAAAACACAAACACACACACCTGCATTATATAGCCAGTCGCTGCTATTCTACTCATTGTGGGAACAGCAGCTATCCTCCCAGCCCCCATCTCCTGCCCTTGACCTAGGCCGCCCCATTAGGGAGGATAGGGGGACTAATGGCTGAAGCATCTTTGGCACTGGACCATATCCATATGGACCATTTCCCCAGGCCCACCAGGCTCCCTCAGCCCCCCCCCAGGCCCACCAGGCTCCCTCAGCCTCCCCCAGACCCCAGGCCCACCAGGCTCCCTCAGCCTCCCCCAGACCCCAGGCCCACCAGGCTCCCTCAGCCTCCCCCAGACCCCAGGCCCACCAGGCTCCCTCAGCCCCCCCCAGACCCACCAGGCTCCCTCAGCCTCCCCAGACCCCAGGCCCACCAGGCTCCCTCAGCCTCCCCCAGACCCCAGGCCCACCAGGCTCCCTCAGCCCCCCCCCAGACCCACCAGGCTCCCTCAGCCTCCCCAGACCCCAGGCCCACCAGGCTCCCTCAGCCCCCCCCAGACCCCAGGCCCACGAGGCTCCCTCAGCTTCGCCCAGGCCCGGGGGGTGGGTCCTGTCTACCACGAAAGCACTAAAAGTCCGTTTTTGGAGGTTTACAACGAAGGCACCCAGCTCCCATGATGAGGATTTCATTAAGATTGTGTATTCTAAAAAGTGGGCTGGTTTCAGTGGTTGGGCAATAATGTTGGATGGCGGTGAGCGTTGACTGCGTGCTGCATTTTTTGTTTCATGACATTCCCTCAATCTCTTTCTAATTGGAAGCAGCCCTGGATGGGGATCATAACATTGAGCTCTTTGTTATATTTGTTTGGCCTGCAGTATGGCCTGCAGAGTTAACGTTGCCTTTACTTATTTTACTTTTTGGGGTATTGAAAATCATACACTCTGCATTTCAAGATACCCCAGTATACCGCCCAAGCCTACTATCCACCTCCTCCCTCTCTACTGACCTCTGCACCAGTTTTTAAATCATGCATTTAGCTAACAATTGTTAAATTATGCCTGATAGAATGACAAATTACCTTTGTTTTGTAGCTGTTTGGTTTTTCTTGGTGAGGACAGCAATAATAGATTGAGCATGGCATATCTCAAATCATGGCAAATCTTATGTCATCTGTTTAGCATTAATACTCTCCCTCTCTTCCCTCCTCTTTCTCCCTCGCCCTATCTAGTCCTGCTCTAACGTGGAGTGCTGGACACTACAGTGTGACGTGGGTCTTCTGGAGAAGGGGACCAGCGCCATCCTCAAATTGCGCTCCCGCATCTGGGCTGAGACCTTCATCGAGGTACAGTATGTGTGGACTGGAGATCAAACCAACCACTCTGCATAGTCAAACACACATCACTTGTCTGAGTTACTGGGCCGAAGAAAACTATACAGATGATCTAGGACCTACACACACAATTGCTCCACAACACACCTTTAAAGTGGAACTGGCAACGTTTTAGCAACAGGGTTGCGTTCAGTACGTTTTTACGTTCTGGAATGTTCAATTGAATGGAAACGGTGCTGTTCTGAATGGCCAGTTGAAAAACGGGGAGGTTGTGGGTTGGGAAACTCTGTCAGCGTGGCCACTGCCCTTTAAAAACGTCACTCATTGCTTCAAGCCACACCCAACAATCGCACCTCAGTCTGTTCAAGAACGTACAATAATGTTTTTGGGAAACGTGCTGTTCAGTACAAACCGTTTCGCAACGTAGCAAACGTACAAGGGAATTGAACACACATCAGGACGGGACTCTACACAGACCGGTGCGCCATAGCCAATCAGAGCAGTTGGCCTATATGCAAATAAGCCATTTTCCACACGGGCCTGCCATCATTCACTTTGTACTGGATTATGTATTTACAGGTAGTAGCAACAGCGCTACTTTAGATCAGGAAGCATTTGCCAAAAGCCACCTGAATGGATTTCTGAAAATTACTACGGGAGTCCTCTTACATTTAGAAACTCTTATTGATCAAACAACCATGAACAGGTAGTCTCTCTCTCCCTCAGACAGTTGCCAATGATCAACAACTGTTAGCCAGAGTGAGATGCGTTAAAATCTAACAAGGGAACAGTAGATAAACCCTCAAACTTTTTTAGCTTGTAGAATAGTAGCCTGCTCGCCCTTCAGCAGCTTGCCTGCCAAAGCATGCCCGTCCCCACCAATGGCGTATAATAAACCCTGGGTTGCCGATACTATGTATTGGCCATTGAGAGGCTTTGAAGGCACTGGTCGGCCATATTGGCACTCCCTAGTCCTCCATATGGATTTTTTATTTATTTAACTAGGCAAGTCAGTTAAGAACAAATTCTTATTTACAATGACAGCCTACCAAAGGCAAAAGGCCTCCTGTGTGGAATGGGGCCTGGGATTAAAAATAAATACAACATAAATATAGGACAAAATACACATCACAACAAGAGAGACAACACAACACTACATAAAGAGAGACCTAAGACATCAACATAGAAAGGCATCAACACATGACAACATAGCATAGTAGCAGCACAAAACATGGTACAAACATTATTGGGCACAGACAACAGCACAACGGGCAAGAAGGTAGACAACAATACATCACACAAACAGCCACAACTGTCAGTAAGAGAGTCCATGATTGAGTCTTTGAATGAAAAGATTGAGATAAAACTGTCCAGTTTGAGTGTGTTGTTCCAGCTCGTTCCAGTCGCTAGCTGCAGTGCACTGAAAAGAGGAGCGACCCAGGGATGTATGTGCTTTGGGGACCTTTAACAGATTGTGACTGGCAGAACGGGTGTGGTACAGTGGGGCAAAAAAGTATTTAGTCAGCCACCAATTGTGCAAGTTCTCCCACTTAAAAAGATGAGAGAGGCCTGTAATTTTCATCATAGGTACACTTCAACTATGACAGACAAAATGAGAAACAAAAATCCAGAAAATCACATTGTATGATTTTTAATGAATTTATTTGCAAATTATGGTGGAAAATAAGTATTTTGTCAATAACAAAAGTTTATCTCAATACTTTTGTTGGCAATGACAGAGGTCAAACGTTTTCTGTAAGTCTTCACAAGTTTTTCACACACTGTTGCTGGTATTTTGGACCATTCCTCCATGCAGATCTCCTCTAGAGCAGTGATGTTTTGGGGCTGTTGCTGAGCAACACGGACTTTCAACTCCCTCCAAAGATTTTCTATGGGGTTGAGATCTGGAGACTGGCTAGGCCACTCCAGGACCTTGAAATGCTTCTTACGAAGCCACTCCTTCGTTGCACGGGTGGTGTGTTTGGGATCATTGTCATGCTGAAAGACCCAGCCACGTTTCATCTTCAATGCCCTTGCTGATGGAAGGAGGTTTTCACTCAAAATCTCACGGATACCTGGCCCCATTCATTCTTTCCTTTACAAGGATCAGTCGTCCTGGTCCCTTTGCAGAAAAACAGCCCCAAAGCATGATGTTTCCACCCCCATGCTTCACAGTAGGTATGCTGTTCTTTGGATGCAACTCAGCATTCTCACCCCACGGGTGAGATCTTGTGTGGAGCCCCAGATCGAGGGAGATTATCAGTGGTCTTGTATGTCTTCCATTTCCTAACAATTGCTCCCACAGTTGATTTCTTCAAACCAAGCTGCTTACCTATTGCAGATTCAGTCTTCCCAGCCTGGTGCAGGTCTACAATTTTGTTTCTGGTGTCCTTTGACAGCTCTTTGGTCTTGGCCATAGTGGAGTTTGGAGTGTGACTGTTTGAGGTTGTGGACAGGTGTCTTTTATACTGATAACAAGTTCAAACAGGTGCCATTAATACAAGTAACGAGTGGAGGACAGAGGAGCCTCTTAAAGAAGAAGTTACAGGTCTGTGAGAGCCAGAAGTCTTGCTTGTTTGTAGGTGACCAAATACTTATTTTCCACCATAATTTGCAAATAAATTAATTAAAAATCCTACAATGCGATTTTTGGGATTTTTTTCTCATTTTGTCTGTCATAGTACCTATGATGAAAATTACAGGCCTCTCATCTTTTTAAGTGGGAGAACTTGCACAATTGGTGGCTGACTAAATACTTTTTTGCCCCACTGTATGTGGAAGATGAGGGCTGCAGTAGATATCTGAGATAGGGGGTAGTGAGGCCTAAGAGGGTTTTCTAAATAAGCATCAACCAGTTTTGCGACAGGTATACAGAGATGACCAGTTTACAGAGGAGTATAGAGTGCAGTGATGTGTCCTATAAGGAGCATTGGTGGCAAATCTGATGGCCGAATGGTAAAGAACATCTAGCTGCTCGAGAGCACCCTTACCTGCTGATCTAGAAATGATGTCTCTGTAATCTAGCATGGGTAGGATGGTCATCTGAATCAAGGTTAGTTTGGCAGCTGGAGTGAAAGAGGATTGATTACAATAGAGGAAACCAAGTCTAGATTTAACTTTAGCCTGCAGCTTTAATATGTGCTGAGAGAAGGACAGTGTACCGCCTAGCTATACTCTCAAGTACTTGTATGAGGTGACTACCTCAATCTCTAAACCCTCAGAGGTAGTAATCACACCAGTGGGGAGAGGGGCATTCTTCTTACCAAACCACATGACCTTTGATTTGGAGGTGTTCAGAACAAGGTTAAGGGAAGGATGAATAGAATTCTACAGTATTTCAACAACAAATTACTTTGTTTTTATTTATTTAACTAAGTCAGTTAAGAACAAATTCTCAATGAAATGTTTCAAGGACAAAATGACATGTATTTAAGTATTGTCTGGTTGTAGTGGGGACAGTAACAGAACTCTAAAAAAAACTTTAACCTGTTGCGACGAGCAATCCCGTATCCGGGAGCGTAATTATAGCCTCAAGCTCATTACCATAACGCAACGTTAACTATTCATGAAAATCGCAAATGAAATGAAATAAATATATTGGCTCACAAGCTTAGCCTTTTGTTAACAACACTGTCATCTCAGATTTTCAAAAAATGCTTTTCAACCATAGCTACACAAGCATTTGTGTAAGAGTATTGATAGCTAGCATAGCATTAAGCCTAGCATTCAGCAGGCAACATTTTCACAAAAACAAGAAAAGCATTCAAATAAAATTATTTACCTTTGAAGAACTTTGGATGTTTTCAATGAGGAGACTCTCAGTTAGATAGCAAATGTTCAGTTTTTCCAAAAATATTATTTGTGTAGGAGAAATTGCTCTGTTTTGTTCATCACGTTTGGCTAAGAAAAAAACCTGAAAATTCAGTCATTACAATGCCAAACTTTTTTCCAAATTAACTCCATAATATCGACAGAAACATGGCAAACGTTGTTTAGAATCAATCCTCAAGGTGTTTTTCACATATCTATTCGATGATAAATCACTCGTGGCAGTTTGGTTTCTCCTCTGAACCAAATGGAAAAATGCACGCACCTGGAGATTACGCAATAGTTTCGACGGAAGACACCGAGCGGACACCTGGTAAATGTAGTCTCTTATGGTAAATTTTCCAATGATATGCCTACAAATACGTCACAATGCTGCAGACACCTTGGGGAAACGACAGAAAGTGTAGGCTCATTCCTGGCACATTCACAGCCATATAAGGAGACATTGGAACACAGCGCATTCAAAATCTGGCGCACTTCCTGTATGAAATGTCATCTTGGTTTCGCCTGTAGCATTAGTTCTGTGGCACTCACAGACAATATCTTTTCAGTTGTGGAAACGTCAGAGTGTTTTCTTTCCAAAGCTGTCAATTATATGCATAGTCGAGCATCTTTTCGTGACAAAATATCTTGTTTAAAACGGGAACGTTTTTCATCCAAAAATGAAATACTGCCCCCAGAGTTTCAAGAGATATTTTTTTTAACCTCTCTGATCTACCCATCCCGGATCCGGTATCGTGAATACAGACTCAAGCTCATTACCATTACGCAACGTTAACTATTCATGAAAATCGCAAATGAAATGAAATAAATATGCTAGCTCTCAAGCTTAGCCTTTTGTTAACAACACTGTCATCTCAGATTTTCAAAATATGCTTCTCAACCATAGGAAAACAATAATTTGTGTAACAGTAGCTAGCTAGCGTAGCATTTAGCGTTAGCATTATCGTTAGCATTTAGCATGCAACACTTTCACAAAAACCAGAAAAGCATTAAAATAAAATAATTTACCTTTGAAGAACTTCAGATGTTTTCAATGAGGAGACTCTGTTAGATAGCAAATGTTCAGTTTTTCCTGAAAGATTATTTGTTTAGGAGAAATCGCTCCGTTTGGTGCGTCACGTTTGGCTACCAAAAAAATCTGTATCCAGGAGTGTATTTATCCCGGCAAGCTCATTAGCATAACGCAATGTTAACTATTCATGAAAATCGCAAATGAAATGAAATAAATATGCTAGCTCTCAAGCTTAGCCTTTTGTTAACAACACTGTCATCTCAGATTTTCAAAATATGCTTCTCAACCATAGGAACACAATCATTTGTGTAACAGTAGCTAGCTAGCATAGCATTTAGCGTTAGCATTATCGTTAGCATTTAGCAGGCAACACTTTCACAAAAACCAGAAAAGCATTCAAATAATAATTTACCTTTGAAGAACTTCAGATGTTTTCAATGAGGAGACTGTTAGATAGCAAATGTTCAGTTTTTCCTGAAAGATTATTTGTTTAGGAGAAATCGCTCCGTTTGGTGTGTCACGTTTGGCTACCAAAAAAACCCGAAAATCCAGTCATCAATTACGCCGAACTTTTTTCCAAATTAACTCCATAATATCGACTGAAACATGGCAAACGTTGTTTAGAACCAATCCTCAAGGTGTTTTTCACATATCTCTTCGATGATATATCCTTTGTGGAAGTGTGCGTTTCGTTCTGAATCCCAGGACAAAATGACCGCAACTGGAGATTACGCACAAATTTAGATAAAGGCCACCGGGCGGACCCCTGGAAAATGTAGTCTCTTATGGCCAATCTTCCAATGATATGACTACAAATACGTCACAATGCTGCAGACATCTTGAAGAAACCACAGAAAGCCCATGGTCGTTCCTGCTGCATTCACAGCCATATAAGGAGACATTTGAAAACAGAGCTTCAGAGATTCTGCTCATTTCCTGTTAGACGTTTCATCTTGGTTTCGCCTGTAGAATGAGTTCTGTGGCACTCACAGATAACATCTTTGCAGTTTTGGAAACGTTAGACTGTGTTCTTTCCAAAGCTGTCAATTCTATGCATAGTCGAGCATCTTTTCGTGACAAAATATTGCGCTTAAAACGGGCCCATTTTTTTATCCAATAATGAAATAGCGCCCCTATAGGCTTAACAGGTTAATGTTTAGCTCACAATATAATTTCAAAGTATGCATTAAGGTGTCTAATACAATAAACGTGTCAAACTAATGTAGAGATTAATACATGCATTTCTATAGTTTCTAAAATATTCCAAGGGTTCCAAGATGGCTGGGCGGTGGCTTCAATACAGCGCCCCCTGTCAATCATCCAGGGTAATCCAACCCACGTTTTGACAACTGAATGGGAACTTGCCTGCCTGCCCTCCCATTCGATTGATGATGCCAAATACATTTGATTGACAACAAAGAGAGATGCCAACTGTGGATAACAGTCGTTCAAGTTCAGCATAGCTAGCTAGCAAAGTGATTAACAGTTCTTGCTAGCTAACCAAATGACACCTGCATCTCTAGTTGTAGCCACCCAAAAAAATTATATGGTAGGAAAAAGTTGGCCACTCACTGACTCGTCCAATGACATGATATCCTCCCAGAAGCTAGCTAGCTAACATTAGGTACCGTGCTTTTAGCTTGCTAAATAAATAGCTATTGTACATAAACAGACAAGCTAGCCTATTAGCCACGCTATGACTGACTTGTGGTCATTGCCCTTTTATAGTTTGATTGTGCTGACATTCCCAGCCTAAGTTACATTTGTGTTTTTTGTAAAAAATATTGAGTCAATGAAACTGATACAGTGCATCCTGAAGGGCTGGAGGCAGCAAACAATGTACCAGGCCAGCTGTGATTTACAACATGATAGCAATATTTGTTGGACTACCAAGAAATGTATTGGTGAATTAGTTATATTAATCATGCATTGAACTGCATCCCATCTATTCTGCCAACATATTTGTATTTTTATTTGACCTTTATTTAACTAGGCAAGTCAGTTAAGAACAATTTCTTATTTTCAATGACGGCCTAGGAACAGTGGGTTAACTGCCTGTTCAGGGGCAGAACGACAGATTTGTACCTTGTCAGCTTGGGGATTTGAACTTGCAACCTTTCAGTCCAATGCTCTAACCATTAGGCTACCCTGCCGCCCCAATGCTTTACTTGACATCATTACATTTTTTGTCAAATAGAAGCCATTATTAAAAGCTCTTTATAAAGTTGGTTTTGTAGCATAAAGTGATAATTTGATATTTGTGACTGATATTATGATTGTCTGTTTGTTTCATATCTGCAAAGTAGCTAAAACACTGTCAGTTCCACTTTAATTAGGTCATCAAAGAGTGGATCTTAGTCAGGTTCAGATGCGGAGATGAAAGCAACCGCCAGAACTACTGGTTTTGTCTCCTCTCAAACTCACTACACATGCAGACACATTTCTACCAGATGACAATGGCACTGACTGCATGAAACGGACTGTCTCAGTTTGTGTTCTGTCTGTAGGCCTATCTGTCTATTCACATTGCTGTCTGTGTATTTTCTCATGTCAAGATTTGGCGGAGTATAAGCAGAAATATTCCTTTAAGTAGCTATACAAAGAAAACACCAATACTTAAATCCTCAAATTAGACTGTAAAATATGAATGACCAGTCAGACTCACACATGTGATTGTATTGACTGTATTAATGCTAGCTCAGAGCTAAACTCTGCCAATGTGAACAGACTCAGATATTTGATGAAAATAAATGGAAAACAGTAGCTTACAGAGTGAATAATTAAATTCTAATTTCAATAGTTCTGTGAGCGGATCGTTTGTGTGTTGGTCTATAGTGTATTAGGTATAGAGGTATAGAGGGAGGGTATCAGTCCACAGAAGCCGTTGTGAGAACGACCTTACACCAAGGCTTATGTGTAAGTGCATTGGAAATTCATTAGTTGGCGGTCACGCCTTCTCATAGGATTGGAATGTCAGAGGGGTTTTGTGAGAAGAACCAGCCGGTCTGATGAGGTTCATCAGTCTCTGTAGCACATTACTGCCTCCTACTGGACATGAGTCAAACAGGACCCATCACTAGTCCACACATGGCCAGCACCCGTACAAGTTGCAGTTTGCCTTTCAAATACTCCTACAAAAATTATTTGAAAAATCACAATGGATATCCAATCTGATCCTGTTGTTTTGTTTCCGTTCTCAGAGGGCATACAAGGGGTACGTGCTGGAGTGCCTGGCAAGGTTCAGTGTGGTCAAGATGCCCTATGCCATCTTGCCCAAGGAGGTACCGAGTGGATCTAAAAAGGTATGGGTATGTGCAGTGCACTAATGTCAACAAACCTCTCTATTTTATATTGTATTGTTAGTCTTGCATTACCATACAGTTAGTAGTTAAATTGGGATTTGGGAGGTGGGGCTTCTAGTTTGGGGGCGTGCCCTGGAGGATTTAATATAGTAGCCTATAATCTATACTGACAAAAGCACATTACAGCATACTACAGGTCGTGGAGGGACCTTGTGAGGGGGATATTATTTTCGTGCACAGAATGTGATGATCTGAACAATTGAATAGATAGACAACCCTATAGTAAAATAGTTTAACTTTGCTGTTGCTTACTTGTGTTGGTAAAAAAAAAAAAGTCATTAGATCATTTGAAATTCGCATAACCAAAGTTACAGGGTCTCAGCTCTGCCTGGATCTCATAGGTGTTGGGTCTCGGACTCGGTTGGATCTGGCCTAACTTAACCCCTGTATATAGTGTGCCCATGTTTCGTTCAGCACTCAGCTGTTGGGAAAATGCAGGAAGCCTGGAATCGAGGCTATTATACAGTGCCTTCGGAAAGTGTTCAGACCCCTTGACCTTTTCCATGTTTTGTTATGTTACAGCTTTATTCTAAAATTGTATTAAATTGTTTTTTTCCTCAATCTACACACCACCCTATAATGACAAAGCAAAACTATAATATTTTATTTTATCTTTATTTTTGCTATTTTATTCACAATAAAATACTTATTTATATATTGTAAGTACTCAGACCCTTTACTCAGTACTTTGTTGAAGCACCTTTGGCAGTGATTACAGTCTTGATTCTTCCTGGGTATGACGCTAAAAGCTTGTCACACCTGTATTTTAGGAGTTTCTCCGATTCTTCTCTGCAGATCGTCTCAAGCTCTGTCAGGTTGGATGGGGAGCGTCGATGCACAGTTATTTTCAGGTCTCTCCAGAGATGTTAGATCGGGTTCAAGTCCGGGCTCTGGCTGGGCTACTCAAGGACATTCAGAGACTTATCCCGAAGCCACGCCTGCGTTGTCTTAGCTGTGTGCTTATGGTCATTGTCCTGTTTGAAGGTGAACTTTCGCCCCAGTCTGAGGTCCTAAGCTCTCTGGAGCAGGTTTTCATCATGGATCTCTCTGTACTTTGCTCCGTTCATCTTTCCCTCGATCCTGACTAGTCTCCCAGTCCATGTTGCTGAAAAACACCCCCACAACATGATGCTGTAACCACCATGCTTCACTGTAGGAATGGTGCCCGGTTTCCTGCAGACGTGACGCTTGGCATTCAGGCCAAAGAGTTCAATCTTGGTTTCATCAGACCAGAGAATCTTGTTTCTCATGGTCTGAGAGTCTTTAGGTGCCTTTTGGCAAACCCCAAGTGGGTTGTCATGTGCCTTTTATTGAAGACTGGCTTTCGTCTGGCCAATCTACCATAATGGCCTGATTGGTGGAGTGCTGCAGAGATGGTTGTAGTTCTGGAAGGTTCTCCCATCTCCACAGAGGAACTCTAGATCTCTGTCAAAGTGACCATTGAATTCTTGGTCACCTCCCTCACCAAGGCCCTTCTCCCCCGATTGCTCAGTTTGGCCGGGCGGCCAGCGCTAGGAAGAGTTGGTGGTTCCAAACGTCTTCCATTTTTAAGAATTATGGAGGCCACTGTTTTCTTGGGGCTTTCAATACTGAAGAAATCTTTTTGTACCCTTCCCCAGATCTTTGCCTTGACACAATCCTGTCTCGGACCTCTACGGACAATTCCTTCGACCTCATGGCTTAGTTTTTGCTCAACTGTGTGCCTTTCCAAATCATGTCCAATCAGATTGATTTGCCACAGGTGGACTCCAATCAAGTTATAGAAACTGCTCAAGGATGATCAATGGAAACAGAAGTCACCTGAGCTCAATTTCGAGTCTCATAGCAAAGGGTCTGAATACTTATGTAAATAAGGTATTTCTGTTTGACTTGTAATAAATTAGCAAAAATATATAACCTGTTTTTCTTTGTCATTATGGGGTATTGTGTGTAGATTGATGCAGATTTTTTATTTATTGAATCCATTTTAGAATAAGGCTGTAATGTGGAAAAATTTGGAAAAAGTCAATGGGTCTGAATACATTCAGACCCATTGAGTCACTGTAAGTGGAGGTCATGACTAAATGTGTTCCCCCTCTTCAGGTGGTGACCCCGTTGGTGTGGAACAAACAAGACAGCCAATACTCTGTGCCCTTGTGGATCATCATTCTGGCCATACTGGCTGGGCTTCTGCTGCTGGCACTGCTCATCTACGTCCTGTACAAAGTGAGTGGTCGGGATAGCGGTGATGTTAATGTCCGGCAGAGTGGGAAATTCCCATCTCTTAACTTCCCATATTTTCCTTTAGAACTTTATTTTTAGAATGTGAAATGTCAGAATAATAGTAGAGACAATAATATATTTCAGATTTTAATTCTTTCATCACATCCAGTGGGTCAGATGTTTACATACACTCAAGTATTTGGTAGCATTGCCTTTAAATTGTTTAACTTGGGTCAAATGTTTTGGGTAGCCTTCCACAAGCTTCCCACAATAAATTGGGTGAATTTTGGCCCATTCCCCCTGACAGAGCTGGTGTAACTGAGTCAGGTGTGTAGGCCTCCTTGCTCGCACACGCTTTTTCAGTTCTGCCCACACATTTTCTATAGGATTGAAGGCAGGGCTTTGTGATGGTCACTCCAATATCTTTACTTTGTCGTCCTTAAGCCATTTTGCCACAACTTAGGAAGTATGCTATGGGTCATTGTCCATTTGGATGACCCATTTGCGACCAAGCTTTAACCTTTCTAGGGCAGGCGTTCCACTAGCGGAACCCCTCCACAACATTCCGCTAGCGGAACCCCTCCACAACATTCCACTGAAAAGGCAGCGCGTGAAATTCAAAAATATTTTTTAGAAACAAGTAACTTTCACACATTAACAAGTCCAATACAGCAAATGAAAGATAAACATCTTGTTAATCTACCCATCATGTCCGATTTCAAATATTCTTTACAGCGAAAGCACAACATATGATTGATTATGTTAGGTCAGAGCCAAGTAAAAAAAACACAGCCATTTTTCCAGCCAAAGAGAGGAGTCACAAAAAGCTGAAATATAGATTAAATTAATCACTAACCTTTGATGATCTTCATCAGATGACACTCATAGGACATCATGTTACACAATACATGTATGTTTTGTTCGTTAATGTGCATATTTATATCCAAAAATATCAGTTTACATTGGCACGTTACGTGCAGTAATGTTTTGATTCGAAAACATCCGGTGATTTTGCAGAAATACTCATAATAAAACATTGATAAAAGATACAACTGTTATTCACAGAATTAAAGATAGACTGCTCCTTAATGCAACCTCTGTGTCAGATTTTTTTACCTTACGGAAAAAGCATAATCTGAGAAAGGTGCTCAGATCCCAAAACAGCCAGAGGAATATCCGCCATTTTGGAGTCAACAGAAGTTAGAAATAAATATTCACTTACCTTTGATGATCTTCATCAGAAGGCACTCCCAGGAATCCCAGTTCGACAATAAATGACTGATTTGTTCCATAAAGTCTATAATTTCTGTCCAAATAGCCACTTGTTGTTAGTGTGTTCAGCCCAGTAATCCATCTTCATGAGGCGCAGGCACTTCGACCAGACAAAAACTCGAAAGGTTCCGTTACAGTCCTTTAGAAACATGTCAAATGATGTATGGAATCAATCTTTAGGATGTTTTTAACATAAAACATCAATAATGTTCCAACCGGAGAATTCCTTTGTCTGAAGAAAAGCACTGGAACGAGAGGTAACTCTGTCGGGGGCGCGCGTCATGAGACCAAGGCACTCTGCCAGACCACTGACTCAAAGAGGTCTCATGAGCCCCTCCTTTATAGTAGAATCCTCATTCAAGTTTCTAAAGATGGTTGACATCTAGTGGAAGCCGTAGGAAGTGCAACTTTATCCATATCTCATTGTGTATTCGGTAGCCAAGCTTTGAAAAACTACAAACCTCAGATGTCCCACTTGCTGGTTGGATTTTTCTCAGATTTTGTTCTGTTATACGCAAAGACATAATTCAAACAGTTTTAGACACTTCAGAGTGTTTTCTATCTAATAACAATATGCATATATTAGCATCTGGGACAGAGTAGGAGGCAGTTCACTCTGGGAACGCTATTTATCCAAAAGTGAAAATGCTGCCCCCTATCCCAAAATAGTTAACTTCCTGATTGATGTCTTGAGATGTTGCTTCAATATATCCACATAATTATCCATCCTCATGATGCCATATATTTTGTGAAGCACCCCCACAACATGATGCTGCCAATCCCGTGCTTCACGGTTGCAAGCCTCCCCCCTTTTCCGCCAAATGGTCATTATGGCTGGTCATTATGGCCAAACAGTTCTATTTTTGTTTCATCAGACCAGAGGACATTTCTCCAAAAAGTATGATCTTTGTCCCCATGTGCAGTTGTAAACTGTAGTCTGGCTTTTTTTATGGCGGTTTTGGATCATTGGCTTCTTCCTTGCTGAGCAGCCTTTCAGGTTATGCCGATATAGGCCTTGTTTTACTGTGGATATAGATACTTTTGTACCTGTTTCCTCCAGCATCTTCACAAGGTCCTTTGCTGTTGTTCTGGGATTGATTTTCACTTTTCGCACCAAAGTACATTAATCTCTAGGAGACAGAATGAGTCTCCTTCCTGAGCGGTATGATGGCTCCGTGGTCCCATGGTGTTTATACTTGCGTACTATTGTTTGTACAGATGAATGTGGTACCTTCAGGCATTTGGAAATTGCTCCCAAGGATGAACCAGACTTGTGGAGGTCTCCAATGTTTTTTTCTGAGGTCTTGGCTGATTTCTTTTGATTTCCCCGTGAAGTCAAGTAAAGAGGCACTGAGTTTGAAGGTAGGCCTTGAAATACATCCACAGGTACACCTCCAATTGACTCAAATGATGTCAATTAGCCTATCAGAAGCTTCTAAAACCATGACATCATTGTCTGGAATTTTCTAAGCTGTTTAAAGGCACAGTCAATTTAGTGCATGTACACTTCTCACCCACTGGAATTGTGATACAGTGAATTATAAGTGAAATAATCTGTCCATTAACAATTGTTGGAAAAATGATGTGTCATGCACAAAGTAGATGTCCTAACCGACTTGCCCAAACTATAGTTTATTAACAAGAAATGTGTGGAGTGGTTGAAAAACAAGTTTTAATTACTTCTACCTAAGTGTATGTAAACTTCCAACTTTAACTGTACATCTGGCTGGAGAGACATATGAAGATTTGAGGTGTTGAAATATGATATTTTTAGTTCTAACTTTGATAACGTCGTCTTTCTTCCTCCCAGCTTGGCTTCTTCAAAAGGTCGCTACCCTACGGCACGGCTATGGAGAAGGCCCAACTCAAGCCCCAGGCTGCGTCTGAGGCCTAAACACCACATAGAAAGGATTAAAACAAACTATTTTGTTGTCACAGAACCAAAGAAACCTAGAAACCCACATGATTGCAATGGAGAAATGTGGTTAATTTAAACATCCAGAGAGGATTAGACTGCAGTTGAAGAGGGAGGAGGAGGAGGAGGAGGAAAGACCACTGGAACTCCACTGTACTGCACTAGAGGAAGAAATACCCAAAGAACTCCAAACCAAATGAATGTTTTTAATTTAATATATGTTTATGTTTGTTGTTGTTGGGTTGGGGTTGATCACCAAGCTGAACTTCAGTGTCACAGTCAGAAAAACTGGCTTTAGACTTACTGATCCTATTTGAGTTGAAGTCCAAGACTAGTGACTACAGAAGAAGAGGAGTAGCCTATGGAAAGCCTTGATACGATCAAGGAAGAAGCTTGGTTTCTCCCTGCACATCTTTTTAAACAGCTTTGTATTCCCTTGTGGATCCTTGTGAAAGATAATTGTTTTACTCTTTTTCAACTGCCTTCATTTTGGTGCTAAAAAAGTGTGATCACTGCTTTTAAAAGGTATATGATGGTGTTGAGGGGGACTGAATGCATCTCCCTTCCTTTTTGTAGCCATTAAAGAAATCTGATCTGATACTTTCCCAACCGAAGTTAGAAACATGCTTCCTGTTCAGGGCACCAGAAGAGCATGTTCACCAGAGGTGCATGTTCACCAGAGGAGCATGTTCACCAGAGGAGCATGTTCACCAGAGGAGCACAGACAGAGGATGTCTGTCTCATGTCTCCATAATCTACACCTGAGCTGTTTACCCATCCACATTTCTACCAAACATGTTTTTACAGCCAATCTTTTGTTTAATGTAAGTTCAGTTTGGCTCCAGTAATGTTCGGCACGTACAAACTCCTGTACTGCCAAAATAGCTTCTTCAGCCTCAGAATGGTGGACATACAGTGCTTGTTCCAGTTGTTTTGCACTCAAAAGAAATCTACTGATGTCTAACAAGATGCCAAAAACAGACAGGATACTGACGGACTGATCTTCCTTTGGGTTTGACTTGACCATTACTGATCACTTTGTTGATCCTGCATGTTTGTGTTCGTTGTGACAGATCAAAGCATTGCCTCAAAGTTGACTGGGACTTGACTGGATCCATCCACCATGGGCCTGTGAGATAGATCCTACTGAAAGCTTGATACACTCTGGTGCCAGTACTCTGTCTGGTGACTTGTAAACAAGTTTGTCCAGACTTTGCTTGTGCTGCAAGAGGCAGTATGGAAATTGAGTTGAAGCAAAGACCATCCAGGTGTATCCACAGCCTTGGTGTGTAATGATGTCTTGAAGTCAGTACATTACTATGTTGCCAACAGAGATCAAGGAAGCTGTAGTACATACAATCTGGGTGGGTTGCTTGCAGGTAAGGGCTCACTCCGGTGAGTGTCAGGGAAACGGCCAAATATCCAGTCCCTACACATTTCACCTTGATCTTGTAGTGTGCTAGGAGCATCTTTGCTCTGGTTTGTTTTAATTTTATTTTGATGTCCTTATGATAACAAAAACTGACTGAGTACCAGAAGCTCTCACACCACGATGCTGCAGCTTCATCCATGGACTGAATATGTGGGGCTCTTTTATTTGTCATGTAAATACGTTTTGTGTGTGTGTCAGACTGCCTGTGTCTTCATGTGTTGATGTTCCTGTCTGTTTTTTTGTGTGAATCGGAGATCAATCCCAATGCTAAGTCCTCTCTTTTCTCTCTTGCATCACGAGGGAAAGGTAGACTTGTCCAGCAGTAATGCTGATCATCGCATCACTTCAATCTGTACTCAGGATGGGTTGAGACTGCCTGATTAGAGTTTAGGACAGCTAGGACCAGAGTAGCTATTCATTTAGGGCCCAATTCAGACTTGAGATAAAGGGATAGCAACTGGGCATTGGGGGGGGGGGGGGGGGGGGGGGGTATGGTTTGTACGTGCAATATTATTATTCACTCTGGTTGATATTGGTTTTAGTTTTTGCAGTAGTTTTTGGATTTTCTTTCATTTTGTTCCGGAGGGGTTGTGTTAAACCAGGTGTGTCTAACATCTAATGATGAGTCTGTGTTAAAAACCATACCAAGTCTGCTCCCTATGGTCGGATGGGGGTATTGTCAAAAACAATTGGTCTGTTTTTTCCCCCCCTAGATTTTTCCACTGCACGTATTCACCACTTTTACATTTTGCTCCACTGCTATAACTAACCAATGTTTAGTATCACTATTTCAGATATCAGTGGTAAAAAAATACATCCATCCATCCACCTCCTGAGTTGAACTCGAGTGGGCATGTGTGATAATGTATGTTCAGTTCAATTGTATCACCTATCCAAACGCAGCCATAATGCTACACATCTGTTTTCACTATTTGTTTTGAATGCCCCCTAGCTCATATTGGTGATTTAATCCACAAGCTTTATCAACACTCATGGTGCAAAGACTGCTAACGCCACTCAGTGGATTCATTTAACATGTATCATATTATTTTTAACAGTATTTGTATGATATTGTTTTGAAAAGTATATGTCTGATCGTAGTGTCCAGACTGAAAATGTCAACCTAGTATTATTTATATTGAAAGAGGATGTTTTAAACAGAATCCTCTGTGGTTACAGTAGAAGACTACACTGGGTTTATCCTTGTTTTCTCAATGCTTTCTTGGCCCCCCTTTTAAAAATCTCCTTTTTTACAAAGTTGTAAATATTTCTGACGAGAATATTTTTTAGATCCAATTGGGAAAAAAAACATTTGTGAAATTTACTCTCCCCATATTGGGGAGACTTTCTGGGAAGAGGATTTAGTCTTTTAGTGATCATTTGTGTCTTATTATATGGTTTGCATTTCAATTAAAAAAATGACATGCTTTGATTGAATACACAGTTCTGAAAATAATTTATTTAAAAAAATAAACTTGCCCATGGCATGAAATGTTTTACATATTTGTTTATGCGGTTTGGCAACAACTGATTGCTCAACAATTTATTGTTCATTATAGTTGTATTACAAAGTGGAGAAAAATACCAAAACACCATAACTAGGAGCCATAGCATAGAACTATTGCATGTGCTTTTAGGGCACTCACTTGTAAAACCATAAGCTTATCTTACAAATAGTATACTACACAAATTATCGTATAAATAACAGATAATGCCAAATGTATATACTTCTTCCTCAGGTTGCAGTGCCGCACTGTCATATCAGTAACAGTGGTCGGTGAGGACAAACAACTTATCTGGTAAGACGTTAGAGGTCACTAAATACTGCCAGTCAGATCCCTCCTCAGGTCCTATTGATGAGTAGTCCAACGAGCTGCTTCTCTTCAATGCTCTCTGTGTGATATTGACCATCCCAGAAACATCCCCACAGTCCTCCATTCCTGACACCAGACATGTACATGAGTCTATAGAAGATCTTGAATGTGGATTAGTATGACAGTGGAGGTGTGTATTCCCCTGCCAACCTCTGATTCACGGGCTGTAATAAAACAGTCTTAATACACTGGTTTGGTTCAGCGCTCCATTGCTCTGGACAGTTGTGTCAGTTTGTGCTGGTTGTCGATCACTTCAAAGTTCTGAACATAGTGGCGGATGTTGCTAGGATTCCTGAGAGGGGGGGATTGCTCGGAATCTGGACACGAGACAGAAGACAAGATATGTGTTTTTTTTTTTTAAATGGAAGCGCTACATTTACTTAATATCATTTAAAGATCTCAGAATGGAAAATGAGTGTTGATTTTTGTAGATAAGGCATAGCTTACATGTGGACAGCCGAATGGAAGGCGCCTCCAGAAACATTCTGTCTGCAAGTCCCTTCTGAGGTGATGAGGGCACTGTAGGACAAAGAACCATAGAGAGTGAACACCCTGGCACAACATTGTCCTTCTTATCCCGTCCTTTTCTATAACTTTGTTGTATTTTGTTTTCTTACCGTAAGGCGTGCTTCTGCACCCTCGAACTATCTTCACTGTCTTAGCAATCAAGCGCTGCAACGGTGAAACAAGGTAGCTTATATAGCCAATAGTTTACAGACACAAAGAGAAGACAACTTAGGTAAGGGCTGAGGGATGGTAATCTCCAGCACATCTACAGGATGTGAAAGTATAAAAGTTAGGCTAGACAACTCACCATTTTCTCAAAATTGACCAGTTTGTCCGTGTAGTTATTGTTTCCCTCATGGATGAATGTCATGTCTAGAGGTAGGTACAGTTGGTGAACGGAATGACGTACTGGTTCAGTACAGGGTCATGTTGAATTAACTCAGGTATTGAATGTTACGTCTGTCACGAGGCTAAGAAAGCATTATTACCTTTGAGTAGCAGGGGCATGAAGGGGATGTAGGGAGGACTGAGCTTTGCCACAGCCAGTCTGTACGCTCTGTGATTACGTGATGGATCCTGACACATTTAACAGAAATAAAAACAATTTGCCATTAGTTGTAGATTAATATAATTTTATTGGTCAATTGCACACAAGGTCCATCCAAAATTAGCTTTAAACCCAACCCCTTCGTAAGACACACATGCATCTTTTGATGGGAGAGGTGCGGGGGGGCTGCCACACTGGTTGCTGGCTTGCCTCGCTAACCGCTAGGCTACCTGCCACTTATATGCAAGTTTACATTTATTGGGATAAATCTTGTCCTGGAGGCAGACCTGAGCGATTTCCACAAGATGGGCCAGCTGAAAAGTCAAAATTGGCTATACACAGAGTATACAAAATATTAAGAACACCATGACCGACTGATCAGGTGAAAGCTATGATCCCTTATCGATGCCACTTGTTAAATCCACTTCAATTAGTGTAGATGAACGAGAGGAGACAGGTTAAAGGATTTTGTTTGCCTTGAGACAGTTGAGACATGGATTGTATATGGCAAGACAAAATATTTAAGTGCCTTTGAACGGGGTATGGTAGTAGGTGCCAGGCACACTGGTTTGTGTCAGGAACTGCAACGCTGCTGGGTTTTTCACACTCAACAGTTTCCTGTGTATATCAAGAATGGTCCACCATCCAAAGGGCATCCAGACAACTTTGGGAAGCATTGGAGTTAACATGGGCCAGCATCAATGTTCCCTCTAAGCTGCGCACCACTCCCCCGGGACTGCTGCGCAGAAGAAATATCAGCCCGTGCAGAGAAGCACGAGATTTAACTTCACTCAACTTTCTAGAGTTTTCCCCGTTAGTTAACACTATCAACGTTTCCCTTCACTGGGAATTGTGATCAAATCAACGCAATATTAGCCACTTTCAATGTAACTTACCAAAACAAAATGAACTATGCTAGAATTAGTATGCAAAACTAACTATGCAAGCGATTTTGTTGTAGGCAGAACACATTGGAGTAGGATTCTATTGCATTGACAGGTACGACTCAGGCCCGTACTCTACACAGACCGGTGCGTCATAACCAATCAGAGCTGCCTGTAGGCCTATATGCAAATAGACCATTGCCGTATATGGATCTGTGTCATTCACTTTGAACTGGACTGTTTTTACAGCATTAGCAGTCGTAAATAGATGCACTTGTTTTGAGATACATGTAGTAACGTTGTACATTTTGTTCATATCCTTTGCTTGTTAGTGAGTTATTAGCCCATAGATCATTTGTAGTGAGCAATAGGGGAGTGATTGCTTCCTACAAGAGCACAAAATGTGCTCTTTTTTTTAAGGTTAGGGTTAGGCATAAGGTTAGCAGTGTGGTTAGGCTTAGGTTTAAAATCAGATTTTTGGACTTTGTGGCTGTGCCAGATAGTGACAACTCTGCAGAGCTGCCTCCAGTACATGAGTCAATAAATGCCAACCTGCTAATTATATAGGAAATATATCTATTGAAAACATGTTTACATATTACAATAGGAGGAAAACATGATTCATACACACAATGGAAATGAAGTGGAGGGATTGTCAAGTGGCCTGTGATGTCACCGGTCATTATCAATGATATACAATGGAACACTGCTATATAGCTAGCTTGCAAGTGCGCACACATTAACTCACTCACCATTAACCTCTCGTATGCACAATAGACCCTTTTCGTCTTACTCGGCACTCTCTGTCAACAACAACAACTGTTACAACGTCTCCTCTGATATCCATTTCACATCTGTTATAATCAAACCAATTGTTATAAGCGATAACCAAAATGTAGGTCATTGTCCCTAGCAGACCTCACCTCCCAGGTCTTGTAAAGTCTCTGTACAGCACTATTACTCAGACCAAACATCACCGCAAAGAACGAGTTTAGGTTCTTCTGCTCCTTCAATCTGAAACAGGAAACACAGTCAGTAACAGCTGTGGGCAGACTAAACATGTGCATTATCTAAGTGATTATTTTATCACTTACTGGCAAAATATCTGATCTGATTGGTCAAAAGACCAATTAATAGCAAAAGGTCAGAATAAGGCTGCCTGTGTAAACGAAGGCTTGGTGCATCAGTGACCACAGACAGAGTGACATCCTTTACCAATATTTTATAAATCAGTTTAGCTGGATATGAAAACATGATTTCTGCTGGTATGTTACATTTTTTGAATATAGTCTGTTATTGTACAAAATTATACTGAGTATACCAAACATTAGGTACACTTCCTAGTATTAAGTTGCGTACCCCCTACAGGGATGCTGGCCCATGTTAACCACAATGCTTCCCACAGTTGTGTCAAGTTGGCTGGGTGTCCTTTGGGTGGTGGACCACTCTTGATACACACAGGAAACTGTTAAGTGTCAGAACCCAGCAGTGTTTCAGCAGTAGTGTTATTGTCACAAACCAATGCACCTTGCACCTACTAACACACCCTTTTCAAAGGCACTTAAATCTTTTGTCTTTCAAATCGAAGTTTATTTGTCACGTGGCCAAATACAACAGGTATTTTACAGTGAAATGCTTAATTACAGGCTCTAACTAATGGTGTTGCAAAAATAAAAAAGGTTTGTGTGTGTGTGTAGGTAAGTAAAGAAATAAAACAACAGTTAAAAGACATTTGAAAAAAGAGTAGCAAGGCTATATACAGACACCTGTTATTCAGGCTTATTGAGGTAGTATGTACATGTAGGTATCGTTAAAGTGACTGTGCACAGAGAACAGAGAGTAGCAGAAGTGTAAAAAAAGGGGTTGGCGGGTGGTGGGACACATTGCAGATAACCCGGTTAGCCAATGTGCGGGAGCACTGGTTGATCGGGCCAATTTAGGTAGTATGTACATGAATGTATAGTTAAAGTGACTATGCATATAAGATAAACAGAGAGTCGCAGCAGCGTAAAAGAGGGGTTGGGGGGGCACACAATGCAAATAGTCCGGGTAACCATTTGGTTACCTGTTCAGGGGTCTTATGGCTTGGGGATAAAAACTGTTGAGAAGCCTTTTTGTCCTAGACTTGGTACTCCGGTACCGCTTTCCATGTGGTAGTAGAGAGAACAGTCTATGACTGGGGTGGCTGGGGTCTTTGACAATTTTTAGGGCCTTCCTCTGACATCACCTGGTGTAGAGTTCCTGGATGGCAGGCAGCTTTGCCCCAGTGATGTACTGGGCCGTATGCACTACCCTCTGAAGTGCCTTGCGGTCGGAGGCCGAGCAATTGCCGTAGCAGGCAGTGATGCAACCGGTCAGGATGCTCTCGATGTTGCAGCTGTAGAACCTTTTGAGGATCTCAGGACCCATGCCAAATCTTTTTAGTTTCCTGAGGGGGAAAAGGCTTTGTTGTGCCTTCTTCACGACTGCCTTGGTGTGTTTGGACCAATCTAGTTTGTTGTTGATGTGGACACCAAGGAACTTGAAGCTCTCAACCTGCTCCACTACAGCCCCGTCGATGAGAATGGGGATGTGCTCGGTGCTCCTTTTCCTGTAGTCCACAATCATCTTCTTAGTCTTGGAGAGATTGTTATTCTGGCACCACATGGCCAGGTCTCTGACCTCCTCCCTATAGGCTGTCTCGTTGTTGTCGTAGATCAGGTCTACCACTGTTGTGTCGTCAGCAAACTTAATGATGGTGTTGGAGTCGTGCCTGGCCATGCAGTCGTGGGTGTACACGAGGGGACTGAGCACGCACCCCTGGGGAGCTCCAGTGTTGAGGATCAGCATGGCAGATGTGTTGCTACCTACCCTCAACACCTGGGGCGGCCTGTCAGGTAGTCCAGGATTCAGTTGCAGAGGGAGGTGTTTAGTCCCAGGATCCTTAGCTTGGTGATAACCTTTGAGTGTACTATGGTGTTGAACGCTGAGCTGTAGTCAATGAACAGCATTCTCACATAGGTGTTCCTTTTGTCCAGGTGGGAAAGGGCAGTGTGGAGTGCAATAGAGATGGCATCATCTGTGGATCTGTTCCCATTCACCCTCTGAATGGCACACATACACAATCCATGTCTCAATTGTCTCAAGGCTTAAAAATCATTCTTTAACCTGCCTCCTCCCCTTCATCTACAGTCGTGGCCAAAAGTTTTGAGAATGACACAAATATACATTTTCACAAAGTCTGCTGCCTCAGTTTGAATGATGGCAATTTGCATATACTCCAGAATGTTATGAAGAGTGATCAGATTAATTACAATTAATTGCAAAGTCCCTCTTTGCCATGCAAAATGAACTGAATCCCAAAAAACATTTCCACTGCATTTCAGCCCTGCCACAAAAGGACCAGCTGTCATCATGTCAGTGATTCTCTTGTTAACACAGGTGTGAGTGTTGACGAGGACAAGGCTGGAGATCACTCTGTCATGCTGATTGAGTTTGAATAACAGACTGTAAGCTTCAAAAGGAGAGTGACGCTTGGAATCGTTCTTCTTCCTCTGTCAACCATGGTTACCTGCAAGGAAACACGTGCCGTCATCATTGCTTTGCACAAAAAGGGCTTCACAGGCAAGGATATTGCTGCCAGTAAGATTGCACCTAAATCAACCATTTATCAGATAATCAAGAACTTCAAGGAAAGTGGTTCAATTGTTGTGAAGAATGCTTCAAGGGCGCCCAAGAAAGTCCAGCAAGCGTCAGGACCGTCTCCTAAAGTTGATTCAGCTGCGGGATCGGGGCACCACCAGTACAGCGCTTGCTCAGGAATGGCAGCAGGCAGGTGTGAGTGCATCTGCACGCACAGTGAGGCGAAGAGTTTTGCAGGATGGCCTGGTGTCAAGAAGGGCAGCAAAAGGAGCCACTTCTCCCCAGTAAAAACATCAGGAACAGACTGATATTCTGCAAAAGGTACAGGAATTGGACTGCTGAGGACTGGGGTAAAGTCATTTTCTCTGATGAATCCCCTTTCCGATTGTTTGGGGCATCTGGAAAAAAGTTTTTCCGGAGAAGACAAGGTAAGCGCTACCATCAGTCCTGTGTCATGCCAACAGTAAAGCATCCTGAGACCATTCATGTGTGGGCTCACTTCTCAGCCAAGGGAGTGGGCTCACTCACAATTATGCCTACGAACACAGGCATGAATAAATAATGGTACCAACACATCCTCCGAGAGCAACTTCTCCCAACCATCCAGGAACAGTTTGGTGACGAACAATGCCTTTTCCAGCATGATGGAGCACCTTGCCATAAGGCAAAAGTGATAACTAAGTGGCTCGGGGAACAAAACATCTATATTTTGGGTCCATGGCCAGGAAACTCCCCAGACCTTAATCCCATTGAGAATTTGTGGTCAATCCTCAAGAGGCGGATGGACAAACAAAACCCCACAAATTCTAACGAACTCCAAGCATTGATTATGCAAGAATGGGCTGCCATCACCCTTCTTGAAAAAGAAGGGTCAATACTGCAAATATTGACTCTTTGCATCAACTTCATGTAGTTGTCAATAAAAGTCTTTGACACTTATGAAATGCATGTAATTATACTTCAGTATTCCATAGTAACATCTGACAAAAAATATCTAAAGACACTGAGGCACCAGACTGTGAAAATTGATATTTGTGTAATTCTAAAAACCTTTGGCCACGACTGTACGCTAATGGATGTGGATTTAACTAGTGACATCAATAAGGGATCAAAGCTTTCACCTGGATTCAGCCCATCAGTCTATCATAGAAAGACCAGGTGTTCTTAATGTTTTGTATACTCAGTGTAGTATACTGTTCTATGTAGATAGTTACCCCTAAGATAACCTAATAATGAATCTACAATTTACAAGGTAAGCTGTGTTTTAATTTGTCACTCACACGGCGGCTATCTTGATGAACTTCTTGAGCAGCATGGCTCTCTTGACCAGGTCAGTACACAGACACACCTCTGTCACCACCCAGTACTGCACCTCGTTGAAGCGATGCACGAAACGCTCCAGGTTAGCTGTGGTGGCACCCGGGAATTTATGTCGCCCAAATATATAGTAGACTAATTCCACCTGATGGGAGAGAGACATTTATTTACCATCCACATGTACTGTAGCGGACAAATCGAAAGCTACTTATATGGACCTGAATACTGTATATGAAGCAAACATCCAATGGACTAAGGGCTTGATTCAATACGTAGCACTGAATCGCTGCGCTACAGCGCGATAGAAATGTAAACTCAAGACTGCATTCACTTTAAACGCTGTATAGGTTGGCCCAATTGGAAATTACTTTCACATTTAAATAGTGCTATAGCGCTGAACTTCAGCAATACAGATTGAATCGAGCCCTAAACCTTCAATTTTGCATAACATTTGAACCGGACTTGAACTTGATTTCCTTGGCAAACAGCCCACTGGGCCCAGACGACAATTAAGCATCTATTCCATTTTGGGTGAACGTAATTTTATTGAAATTATGTGCAAACAACATCGATTCAACCAGTGTGTGCCCAGTGGGAAGCGTATTGACCTCAATGGGAAAACCTGGTTAAATCAACGTTACATAAAGAGGCGTGTGTGTCAGATGAAACATGTGGCTGATACATCAGTTGAGGAGATGTTCTGATGGCTGATATGATGCTGCAGTAGCAGTTATCAGATTGAAGATGTCAGAGAAAGGATAACTTAGACATGCCTGAGTGACAGACAGCAAATCCTTTAGCCCCGTTTATACTACATGCGTCCTGTAAAATGTCCACATTCTGATTGTCACTTTTTCAGACGATTAAAAGACACATTGGGAACTGACTGTGAATCGATCTTACAAGTGTAAATGGACAAGATCAATACAAGATCAGGACGAAGGATAGATGTTAGCACGAAGACAGCTCACATCTGGGTAACCTTGCCTCGTTGCACTAGCTACCTACCAGAGTGCATACACACGTGAGATAGATGTCATGCCCTTAAAGACCTTACATGCCCTTATCCAGGGATACTCAGTTTCTCCACTTTTAACTTTTGTCCTGCTGGTCCCAAATCCATAACTCCCACTTCACAATATTGGCACAGCTCTGGCATGGCCTCACCTCGTTTCCTTCCTTACCTCGTGCATGGCGGTGAACAGTTCCCAGTCGTAGTTGGTGAGCTGGCTGGCGATGTCCTTGGGACACATCTGCTCCCAAGTGTCCATGGTGCTCTGATCAGGACCCTGCTGCTCCTTCAGGGGTGTCTGTGAAGGTGCCAGAGAACAACCATCCAAAATAATGACATGACATCATGATACTGGACCTTAGGGGGGCATTCACACAAACATCTACAGTATGCTATGATGACTGTCTGGGTGTGTTGTTGTCTGATTCACCATGTAGTGTAGTTATAGATATAGATAACTTGTAGCTACAGTATGTTAATCTATGCACACATGAGCGGCTATAGATGCATTATCTAGACCAGGTATACCCAAACTGGGGTATGCGTACCTCCAGGGTTAAGCGCAATGCTGTCGGAGGTACGCCAAAAAACAACAACAATTTCTTCACATTTTCAAACAGTTCATTTATATTATCCAACAGGGCTATACATTTTGGTGAGTTTTTTTTCTCGTCTTGAGTAGCCTCGTTTCACTGACAAAAATAAAATTAAACCATCTAGTGTTCAGCGAAATAACAACACAATTTCAAATACAGGTAGCCTAGTCAAATAATGAACATCACATTAGCCATTACTCTCTCACAGGAATTCCACTAACGGTCCGTATGTAGCCAAACGTAGCTGCTGCTCATTCCGTTTGCTCTAAAATTGAAACATTGTTTTAAAAAAGTAAGCCGCATCCATAGAGACACATAGCAGCTATACTGGTAATACTGCTACTACCAGCAGTACTACACCTGCACCTATCGACGACACAAGTTGTTCTGCTTCCACGAGCACATCCAATGCTAGCATCAGTAATTTTACAGTTGTTGTTTGCCCAGCTAGCATGGACACTGACATGCTGACCAGACCAGACACGTCGCGTGGGTGAGCGTCGCAAAATAAATGTAGAAATCCATGTTATTCAATTATTGCACCCACACTGCTGGCGCGCGCCAACGAGCGTCTGTGTTGCCAAGGACTAAAATAGAAGTAATTCCTGTTTCTGACGCAGATCGCACTGAAAGTCCTGCCTCTCCCATCTCCTCATTGGTTTATAGAAGCTGGATACCCACGTGACATCTCCTCATTGGTTATTCCTACGTGGATGATTGAAAGACAAACTTTGTTCCAGGTTGTTGTGGTAATACTATCAAAGTTTAGATGCGATCACCATATAAGTTCAAAGCTGAAAAAGCCTGGAAGGAGGAGAGATGACTAGAAATGATTCGGTTGGCCGTTTTATGTGTGGATTAATTGTTGGAGTAGAGGTCCTTGTGCATTTCAGGTAAAATAACAACTCAATGTTTATATCCGAGGACAAATTAGCTAGCAACAACAAGCTAGCTAAATAGAACAAATTAGCTAGCAAGTGCAAGTTAACTAGCTAAATTGCCATACATGTTTAATGCTTTTCGACCTGTCCCCAAATTAATGTCATTGGTTCAGAGTTTGTTTTGATATTTTAACCTACGTGTCATGATCGCGTTTGGTGTAGGGGGACAAAATAAATGTATGCACGATAGCGCACGATGGCGGGGAAAGCACCAAGCTACTGCCCCCTTACCAGAGAAAGCACCGAACAACAGACAGGGACGTTGGACCATCGAAGAGGCGCAAATATGATGAGAACTACATTGATTTGAGGTTCACTTATATTGGGAGTAGTGCACCCAATATGTGAGACGCCACGTTGTGTTATACAGTGCCTTGCGAAAGTATTCGGCCCCCTTGAACTTTGCGACCTTTTGCCACATTTCAGGCTTCAAACATAAAAATATAAAACTGTATTTTTTTGTGAAGAATCAACAACAAGTGGGACACAATCATGAAGTGGAACAACATTTATTGGATATTTCAAACTTTTTTAACAAATCAAAAACTGAAAAATTGGGCGTGCAAAATTATTCAGCCCCTTTACTTTCAGTGTAGCAAACTCTCTCCAGAAGTTCAGTGAGGATCTCTGAATGATCCAATGTTGACCAAATGACTAATGATGATAAATACAATCCACCTGTGTGTAATCAAGTCTCCGTATAAATGCACCTGCACTGTGATTAGACACAGTCTAATCTTGCCAAGAAACTGAAGCTCTCGTACAACGCTGTGTACTACTCCCTTCACAGAACAGCACAAACTGGCTCTAACCAAAATGGAAAGACTGGGAGGTCCCAAGGCACAACTGAACAAGAGGACAAGTATATTAGAGTGTCTAGTTTGAGAAACAGATAAGTCCTCAACTGTCAGCTTCATTAAACAGTACCCGCAAAACAACAAAGTTAACCTTTTACACTGTAGTCTCAACGTCAACAGTAAAGAGGCGACTCTGGGATGCTGACCTTCTGGGCAGAGTTGCCAAGAAAAAAACATATCTCTGACTGGCCAATAAAAAGAAAATATGGGGAAAGAACACAACGCTGGACAGAGGAACTCTGCCTAGAAGGCCAGCATCCCGGTGTCGCCTCTTCACTGTTGACGTTGAGACTACAGTGTAAAAGGTTAACTTTGTTAAAGCAAATCCCCTGAACTCTCGTGCATTTTCTACACTATGCAATGATATGGGCAGCGACCATGTAACACTTTTACAACATACCGAAGTGCGCTGGTTATCAAGGGGCAAAGTATTGACACTTTTTTAAATTGAGAGACGAGCTTAACGTTTTCTTTACTGACCATAATTTTCACTCGTCTGACAGCGTGCATGATGACGAGTTTCTCACACGACTGGCCTATCTGGGTGATGTTTTTTCCTTGCCTGAACAATCTAAATCTAGGATTACAGGGACTCTCCGCAACTATATTCAATGTGCGGGACAAAATTGAGGCTAAGAAGTTGGAGCTCTTCTCTGTCTGCATTAACAAGGACAACACACAGGTCTTCCAGCATTGTATGATTTTTTGTATGTAAATGAACTCAAGCTTACGGACAATGTCAAACGTGATATAGTGAAGCACCTGAGTGAGTTGGTTGCGCAATTACGCAGGTACTTTCCCGAAATGGATGACACAAACAACAGGATTCGTTATCCCTTTCATGCCCTGCCTCCAGTCCACTTACCGATTTCTGAACAAGAGAGACTCATCAAAATTACAACAAGCGAATCTGTGAAAATTGAATTTAATCAGAAGCCACTGCCAGATTTCTGGATTGGGCTGCGCTCAGAGTATCCTGCCTTGGCAAATCGCGCTGTTAAGACACTGATGCCCTTTGCAACCTTGTACCTATGTGAGTGGATTCTCGGCCCTCACTAGCATGAAAACTAAATACAGGCACAGACTATGTGTATAAAATGATTTAAGACTGAGAGTCTCTCCATTAGTTATTCACAATTTTCGATGAACAAATATAGTTAGTTATATGCAAGATGGCTAAATAAAGAGTAAAATTATTATTTGTGCCCTGGTCCTATAAGAGTTCTTTGTCACTTCCCATGAGCCGGGTTGTGACAACACACTCTTAAGTTTTAATAAATGTATTGTATAGTGTGTGTGTGGCAGGCTTACAATAATGGCAAAAAAAACATTTGAGAGTGTGCTGACCGTGGTGCTAGAGGGGGTACGCAGCTGGAGGTTGAATGTTTGAAGGGGTACGGGACTATAAAAAGTTTGGGAACCACTGATCTAGACTATAGTCAAACCATTTCACCTTGGAGTTACACCGTTGTATAGTATTGGCTACGTTATCTTATATTGATAAGCAGTGGTGAGCTACTGATCTCTGACTGGGTGGCAGGTAGCCTAGTGGTTAGAGAGTTGGACAAGTGACCGAAAGGTTGCAAGATTGAATCCCTGAGCTGACAAGGTAAAAATATGTAGTTCTGCCCCTGAACAAGGCAGTTAAACCCACTGTCCTAGGCCGTCACTGAAAGTAAGAATTTGTTCATAACTGACTTGCCTAGTTAAATAATGGTATTTTTTAAATATATATATTTTTTTACAGCAGACAGAAATGGATAAGTAGGTGACGAGGGGAGGTTATGACTCACCAGTTGTTCCACCTGGCTGGCGGAGCAGAGGAACAGTCTCTCATTCAGCCCCAGGGAGGTGTAGACTGCTGTGGTATCTAGCTTCAGCTGAGTCCTGTCTATGATACAGCAAACACAAACCATTTAATACAGCTCACAGACATTCCCCAACGTATCAACACTCACTGAGCGCTACACATTATTTCAATAAAACATACCTCCATAAAATATCTGCCGTTTCCAGCTACAATAGTCATTTACAACATTAACAATGTCTACACTGTATTTCTGATCAATTTGATGTTATTTTAATAGACAAATAATGTGCTTTTCTTTCAAAAACAAGGACATTTCTAAGTGACTCCAACCTTTTGAACGGTAGTGTATATAAAATCGTAACGTTATGAATAGTGTTGTATCAAGTGTATTAACTGATAGGGATCTGAAAATGTGGGCTTCGTATGTGTGAGACAATAGCGAAGCCTCCGGAGGCCCAATCAAGCTCCGTACCGCATCGCTATGCGCCTCTCGAATTTTGTAACAATGTAGAGGGCAACGTATAGCTCCACATTGACATGATTGGGTGACAGTAGGTGAGGGCGGAAGGTTCTGTATAAACACAACATTCGTCACATCAGTTCTGCAATGCTCCGCGAAGAGCAAAAAGTATGAATGCCCTGACTTCTGCAGAGGCCGTATCACCGTAAATGCTGCACGGCCAATACAGACGATGGATTGACCATGCAATGCCTTTATTGCATATCCTGTACAGTTGTATCTTAGAAAAGTTATTCAAATTGCTTCCAGATGACATGAAGAGCCACCCACCTCCCTTGGAATTCATTTTGACCAGGACGTGGTCTCCTCCTGGGTTTACCAGCGATGACATCACTTCCTGAACAGAGGTGTTCACTGGCAGCATCAGCGTGACTGACGTATGGTCTGGCCGAAATATCTCATACAATACTAGGAAACACAGAGACATGGGAGAAGACATTTTGCATTAAAACAAAGCATAGAAACAATCATTAATACCGACCAATCTGTAAGTGCCTTTCATGGTTACAGTGGGTTGTGAATGTTTAACCAATAGCAATAAACAATAAAACATTTAGCATTTTGTGTCATTATAGAAAAGGCATAGTTCAGGACATTACCATACTATTCAAGACATAGTTATTATCATGCTATGGTTGACATAACTCGTAGTAGTCTCACTGACCTTTGTCCTGTGATCTGATTGGCAGGCACTTCCCTACTGGCTCCTCACAACTGGAGAACCAGTCAAACTGATGGTGACAAATAACACACAGAGTACGTCAGCCACAACTGTGGCTTTTCATTTCTCTATGTTTGTTATGCTTTTATATATTTTAGCTCAGGGAGGCGTTATGTGCTGTCTACTTTTCCAGAATTTCTGTTATCTCACAATCTGCTAAAGTAGTAAAGGGGGTATGTAATGTGGTAATAACCAGAGGAGCAGAAGTACACTACATGACCAGAAGTATGTGGACACCTGCTCGTCGAACATCTCATTCCAAAATCATGGGAATTAATATGAAGTTGGTCCCCCCTTTGCTCTAATAACAGCCTCCACTCTTCTGGGAAGACTTTCCACTAGACTTGCTTCCATTCAGCCACAACAGCATTAGTGAGGTCGGCACTGATGTTGGGCGATTAGGCCTGGCTCACAGTCGGAGTTACAATTCATCCCAAAAGTGTTTGATCGGGTTGAAGTCAGTGCTCTGTGCAGGCCAGTCAAGTTCTTACACACCAATCTCGACAAACCATTTCTGTATGGACATCGCTTCGTGCACGAGAGCATTGTCATGCTGAAACAGGAAAGGGCCTTCCCCAAACTTTTTGCACAGAATCGTCCAGAATGTCATTGTACATTGCTGTAGTGTTAAGATTTCCCTTCACTGGAACTAAGGGGCCTAGCCCAAACCATGAAAAACAGCCCCAGACCATTATTCCTCCTCCACCAAATTTTACAGTTGGCACAATGCATTGGGGCAGGTAGCGTTCTCCTGGCATCCACCAAACCCAGATTCGTCTGTCGAACGTTTCCACTGTTCCAGAGTCCAATGGTGGTGAGCTTTACACCACTCCAGCTGACGCTTGGCATTACGTGTAACAGTATAACTTTAGACCGTCCCTACGCCCATACCCAGGCGCGAACCAGGGACCCTCTGCACACATCAACAACAGTCACCCACAAAGCATCGTTACCCATCGCTCCACAAAAGCCGCGGCCCTTGCAGAGCAAGGGGAACCACTACTCCAAGGTCTCAGAGCAAGTGACGTCACCGATTGAAACGCTATTTAGCGCGCACCACCGCTGACTAGCTAGCCGTTTCACATCCGTTACACTCACCACCCTTTTGACCTTCCTCCTTTTCCGCAGCAACCAGTGATCCGGGTCAACAGCATCAATGTAACAGTATAACTTTAGACCGTCCCCTCGCCCATACCCGGGTGCGAACCAGGGACCCTCTGCACACATCAACAACAGTCACCCACGAAGCATCGTTACCCATCGCTCCACAAAAGCCGCGGCCCTTGCAGAGCAAGGGGAACCACTACTTCAAGGTCTCAGAGCAAGTGACGTCACCGATTGAAACGCTATTTAGCGCGCACCACCGCTGACTAGCTAGCCGTTTCACATCCGTTACATACGCATGGTGATTTTAGGTTTGTGTGAGGCTGCTTGGCCATGGAAACCAATTTCATGAAGCTCCTTGTGCAGTTCTTGTGCTGACGTTGCTTCCAGAGGCAGTTTGGAACCCGGTAGTGAGTGTTGCAACTGAGGACAGGCGATTTTTACGCACTACATGCTTCTGCACTCAGCTGTCCCGTTCTTTGAGCTTGTGTGGCCAACCACTTCACGGCTGAGCCATTATTGCTCCTCAAAGTTTCCACTTCACAATAACAGCATTTACAGTTGACCGGGGCAGCTCTAGCAGGGCAGAAATTTGACAAACATACTTTTTGGAAAGGTGGCATCCTATGACGGTGCCACATTGAAAGTCACTGAGCTCTTCAGTAAGGCCATTCTACTGGCAATGTTTGTCTATGGAGATTGCATGGCGGTGTGCTCGATTTTAAACACCTGTCAGCAATGGGTGTGGCTAAAATAGCCAAATCCACTCATTTGAAGGGGAGTCCACATACTTTTGTATATATAGTGTATGTGTGCGTGCGCAAGTGATCTTTATTGAGCATGTACTCTCGTGGACAGACTACTAAAACATAACTTGAGAATCTGACAAAATTACGCAAGATTTTAGTTCTGGGTTAACCAAGATGATTCATTATAAGCATATTATTATTATTATTATAATTATTATTATAAAGTAACTTACCCTTGCCAGTGACCCAAAACCATTTTCCAGCCTGTAAAGATATTGAAAAATACAAAAACGCTAAATTAATTAAATACTCCCATCATCCTGGTTACAATACTTCATAATGTTAACAACTTGGCTGCTTCAGCTTCTGTCGACTGAGCTTCTGTCGTCTGTCTCTTCAGCAGGGGGAGCTAGATGCCTTGTTAATTTGTTTTGGTAGACAGATGAAAAAATACACTGCCATAAATGTTGGCTATGTGAGCCTCTCAAAATGTGAGTACAGTACATAGAAATAGACATAACTTAAGTTTCACATTACTGAAGTCACACCATTAATATCCAATCCAACCCATGATATATAACAGGTATCTTGACCTCATTCATTCACCTGGTCGGTTATTCTATATGACAGACTGACTGGGTGATGTGTTCCTACTCACACTCTGGTTCTCCTCCTGTCTCTGAGCTGCTCTCTCAGCATACTGGACAGACGGGAGTCACCTGACACCTCTTTCCTCAGCGTCTGTCATGCATACAATATGTTCTATATTATCTACTTTTCAGAGCCTTATATTTGGATAAATAACATTAATATAAGACTGCTATTTTTGATCCTGTGTAGATCATCTACAGATGTAATTTGAACACTTAATTTGATCACTCATTTGTTGCTGAGAATTCTTCTGCACAGCAAGAAATGTAAACTTGTAATGTATTCAAGGTTTACAAAGACTTCTAATTTCCACTTTAAAATGTCAGTCTTGATTTGCCCTAGCAAAAAATGTATCAACCCCTGCAACAATTTTTTCAATAATTAATATCCACATAATAATTCACATTTTCTGTTGCTGAAGCAAACTGTGTCAAATTATGATCCTACATCTGTATATATCTGTACATACACATCATTTCTGTGTGTTCATACCAAACTCACTCACCTCCAGGAAGTCAACAGCGATGGGGTCGTCTTTGAGCATCTGGCTGAACAGCGCCACCCACTGGCCAATCAGCTTCACTATCTTTTGCTTGGTGTTGAGGGCGTAGGCTGCCTTCTCCAGCTCTGAGCCCTCAGACGGCTCGGCAAGGTAAGTGCACTCAAGGTTAAGGAAGGGAACCTACCCATCTGAACAACAACTTAACACAGCTATTCTAGACCTAGATCGCTGTCTGAGCTCCTGTCGACTGAAGAGACGCTAGTCTGTCTCTTCAGTTTGAGGAGCTGGATGCTTTGGTTAAATTATGTTAATTTGTTGAATTTATTTCATTTAATAACATTTCAAATGTTTCATTTGTTTTTGGTAGACCAATTAAAAATACTCCCAAAAATGGTGGGTATGTGATCCACTTAAATCAGAATGTATTGTTCCCGCACATATATATTATGCAGATGTTATCGCAGGTGCAGCAAAATGCTTATGTTTGTAGCTCCAAAACAATACACACAACCCCCCCCCCCCCCCTGAAAGTATTCAGACCCCTTGACTTAGGTCCACATTTTGATAATTTACAGCCTTATTCTAAAATCTTTTAACATTTTTTTTATTTTAAATATCCTCAATCTAAACACAATACCCCATAACGACAACGGGAAAACAGTTTTTTTGAAATGTTTGCAAATGTATTATAAATAAAAACAGAAATACCTTATTTACATAAGTATTCAGACCCTTTGCTATGAGAATGGAAATTGAGCTCAGGTGCATCCTGTTTCCATTGTTAATCCTTGAAATGTTTGATTGTGTCACGCCTGTTCCCGCTCTCCCTCCCTGGCATGCGAAGGCGCCAGGCTCCCCAGCATTACGCACTCCCGCCACCTTCAGTATGCACACCAGCCTTTCCCCGTCACGTGCGTCAGCGATTAATGGACTCACCTGGACTCAATCACCTCTGTCATTACCTCCCCTATATCTGTCTGGTTCCACACTTTATTCCCTGTTGCAGCATTAATTCCTGGTTTGTTGCCTGTCTGTTTTGTATTAAATATAAACTCCCCGTATCTGCTTCTCATCTCCAGCGTCGGTCCTTACAGAATGCTGCAGCCATCTAACGAAGCATCAGGGAGTGCTGGCGTTCCGGTTGGTGGTGATGTTGGTTCCGGCGGCCGACACCGATGGAACTGGGGGTGCTTAAGCCAGCTTGTCGAGCTGTCATGCCCTAGTTGGCTCGAGAGGTTCTTGCCCCGGTTGGCTCAGAAGGCGCCCATCCCACGTCGGGCCTCAGCCTGATTGTCAGGTTTTTACACCCAGACTGCTCATCAGGCTGCTACGCCTCAGCCGGATCATCGGGCTTCCACGCCGCAGCGGGATCGTCAAGCGTTCACGCCACAGCCGGATAGTCAGGCTGCTATGCCTCTGCCGGTTCGTCGGGAATTTACGCCCAGCCGGCATGCCCAGCGCCCGTGCCTCGGCGAGCCCGTCAGGCTTGCCCAGCTGGGACACCGGGTGGCGCCCCTAGAGGGAGGGGTACTGTCACGCCTGCTCCTGCTCTCCCTCCCTGGCGGGCGAAGGCGTCAGGCTCCCTGTTTACCATTGTGCTGATGCTTTTCCCCTGTGCTGATGCTTTTCCTGGTTTGTTGCCTGTCTGTTCCATATTAAATGTCAACTCCCAGTACCTGCTTCTCATATTTAGCGTCGGCCCTTACAGATTGGAGACTGTGGTAAATTCAATTGATTGGACATGATTTGGAAAGGCACACACCTGTCTATATAAGGTCCCACAGTTGACAGTACATGTCAGGGCAAAAACCAAGCCATGAGGTCGAAGGAATTGTCCGTAGAGCTCAGAGACAGGATTAAAAACATTTCTGCAGCACTGAAAGTCCCCAAGAACACAGTGGCCTCCATCATTCTTAAATGGAAGAAGTTTGGAACCACCAAGACTCTTCCTAGAGTTGGCCGCCCGGTCATACTGAGCAATCGGGGGAGAAGGGCCTTGGTCAGGGAGGTGACCAAGAACACGATGGTCACTCTGACAGAGCTCTGTGGAGATGGGAGAACATTCTAGAACTACAACCATCTCTGCAGCACTCCACCAATCAAGCCTTTATGGTAGAGTGGCCAGACAGAAGCCACACCTCAGTAAAAGGCACATGACAGCCCGCTTGGAGTTTGCCAAAAGGCCTCTCAGCCCATGAGAAACAAGATTCTCTAGTCTGATGAATCCAAAATTAAACTCTTTGGCCTGAATGCCAAGCGTTACAACGTCTGGAGGAAACCTGGCACCATCCCTACGGTGAAGCATGGTGGTGGCAGCATCATGCTGTGGGATGTTTTTCAGCAGCAGAAACTGGGAGACTAGTCAGGATCGAGGGAAAGATGAACGGAGCAAAGTACAGAGAAACCATTAATGAAAACCTGCCCCAAAGTGCTCAGTACCTCAGACTGGGGCCAAGGTTCACCTTCAAACAGCACAATGACCCTAAGCTGACAGCCAAGACAACGCAGGAGTGGCTTCGGGACAAGTCTCTGAATGTCCTTGAGTAGCCCAGCCAGAACCTGGACTTAAATCCAAACGAACATCTCTGGAGAGACCTGAAAATAGCTGTGCAGCAATGCTCCCCATCCAACCTGACAAAGCTTGAGAGGATCTGCAGAGAAGAAGGGGAGAAACTCCCCAAATACAGGTGTGCCAAGCTTGTAGCATCATACCCAAGAAGAATCAAGGCTGTAATCACTGCCAAAGGTGCTAAAAACAAAGTACTGAGTAAAGGCTCTGAATTCTTCTGTAAATGTGATATTTCCATTTCTTATTATGAGGTATTGCGTATAGATTGAAAAGAAAAAACAAACAATTGAATCAATTTTAAAACGAGGCTGTAACGTGGAAAAGTCAAGGGGTCTGAATACTATCCCGAATGCACTGTATGGCCAGTGTTCAATGACTATGTACATAGGGCAGCAGTCTCAAAGGTGCAGAATAGAGTACCGAGTGGTAGCCGGCTAATAACAGTGACTAAGTTCAGGGCAGGGCACTGGGCGGAGGCCGGTTAGTGGTGACTATTTAACAGTCCGATAGGAGCTGGAGATAGAAGCTGTTTTTCAGTCTCTCGGTCCCAGCTTTGATGCACCTGTACTGTCTCCGCCTTCTTGATGGTAGCCGAGTGGACAGGCCGTGGATCAGGGGGCCAAGACAAATTTCTGTTGCGCCTTCTTCACCTGTGTGGATGGACCATTTCAGGTTGTCAGTGATTTGCATGCCGAGGAACGTGAAACCTTTCACCCTTTCCATGCCGAGGAACGTGAAGCTTTTCACCCTCTCCACTGCAGCCCAGTTGATGTGGATGGGGGTGTGCTCTCTCTGCTGTCTCCTGAAGTCCACAATCAGAGCCTTCATTTTGTTGACGTTGAAGGAGAGGTTATTTTCCTGGCACCACTCCGCCATGGCTGTCTCGTCATTGTTGTTAATCAGGCCTACCACTGTTGTATCGTCAGCAAACTTGATGATTGAGTTGGAGAAGTGCGTGGCTACGCAGTCATGGGTGAACAGGGAGTACAGGAGTGGGCTGAGCACGCACCCTTGTGGGGCCCCCGTGTTGAGGAACAGCGTGGCGGAGGTGTTGCTACCTGGGGTTGGCCTGTCAGGAAGTCCAGGACCAAGTTTCACAGGTCGGGGTTCAGACCAATGGCTCCAAGCAAAGTGATGAGCTTGAAGGACACTATGGTGTTGAAGGCTGAGCTGTAGTCAATGAACAGCATTCTTACATAGGTATTCCTCATGTCCAGATGGGATAGGGCAGTGTGCACTGCGATGGTGATTGCGTCATCCATGGATCTGTTGGGGCGGTATGCAAATTGAGAGCTCACAGTCCTCATGAACGGCGCTGGCCCACATTGGCGGCTCTGTGTTTTCCTCAAATAAGGTGTTTAGTTCGTCCAGGAGCGAGTCGTCGGTTTCCACGACATGGCTGGCTTTCCCTTTATAAGGACAAATTGTTGTCTCTTTATCGAGACATAATGTAAATGCTAGATTCTAGTAGATTTCGGAGGTGGAACTGCGTTAGAGCTGTCAAAAGCGTCAAATCCACAAGTGGCTTATCTTATCAAGGACGCTACTATTGGATGCAACAAAACCACCAATTTTTTATAATCTAACAAATCCCATGCAGCCATGTTAGAAGTTCATGCATCTGTGTTACAAGTTCAAGCACTTAAATGCGTGATATTCTATGTTCTACACCTCGATTAGACTGAGAATCTATAAATCCCCCCCCATCCAAATTAACATGAAAACATGCCTACACTTTCTGCTACCGTTTGAGCTTCTAACGCGGTAGGTATAATAAGGAAAGGGATGGTTTGTGACACACAAGCTCAGCCCATAGGGGCAGCAGGTAGCCTAGTGGTTAGAGTGTTGGGCCAGTAACCGAAAGGTTGCTAAATCGAATCCACGAGCTGACAAATTAAAAATTGGTCGTTCTGCCCCTGAACAAGGCAGTTAACCCACTGTTCCTAGGCTGGCATTGTAAATAAGAATTTGTTCTTAACTGACTTGCCTAGTTAAATAAAGGTTAAATAACAACATTTCAAATACACTGCCAAAACATCTGCTATAAGGATGTCTGCCAATGCCGGTTAACACTTGATCTGATTGAATTGAGGCATAGTAAATCAAAATAACAACTTATGGCATTGTCATCATAAAGGATATTGCTGTTGTAGGGCCGGGCAGAGCTGGCTGGAGGGCATGAAGACCCTGTGGGTCAGTAGGAAGTCACTCACGCAGGGATCTGTAGGCACACAGACAGAACAACACATAACACACTAACAAGGCCTAATGGCATTATGTGTCCCTCCCGCAGTCCCCGTGGTTCCTACCTGAAAAACACAGGAACAATTTGAGTCATCTGATGTTGGCTTTTAGCGGAGATATAATATATAGCCAGGAATGTGACTGACCTGATTCTGCCTGTTTTTTTCTGTCGTTGTTGGCTGTTTCATGTGAATGACCCAAACAAACAGTTCCCATAAAACTATCTTTAAAGTTTGGGTGACGATTCAGAGGTAAAGCTACTGTATGTTCATCCTGGTCACCAGATTGTTCACTATAGTGTGTCTTAAAAGAGGTACTCCTGTTCTTTGAACATAAAACAGTGGGAATATGTCAGTGGTCTACTGACATAGAGGGGCCCAGCCACTATAGTAGAGAGATGTTTGGACTAAGGCAAGCCATATTGCATCCTACCTATAGCATAATACCTACAGTATCATACCTATAGCATCATACCTATAGCATCATTGCCATTAGTATCCAACTTCACTGTCTCAAGCAGGTGTTCTAGGATCTTCTCTGGTGTTCCAGACATCACCGTATACCTGTGTGTTTGTTGGAGAGGGAGACAGAGGGAGAGAGAGCAAGAGAGATAGAAAGGGAAGACAGGAAGAGGAAGAGAGTATAAGTATGTGTGTAGGTGTGTAGAGAGCAACAGGCAGACACTTTACTAAAGAGGCAGTCAGTCAGCATCACCAGCATCACATTCATTAAACCCAACGTTTGTTAAAACACTTGAGGTGAGATAAAGTGCAATCCATTCAACTGAACAGGGTTGAAATCCATTTATGTGTTGAATCAACAATAGGTGAGCAGGTAATTGTCACAGTTAACAACACTGTCCACAAAAATGGTACTGAAACGTACACTCTACAGCAAAGAAATGTGTTTACATGACATTGGATTAATAACGCCTTGGATGAGTGTGTTCATTAAGGTTGAATGATGAATCTAAAAGTGCTTGTTTAGCTGTTGTTATACAGTATGCTGTATGAGAGGTGTGCGTGCCTTACTTGCTGATGTTTCCTGTCCCTCCCTGATTGGTCGACTCAGCCTTCTCCAGCACCAGCACAGCTTTCCCATGTTCCTCCAGACGCACAGTGTTAGCCTCCACATCCTGAAACACAGTCATACAGACTGTATGTACTTACACACATACTGTATAAATGCACACAGGACAGTACTCATCAGTATGAATACCATATGTACACAACATCAGGTTGTGACCAAACCCACCTTGAGGATGCGTATGAAGTCCTGTTTGTCGACTCGTAGGAAGTGGCAGTTGTCCTCTCTCAGGATGATGGTGGCTGCTCTGGGAGCATCGTTCACCAGGGCCAGCTGCCCAAAGTCTTCTCCCTCATGTAACGTCGTCACCAGGCCCTGCATCACATACATGCACGTACACACACAAGGTATAACTATGTAACTGTAAGTACAGTGTGAATACAATTCAAATGTAGTATCCAAATATGTATCAAAAGTGTGTATACTAAAGAATTGTAAACAAATAAGAGACTTGGGGTAATGGCCTTACCTTTCCATGTGTGATGACATTGACTGAGCCCTTCCAGATGATGTACCAGGAAGTACCTTTGTCTCCCTGACTGAACACTGAGAAACACGGAGACACATAAACAGGGTTAATCACACCAGTCTCTCTCCCTCACACACCTGCATCTAAGTCAAACACCTTCACAGGTAATGATGTGCCAAAGGGCACTAAGTCAAACACCTTCACAGTGCCAAAGGGCACTAAGTCAAACACCTTCACAGGTAATGATGTGCCAAAGGGCACTAAGTCAAACACCTTCACAGGTAATGATGTGCCAAAGGGCACTAAGTCAAACACCTTCACAGGTAATGATGTGCCAAAGGGCACTAAGTCAAACACCTTCACAGGTAAATGATGTGCCAAAGGGCACTAAGTCAAACACCTTCACAGGTAATGATGTGCCAAAGGGCACTAAGTCAAACACCTTCACAGGTAAATGATGTGCCAAAGGGCACTAAGTCAAACACCTTCACAGGTAATGATGTGCCAAAGGGCACTAAGTCAAACCTTCACAGGTAAATGATGTGCCAAAGGGCACTAAAGTCCAGTGGTGGAAAAGGTACTCAATTGTCATACTTGAGTAAAAGTAATGAAACCTTAATAGAAAATTACTCAAGTGAAAGTCACCCAGTAAAATACTACTTCAGTAAAAGTCTAAAAGTATTTGGTTTTAAATATACTTAAGTATCAAAAGTAAATGGACTCACTAAAATGTCCTTAAGTATCAAAAGTAAATGGACTCACTAAAATGTCCTTAAGTATCAAAAGTAAAAGTAAAAGTATTAATAATTTCAACGTCCTTATATTAAGCAAACCAGACAGCACAATTTTCTTGTTTTTTATTTTATTTACGGACAGCCAGGGTCACACTCCAACACTCAGACTTCATTTACAAACAAAGCATGTGTATTTAGTGATTCTGCCAGATCAGAGGCAGTAGAGATGACCAGGGATGTTCTCTTGATAAGTGTGTGAATTGGACCATTTTCTTGTCAAAATGTAACGACTACTTTTGGGTATCAGGGAAAATGTATGGAGTAAAAATGACATACTTTCTTTAGGAATGTAGTGAAGAAAAAGTAAAAGCTGCCAAAAATATAAACAGTAAAGTACAGTACAAATACCTCAAAAAACGACTTAAGTAGTACTCTAAAGTATTTTTACTTATGTACTTTACACCACTGACTAAGTCCAATAAAAACAAATGGCTGGGAGGCAAAATACTGGTGGTCTGTATCTTCTTGTCCATGTTCACAAAGGTACACATGGCATTTAGGTTGGCGTTTCAGTCAGCTCTGCCGATACTCAGCTTTCTCTGACAATCTAATGGACTGATTGTCCAAGATAAAGACGTTGAAATATTCCAGTGGGTTTCAGTAGGTTTTACATCAGTGGCAGGAATAATTAGTTCTGCCTAAAGGACAGGTTAGTTGAATACTGCAGTGAGGGGGAGGATGGAAACAGAGACAGAGCATCTATAGCACTGTGGTAGTTATGTGGGCCCACCACAGTTCAAACAAACATCACAGACGACTATTACAGACTATCACACTCACATACTGTGCCTGCTTTGGCATGGGACTCAAACACCAACACTGCTGCCAACTCCTTACGCACCTACAGGAGGAAAAAGAAAAGGGAACAAGACAGGGTTGAACAGGGAGAGGTCAGAGGGAGGGGCAGTGTAAAGCTCTATGGGACAAACAGTAGGGTCACTTCCTCCTCTCGGACCCAGATTAAACGGATTCCTGGATTTAAAACCACTTTCAATCACTTTTGATACTCTATTGAGGATTGCTTTTGCATCCCAGGAGTAGACTTAATCTGGATCTGGGAAACCGTCATCATGTGCAGGTTTTCTAGTCCACAGGAGGCACAATCCACTTTCTAAGAACTGGATCCATATTTAATTCACAAAGTGTCTAAGAGTAGGAGTAGTGACCTAGAATCAGATCCCCCCCTCCCCCGTCCAAATAATCTTATTCATTATGATCTATGAGGCAAAACTGACGCTGTATCAGTACTCCTACCCTTGAGACTTTGAATACGGCCCATGGTGTAGCAGTTTCTTATTACTACAGAACGTTCTGAACATCTTCTGACTAGACTCAGGCTGTATGCATCCTAAATAGAACCATATTCCCTATGGAGTTTACTACTTTTGTGCCTTGTTCAAAAGTAGTGCACTACACAGGGAAGTGTGACATTTAGGACTCAGCCAGCCCAGGGACAGAACAGGATGCTGTCACTCACGGAGGTGGAGAGATGAGCAGCAGCCTTGACATGAAGCAGCTCCTCATAGATCACTTCCAGGTCCTCGGCACTTCGCTGGCTAGGGCTACAGATTGGAAGGGATATGGGCAGGTTACAATACTGTCACGGGCTATGATTTAGAATAGGATGGGTTATGATAGGATAGGATAGAATACAAGTTAATTGTCCCCTCGACTTCAAGGGTAAAACAAACTTGATTCAGACACACACTATAATAAAATGTAACTCACCATTTACGTAAAATCATGGTCAGAAGAGCATCTGGACCCATCTGGAGTAATAACGACAAACCCTCCTGCAGCTCTTCGTCTGATTGGTCCTTCTCATGGGTTGTGTGTTTCAGGTAGAGATTCTCATTGGCTGTGTGATTCAGTGCATTCTTCTCATTAGTCAAGTGGTTCAGTCCAAACTCCGAATCCAGGAAGCGGTAAAATTGAGTGTCTTTGTCATGGAAGTTTAACTCTTGCTTCACTACATTGTGATGATAGGAGACATTGAGTTTTGTTACACTCACAGAGCGGAGTTGATTCTCACTGATCATATTTGATAATAGATTATGATAATACTCTCACCCACTCTAATGACAGTGAGGACTTGTTAAAAACAAGGACTATAACTATCACAAAACTTACAATGACCAAAACTGCTATGGCTTGATTAAGAATTTTGAACATTGATGAAAGAAAGAATTGCAGTTACTCATTTACCATGAACAATGATTCCTTCATCCACCAGGACTTGCCACATTCCAACTGCCTGGCTCCTTGATTGGAGGCATTTGTTTAGCTTCATCAGCCAATCAACAAGATCTTTCCCCGAACAACATTGTCTGTAAGGAGAGAGTGAGACCTCTACAAGGGAACTATACAAAGCAATAGTTATTGCAGTCATTGATATAGGAGGCCCAATACATACCTGTAGCTCTTCAGGTGATGCTTTCTGTCTCTGATCAGGTCAGGGTTACGCTCTATCAAGGCACTGTACACCACCCTCGCTGCTTTCAGAATACGATCAGACAGAAACTTCAAGGGGTGAGAGTGAGAGAAAGAGAAAGAAATAGGGAGAGAGAGAGAGAAAGCTTAGAAAATACTTGATACAAGTGGAATGTAGGCTTTGTGCAAATCAAAAGATAATTGGACGACGGGTCTCTTTCTATGCTTATCATAGACACACAACCAACAATATGATGTGTTAAGATAGGAGATTCTAGGAATAAAGAAGAAATGGGAAACATCACAAAGGGTTTATCAATAGAATACGTGGCAGCAGTGACCTACTGCAGGCAGGAGTTAGAATGAAACGTGAAAAGCAAGTGTCAGAAAACATATCTTCTGAGAGGAGCATTATAGAAAGTAGACCATGTGTGATGTCACATACGTCACTAGTGTGAGTGGAGAGTTTTTCTTTGCGGGGGGCCCGAATTGTGTGTGTGGGAGGCAAGCACACAACTAAATTCCCTCCACATAAGAGTGAAGAGGTGGATGTCACTTGGCCATAGTGACAACTTTTCACTTTCCTTCCACTTTCTCACTATCCCCCCTGAGTGTAGCAATCAGTGATGCAGACCAGAGCTTACTTAACTCACAACACATTGTGACTGCTGCTATGCTGTCTCTGTCATACTTTTTCCTGTTTATGCGCAACGTCCGTGACAACAACCAATATTACAAACTACTACATAACAATTGACAAAACTAATATTACAAACTACTACATAACAATTGACAAAACCAATATTAAAAACTACTATATGACAATATTTACTGGATTTATTAATGAACTAGAACACTCTTTCACCTTCTTCTCCCTTTCTTATTTTCACTCCCTCCCACTCTGTATTTTCTTGCTCCTAAACTAGTCTTGTGATTCCACTAGTGACTCACACAGTTGCTTGTTTGTTCTTGGGCTTCTTTCAGGGCACTGTTTGTCCAAGGTGGTGGTCTTGAGATTCAGATTGAACTCAACAAACACCATTTCCTATGGCTTTTCTCTCCACTTGGCTTGGTGTTGTGGTGTTCCAGTCTCCCTGTGAGGACATTTTGCCTCTCTCTCCTCTCGCTAGCCTGCCCTGGCCAATGGCTCTGGCTCCACGCCACTCAGGATGAAATGATTGGCTCTTGACCCGTGACTGATCTGCCGACTCAGGCCTCTGCGATGACAACATAACCTGACAGAACCTGGGATTCTCATACAGCCAGACTCAAGTATTAAAGACCTCAGCAACATTTCAAATAAAGTGTTTTCAGAACCATGGACAAAGGAATGGAAGTTCATAGAGACACACCTGCTGTGTGAGAAGTTAACTGAGGGATCCTCAACCCTCCCTTCTCTTCCCCTTCATCCACCAGTTTTCTCATTGGCTGTTTTATTCAAAGACTGTAGACATCATTCTGAACCTCTCATTCTCTCCTCTGGCATCTGCTGTGCCCCCCGTTCCCAGGCCTGCAGACTGGCTCTACTGGTTGTGCTTGCTGGAGGTCACTACTATTCCCATGTGCCCTGACTGTCCCTGTGGGACCACTAGCTACCACCATGTTCTTAGGCAGGTTACCTCTGAAGGTTACCTCTGACCTCTGACACTGAGATAATAATCTCCAAATGCATAAACCCCCTATCTGTCACGTTCTGACCTGTATTTCCTTTGTTTTTTACACGTTATTTAGTATGGTCAGGGCGTGAGTTGCGGTGGGCAGTCTGTGTTTGTTTTTCTATGATTTTGGGATTTCTATGTTTCGGCATAGTATGGTTCTCAATCAGAGGCAGGTGTCGTTAGTTGTCTCTGATTGAGAATCATACTTAGGTAGCCTGGGTTTCACTGTTTGTTTGTGGGTGTTTGTTTCCGTGTCTGTGTTTGTCGCCACACGGTACTGTTTCGATTTGTTCACGTTTATTGTTTTGTATTCATAGTGTTCAGTTTATTTTTTTAAATAAACAACCATGGACACTTACCACGCTGCGCATTGGTCCTCCGATCCTTCTCGCTTCTCCTCCTCAGACGAAGAGGAGGAAAACCCTTACGCTATCATTATTGTAACCAGGCTGGCACTTCTACTGTGGCTGTCTTCCGTTTGCTATCTTAAACACGTTATTAATAAAACAGACCAAAACATAACCTTTCCTACAGTACATCCTGGGCACAGAATGTCACTTCCTAACCTTGATCATAGACAATAAAAAAAGAAAGGCAGTGTGTTAGTGATCCTGTATGTCTAGTTCTTCACTTGTTCTGACTGCATGTGTCAGGTTACAGAGTAAACACTTTTCACACAGGTGTGCCAGTGCCAGCGAATGACATACTGTATTTACTGTAGACGTGGCCCACTCTCTCACTGCTCTCTTTGACGTTTCAGCTCCGGAAGAGATTGACTATGTGCTTTAGATAAACATGAATAAAGAAATGTCTTATGGAGACCAAGTAAAGTCTGCCTTTGCTGGCTATGTCTGTGTTTGAATGGTGTAGCATCACAAAAGGGCTTTACCCTGAACATCTGGGCCTGTTCAAACGGTTTATGGGTTGGATGTCTCTGGCTGGTTGTCTCTGACAATAGCTAATGTGGTCTGCGGTAATGCCCCCCCCAAAAAACAATCACTGTTTGGTAACTTCATTCTTCAGGCTCAGTGAGAGTTACTGTTTTAATCAGTGAGTTACTGTTTAAAATACATTTTATAAGGCAATTCCTACAATTCTACACAGTTTCACATGACATATTATGCATCTGTAAGCTGTTAGTGTCTAAACGACCGTTCCACAGGTGAATGTTCATTAATTGTTTATGATTCATTGAACAAGCATGGGAAACGGTGTTTAAACGCTTTACAATGAAGATCTGTTATTTGAAGTTATTTGGATTTTTGCGAATTATCTTTGAAAGACAGGGTCCTGAAAGAGAGCTGTTTCTTTTTTTGCTGAGTTTATTTACCATATCAAATGGAGACAGAAACATAAACCTTTTACTTTATCACAAGTAGACATAATTGCAAATTATTAAATCCTTCCAATAGAAATAAAAACGAATATTTAGTTACGAATTGACTCTTCACATGGGATGATTTCGCTGAACAACAAAAGGGAATATTGAATGATCCCCAATGATCCATCGCATCTCCCAAAAACGTTTTCAACATACATCTGTAAAATGATAGTCTAGAAACTAAAGCTTTGGTTGTCTTCTCCCTGGACCTCCTCAATGTCCACCTCTTGAGCATCAGACTCTGAAGCCTCATCTTCACTGTCACATTCCAACCTTGTTGAGGATGGCTCAAGGTTCACTGTTATAAAGCTAACTTTTTTGATGAATGTAAGCAAAATTACCAAAATTACAGGGCTTAACTTCACATGGAAAAATTCCAGAAATTTACCGGAAAGTTTCCGACCCTTTGCAATCCTAGTTCTTATGCTGACATTGCTTCCAGGGGCAGTTTGGAACTGTGTTGCAACCGAGGACAGATGTTTTTTATGCGCTACACGCTTCAGTAGTTAGCAGTCCTGTTCTGTGAGCTTGTGTGGCCTACCAATTTGTGGCTGAGACGTTGTTTCTCCTAGAAGTTTCCACTTCGCAATAACAGCGCTTACAGTTGATCAGGGCAGCTCTAGCAGGGCAGAAACTTGACAAACTGACTTGTTGGAAAGGTGGCATCCTATGACGGTACCACATTGAAAGTTACTGAGCTCTTCAGTAGGACCATTCTACTGCTAATGTTTGTCTATGTAGATTGCATGGCTGTGTGCTCGATTTTATACACCTGTCAGCAATGGATGGGGCTGAAATCGCAGAAACCACTCAATTGAAGGGTTGTCCATATTGTCCACATATTGTAGCTACCTCAATTAACTCGTACCCCTGCACATCGACTCAGTACTGGTACTCCATGTATATAGCCATGTTATTGTTATTCACTGTGTATTTATTCCTCGATTCACTATCTATATTTAAAAATATATAAATATTTAGGCTGTGGCTACAGATAAGGAGTTTTCGCCCACGCCTCACCCACTCCTCCGGAAAACGCTTTCTTCTTTCTTAAAGCTAACGCTTTGATCACACCACCAGAATTACATTCATTTCCAATGAAACGCTGCGTTTGCTTGCAGCATTGCATTGCAGAGGCAGTTGCAGTACGTTCGGTGTGGTGCATATGTTGGATTTATCAAACTGTATGTGTAGACGGCTTGACAGAAATGGTAGCAGGGGGATGTTGAACTTTTGTTGCACACATGTCCAGATGATGCTGCATACCATTTTGCACCAGCACCACCACTACTCGATCGGTGTGATCGAGAAGTAATAAGGATCCGGATCACGCTGTGCGCATGTGTTATTTTACGCACACATTCACACTCCCTTTAAGTTTTGGTCTTTACGCAACCTCTTCTGAACAGCTGAAATACACACCCTGCGGATATTTGAAAGAACATTTCAAAACATATATATTAAAAAGGCTACAACCTTCTCTCTTTTGTTGTAACTTATATTCCAGTTGCACAAGCAGGACGTCGTCTCTATACTTTGGAGAAAAAACTATCAGCGGTTTGTGTGAGGATGTAGGCTAATCTTTATAGTTGCTGCCATATTGTAGTACCTGAAAAATGAACACTACTTTACTGTCTGCCTGCTCAGTCTAGACAATGTTTGTAACCGTGATGAAAAAAATAACATTCAAAACGCTAATTACACTGCGTGTCTGTTACTTGCTGCTTTCCACCTCTGAGCTGCCGAATGTTCTAGGCAGCGAGCGTGTATCCAGACCGGTAAACATAGTCTGACAATGAGCGAGTTCGGTTTGCATTACCCGGTGCCATAGTTATGCTGTATATGCATCGTTATTATGGCGAGAGTAAATAGGGGCATGTATCTCAGCAGTTTATAAGAACATGAAATCGCTAGACTGCCTGTTTGTGTCGTGCTTATGTTTGCAATACTGACAACAGCGTTTATACGAAAATGTCGATAATGTATTTTGTGGCATGTATTGTAGCCTACTCTCCTGAAAAAAAAAAAAACAGTAAATCGCGCTTATGCTTACTGGGGCATGGAATGCAATAGTTCGAACAGTGTTGTGTACAACATGCAGTTCGTAGGAAATCGTGCTTATGCTTTGTAGCCTACTGAGGGAATGAAATAGTTCGAACAGTGTTGTATACAACACGAAGTTTGTAGTCCACACCAGAGACGAGACAAAGACGATCAACGTGAGGTGGGGACAGCGGAGAACTCAGCACAGTAGCTATGTAGGTAGCGGAGTGGGCCCTCACAATAAAAAAATAAAAAAAATCCAGGGGGCCCACAAACAAATAAATGAGTCACTGAGTGTGGTGTGTGGGTTTACTGAACTACTTCCTCTTGTCTGTGTTAAAGTTTCCTCTGTGGGTGAATCTACAGTCTCCCTCTGTGCTGTGACCTTGGTGGGCTGTGTTGCCATGAGGTTCTCTCTGGAACATGACTGTATCTGGAGGGAGACGTGTAGCATCACCAAGGTGGGCAGAGAGAGGAGCTGTAGACAAGACCAAGTCAGACATTCTGAGGGGTTATAGTTCCCACCAGCATACTTCCTGCCCCACTTCAGAAATACCTCGCTACAGCGCTGGATTTTTATATATTTTTTTAAACTTCAAACAGGATGTGATAATTTAGGTCAAAAGCTCTTATACTTGCAAGAGACATGACGACATTGATAAGACGTTTTTTAACTGTGTGTCCTGTATGTGAATATACCTAGCACCAGACCCCAAACCACCAGACATCAATCCCCATCTCGATCATTATTAGATATTAGGTGCAGTGCTCTCCTGACTTGATGTGTTTCTATAGACTCCACTGCTCAAGCTGTAATGAAAGATATTAGGAACAAAAAAGTTGATATAGAATTGAGATGACTAAAATTGTTGTAGAATGTCATGCAGGGCTGTGCACAGACCTTTCAGGAGGTAGGTGCTCAAAATAAAAAAAAGGGGCACATTTTTTACATCGGGAAAAGAGGGTTGGCTACCAGTTGATCACTGATTTTTATTGATGTAAATCTGCTAGCTCGATAAAAAATTATCTTCAATGATCTTAAACACACTAAATGTATTGGGTAAAGTGTTATGAAATGTAATGTCATGTAATATTTTAAATTGTATATAACTGCCTTAATGCTGCTGGACCCCAGGAAAATAAGATGCTGCCTTGTCAAATACAAATAATAACTTCATAATATATTCTAATTTTCAGAATGTTCTAGCTCATGATATATGGCTAGCTTGCTGGCTAGTGGCTTGTGTGGATATTTTAGTATATGGTGGTTAGAGTCAATATTACCTGTGTTCAGTGTCAATCGGGAGCTACCTGAACTAAAGTGAGTGAGAGAGGAGCGTAACCTGGGGAGCTCTGAGGAACCAGAATGCATGAAAAGAAAAGAAAAACCTTGTGGCATAGAGCAGTAGAGTAGAGGTGCTTACAGAAGTTGCACATATGGGGACCAGCTAAGATAGTTTTTTGCCTTTATTAAATGCATTTCATGCAATTCTATGTCATTTTACATGCCTGGAGACTTTGACAGAATCTATTTTAAAACCCCACAAATGATCAAAATGACAGGCTACTTAGACACTGACAAATTGAGAATCTGACATCAATAAAAACTTCATTGTCTTGAATCCATCAATTGCCTAGGCCTAGGTGTGTGGAGACACACATATTGTACAATATGAGGAGGAAATTATAGTCCTAAAAAAGCTTTCCAGTTTCACTGACTCACCCAATGATGTGCAGCTCACTCACAGGCGAGTGCCAAAAGCCTACCTCTCCTCTGTGTTTTACTTTGTAAAACAATGTTCGCTCAATATGCCTACCATAAAACTTCAATTAATAGCCAGGGTGTTTATTTGCTTAAATCACTGAACAGAACATGTGCTTATTAGAGACAGGCTTCTATTTGAGCCAGCAATCTATTTCCTTAATGAGCACAGCTTTTGCTTATTTAGATATGTTATTGTTTAATAAATTATATTTAGAAAAAAATATAATTCTCCTCTTTGAATGTGCATTTCTGGGGGTCTGTACTCCCGAAGTTGTTGACTGTTTTTGTGCTTGCCAGTTAACTAGTGGTTCTCAGCTGTTAGCAGCCAATGGGTAGCAGTTTCTTACTTAAAAAAAAACTGATAATTGCCATAATTTTTTCAAGTCATTACTGAATTATTAATGTAGCAAATCAAACATTTAACCTCCTAAAAAATGTATGGTAACCTCATAAACAATGCATATAGACCAGTGGAGGCTGCTGAAGGGGAGGGCGGCTCATAATAATGTCTGGAACGGCGCTAATGGAATGGCATGAAAACCTGGAAACCATGTGTTGTATGTATTTGATACCATTCCACCTATTCCACTCCAGCCATTACCATGAGCCCGTCCTCCCCAATTAAGGTGCCACCAACCTCCTGTGATATAGACCTGGTGTTTATTTGAAGCAGGTGTTTGTTTGCTGAAATGTATGTCATTGCCTGGCTATTAAAAGTGACAGGCGGCTATTTGAGACCACATTTAATTGAAGTTTTACAGTATTTGAAAGTTGCATGCTGTTCACTGACAGATTTGATGCGCGTTCCCGACTGTAGGCTATGCCTTGTTATTTGGCTACACAACATCCACAGCAAGGCTGTGGCTAAATTATAGGACTACCCATGGCGTAGAAAGCTTTTCTGAATGATTTAATTTCTTCCTGAACAGACAGCAGTAATTTCAGAACGTTGGCAAATTTATTAACACGTTATAGCATCACCTCCAGCCCCCTTTCCGCAGCTATGATTCTGTAAGGAAATAAATTATGAAATGCTGCATACAACCAAACTGCATATTATTGATGATATAAATGATGAAGTGTTATCAAGTGTTAAAATGTTATGCTGCTGTGGCAGTACTGCTGATATTCTAAGTAGGTAGCTTGCTACACACACTCCACGAACCAGTGACCGCATTTCAAGCCCTGCATATTTGGATAACTGGAGTGCGCAACCTCCGTACAGGGCAGACCAGAAATTGTATACAAAAAATGTCATATATATACACAGTATATATACCACCACCCAAAAGGGAACTTGGCGAGTGAGAGGGCAAAGGGACAAGCGCTCGGGCACAGGTAGACCCCTATCTAGTAATGCCTGATGTCATGTTTGTTTTTGGATCATCATTTTGAGGCTTACTGTATGTTGGACATCTTACTGTATGTTGGAGATCTTACTGTATGTTGGAGATCTTACTGTATGTTGGAGATCTTACCGTATGTTGGAGATCTTACTGTATGTTGGAGATCTTACCATATGTTGGAGATCTTACTGTATGTTGGAGATCTTACTGTATGTTGGAGATCTTATGACATGACACAGTAACGTGGGACATCATTTGATGCAATATGACACAACATAGGCCACATAGTAAATGTTTAACCCTAAAGACCTAAAGATTCAAGAGGTTAACTACACTACATTCAATATTTAGTGTACTTTCATTCACCATTTCCACTATGCTTCTAATCTATGGTGTTTCTATGGTGTAACAGATTATTTAAGGGTGAGGTCAAAATGGCTGAAATGAATAACGTTCCTACTCAGTGACCTTGTTGTTTCTCTTCTCAGGAAGATTGTGATTCATCAGAATATTCATCAGAAGCCAGAGCAGATTTATGAAGGCTAGCTGTAGGGGGGTGATGCACATACACTCCAAAAAGGGTTCCAAAAGGGTCCTTCAGCTGTCCCCATAGGATAACCCTTTTTGGTTCCAGGTAGAATAATGTTTTTCCCCAGGTAGAACTATTTTCGGTTTCCATGTAGAACCCTCTTTGGAAAGGGTTTTACATGGAATCCAAAAGGGTTCTCCCTGGAACCAAAAAACTGTTCTTCAAAGGGTTCTCCTATGGGACAGCCGAATAACCATTTTATGTTCTAAATAGCACTTTTTTTTTTACAAGAGTGTATTATGGGCGGCAGGTAGCCTAGTGGTTAAGAGTGTTGGGTCAGTAACTGAAATGTTGCTGGTTTGAATCCCAGAGCCGATTAGGTGGAAAATCTGTTGATGTGCCCTTGAGCAAGGCACTTAACCCTAATTGTTTCTATACGTCAATCTGGATAAGAACATCTGCTAAAATGTAAATTCTCTCTCTCTCTCTCTCTCTGTAGCTCTCACTGTCTCTGGACTGGCATACTATGTACCTGTTTCATGGTGTCCTGTGTGTCAAGAGCCTCTGGCAGGGGGGTCTATGGGAAAGAAAGAAAGACACATGTACTATTAAATAATTTCACTCTCCATCATAGGTTCATATCCTGTTCAGAAGGCCTATAATATCAAGGCATTGCTGAAAAATAAGGCCTATAATATATTATGGCTTCCTCTCATAGGCATTCCAACAGAACTAGCTCAACTGATTGTTCTCAGAAAACACTGGGTTGGACCAGAAAGGTTGGATGAATCTGGAATATTCTTATGTTTAATGAGATACATATTTTTGTGTACATTGTTTGTTTTCAGGGAGGGTTTTCTGTATGTCAATTGGTTAAGCCAATATATGGATCTGGTGTAAACCAAATGACATATGGGTAAATCCTCCTCTCAAATCAAATGAACGTTTATTGGTCACGTACACAGTTTAGCGGGTGTTACAGCAGTTGCAGTGAAATGCTTATGTTACTAGCTACTAACAACCCAAATAGCACTGTAGCAATAATCATATGCAATCTATGCATATGTACACCGGGATTATTTACACAAGATCAGCTAAGATCACCTGATGTCATCAACACCATCCTGTAGACTAATTCCCACTTCCTCTTTTAAGGGTTTATAACTCTTATTTTATGATCCACTTACAGCCTCTCTACATGTGTTCCCAAGCCAGCTGCTAAATTACATGATATAGATGGGATCTGCTAGCTGAGGTGTCAGAGGAGTTACACAGTCACTTAACATTGGCCTTTGTTCAGGCCACTCTCTCCTGTATCTTTCCAGGTCTGGTTAACTGATGAGTGCTTAGTGCCTTGCCTTGAGGGCTACTCAGAAGAAAAGACAGACGACGTAACATACAGGTCCTATATTTTCACTGTGTCACAGTGTGAGATCGTCAGCTTAATCGATGAGAACAATAGAAATATGGAACGTGACGAGATATTATCATCTCTTCTCTTTTTGTGTGGGAGCTTGTGCTGTGCTTGGGTATCAAATGCAGCAAGATGAAAATAGTTTGGACCTATAATTTTCCCCTCAGCTCCATTATTGCAGTCAGAACACTATATGGACTGGGAAAGATAGAGACGGATAAGAAGGTGATAGTGGGTAAACAGCTGTCTGCTTCAACAGACACATTTCTGTAATCAATAAAGAATATAGACGATAAAATATTCTTCTTCCATTCCCTATACTTAGATATTGTTCTATTTTCTTTTCTTATTATTTTACTGGATAGTTTGTATCTTAAGTCAGGTGTACAATGCTCATTCTCCACGCTCCTAGCATGGAGAACTCTCCACCCTTTATTTCTGTTGACAGAGTGTGCCGGTTGTCTTCCAGCCAACTCTGTCACATGCTCCCAACCAGAGGGACTTACCATGCTCCATTGTTAACTCCTACAAAATAGACTTACTGGAAGTCTCTCTCATGTGTGCTGTCTTGTATGCTCTGTCAATCTCAGGGCAGCAAAACCAGGCCTGTAGAGGTGTCACTTCTTGGTTAATCTAGCATCACACAGACACACCTGTAGACTTTAGTGACTTTGATTATTTTCCTTCACTCACATCTTAGACAAAACTCAAGTCCTGTGAAGGCAGCAGTGGAAAATACCAGATGCCATGTCCTGTCCCTCTTATCAAGAAGTGCCCTTTTTGCTATGTACCTCTACGAATGTGAGGCATTTTGTCCTGCTCTATCTCCAGAAGTCACCACCACCACCCCAGCTGTAGTATGCAATAAGCAGGGCCATTTTCTTTAACCTTTATTTAACTAGGCAAGTCAGTTAAGAACAAATTATTATTTACAATGACAGCCTACCAGGGAACAGTGGGTTAACTGCCTTGTTCATGGGCAGAATGACAGATTTTTTTCCTTGTCAGCTCAGGGATTCAATCCAGCAACCTTTTGGTTACTGGCCCAATGCTTTAACACTAGGCTACCTATTGCCATTGGGGTAAGGACAGGTTCTTATTAACATCTAATTATAAACAACAACTCTCTCTGTCTTCAAATGCTACCAGTGGTGGTATCTTACCACACGTATCACACGTCTCAATTAACTACAGTTAGCTGGCTCCCAGTTTGTAGCCAGTTTAATTGGGTACAATATTTGTGCATGCAGCCCATGAATTCCAGACACATCATCAGAGACACACAAGGATAATGTGGAGCCACATATGCTTTAGTAATACTGTATTGATGTTTGTCTGAACATCTACGGTAAGGTTGGACTCGAAATACTGTAAACACACCAGCAAATCAGCTCCAATTGATTTTAATTATGGAAATCTGTTCCGAAGCCATCCCACACATAATATGTGATCATTTACAAATGTAAGTAAGGTTTGAAATTTGGGCTTCTTTCAGGTAATTTGCAGTTTACAAATTATTTGTAATTATGTTCCAGCCCCCTGACCACCTCAAGAAAAAACTGAATCTAGTTGATGATCCCTGATCCAAGGCAGGTTTTTCCAAACTTGGCATTGTATGTTTAGCTTTTAGTAGACCTTCTCACTAGCAACTTTCCTACAGCAATTGCAATGAATAATCTCAGGCGTTTGACAGCATTGCTCTATTGATCTATTATAGGGTTGTAGTTGTAGTTGAACCTCCAGCCAGGCACTAGTGCACCGTGGCTTTACAAACATTAAGCACATGGACTACATTAAGATATGATCATTGCCATAGGGTGTCCTATGTAATTAATCAACTATAGGCTTCTTAAAGACAAACAACATCCAAATAAACAAATAAATAAACACAAAAACTCCCTTTACAAGATGATATCTATAGCCGTTCCTAAACCATTATTCACTCATTCTTACTTGTGAAGTAATAATAAGTAATATCTCCATTGAAGTCCCAATAGCACCTGGAAATATATTGTGTATGTTAATATGACTTTTTAAAAAAGCACCTTGTTCATTTTATGTCATATAAAATGACATACATTAAGGTCATCACTGATGCAGCTAACCATACAGTCTTTAAACTAGTAACTCTAGATTAGTATAATCTTCCTGGCCTATTCAATAACAAAGTCAAAGTAAAATTTAGCTCCTCCTTGAGGAGCACTATTCTGAATCTTCCTGTGGCTGAGGGAAAATATACATTGTTGTATCCCCTGTAAACTGAGTTGGGGGATTGAGGTGAACAATAAACAATGCACTATTAATAACCAGAGTTGAATCAAACTTTGGCTTGGTCTTTGCTACCTTCCTCTCCATACTCAAGACAATAGCGAAGTCCACTGCTCAGTCTAACCATTCTCCACATGCTCACATGCAACGCAAGACGCTGCTTTTGTTTTGGGGACACATACAGACTGTGTCACAGTGGATGTGGTGAGCCTTCTTCCCCCCTCCACTTCCACCAACACAGTGTCTGACTCTTACTCCAGAGCCCCTCACTCTACACTCCTGCAGTGCACACCACCCTCCCACACATCTCACACAGACACCAATAGCACAATCACACACAGCCAGATACAATCATATAAGCTTTTATGCTGAAGAAGTGCTGCAGTGTTTTGAAGTGTGATCCAGATTCCCTCCTCTTGCAGTGTTTACAGTAACAGGGATGATCAGTGAAGTGTACATTGTGTGAGAAAGGTAGAGAGACAGTGCATTGCAAGTGCAGCCACTTGCAGCCATGACAGACTTTCTGTAGAGATCGCTTAACTTCCCACCACCTTCTTTTCATCAAGTAGGCTACTGTGGCGCAGCATTACTACCTATACCGTGAGCCTCACTCTCAAAACATATCCCCATAATACGCTATATTATTTATTGAAGGCCTATAGTTTACTGTGAAAACATTGTTGCCATGGGTTGGAATATTATGAACATATTTTCAGTCATAGTCATACTTTCAGAAGATGAAAATGTTTTTTTTTTTATGGAGAATTATATTATGACTCATGAGCAGTCACCATCCTCATCATCAATCATCAACCATCACAATCATCATTCATCATCATTATCATCAACATCATGCATTATCTTCATCATCATCAGACCATCTCAAAGCTAAATAATTCCACGTGGTAAAGACAAACAATGATGATGATGAGTAGTGATGATGATTATCATTATTAGGCTATAATATTATTAGCCTACTAGCCTAACGTTACTGTCTATTAACTACTGTTGGATTGTAATTCTACATATAGAATATCATTTCTAGGCAGTAATAACATACCCAACTGATGCCTCGAATGCTCGATGTTTCCACAGAATAACGATCCGGGAAAACTCGATAATTGTAACTCCGGAACAGATGCATATTTTTTTCCAATCAAACAGAACAACTTTCCCGATTAGTGGATCTGCGGTAATAACGCCTGACGAAGACGGCACCTCCAAGCATGTCTACCCGTTACAGACTCAGGACCATTACAACAACATTGCATACTGACTCATTGCATGACCAATTGAATCCACACATGTTGCCCTTCTGTCACCAAAGCCACAAGTCTACATTATCTGTATCCGACCGGACTGCTGGTTAGGCTACTGTGTCAAAATGAAAACTCAGCCCGGTTCCTTCCACCCCGCACGACGTTGCAGCCTCTGCTCTGTGGAGAGACGACAACCCACTTTCAATCAGCCTCAACTCTCTCAGCACAGACGCATGATTCTCACTTTCCGTGAGCACACTTGCTCTCAAATGATTCCCCGCTGCTCAATAAGGCATTATCATTAAAGTAATAAAAAATCGTATGCCTCTTCAGAATGATATGATTCTCTATTCACTGCAGCAAATTGACTTTTTTTTCCCACAACATTGCAGTTGCGATGGCATTTTGGGAGTCTTTCCAATAGCTGATCTAAACGTTTTGTATAGCCTGCTTCTGTATGGGTCTCCAATATATTGTTTTGCTATTAGGTCAGTCCTATCTGATTCCAAAACACACCACAATGTCGAGCCTGAGCCCTGCAGCTTCAGCACTCTGTTTGACCTGCCAGATGAGATGTATTTAAGGAGAAGTAGGGGGTCTATATCAAATACAAGTGTTCATAATGTTCCAGAACAGCTTCAATGCACCTTGGCATGTGATACCATTCTACCACAAGAAATTCCATCATTAGTTTTTTTGTTGATGGTGGTGGAAAACGCTGTCTCAGGTGCCACTCCAAAATCTCCCATAAGTGTTCATTTGGGTTGAGATCTGGTGACTGAGATGGTCATGGCGTAGGGTTTATATCATTTTCATGCTCATCAAACCATTCAGAAACCACACATGCACTGTGGATGGGGGCATGGTCATCCTATGGGGGCATAGCCATGGTAGCCAACATAATGGCCTTCCCAGCATTTTTATACATGACCCTTAGCATGATGGGATTTTTAATTGCTTAATTAACTCAGGAACCAAATCTGTATTATTTTGTCAGATACCTTCCACTGGGCACCCACTGGTTGAATCAACGTTGATTCCACGTCATTTCAACGAAACTACCTTGAACCAACATGGAATAGACGTTGAATTGACATATGTGCCCAGTGGGCTTTAGCTTCCCCCTGATATATAGGTGATTTTTGACATGGGCAGAATTAAGTCAGATAACACCATTCTGCTTTTAAAGATGCTCATTGGGACTTTAAGATATTAGTTTTGCTGTGGGGAATTTGGTGTTTGTGTTATGAAGAGGGAGAACTCTGGGTTGTCTTGGTGACCTGATGTATAAACATTATAAACTTACTTCCCCCTCCTCTGTTTTTATCCGTCTGGATGGAAACAGGATAGATTTGAAGGTATCCATGGAGAACATGGCTGAAGCCGTCACTAGGTAAAATAAGACAGAGGGAGAGGAAAGACAATTGGATTTAGTTTCCTCTAGCAATGTTCTGGGGGTCTATCTTGGCAACATCCTTCAGAGTTCACCTGGAGGGCAGAGTTAGGAGAAGTAAACCAGTAGAATGTCCGGCTGGACAGACCTTGTCCAAAATGGCACCCTATTTTCTAGTTTATAGTGCACTACTTCTGACACTAGTAGTGCACTATATAGGGAATAGGATGCCATTTGGGACACACACTAGGTCTCTCCCAGCCATTGTTCCAGCAGGGAGCAGCCCTTCCTGTGGCTGACCCTACTGAGGGTGTCACAGCCCACTCTCTGTTTATTTATCTCGATCCAGACACCAATTGTTTTTCTTCAAAGTATTTTGCAGTTTTGGATATCACCCTTCCTCACTCTATCACTGCCTCTAGAGACAGTAGGTGAGCAAATTAAGGGTGTTCACAAAACAGGTTGCCTAGTGGTTGGGCGGTAACCGAAACAGGTTGCCTAGAGGTTGAGCGGTAACCGAAACAGGTTGCCTAGTGGTTGGGCGGTAACCGAAACAGGTTGCCTAGAGGTTGGGCGGTAACCGAAACAGGTTGCCTAGAGGTTGGGCGGTAACCGAAACAGGTTGCCTAGTGGTTGGGCGGTAACTGAAACAGGTTGCCTAGTGGTTGGGCGGTAACCGAAACAGGTTGCCTAGAGGTTGGGCGGTAACCGAAACAGGTTGCCTAGTGGTTGGGCGGTAACCGAAACAGGTTGCCTAGTGGTTGGGCGGTAACCGAAACAGGTTGCCTAGTGGTTGGGCGGTAACCGAAACAGGTTGCCTAGTGGTTGGGCGGTAACCGAAACAGATTGCCTAGTGGTTGGGCGGTAACCGAAACAGGTTGCCTAGTGGTTGGGCGGTAACCGAAACAGATTGCCTAGTGGTTGGGCGGTAACCGAAACAGGTTGCCTAGTGGTTGGGCGGTAACCGAAACAGATTGCCTAGTGGTTGGGCGGTAACCGAAACAGATTGCCTAGTGGTTGGGCGGTAACCGAAACAGGTTGCCTAGAGGTTGGGCGGTAACCGAAACAGGTTGCCTAGAGGTTGGGCGGTAACCGAAACAGGTTGCCTAGTGGTTGGGCGGTAACTGAAACAGGTTGCCTAGTGGTTGGGCGGTAACCGAAACAGGTTGCCTAGAGGTTAGGCGGTAACCGAAACAGGTTGCCTAGTGGTTGGGCGGTAACAGGTTGCCTAGTGGTTGGGCGGTAACCGAAACAGGTTGCCTAGTGGTTGGGCGGTAACCGAAACAGGTTGCCTAGTGGTTGGGCGGTAACCGAAACAGATTGCCTAGTGGTTGGGCGGTAACCGAAACAGGTTGCCTAGTGGTTGGGCGGTAACCGAAACAGATTGCCTAGTGGTTGGGCGGTAACCGAAACAGGTTGCCTAGTGGTTGGGCGGTAACCGAAACAGATTGCCTAGTGGTTGGGCGGTAACCGAAACAGATTGCCTAGTGGTTGGGCGGTAACCGAAACAGGTTGCCTAGTGGTTGGGCGGTAACCGAAACAGATTGCCTAGTGGTTGGGCGGTAACCGAAACAGGTTGCCTAGTGGTTGGGCGGTAACCGAAACAGATTGCCTAGTGGTTGGGCGGTAACCGAAATAGGTTGCCTAGTGGTTGGGCGGTAACTGAAATAGGTTGCCTAGTGGTTGGGCGGTAACCGATACAGGTTGCAGTAACCAAAATGCAGTAACCGAAATGTCGCTGATTCAAATCCCCGTGCCGACTAGGTAAAAAAATCTGTTGATGTGCCTTTGAGCAATGCACTTAACCTTAATTGCGCCTGTGAGTCGCTCTGGATAAGAGCATCTGCTAAATGACTAAAATGTCAAATGTACAACAAACATCTAACCCCAAAATAGCACCCATTAAACACTTACAGCCTATGTGAAATGTCTCATCCCTTCAAAGCAAGCCAAAAAACCTCTCCCTGTACTTCTGAGGAAAACAATCCACCTGAAAAGCAGGCAACAACAATCTCTTACCAAATATGACTTCCTGAGGACTGCAAAGGATGTTTTGCCTATCTGCGATCCTGCTTAGACAAGACCAAAAATTCCCAAACAAACAAATAAACAAAAATGTACAGTCTGCGGTGAAGACGCACAGACAACACGGTAAGGAAGGCTGAGTGAGCTTCAGAGGCTCTAGTGTTTGTCTCTGTCTAGCTCTCTCTTTCTCTCCCTTTCTATCTCCTGAATGCCTTCCAGGGACTCCACGATGCTAGTTCAAGAATCCTCCCAGTGAAGAAGGAATCCAGTTTTCATTCTTATGACCTCCTCAGGGATTGTCAACATGTCCGTTTGTTTGATAAGGAATAACACATGCTGTAGCTAGCTGCTAGGCTCCATCAGATAGCATCTCACAGAGCAACCTCCATTGTCTAACTGCACGGCAGAGTGTCATGAGGGCTGCAAATGTTAATGTTTTATTTCAATTCTGTAGTTGAATGGTTTGGTTGAATGGGTTAGTCTCACTGAAAAGGCTCATATTAAGACACATCTGTTGAGGAAAACTATATCCAGTTTACATAATGACCAACAAATATTTTCTAATCATACTTTTGTTAGGACTGGTAGAATTAAAAATAATGAAATCCTTTCACACCTATGATTGCTTTATCACACAAGCCAGTAAACACTGTGTTTGAGCTCAGGAACAGCTGGACCTAGGGCTAGGCCCTAAGGCGGTGGTAACTACAATAGATTCAGCTGTGGGCCAATTTTTTTGCCAGAGCAGATAGACTGGGGGCCAGAACATAATTCTAATAACTGTTACACTGCAAATGGACCACAACTAAGTCTAAAAAGAGATTGTATTTTAAAATAAGAATAATTTTATACCTTGAATTACATTGAGACACGATCAATGTTTATTGGGAACAGATGTCCTAAATTTAACTCATTTTTAGGTGAATTCCTTGTGATTTTACAGTCTTATTTGTTTTGACCAAAAGCTTTGGGGGGCCAAAAAAGAATACTTGGAGCCTCTCTTGCATTTTGTGAATTGAATACCGCCACCTAGTGAATGCATCCTCACACTACAGTCTCAGTCACTGTTCTCAAGTAATCTACATTTGAGTGGACCTGTGGACTAACAGTGAGTCATTTTGACATATCAATTCCATTGAGTTTGAAGAGATATGATCCCCCTCCCCCTCATTTTTGATTTCATCTGTGCATTAATTTACATATTATATTCCTGTCAGTAAAAACCTGGGAATACTGAACTTGTTTGCTTGTTTAAGTGACATAGATTTACAGTTTGGATAAACAAGAAGAGGGGAGTCAATGTTTTTTTCCCATGAGAAGCTTGTCATCAACTCATCAGTGTAAGCGTTTGTGTCTGTCTCTATGACTGTGTGTGTGTTTTACTCATACAGGAGGTCCTCTGGGAAAGGGAGTGGGATTTCCTGCATCACATCTACGCCCATTTGGAATGTGCTCTTAGCCAGCTGTCTTTGCTGTGGCTCTTTGTTACAACTGCCTGTAAACACACACACACACACACACACACGCGCGCACACACACACACACACACACACACACACACACTGTACAAGACGGGGACAGCACCTCATGGGACTCCCTTTTCCATGTTCCTGGAAACATACCTAAATTACTGTACAATATGCACTATCCTCTTGCTGTACTTGGGCTTTTGTGATTCTTATGTAGTACATTTTCACAACTCAGAACAGATCATCAACAAGGCAGCTTAAAAACTCTAAGCACATTTTCAATTGATTAAGTACATAACATACATACAGTCACTTTTTTTTACCAAACTTAATCAGTGTTTCATCTAGAAATACATGTTCCACTTTGCAGTACATGGTAATATAAAGTAATTGCCTTTCACAAAGCAATGCTCATATTACTTTTGATGTGATTCTCTTCTCTTTTGATAAAATACATTTACTATGATATATGACATTTACGTAGCAGACACTTTTGTCCAAAGTAACAACAGTCCACACATTTTGGTATGTGGCCCCAGTGGGAATTGAACAGTGGTGTAAAGTACTTAAGTAAAAATACTTGAAAGTACTAGTTCAGTAGTTTTTTGGGGGGTATACTTTACTACTTCTATTTTTGGCAACTTTTACTTTTGTCCACTACATTCCTAAAGAAAATAATGTACTTTTTACACCATACATTTTCCCTGACACCCAAAAGTACTAGTTACATTTTCACCACCCTCCTTCAGGCCATGAATGAGGCATGCAATGGTTTCAATCCAGACCTACTCTATGTCAGGCTTGGATTTTCCATGCCAAAAGGTTTTTCCCTAGGTGCATGAACAATGGGGATATTTACTGCAATTTTGATAAAAACCTATTACCAAATGCTCAAGACAAGCTTGTTGAAAACTTGTGCCTGCTAAGCATTATGTTTCTGTCATTTCTTTCATTTGATTACATTGTGAAAAATGTCTTCAATGATCACACCTTGATCATACATGGGATGGAAGTGATGGAAATGTGATGTTCAGTCATTTTAAATGGGTACTGTAACTAAGTGTATTGCCTAATGTGAACACTACTTTCAAAGGGCGATTTTGAAACATGTACTGTATCTTAAATGTTTTTGCTATTGGATTAACAGGTTGTTAAAATAACTCAATTGAGATGATATCAATCAGTATGTTGTGTTTTGGTGATTAAACCAATATAGTCATTATATTTCACACTAAACTTATATTTTTATATCAATGGTTGTGTGGTGAAAGATGTATACAAACAAAATGAATGCACAATGGAAAGTTCTGAATGTAAGACAGGCGGCGTTACCAATATGGAGTTTTGTAATAAGATACAAAAAAGCCCATTTTACTTCTGTCCTGAAAGTCTGTACAGTACAGTACATACACTCTTAGAAAAAAGGGGTTCCAAAATTGTTCTGCGGTTGTCCTCATGGGAGAACCCTTTTTGGTTCCTGGTAGAACCCCTTTTGGTTCCAGTTGGAACTTTTTGGGGTTCTACATGAAAGGGTTCTACATGGAACCCAAACGGGTTCTACCTGGAATCAAAAGGGTCTACCTGGAAGCAAAATGGGTTGTTCAAAAGGTTCTCCTATGGGGACAGCCGAAGAAACCTTTTGGTTCTAGATAGCACCTTTTTTTCTAAGAGTGTACCCGGGAACTTTTCCCATCCTCCCACTCGCCTTTTCCTTCCTATCATCTCCCTTGGGCCTGGCCAGTTAGAAAGTAAAGAGAGGATGTCAGAGTATTTATTCACCTGACCCTATGTTAAATAGAGGAAGGGAGGACTGCTTATGCTGACAGACAAGCAGACAAGTAGACTCCCTCTCTTTATACCTCACTGAAATGCTTATTCCTGTTGTCCAACAGCACATTCAAAAACACAACTGATAATGTTAGAAAGTCCTGTGCCTGAATGGCAACATGTGGGGAGCTGAGGCAATCTGCTCCTGATAATCCAAACCAACTTGGTTTGGTATCACATACATTTACAAATTCCTTCTTACCTGTATTTTGAATGCACCCCCTCAAAAAAGTAACAAACTAACTTTATACTAAATTATTGCCACAATGAGTAAAAAATATGACTTGTTTTTCTTGAAGCTCATCAATTATATTTCTGTAATTTTGCACAGTCTGTCTGTCTATACATGTGTGGTAACAAGCTAAAGTCTTCATACCTGATACCTCCTCTGCCATGTTTCAGTCTCCGCGTTCTGTTTTGAGAGCACAAAGCTGTCTTCCTCTTTCACGCTCCTCTCCTTTTGATATGCCAGTACCTCACAGATACGGTTTGTGAGCTTTGTGAGCTTTGTGTGTGTGTGTGTGTGTGTGTGTATGTGTCAGCTTCCTATGGCTGTCTGATTGGATATGACTAGTGTGCCCATAGGAGCTTGGGATGGCAGCATGGTGGAGGTGGATAGGGGGAGGTAGTCACGGTGGGAGTTGTCCTAAAATGGCCCCTACTCTGCTACACCGTCACAGTGTTACAGTAGTACTCACCTGTACATGATGTGATGCTGACCATGACGGTGAGTGAGGGAGGGGAGTGAGGGCGAGAAACATCTGTGTATCATTGTCTCTGTGGAGTTTGGATGAATGCAACAAAATATTTTACACATATTAAATACTAACTCATTGTTAAAGCAAAGCAAGGATCTGGTTTACCTTTGTGAAAGACAGTCGAGTCCACACTATGATAACCACACCGGAAAGCTAAGCTGTCTCTGTCTATATCCTATTATTCATAAATGAATAATAATTTGTTGTGCTGTAGAATTAAGATACCTTTAGATATAGTACCTTTGTGCCAGCAGCCCACCACCCTCTATCACACTAGTGGCTTTCCTCTGAAACTAAGCAGGATTGGTCCTGTATTGGTCCTGTCCAGATGCTGCTGGAAGTGGTGTTAGAGGGCCAGTAGGAGGCACTCTTTTCTCTGGTTAAAAAAAGATCCCAATGTCCCAGGGCAGTGATGGGGGACATTGCCATGTGTAGGGAGCTGTCTTTAGGATGGGACGTTAGACGAGTGTCCTGACTCTCTGTGGTCACCAAAGATCCAAAGGCACTATCATAAGAGTAGGGGTGTTAACCCTGGTGTCCTGGATAAATTCCCAATCTGGCCACCATACCATCATGTTGTTGCTATAAAATGTGTTCTCAGTCAACTTACCTGGTAAAATAAGGGTTGCATATATTTTGGAGGGGGAGATACAGTGCGTTCGGAAAGTATACAGACCTCTTGACTTTTTACACATTTTGTTACCTTACAGCCGTATTCTAAAATTATTATTATTTTTAATGTTCCGCAATCTACACACAATACCCCATAAAATACCCCATAAAATGAATTGCACGCCCACCAGTTTCACCGGAAGTTGTCCAAGGTAGTGGGACACCTAGCCCAAAAAGGTTGCTTTAACAAAGTACTGAGTAAAGGGTCTGAATAATTATATAAATGTGATATTTCAGTTTTTTATTTTTAATACATTTGCAAAAATGTCTAAACCTGTTTTTGATTCATCATTATCAGGTATTATGTGTAGATTGATGAGGAATTTTGTAATGTAACAAAATTTGAAAAAGGTCCAGGGGTCTGAATACCTTTCGAAGGCACTGTATATAAATATATATATATATATATATACACAATATATTTAAAAAAATACAGTTGAAGTCGGAAGTTTACATACCTTAGCCAAATACATCCCAGTAAAAATTCCCTGTTTTAGGTCAGTTAGGATCACCACTTTATTATAAGAATGTGAAATGTCAGAATTATAGTAGAGAGAATTATTTATTTAAACTTTTATTTCTTTCATCACATTCCCAGTGGGTCAGAAGTTTACATACACTCAATTAGTATTTGGTAGCATTGCCTTTAAATTGTTTATCTTGGGTCAAACGTTTTAAGTAGCCTTCCACAAGCGTCACATAATAAGTGAATTTTGGCCCATTCCTGACAGAGCAGGAGTAACTGAGTCAGGTTTGTAAGGCCTCCTTGCTCGCACATGCTTTTATCAGTTCTGCCTACAAATATTCTAAGGGATTGAGGTCAGGACTTTGTGATGGTCACTCCAACACCTTGACTTTGTTGTCCTTAAGCCATTATGCCACAACGTTGGAAGTATGCTTGGAGTAATTGTCCATTTGGAAGACCCAATGCGACCAAGCTTTAGCTTCCTGACTGGTGTCTTGAGATGCTGCTTCAATATATCCACATAATTTCCCTTCCTCATGATGCCATCTATTTTGTGAAGTGCACCAGTCCCTCCTGCAGCAAAGCACCCCCACAACATGATGCTGCCCCCGTGCTTCACAGTTGGGATGGTGTTCTTCAGCTTGCAAGCATACCCCTTGTCCTCTAAACATTACGATGGTCATTATGACCAAACAGTTCTATTTTTGTTTCATCAGACCAGAGGACATTTCCCCAAAAAGTACAATCTTTGTCCCCATGTGCAGTTGCAAACCGTAGTATGGCTTTTTTATGGCGGTTTTGGAACCGTGCTGAGCAGCTGTTCAGGTTATGTCGATATAGGACTTGTTTCACTGTGGATATATCCCCCAGCATCTTCACAAGGTCCTTTGCTGTTGTTCTGGGATTGATTTTCACTTTTTGCACCAAAGTACATTCATCTATAGGAGACGTCTCCTTCCTGAGCGGTAATGAAGGCTGCGTTGTCCCATGGTGTTTATACTTGCGTACTATTGTTTGTACAGATGAATGTGGTACCTTCAGGCATTTGGAAATTGCTCCCAAGGATGAACCAGATTTGTTGAGGTCTCCAATTTGTTTTCTGAGGTCTTGGCTGATTTCTTCTGATTTTCCCATGATGTCAAGCAAAGAGGCACCGAGTTTGAAGGTAGGCCTTGATATACATCCACAGGTACACCTCCAAATGACTCAAATTATGTCAATTAGCCTATCAGAAGCTTCTAAAGCCAATTTTCCAAGCTGATTAAAAGCACAGTCAACTTAGTGTATGTAAACTTCTGACCCACTGGAATTGTGATACAGTGAATTATAAGTGAAATAATCTGTCTGTAAACAATTGTTGGAAAAATGACTTGTGTCATGCACAAAGTAGATGTCCTAACCGACTTGCCCAAACTATAGTTTATTAACAAGAAATTTGTGGAGTGGTTGAAAAACAAGTTTTAATGACTCCAACCTAAGTGTATGTAAACACCCAACTTCAACTGAATGTAGACACCCCTTCACGTTAGTTGAATCACTAATTTCAGCCACACCTGTTGCTGACAGGTGTATAAAATCGAGCACACGGACATTCAATCTTCATAGACAAACTTTGGCAGTAGAAATGCCTTACTGAAGAGCTCAGTGACTTTCAATGTGGCACCGTCATAGGATGCAACCTTTCCAACAAGTAAATTAGTCAAATTTCTGCCCTGCTATAGCTGCTGTTATTGTGAAGTGGAAATGTCTATGAGCAACAACGGCTCAGGAACCACCGAGTGTTGAAGCGCGTAACGCTTCAAAACCGTCTGCCTTCGGTTGCAGCACTCACTACAGCATTCAAAACTGCCCCTGGAAGCAATGTCAGCACAATAAATGTTTGTCAGAAGCTTCTTGAAATGGGTTTCCATAGCCGAGCAGCTGCACACAAGCCTAAGATCACCATATGCAATGCCAAGCGTCGCCTGCAGTGTTGTAAAGCTTGACGCCATTGGACTCTGGAACAGTGGAAATGCGTTCTCTGGAGTGATGAATTACACTTCACCATCTGGCAGTCCGATGGACAAATCTGGGTTTGGTGGATGCCAGGAGAACGCTACCTGCCCCAATGCATAGGGCAAACTTGTCACGCCCTGACCTTAGAGAGCTTTTTATGTCTCTATTTTCATTTGGTCAGGGTGTGATTAGGGTGGGCATTCTATGTTCTTTTTTCTATGTTTTTGTATTTTGTTTTGGCCAGGTATGGTTCTCAATCAGGGACAGCTGTCTATCGTTGTCTCTGATTGGGAACCATACTTAGGTAGCTTTTTCCCACATGGTTTTTGTGGGTAGTTGTTTTCTGTTTAGTGTTTTGCACCTGACGGGACTGTTTTGGTTTTGTTTATGCACTTTGTCAATTTTGTTTCAGTGTTCTGTTTAATAAAAAGTCATGAACACTTACCACGCTGCGCTTTGGTCCGATTCCTCCTCTTCAGAAGACGACATCTGTTACAAAACTGTACAGTTTGGTGGAGGAGGAATAATGGACTGGGGCTGTTTTTCATGGATCGGGCTCGGCCCCTTAGTTCCAATGAAGGGAAATCTTTATGCTACAGCAGACAGTGACATTCTAGATGATTCTGTGCTTACACCTTTGTGACCATTGTTCGGGGAAGGCCCTTTCCTGTTTCAGAATGACAATGCCCCTGTGCACAAAGCGAGTTCCATACAGAAATGGTTTGTCGAGATTGGTGTGGAAGAACTTGACTGGCCTGCACCGAGCACTGACCTCAACCCCATCAAACACCTTTGGGATTAATTGGAATGCAGACTGCGAGCCAGGCCTAATCGCTCCCAAGATCAGTGCCCAACCTCACTAATGCTCTTGTGGCTGAATGGAAGCAAGTCTCCACAGCAATGTTCCAACATCAAGTTAGTGGAAAGCCTTCCCAGAAGAGCGGAGACTGTTATAGCAGTAAATGAGGGACCAGTTCTATGTTAATGCCCATGATTTTGTACTAAGATGTATGAGCAGGTCCACATACTGGTACTGTCTACATACACCTACTCATTCAAGGGTTTTTCTTTATTTGTACTATTTTCTACATTGTAAAATAATAGCAAAGACATCAAAACTATGAAAGAACGCATATGGAATCATGTTGTAACCAAAAAAGGATTAAACAAATCAAATTATATGTTATATTTCAGATTCTTCAAAGTAGCCGCCTTGATGAAAGCTTTGCACATTATTGGCATTCTCTCAACCAGCTTCCTGGAATGGATTTAAATTAACAGGTGTGCCTTCTTAAAAGTTAATTTGTAGAATTGATTTCCTTCTTAATGCATTTGAGCCAATCAGTTGTGTTGTGACAAGGTAGGGGTGGTACACAGAAGACAGCCCTATTTGGTAAAAGTCAAGTCAATATTTTGTCAAGAACAGCTCAAATAAGCAAAGCGAAACGACAGTCCATCATTACTTTAAGACATTATCTCTGCTGCAGAGGATAAGTTCATTAGAGTTACCAACCTCAGAAATGCAACCCCAAAAAATGGCTTCACAGAGTTCTAGTAACAGACACATCTCAACATCAACTGCTCAGAAGGGAGACTGCGTGAATCAGGCCTTCATGGTCGAATTGCTGCCAAGAAACCACTAAGTACACCAATAAGAAGAAGAGACTTGCTTGGGCCAAGAAACCCAGGCAATGGACATTAGACCGGTGGAATTCTGTTCTTTGGTCTGATGAGTCCAAATGTGAGCTTTTTGGTTCCAACCGGATGATCTCTGCATGTGTTGTTCCCACCGTGAAGCATGGAGGAGGAGGTGGGATGGTGTGGGGGTGCTTTGCTGGTGACACTGTCTATGATTTATTTAGAATTCAAGGCACACTTAACCAGCATGGCTACCACAGCATTCTGCAGCGATACACCATCCCATCTGGTTTGCCATTAGTGGGATGATCACTTGTTTTTCAACAGGACAATGACCCAACACACCCCCAGGCTGTGTAAGGGCTATTTGATCAAGGAGAGTGGAGTGCTGCATCAGATGACCTTGCCTCCACAATCCTGTGACCTCAACCCAATTGAGATGGTTTGGAATGAGTTGGACCGCAGAGTGAAGGAAAAGCAGCCAACAAGTGCTCAACATATGTGGGAAGTCCTTCAAGATGGTTGGAAAAGCATTCCAGGTGAAGCTGGATGAGAGAATACCAAGAGTGTGAAAAGCTGTCAACAAGGCGGCAGGTTGCTTAGTGGTTAGAGTGTTGGGCCAGTAACCGAATGGTTGCTGGGTTGAATCCCCAACTAAAAAATGGTCCGCTCATGACTGTAACTACATACATTATTAACAGTTTATCTCTGAGCCGCAGGCGACACTGTTTAGGTCAGTCATGTGGGGTTTTCCTCAGTACGAAGATCTTCCAATTGCTTGCTAGATAGTTCACTTCTTATATTTATCCATTTATTTACTTCGCTTGTAGATATTTCAGTGACACAAACTTTGTCTAGTTACATCACATGATGGATGTTTCCCAATATCCAGGCATACAAGAATAATTTAATTCCTTCGCTTGTAGATACTTCAGTGACACAAATTTGATATCGTTAGCATTACATATGGATGTTTCCCAATATCCAGGCATACAAGACAGCTTGCTTGAGAAATCGCAGGGCACACTTAACCAGCAAATTAATTTGACTCCCCTCTTGGCTGAAGACGGAAAACTGTAGCGTTGGTTCTTGAACATAAAACACAATCTTGATCATTCTTGGGCGGGTGGGATAAACAGTCGTTATTTTGTTGACACTGTAAGCTGCTTTTTAATAACTTAAAAAAAAAATCGGTTGTTGGTGTTTGATACAATTGTAGGGAGTATTGTTTTCGTTCGATAATCAATTTGTTTGTATCGATCAGCGATGGTTCATCCGGGGTTGTTGAAATCATCGGTCGATCTGTAAACAAAAACTGTCAGGCTAACACGGTACATGGCATGTGTATGCCTTTTTATTGGCCGTCTACATAAGTTTGTTTTCAACCTATAGCTATTGTCATATCCGTGTTAATGGGGAAGAGTAGAACATACGTACGTATAGGATATGCTACCTTTGGTATGCTGGTTGGATTTTCAGCTTTTTTGGTCTGGAACATAACATACAAACAGCCATGGACAGCGGCAATGGGCGGATTGTCAGGTACAGTAGCGGCATAACACCAGCACAACAACATAAGAAGACGGACTTGTAGGCCTCTGCCTAGTTAAAATCTAATTTCACCACAATGTTGAATAGTATTGTCGATGTCCTCCACTACTATGTCAGTGCATATAAATCACTCAGCCTGTACTGATGATTGGCATGAGCCTGTTTGATATTTCTCATGGTTTCTGTAAAATATGTCATACTTTACTGTAGCAAAATAATTTGCTTAAAGATCTGCCCCGATGAACAAATACTTACGTACAACTTTTGAACTAGTGTGTGGAAGAAGTATGAATTGAATAGGCTGAATAGGCCAACTGTTTGCATCATATTTTACATCACAACCTTTATTAGAGCAAGGACCCCTCGCATCTGCTTTACCAATGGCTTTTTCTGTGATGAAACACTTTAACTTAGCACACTGACTATGTCCTAGTTCAGACATGATGAGGTCTCACAGTATGCCTGCCTTTCTGGAGAGTACGATGATGAGGTATTCCACGTTTCTTTCCCCCAACAGGAGTGCTGGCGCTCTGGGCCCTTGTCACCCACGTCATGTACTTGCAGGACTTCTGGCACACATGGCTGAAGGGACTCAAGTTCTTCATCTTCGTTGGGGCTCTCTTCTCCATACTGGCTGTGGTTGCCTTCACTACCTTCCTCACCCTTGCCATCACACAGAAGCAATGTGAGTCTTCCTCTATTTGGCTCATACTCTCTTATATCCCTAATTGGATCATGTCACACAATTTAAATGTGAAAGCTTTATTATATATGTATTATTTACCTTAATGTAAAGTGTTAGTGAATGAACCTTTTGGAATATTTCCTCACTGAAGTTTGATCATTTGTTCTGATGCAGAGCAGTTCATATATGTTGTTTATAATAGTAATCCAATCATTTACTACCTGCATCCTGATAATGTCTGACACTGGCTGTGACCCTGCTCCCTGAGGGTGTATCAGGGGGAGTTGCAAAAAACACATTTCCAATTCTCACATGGCTCTAATACACACTTGTACACGTGTGAAACAGAACAAATATGAGCACCCACCAAATGATGATTATTATTATTATTATTTAATACCTGCATCCTGAATATACAATACCAGTCAAAAGTTTGGGCACCTACTCATTCAAGGGTTTTTCTTTATCTTTTACCATTTTCTACATTGTAGAATAATAGTGAAGACATCAACAGTTTGAAATAACACATGTAATCATGTTGTATCCAAAAAAGTGTTAAACAAATCAAAACATATGTTAGATTTTAGATTCTTCAAAGTATCCACCCTTTGCCTTGATGACAACTTTGCACACTCTTGGCATTCTCTCAACCTGCTTCACCTGGAATTCTTTTCCAACAGTCTTGAAGGAATTCCCACTTCTTCGCTGCTTTTCCTTCACTCTTTGGTCCAACTCATCCCAAACCATCTCAATTGGGTTGAGGTTGGGTGATTGGAGGCCAGGTCATCTTTATTTATTTATTTATCTTTATTTAACTAGGCAAGTCAGTTAAGAACAAATTCTTATTTTCAATGACGGCCTCATTGATAGTCCCGCTAAGCGCAAACCAGATGGGATGGCATATTTCTGCAGAATGCTGTGGTAGCCATGCTGGTTAAGCGTGCCTTGAATTTAAAAAAAATCACTGACAGTGTCACCAGCAAAGCACCATCACACCTCCTCGTCAGGCTTCACGGTGGGAACCGCACATGCAGAGATTATCTGTTCACCTACTCTGCGTCTCACAAAGACACAGCGGTTGGAACCAAAAGTCTCAAATTTGGACTCATCAGACCAAAAGACAGATTTAACACCTGTTAATTGAAATGCATTCCAGGTGAATGCCAAGAGTGTGCAAAGCTGAATGAGTAGGTGTGTACAAACATTTGACTAGTACTGTAAATTACTACAGTCTTGAGTCTCTCTTCCTCATTTAGATGCATTATTTGCATGCCGGTGCTCTATTCTCAATGTGTGTATGGTTAGGAGAATTTATCCTGTGTAGAGAAATGTTTTGACAGGTTTTCTCCTGTCTTGTAGCTCCGACTGACCCTGGGAGCCTGTACCTGTCGTGTGTTTGGAGCTTCCTGACTCTCAAATGGGCATTCCTCTTGGCCCTGTACTCACACAGATACCGCCAGGAGTTTGCTGACATCAGCATCCTCAGTGACTTCTGATTATACACTCCATGTTACCCTTCATACACTTGGTAGAAGATTTTGGGAAAAGGGTTTTGGGAACCAACCGGTGGCAGAAGAGTTGGTGAAAAATAGTTTTGACAAAGAAGCTGGAGCACTGAGAAGCACTGAGGACTGAAAAGCTGGAGTTGCTGGATAAGACTTCTTTTAACTTTTATTCATTATAGTTACACACTCCGGACATGCTTTAATTTGTCCTCAAACCCCCGCTACTACACATACAGTAACAGCTCAGCCATTTTATTGGAGTGAGTAGCCATATTCACTTGGGAAAACTCATTTTGAGGGGAACTAGGCTACTGCTTATCTGTAATGGTAGACAGCAGAGGCTTGTGATTTCTAAGGAAAGATTTACTCAAGCCTATTTTTACAGCGGCTTAATTAGTTGATCATGACTGGAACATCTAGTCTGTGGAAGGTCTCTGAGGGTTTGGGTTGAAGCTTTCCGAAAGGCCACCATTTTTAAGTACTGTATTTGAAGCTCCAGATTGAAATGTATTGATGCAATGTCGCATCTAATGAGTAAGTGTCCAAATACGCCCATAGAAGAAATGCTGTGTCACTGTTGTTTATGTGATTTCTCTACTGTTTCTCCTTTCGCCACTTGGGGGAGCAGGATTATTTGCCCAGTCATTGCTATCTGTCTGGATAATGGATTGTCATATGCTTTTTAACATGTGTTATTCTCTTTTAGGAAACAACACACCAATACATGTTTGATGCACTTTACATTATGTTATTGATTCAATTGCGCTCCGCTGCCATCTGTTTTTAAAGATCACTTTTAATATAGGCTGAGGATGGATATGATGCAAACTAATACACTGGGGTATGGAACTCCTGATGAACTGACGGGGCTACCTTTTCGCTACGTTTCTATCTCCATATGTTGTCTTATATTCACGTTGCTTTGTTTTATCATATTAAAGATCTAATGTATTTACCTGTATGCTACGGAGTTGCTTTGACTATATATAACGCATTCATTACACATCTATAATCACTTCATTAACATGTTATAACAGGTCCCAACTGCATTTTTAAAGGTTATTGAAATATAGTCATAGCAGATCTGTAGCTCATTCATGTCATTCCATGCAAGAGCTCATATTTACCTTTAATAGAGGCATCATTACAAATACAGTGTACTGTCATCATTATACTGTGCTCAAAAGTGAGCTTCTCCCATACTAGTGTTAGTGAATATGCCAATGGACCAAACTATGTTTTGAAAATTATGTTGATTCATAGCCCAACAGACCTATAATGTTGGTGTTAGATCAGTGGCAAACTGCATATTAAATTACCAGGAAGTGCTTATTGTGAATGGGAAAATAGAAATGACTTCATATTGACAGCATATAATTCATATATAGACCCTTTGTGTGTGTTATAAACCGGTATGACCAACTTAATTGTGATTTGGAGGGCTGTTAATGAGATACGATCTGTGAAGTTTATCCTGAGGATTCAACCCTGTGGGGATCTTGGTGCACCACTGACCTCCGTGAGAATAAGGTCACTGGCAGATGGGGGAAATGGGGCTGGTAAAAGCAATATAACAGCATCATCAACAGGAATCATGTAGTAACCAAAAAAGTGTTAAACAAACCAAAATATATTTTAGATTTTAGATTCTTCGAAGTAGCCACTCTTTGCCTCGATGACAGCTTTGCACACTCTTGGCATTCTCTCAACCAGCTTCACCTGGAATGCTTTTCCAACAGTCGTGAAGGAGTTCCCACATATGCTTAGCACTTGTTGACTGCTTTTCCTTCACCATCTCAATTGGGTTGAGGTCGGGTGATTGTGGTTGTGTGTTGATCAAATAGCCACAGACAGTGTCACCAGAAAAACACCATCACACCTCCACCTCCATGCTTCACGGTGGGAACCACACATGTGGAGATCATCCGTTCACCTACTTTGCGTCTCACAAAAACACGGAGCTGGAACCAAAAATCTCAAAATGGGACTCATCAGACCCAAGGAAAGATTTCCACCGGTCTAATGTCCATTGCTCATGTTTCTTGGCACAAGCAAGTCTCTTCTTCTTATTGGTGTCCTTTAGTAGTGGTTTCTTTGCAGCAATTCAACCATGAAGGCCTGATTCACACAGTCTCTTTTGAACAGTTGATGTTTAGATGTCTGTTACTTGAACTCTGTGAAGCGTTTATTTGGGCTGCAATTTCGGAGGCTGGTAACTCTAATGAACTTATCCTCTGCAGCAGAGGTAACTTTTGCGACTGCACTTGACATTTTCCGGATTGACTGACCTTCATATCTTAAAGTAAAGATGGACTGTCATTTTTCATTGCTCATTTGAGCTGTTCATGCCATAATTTGGACTTGGTCTTTACCAAATAGGGCTATCTTCTGTATACCACCCTTACCATGACAAAACACAACTGATTGGCTCAAACGCATTAAGAAGAAAATAAATTCCACAAATTAACTTTTAAAATGGCACTCTTGTTAATTGAAATGCATTCCAGGTACCTAATGAAGCTGGTTGAGAGAATGCCAAGAGTGTGCAAAGCTGTCATCAAGGCAGAGGGTGGCTGCTTTGAAGAATCTCAAATGTAACATGTATTTTCATTTGTGTTATGGTTTCTACATGATTCCATATGTGTTATTTCCTAGTTTTGATGTATTCACTATTATTATAGAATGTAGAAAATAGTAAACACAAAGAAAAACCTTTGAATGAGTAGGTGTGTCCAAACTTTTGATTAGTACTGTATATATTTTATATGTCATTTAATAATGCAGTTGGGACTTGTTATAACATGTTCATGAAGTGATTATAGATGTGTAATGAATACTCAATGTATATATAGTCAAAGAAATTGTCACCGAAATGTATTCAGATGTGTGAATGGTGTGTGTTTTTGTTTGAGTGAAAGCGAGTTAAACTTTTGGTGAGAGGGAGGGGAATATTTGAAATAAGGAATGTGTTTGCTTTGTTTGGTATGAGTTTTTTGTATTTCAGATATACATTTTATTTTAATAAATGTTGATGTGATTATGCTGTGTCTTATTATTCAGACAGATCGTGAATTGCAGTTTGTATTGCCCTATTCAAATCATTCTTCCACAAATGAACTATTCCTTACCAAACGTGATGCCCATGACTTTCCCTCTAAAGCTAAGCTACATGTAAGCCATGGTTTGCCATGTATGGCTCCTCCCATGGAGAAGGTGTCAACAAAGCTCCAGTATAAAACCAATGGTTTACCGTCACATCATAGTTCATTCCAGCTGTAAGGTACAGTACATTATATTAGCTTTGTTTTTAAATTGTTTTTCACTTTACTCTGTTTAAATAAATTAGGTTGTTTCAGAGTTTGGAAAAATGGTTAGCATGATGTAAAGCATCTCATCTCCAAGAGTAAGACAGTTGCTCTTGGTCTTTTGTCTTATAAACTCTCTTTGAAAAAAAACTATTCTGACTCTGGTACACATGATTGTTTCTCCCTGTGGCCTCTGAGACTCATGAAATGTGAGCATTCACATCTCAAAATATTTGATGTTCTTTATCTCTATTTATTTACTTGCGTTATGGAAAAATGTTTTTTTGTTTAATTTTGAAATGTCAATGATGCCACTCATTCTCCCAGTGAACAGGTACAGTATTATTTCAGTTTTAATATAGTCATTGTAAGTTGAGAACGGCTAATGTTTGACACCAATTGCCTGTAGTTTGTGTGATTGGTTAGATTAGGAACCCAGCAGAACAGCAGAGGTTTACTCTCAGGAAATAACTGTGCTTAATTCAACCATACATGCAAATTACTACTATTTTTAGTGTTAGTAATTTGATTCATCTTCAGGTTACATGTTTCTACCCACTACCTCCAATGTATTCTAATTACTTGGAATTTTACAATATTTATAGACCTTAGTTTATGGATGCCAACAAGTAAGCCACGTGAAACAAGTTATTGCTGTGTGAGTGTCCTTTGAGTAGCCAGAGTACCAGTTTGTTTCACCTCTCTTACCAACTCCTTGTGGAATTGTCATTCTAAAGCTACTGTATGTTGTTTGGCTTGACAATAACAGTAATTGAGTTGGCAAGAGCAGAAACAGATCTGGGACCAGGCTAGCCTTTGAGTAATGTTGCCATGCAATGTTATCAAAGTAATATAATCTCTTATTCAAAGGCCTCAATGCAGATTTAATGACACCATATCATAGCATAATTTGACCTGTCTAACTGTCCTCTGATTGGCTGAAGCCATGCAACAAGACTGGCCACCCTATGTGATCAACAGGCCGGCCTACTCGCTCCCAGACTTCGATAGGAAGTTTGACATGAAGAAACGGACCTTCCCCATAGGACAGAAAGTAAAGAAATGCTTCAGGTACAGTATTTACATTCTGCTAACAATCAAAAGCCAGCAAATGTTTATCTCTTTCATGAGTCAATGCAGTTTATCCAACAAAACCTTAGTACTTTTGTTGACATTTACATTTTAAACCATTATGTTCCTGTCGAGAGATCTGTGATGTGATTCTTGGGCTAGTACTATACCAAAGGAAGAGGAGCCATGTTATGAGGCCATAGGGAGACTGATGTAATCAGACTTGCATGTTTATGCATATCTTTAGGTGCTCTGGGTCTCGACTCAAGTCCCTGCTGTTCAGACACCTGCCTATCCTAAGCTGGCTGCCCAAGTACAAGGTGAAGGAGAACCTCCTCTGTGATGTCATCAGTGGGGTCAGCGCAGGTACCATTCAGGTTCCTCAAGGTCTGTCATTCTACTCTGGTGTTCTTCCATTCAAGTTCTGTGCCTTTTGTCAGGTGCGTGAATGAGGACCCAAAAGCGAATTAACAAACAGAGTTTCTTTAATGATGAACACACGTGGGCTCAGATGGACAGGTAGATTCCGACAGGACAGGACAAGGTTGCAGCAAACACGATGATAGTCTGGTTCAGGCATGAGACACACAAACAAGAATCCGACAAAGACAGGAGCAGAAACAGAGAGAGATATAGGGACCTAATCAGAGGGAAAAAGGGAACAGGTGGGAAAAGGGGTGAATGAGGTAGTCAGAGAAGACAAGGAACAGCTGGGGGAAAGAGGGACAGAAACGGTAACCTAGTACGACCAGCAGAGGGAGACAGGGTGAAAGGAAAGGACAGAAAGACACAACATGACAATACATGACAGTACCCCCCCACTCACCGAGCGCCTCCTGGCGCACTCGAGGAGGAAACCTGGCGGCAACGGAGGAAATCCTCGATCAGCGCACGGTCCAGCACGTCCCGAGAGGGAACCCAACTCCTCTCCTCAGGACCGTACCCCTCCCAATCTACGAGGTACTGGTGACCACGGCCCCGAGGACGCATGTCCAAAATCCTACGGACCCTGTAGATGGGTGCGCCCTCGACAAGGATGGGGGGGGGGGGGGGGGGAGACGAGCGGGGGCGCGAAGAACGGGCTTGATACAGGAGACATGGAAGACCGGGTGGACGCGACGAAGGTATCGCGGAAGAAGAAGTCGAACTGCGACAGGATTAATGACCCGAGAAATACGGAACGGACCAATGAACCGCGGGGTCAACTTGCGAGAAGCCGTCTTAAGGGGAAGGTTCTGAGTGGAGAGCCAAACTCTCTGACCGCGACAATATCTAGGACTCTTAGTTCTACGCTTATTAGCAGCCCTCACAGTCTGCGTCCTATAACGGCAAAGTGCAGACCTGACCCTCTTCCAGGTGCGCTCGCAACGTTGGACAAAAGCCTGAGCGGAGGGGACGCTGGACTCGGCGAACTGAGATGAGAACAGCGGAGGCTGGTACCCGAGGCTACTCTGAAAAGGAGATAGCCCGGTCGCAGACGAAGGAAGCGAGTTGTGGGCGTATTCTGCCCAGGGGAGCTGTTCTGACCAAGACGCAGGGTTGCGAAAAGAAAGACTGCGTAAGATGCGACCAATAGTCTGATTGGCCCGTTCTGCTTGACCGTTAGACTGGGGGTGAAAGCCGGAAGAGAGACTGACGGAAGCCCCAATCAAACGGCAAAACTCCCTCCAAAATTGAGACGTGAATTGCGGACCTCTGTCCGAAACGACGTCTGACGGAAGGCCATGAATTCTGAAAACATTCTCGATGATGATTTGTGCCGTCTCTTTAGCAGAAGGAAGCTTAGCAAGGGGAATGAAATGAGCCGCCTTAGAGAACCTATCGACAACCGTAAGAATAACAGTCTTCCCCGCTGACGAAGGCAGTCCGGTGACAAAATCTAAGGCGATGTGAGACCACGGTCGAGAGGGAATGGGAAGCGGCCTGAGACGGCCGGCAGGAGGGGAGTTACCGGACTTAGTCTGCGCGCAGACCGAACAAGCAGCCACGAAACGACGCGTGTCATGCTCCCGGGTGGGCCACCAAAAACGCTGGCGAATGGAAGCAAGCGTACCCCGAACGCCAGGGTGGCCGGCTAACTTGGCAGAGTGAGCCCACTGAAGAACGGCCAGACGAGTAGGAACGGGAACGAAAAGAAGGTTCCTAGGACAAGCGCGCGGCGACGGAGTGTGAGTGAGCGCTTGCTTTACCTGCCTCTCAATTCCCCAGACAGTCAACCCGACAACACGCCCCTCAGGGAGAATCCCCTCGGGGTCAGTGGAGGCTACTGAAGAACTGAAGAGACGAGATAAAGCATCAGGCTTGGTGTTCTTAGAGCCCGGACGATAAGAAATCACGAACTCGAAACGAGCGAAAAACAGCGCCCAACGCGCCTGACGCGCATTAAGTCGTTTGGCAGAACGGATGTACTCAAGGTTCCTATGGTCAGTCCAAACGACAAAAGGAACGGTCGCCCCCTCCAACCACTGTCGCCATTCGCCTAGGGCTAACCGGATGGCGAGCAGTTCGCGGTTTCCCACATCATAGTTACGTTCCGACGGCGACAGGCGATGAGAAAAATATGCGCATGGGTGGACCTTGTCGTCAGAGAGGGAGCGCTGAGAAAGAATGGCTCCCACGCCCACCTCTGACGCGTCAACCTCGACAACGAACTGTCTAGAGACGTCAGGTGTAACAAGGATAGGAGCGGATGTAAAACGATTCTTGAGGAGATCAAAAGCTCCCTGGGCGGAAACGGACCACTTAAAGCACGTCTTGACAGAAGTAAGGGCTGTGAGAGGAGCTGCCACCTGACCGAAATTACGGATGAAACGACGATAGAAGTTCGCGAAGCCGAGAAAGCGCTGCAGCTCGACGCGTGACTTAGGGGCGGGCCAATCAATGACAGCTTGGACCTTAGCGGGATCCATCTTAATGCCTTCAGCGGAAATAACAGAACCGAGAAATGTGACGGAGGAGGCATGAAAAGTGCACTTCTCAGCCTTCACAAAAAGACAATTCTCTAAAAGGCGCTGGAGGACACGTCGAACGTGCTGAACATGAATCTGGAGTGACGGTGAAAAAATCAGGATATCGTCAAGGTAAACGAAAACAAAGATGTTCAGCATGTCTCTCAGGACATCATTGACTAATGCCTGAAAGACAGCTGGAGCGTTAGCGAGGCCGAAAGGAAGAACCCGGTATTCAAAGTGCCCTAACGGAGTGTTAAACGCCGTCTTCCACTCGTCCCCCTCCCTGATGCGCACGAGATGGTAAGCGTTACGAAGGTCCAACTTAGTGAAAAACCTGGCTCCCTGCAGGATCTCGAAGGCTGAAGACATAAGAGGAAGCGGATAACGATTCTTCACTGTTATGTCATTCAGCCCTCGATAATCTATGCAGGGGCGCAGAGACCCGTCCTTCTTCTTGACAAAAAAAAACCCCGCTCCGGCGGGAGAGGAGGAGGGGACTATGGTACCGGCGTCAAGAGCTACAGACAAATAATCCTCGAGAGCCTTACGTTCGGGAGCCGACAGAGAGTATAGTCTACCCCGGGGGGGAGTGGTTCCCGGAAGGAGATCAATACTACAATCATACGACCGGTGTGGAGGAATAGAGGTGGCCCTGGACCGACTGAACACCGTGCGCAGATCGTGATATTCCTCCGGCACCCCTGTCAAATCACCAGGCTCCTCCTGTGAAGAAGAGACAGAGGAAACAGGAGGGATAGCAGACATTAAACATTTCACATGACAAGAGACGTTCCAGGAGAGGATAGAATTACTAGACCAATTAATGGAAGGATTATGACAAACTAGCCAGGGATGGCCCAAAACAACAGGTGTAAAAGGTGAACGAAAAATTAAAAAAGAAATGGTTTCGCTATGATTACCAGAAACAGTGAGGGTTAAAGGTAGCGTCTCACGCTGAATCCTGGGGAGAGGACTACCATCCAGGGCGAACAAGGCCGTGGACTCCCTTAACTGTCTGAGAGGAATGTCATGTTCCCGAGCCCAGGTCTCGTCCATAAAACAGCCCTCCGCCCCAGAGTCTATTAAGGCACTGCAGGAAGCTGACGAACCGGCCCAGCGTAGATGGACCGACAAGGTAGTGCAGGATCTTGAAGGAGAGACAGGAGTAGTAGCGCTCACCAGTAGCCCTCCGCTTACTGATGAGCTCTGGCTTTTACTGGACATGAAGTGACAAAATGACCAGCAGAACCGCAATAGAGACAGAGGCGGTTGGTGATTCTCCGTTCCCTCTCCTTAGTCGAGATGCGGATACCTCCCAGCTGCATAGGCTCAGCTCCCGAGCCGGCAGAGGAAGATGGTAGTGATGCGGAGAGGGGGGCAACGGAGAACGCGAGCTCCTTTCCACAAGCTCGGTGACGAAGATCAACCCGTCGCTCAATGCGAATAGCGAGTTCAATCAAGGAATCCACGCTGGAAGGAACCTCCCGGGAGAGAATCTCATCCTTTACCTCTGCGCGGAGACCCTCCAGAAGACGAGCGAGCAAAGCCGGCTCGTTCCAGCCACTGGAGGCAGCAAGAGTGCGAAACTCAATAGAGTAGTCTATTATGGATCGATTGCCTTGACATAGGGAAGACAGGGCCCTGGAAGCCTCCTCCCCAAAAACAGATTGATCAAAAACCCGTATCATCTCCTCCTTAAAGTCCTGATACTGGTTAGTACACTCAGCCCTTGCCTCCCAGATTGCCGTGCCCCACTCACGAGCCCGTCCAGTAAGGAGAGATATGACGTAGGCGACACGAGCAGTGCTCCTGGCGTAAGTGTTGGGCTGGAGAGAAAACACAATATCACACTGGGTGAGGAACGAGCGGCATTCAGTGGGCTCCCCAGAGTAACACGGTGGGTTATTGATTCTGGGCTCCGGAGATTCGAAAGCCCTGGAAGTGGCCGGTGGATCGAGGCGGAGATGGTGAACCTGTTCTGTGAGGTTGGAGACTTGGGTGGCCAGGGTCTCAACGGCATGTCGAGCAGCAGACAATTCCTGCTCGTGTCTGCCTAGCATCGCTCCCTGGATCTCGACGGCTGAGTGGAGAGGATCCGAAGTCGCTGGGTCCATTCTTGGTCGGATTCTTCTGTCAGGTGCGTGAATGAGGACCCAAAAGCGAATTAACAAACAGAGTTTCTTTAATGATGAACACACGTGGGCTCAGATGGACAGGTAGATTCCGACAGGACAGGACAAGGTTGCAGCAAACACGATGATAGTCTGGTTCAGGCATGAGACACACAAACAAGAATCCGACAAAGACAGGAGCAGAAACAGAGAGAGATATAGGGACCTAATCAGAGGGAAAAAGGGAACAGGTGGGAAAAGGGGTGAATGAGGTAGTCAGAGAAGACAAGGAACAGCTGGGGGAAAGAGGGACAGAAACGGTAACCTAGTACGACCAGCAGAGGGAGACAGGGTGAAAGGAAAGGACAGAAAGACACAACATGACAATACATGACACCTTTAACATTAAAGAGAGACTGAACTTACCAATTCCACATTCGTTTTTTGGGTACTCATTGGGCTCATTTGAGTGGATCACTTTTGTCAAGTTGTGACAATCGTTGGATGTTTGAGTAGGAAAAAACCCAAACCCGTTTCTAAAAAACAACTCTTGTTCTTTCAACATTTGCGACAATGTCTTGTATATATTGCTGTCAAACAAGTCTGAAGCGCTGCGTGTCAATGGTTAGTTTGTCATTCTGTAAATGAATGGGCGGGTTGTAGGTTTATTCTGGTGAGCAATAGGATAGCATGAGCTGCAGCACGCTGGGCAGCTGTGCTCCTGATAATTTGATTACTGCCTCGCAGTGCCAGCCGTGATTAGACTGTGCCAGGCAGTAGTCCCATGTGGGCAGGCTTAAAATTTAAACCCAACCATCAGGTAAACTGTGGCAACCTCAGTTGTATGATGGTTCAAGACAACTCAGAACTAGGAAATCTTTGACCTCCGACTTCAGTGCGTTCCAGACAATTGGGAACTCTGAAAAAAACGAGCTCCGACTGGGAGAAATCATTTTGAAAGGTCATCCAAGTCGGAAACTCTGCCATCATTGTAGAGCTCCGACTTCTCCAATCTGAAGATTACTGACGTCATGATTTTTCCAAATCTTTTTTCCAAATCTTTTCTTTTTTTGAGTTCCCAGTTTTCTTGAACGCACCAACAAATCTAAATTTTGGACGATAATGACTATATGATCAAAATGATCCTATTTACACTACAGTCAATGTTGGCACTAGACTAAATGTTTTTGACTAATATTGATGCCACATAGGCCATTTTCAACCAGAGAAGTTGGTTTTTGAGTTCAGCCTCTCTTTAAGATAAATCTCTAAACATAACTATTTTCTAATACAGTTTCAAAGTGAATCATTGCATTTTTAACAACATTAATATTAATAGGTCTCAACATTAATATTCCAGTTAATTATCAGAAATAATATTTTCCTTGATTATCGGTGTTCAATTGATTTTCTATTCTTTACAGGCATGGCCTTTGCCCTGCTGGCTAATCTACCTCCTGTCAATGGCCTCCACTCCTCCTTCTTTCCTCTCATCCCCTACTTCTTCATGGGCACTGCTCACCAAATGGTCCCAGGTAAGTTTACCATAATCAAAAGCATATGTTATAGGATGTAATTGTCCCAGACACGCTGAAGCTTGAATAGTCACGAAGTGAAGTGTCCTTCGCTGGGTTGTTTTTTATGCATAGGACATAGGATATATCTTCTTAAAGTGTAATGGAATGTTCTCTGAGTCCAGGTACCTTTGCTGTGCTTAGTATCATGGTGGGCATGGAGTGCCTGAAGCTGGCCCCTGAGTCTGACTTCAGCCACTTCAATGCCACCATTAACGCCACAGTGATGGATGAGGACAGGATGAACGAGGTTCGACTGGGCATCTCTGGGACGCTGGCCTGCCTCACTGCTATCATACAGGTACTGCAGCCACAGAGAAGACTAGTTTACCATTGTACAGTATATGTGACAGAACGCAGGTTGACATTTATTGTCAACAATCCTGCCCTGGAAGCATAACTGACTGATTTCGGCTAGATGGGCCAGCTGAAAATTTGGGTTAGGCATTAGGGTTAGCAGTGTGGTTAAGGTTAGAGCTAGGTTTAGATCAGATTTTATGACTTTGTAGCTGTGCCAGCTAGTGACCACTCTGCAGAGCTGCCTCTGGTACATGAGTCATCCCAATAAATGTCAACCTGCGGTTTGAATCCCGGTGATTCTGTGTGCCACAACTGTGTCAGCGTTCTACGCTAAAGCCTAGGCATTGTCTCGGGAGGTAATGCAAGTATTAAGCTCTCATACTGTACCTTAAATGTGAATGAATTAACTGTTGCACAAAATCTGTCTGAGCAGATGAGCCTGGGCTTGATGCAGTTTGGCTTTGTGGCCATCTACCTGTCCGAGTCCTTCGTCAGAGGGTTTATGACAGCAGCTGGACTGCAGATCCTGATCTCTGTACTAAAGTACATCTTTGGCATCAAAGTGCCTTCCTACAGTGGACCACTAGCCACTATCAATGTAAGCCTCATTTGATGAAAAGTTACCTTTGCTCTTCATATCTGCATGCAGAACTACAGTGCTACTTACACTAACCATGCACATAATGTCCCTTTTTGTCACAGACTCTTAAAGATATAGTTTATGGCCTGCCTAACACCAACATAGCTTCGCTGGTCTTTGCTCTGATCAGCAGTGTGGTTATTATAACAGTGAAGGAGCTGGGTGCACGCTACCACCAGAAGCTACCCTTCCGCATCCCCATGGAGATCATCATTGTGAGTAAAAGGGGGACTCTAATTTGTTCCTCTTATTCTATGCTATATTATGCTATGCCATGTAATGCCAGCCTATGCTATGCTATTATTTGCTATGTTATGCTATGTTAGGTTATGCTATGCCATGTTATAACATCATGCTATGCTATGTGAGGTTATGCTATGGAGTTATAAGAACTATATAAATGGTTAAACCAGAACCTCCCTTTGCGCAGGTGGTGGTGGCCACAGCCATATCGGGCCCCCTGGACCTGCCTGATAAGTATCACATCGACATAGTGGGGAAGATTCCCCTAGGGTAAAGGACACAGAATATCACCAGAAAAGTTTACTGTTATTGTGTGCTATTATGACTGTTTAACAGTCTATCCTCACATTGACAAGGAGGTTCTGTAATCTCAACCTCTCCTCCTAGATTTCCTGCTCCAATCCTCCCAACAGTGAGTCAGTGGGAAGGGATGCTGAGCTCAGCCTTCTCCCTGGCTATCGTGGGCTATGTGATCAACCTGGCTATAGGCAGGACAATGGCAGCAAAGCATGGCTACGATGTGGATCCCAATCAGGTACGAATAGGGGACAAGCATGAGGGGAAGGTGTTATTGACTGTTCGTTGTGTTGTTGTGTTATTGACTGTATGTTTGTTTATCCCATGTGTAACTCTGTGTTGTTGTTTTTGTCGCACTGCTTTGCTTTATCTTGGCCAGGTCTCACTTGTAAATGAGAACTTGTTCTCAACTGGCCTACCTGGTTAAATAAAGGTGAAATACATTTAAAAAAAATAAAAAGGAAGAAAATGTCAAGTTTATTTTTCACCACATTATTGTCAAATGTGACTTGCCTAGTTAAATAAAGGTTACATTTTAAAAAAGGGGAAAAAAGTATTTTAATTTTTTATGTTATTTTTCCTGTTGTGACATGAGGATACCTGGATCACCTATAAGCCTTTTGTTAAGTAAATCAGGTGATAAATAAAATGAAAAGGAGTGTGTCTTTAACATATTCTATTTTTGTTTGTAATCTCATCAAATCCTTCTGCCTAAGCTTTCTGACTACAACTGACTACAATCTCCATTACTCATCATAGTGTACTATAAACACTGATGTGTGTTCTTGTGCAGGAGATGTTGGCTTTGGGCTGCAGTAACTTCGTGGGGTCTTTCTTCAAAATCCATGTGATCTGCTGTGCTCTCTCTGTCACCCTGGCTGTAGACAATGCTGGGGGAACATCACAGGTCAGACATAGGAAGCATTGAGACACAGGGAGCATTGAGAAACAGGGAGCATTGAGACCCCAGGAGCATTGAGACACAGGGAGCATTGAGACCAGGGAGCATTGAAGCAGGACAATGTAGAAACTTTGCATGGCACAAGACAACACAGAATTCATTGAACACACCTCTTACTTGTATGTTTAACAATTCACTTAATACTAATTCACTTGTTAATTCCCTTTGTGGTTGATTGACCGACATTTTTTTTTTGTGGGTAGAATCCCCCTTTTGCAGAAGCATCAGCTAGTCTTCCTGGGGGCCACAAAAAACACAAAACAACAATAACATCAGAGCTCTGTTCAGGACACAACAGTTAGTATGTAGTAGTATTGGCATCTTGTCTCAATAAAGACTCCATCCTATTCTTTCTTCTTCACAGTTTTCCAGTCTGTGTGTGATGCTGGTGGTCATGGTCACCATGCTGGCCTTGGGGCATTTCCTCAAACCACTACCAAAGGTGAGGACCTTTGTTTCGATGCATTCAAAAAAGATAGAAACAGTGATGTACAGCAGGTGTTCTCAACCATTTCTTTTCCGGGGGCCCACTGAAGCACTTTCAAATCGAGGAACCCCTGAAAGCTCTCTTAGACCCCTCAGGGGTTCTAGACCTCCTGGTTTAGAATCACTGATGTCCAGTAACACTGAGGGTTGAAAATCAAAATAAGTATTTGTTTTGACTTACATGATGTTTATGATGTAGAAATAACATAAAAGTAAAAAATGTACTGAGTGTTGATCACCATTTATTCCTGTAGTCTGTGCTGGGAGCCCTGATAGCGATCAACCTGAAGAACACTCTGCTGCAACTCTCTGACCCATATTACCTCTGGAAGAAGAGCAAACTGGACTGTGTGAGTCAAATCCATTACTCATTGTCTGACCAAGACATGCCTAGAAAACTCAGATTAAGTGTAAACTCTGATGTCGATACTCAAACACTGTCAAATCTACTGCTCTAATGATCTCGTATCTTGTCCAGTGTGTGTGGGTTGTCTCATTTTTAGCCACCTTCTTCCTGAGTTTGCCTTATGGAGTTGCCATTGGAGTCAGCTTCTCCATCCTCGTGGTTATTTTTCAGACCCAGTTGTAAGTAAAACAACGTTGATTGTGTCACAAAAGTCACAAACTGGTGTATTTGATATGCTCATGTTTTTAATTGTTAAGAAATATATTAGATGTAATTTATTTTGTTCTCCACAGCCGAAATGGTTCAGAGATGGCTCAGATCATGGACACAGATATATACAAAGATCCCAAGGTCTACAGCAAGGTAGTGAAACTGTGTTCACCATTAACTTTGGATTTATGTTCATGTCTTCTTTCACAGCAAGGTTGTATGTCTGTAAATATATGGTTCTATTTCTATAGGTGAAATGTATAGAAGGGGTGAAAATAATGAACTACTGCTCCCCTATCTATTTTGCCAATACAGAGATATTCCGACGAAAGGTCATCAAAAAGGTACCTTGATGACTATAGGATGGCCACATCTCTCTCTCAGCCATCAATTATGTTAAGAACCATTTACCATCTGCTGTGTGTTTGTGCGTAGACTGGATTGGACCCAGGTAAACTTCTCCTGGCTAGGAAGAAGCTTCTGAAGAAACAGCAGAAGGAGTTAGACAGGCAAAACAAGGAAACAAAGAAGAGGAAGCCCAGCTCTCTGGTAACCATGAGATCTCAGGTAAGAGGTCACAGGTCAGGGCTTTAGTGTATTTATTTTGGGTAGATACGTATAACTATACTGAACAAAAATATGAACTAATCATGTTTCATGAGTTGAAATAAAGGATCCCAGAAATGATTTCACTCCAATTTTGTACAGATTTTTTTTAAACATCCCTGTTAATAAGCATTTCTCCTTTGCCAAGATAATCCATCCACCTGACAGGTGTGGCATATCAAGAAACTGATTAAACGGCATGATCATTACACAGGCCACTCTAAAATGTACAGTTTTGTCACACAACACAATGCCACAGATGTCTAAAGTTTTGAGGGAGTGTGCAATTGGCATGCTGACTGCAGGAATGTCCACCAGAGCTGTTGCCAGAGAATTCAATGTTAATTTCTCTACCATAAGCCGCCTCCAACATCATTTTAGAGAATTTGGAGTATGTCCAACCGGCCTCACAACCGCAGACCATGTGTAACCACATCAGCCCAAGACCTCCATATCAGGCTTCTTCACCTGCGGGATCGTCTGAGACCAGCCACCCGGACAGCTGATGAAACTATTAAAGCCCTTTTGTGGGGAAAAGCTAATTCTGATTGGCTGGATCTATACTGGACAAAAATATAAACACAACATGCAACAATTTTACTGAGTTACAGTTCATAAGGAAATCAGTCAATTGCAACAAATTCATTAGGTCCTAATCTGGGTGTGCCCTGCCCAGTCATGTGAAATCCATAGATTAGGACCTAATGAATTTGTTGCAATTGACTGATTTCCTTATGAACTGTAACTCAGTAAAATCTTTGCATGTTGTGTTTATATTTTTGTCCAGTATAGATATAACCTTCGTAAAGACTTCTCACTGGGAGCACCCTGGTTGAATCAACGTTTTTTCCCATTTAATTTCAATGAAATTACGTTGAACCGATGTGGAATAGCCCAGTGTTTTCTGTGCGTTTAACATAATATATTAGTGAACAGCTGTATCCCGCGGATGCTATTGCAATTGCGTGCCACTGCTGGGGTAGCTGCGGTGAGAAAGCGCTGCAGGAAAGTGCGCTGTGGCAGAAGCGAATGCGCAAAAATCTCTTGTTTTATGGCACTGCTTCGCAGGTCAGGTCAAAGGCATCTGATCTGACCACAAATAGGCCGTATGACCAAGCTTTTTGGGTTTTGAAGGTGTTATGTGAAACATACTGTACATTTGAGATTAAATTATGTCAAAGCTAGAGATTTATCCCAGTGTAATTTTTGCCCTTGGATTAAGTTGACTGTTTTGTGGCTTTCCTTCTCCCACATCTAGACCTTATCACAGCTAGAGCTTCAGAACGACTTTGACATTGGTAACGGCAATCCTTACCCGCCACCATCACCCACCAGCTGTGTCAACTTCCACTGTAGTGATAATGATCTGGGTGAGCAGTCTCCTGACCCAGACCAGCCCAGTGCCTCCCCTGTCATCCTGGACTCTCAGCCCATCCCCTTCCACACCCTCATCCTGGACCTCTCAGGGGTCTGCTTCATAGACCTCATGGGAATCAAAGTACTCACCAAGGTCAGACAGCTAGCCATTTGGTTGTTGTTCTTTTTTCCTTTATTTCCTTTATTTGGTTCCCCGTGACACCTTGGTCATTTGTTATGTTAGCTACAGTATATGAATAGTGAGATGATGGGTGATAATACAACAGTGTCATCATATAGACCAGACATGCCCCGTTTTGATGGCCCTCGGATCAATTGTTGTTAGAATAGTAGAATGTTTCAACATTTGGTTGTGCATTAGCAGTTTTTGTCTTATGTCAGTCACTGAAAGTCAGTCAATTAGCCCATGTCTGTTAACATTTCTTAGATTGCTCATTTAGTTTAGCAGCCAGCTATCCAAACTTGTTATCATGGTCGAATTTCTGGCCGGGGAGCCATCACTGATTTTGTCAGTCAGTCTCACTCAGATATCATATTAAAAACTACAAACATTTCTCTCTGCCCCATGACAAAATGTGTAGAATTGCAGGAAATTTGTTATAAAATGGCAAAATCTTCTCTCCTCCCCAATGCAAAATGTGTAGAATTGCATGAAATTAACTAGAAATTGTAAAACATTTCTCTCCACTGTCAAGCACTTAAAATGTTTTGCTTGCAATGTCTCTGTGTGTGTGTGTGTGTGTGTGTGTGTGTGTGTGTGTGTGTGTGGGGGGGGGGGGGGGGGGGGGCCTCATGATGAGTTCAGATTTTTTGTGGCCCCCAATCCCATCAAAGTTGCCCATCCCTGATATAGTATATAGACAATAAGCACTGTATCCACATTTATTTAGTTTTTTAACAAGTCTGATAGTGCAGGATGCATTTGTACTTTTAGAGTGATATGCACTGGCGGCTGTCATAGAGTTTGTTGAGGCTTGATGTGGGCTGTTATGTACTTGTCATACAGATGTACTCGAGCTATGAGATGTTGGGGATCAAGCTATACTTGGCCAATGTTCAAGGTAAGATCTAGTTTTCATGACGCAGTTACCTATCAAACGGCCAGGTGTCTTTTAATAGTAGTCATGGGAACAGGATCTCATTTGCAGGAGCAAAAGCCGAGTCACTGTCTACAAACTAAGGACACATAGAAGATGGAAGAGAATAGAGTTAACGGTTAAAATCCCATCTCAGCATTACCATAATAGGATCTAGAATTGTACATTTCCTTCTCGCTTTTTCCTAGTGAGATAAAGAGGTGATCAATCAAAGGGAATAGTGCAGGTTGGCATTCAATTTACCATTCATTGATAAAGGGTTCCCTGTTTCTCTGTTGAATATGCAATGTCTTGAGCTTCCCGATGCAATGGAAGGTTTAAGGTCCTTTGAGGTCCATCACATTGGGTGAAAAATTCAGTCCATTAACTAAAGAGTCTGTTTATACAAAATAAAATAGTATCATAGTGGACATACAAGGTCCCTGAGCTCCCTTGTTTTGCTCCTTGTATTACTTTGTTAGTTCCTGGGGTGTGTTTGCAGCACAGGTGTACGAGGAGCTGGAGGGGGGAGAGATGTTTGAGGAGGGCAGTGTCCCCCGATGTCACCTCTTCCTAACTGTCCATGACGCCATCCTCTGTGCCCTGCAGAGGTCGAGGAAGACAGGAGGCTGTGAAAAGGCAGGTTGCACCTACTCCCACGCCTTAATCACTATGACCTTGAATCACTTCTCAAATCCTCATTGAGCAATGAGAAAGTAAATGATACAGCGACTACATCTGAACAACATCTTGTCTGCAATTTGGTCAAAGACATAACAATTCATAGATGTCTAATCTATGGGACAGGTCCAGTTAAAATAGTTTACAGACCTTTACACAACATTTTAAATAATATATGATTACTGTTTTCCAATCCTCCATGAACGCATCTGAGGCAGTGAGGGTAAACAGAACAAACATATAACAAAATGGCAATGATATTGTTTTTTGTTATTTTAGCTGCCTCTGAGGTAATAATGAAACTTCATTCACATAGATAGACATTTCGGAGAGCGAGAGAGTGTTTAGAGTCAGCAGTGGACCCCTGCAGTGGGTCGTTTGGCGTGGCTAACACCCTTCAAAGTCACTGCATACCGGGGTGAATCCCCACAGGCTCCTCCTCTGCAGAGCAGACAGGACATAAGCCCCTGGTTCTGCCTACATCAAGACTTTACCCCCATCATCTATTCTCTAAGCATGAGAGAACCTACAAAGGCCCTGTCCCAATCCTCCATTAACATATCTGGGACAGTAAGGGTTAACAGAACAAAATGCCAGAGAGCTTGTTACCACTGCTATACCATTTACTTCAGAACTTCACGTTGATACCTGATGTCGACACAGGTCATAAAAAATACAATTTAGTCTGTTTCTCCCCTCTTTTCTCTCCCATTACACACCCAGAGCCAGAATGCCCGGGGTTATATCACTGGTTCAGATCATGTTGCAGGCCGGCAGTTGAGTTCAAAACCAATAAATTGCTAGAGGAAATGTGTTAACGACAATTTACGTGTGTGTGGAGTTATGAATGACTGAAGTGTCTCTATAGGGTTGCATGGGGTTGCAGACAGAGCAAGACAAGAAGGAGCTGGTCCTCAATTTTCAGGAGGATGAGGAGAGGGACCTTGAGCAGGTACACTGACTAAATTAACCATTTATCATTGTTGTGTATAATCTATCTTGATGAAGCAACTTCTTGTAAAATAGATGGATCACATCTGATAATATTTTCCTATCAACCCAACACAGTAATTCACAATAGTATTTGTTTCATCCTTTTCTCTCCACAGGAACTGTTTTGAACATGGGATTTGTACTGCTGAATGTATGAAGAATGAAGATAAAGGAGTAATAGATATGGGTAGATGTTGAAGTTAACTTTAGGCTGATCATAACATTGAACATTTTTCTTTGATTTCTTTAATTCTTTGATTTCTTCAATTCTGTCACGACTTCCGCCGACGTCGGTCACTCTCCTTGTTCGGGTGGTGTTCGGCAGTCGACCTTCTAGCCATCATTGATCCATTTTTCATTTTCCATTGGTTTTGTCTTGTCTTCCTACACACCTGGTTCCAATCCCATCAATTACATGTTGTGTATTTAACCCTCTGTTTCCCCTCATGTCCTTGTCGGAGATTGTTTGTTGTATGTAGGTGTTTATTATTATTTCTGGTGGGCGACGGGTTTTGCACCCTCTATTTGTTATTTTGTATACTTTGGTTTTCAGAGGTTTTGATGTTTATTAAAACAGCTCCGTTTTCACCAAGTTCATTCTCCTGCGCCTGACTTCCCTGCCACCAGCACGCACCACATTACAAATTCTTTGATTATAAATTATTGTGTATTGTAAATATTGTTCTGGATGATCTCGAAATAATGATTATAAGCGTGATAGACTGTAAAAGATCTGTAGTGACTAATTAACTGGTCTCCTTGAGGACATGACCATCATTATCACATCTTTCCTATTATTATTTGTGTAAAATACCAGAGGTGGGACTAAGTCACTATTATTCGAGTCACAATCAAGTCTCAAGTCACAACGTCCAAGTCTCAAGTCGAGTGCCAACTAGAAAGGTCTAGCCCCGAGTCAAGTCCAAGTTGTGCATTCTAAGAGCAAGTCAAGTCGAGTAGAGTCACAAGTTTTCAAGTCAATTCTCAAGTCAAGTAAAAAATAAAAAATGTGCCATATCATACAAAATATACAAGTAGATTGACCAAAAATACACGGACAACAGCTCAAAACAAATACTGTATCAGAATTGACCTGTCCTATCTGAATGGACACAGGTAGAGGGCAAGATGTACAGCCTCCCCTTGAGAAACTCCCAGGACCATGCAAACCCCATTGGCAATTATAACCAATAAACTGGTTCTACAATGTAAAAGGCCATTTCCACATAAATTGTTACATTGGTACATTCGTCTTAATCAGACGTCATGATTATTTATGATATTTCATCACCATTAATACTTGTAACAATCATTTTATCTTATTCAACGTAAGGACTCCAAAGCGGGGCCCTCAAGCCTTGTAGCCTATTTCTATGCATACTGAGGCGCGCTCTCCTATTACTCACAACAAGAATGACAGAGACAGGCACAGACACATGGAACTACGGCATAACCCGGGAAATATGAACAGAGGAACCATACATTGAATTAAATAAACAGAACTTCTACCTCATGAGTCTTGTGAACGTTCATGTTCACAATAAACATCGGACCTACTCAGAGGGTAAGAAAACAACAGGCGTAGACTAACAGTGAAATGCTTACTTGTGGGCCCTTCCCAACAATACAGAGAGAAAGAAAATAGAGAAATAATAGAACAATAGTAACATGTTATAATAAAAGTAAATTCAGAAATGTTGTGAAATAGCACAGTTACAAATACAAGTCAAACTGGATGGACATCAGAAATAAAGGAAGGAGTATAAACAAACAAAATAGAACTATTGTAAAATAGATTGTGTCTATAAAATGTGTATAAGAAAAATAAACTGAAGGTAGAAGCCTAAGTGTTATTGTTTATTAGTTTACTCCAATTGGGGGAAGGGTGGTAGGGTTTGCAGGGAATAATAAAGGTATATTCTAAAAAAGTATGTCTATATAGGTATGTGTATGTATGTATGTATGCATATGTGTATGTACTGTATATGGATATATATATATATATATATATATATATATATTTAAAAATAAATAATACAAGTAATAATAAATATACAATGAGTAATGATAGCGTGGCTATATACACAGGGTGCCATACTCCATTGATAGCCGGGGGAGTTTTGTTAAGAGCCCCAACACTAGTCTTAACATTAACACGCATCACTTACGGTACATATTTGGAAACATAAGGAACGGATCTTTCATATCAGGAAGAAATAATAATAATAATAAACGTTAATTACGACACACCTTTATAAGTTTAGGGTTAGTCTTCCCACACGGCCATATCGCCATGTTACATCGCTTGTTTACGGAAGACCGAGGCAACCACTTAGCTATCTAGTGTGCTCTGAACACCTGTGTGTAAGCATAACTGGGGAGGAAGTGTAGTTCATCAACTGGAAGCACACACAGCTTGTGCATCTGTGCAAAACTGCTACAGTAAGTGTATATTTTTTATTTTAAATATTCTTTCTCGCTGGTATAAAAGACACGGGGCATATCAACATATAATTTGAAAATTGGTTTGAATGCGATGATTATTGATGTTTACAAACGTTAAAACACATCGTCGGAATTGTAGTTCACGTGGAGCTAAATGTGGGCAAATGTAACATCTGAAAACCCTACATACGGAGAAGTGTTTTCAAGAGCTAAGGGTACCAGTACTGAGTTGATGTTCAGGGGTATGATTTTTTATATCTTTATTTAATTAGGCAAGTCAGTTAAGAACAAATTCTTATTTTCAATGATGGCCTAGGAACAGTGGGTTAACTGCCTTGTTCAGAGGCAGAACGACAGATTTTTACCTTGTCAGCTCGGGGATTTGGTCTTGCAACCTTTCGGTTACTAGTCCAATGCTCTAACCACTAGGCCACCCTGCCGCCCCCGAGGTTATGGGGATGGAATGATGAAACGCTAGCAATTATTATAAGATGGAATATAGATTTCCATTGCTTGATAACCAATTGCTGTTGAGCTTGCAAAGTAAACAGTTAATATTATTGATCACCCCAAAAATGTGGATCCTCTCTCCCTACATTTTGACATTTGTCGCTGCCCCCAATCCAATAGCTGTACAGAAAACAGGGCTCTAGCCTTAGCCTGAGCCTGATGCTCTAGCCTGATGTGACATTTGGTTATAACAAAATAACTACTACATTTTCCATGGTCCAGAGAGAGTTTTACAGCTAATTTCCTCCAAATCTTTACATTTTGAGTTATGCAATGTAAATGGTATCTGAGTAACAAAATCAATGGTGGCCCCGTAGAGGTCAGGGTCCCTGGGCACGTGCCCTTTGTGCACGGTCAGTATTCGGCCATGATTACTACAAGTTTAGATAGCTGGCTTGACTAACTAGTGGGCACACTAAAATACTGCTTATGTCGCTTTTGTCTGGAGCTCATCAGACCTGTGTTGATTGACAGTTTAATGGTCCAATCAGAGGACAGAGTACGTGTTTCACTCTTGCATGGTTTTTTGTTGCGGTTACTGTCTCTTGCTGCATGGAGAGTAATCCACAGGCTTTGTGCCACAAAATGAGTGACAAAACGTTACAAAACCTTGCCAGATAATTTCAAGTCACCAGTCTCAAGTCAAAGGCGAGTCGCAAGTCTTTAGGTCCCAAGTCCAAGTTGAGTCTCAAGTCATCAAATTTCAAATCTCAAGTCATATAACTCTAGTCCAAGTCATGTTACCTGAGTTCACAACTGTGAAAAATACATCTGTATATTAGAGAACTACAAAAATGGATTACAGGCCAAAGGAATTTGATTGGATAAGATGCTAGCGTCATGACCTGTGCGACGGTTTGAAGAAGAGGTCAGACAGTGTTGTGATTAGCCTATTAGGCCAATTTTCTTCTTGAGCTGAATATATAGTTATTATTTTCTTAATTTGAAGTGAAACCTTCACAAATGTTTTATTAATTCGCTGGTGTAGAGAAACACAGGAGAACAGTTGTCTTAACTGGCTTACAGGCAGCAATACTGTCGGTATGTAGGCTAATTAGGCTACGTTTAGACAGGCAGCCAAATTCAGATTTTATTTTTTACTAATTGGTCTTTTGACCAATCAGATCAGCTCTGAAAAAGATCTGATGTGAAAAGATCTGATGTGACTATTGGGAAAAATATCAGAATTGGGCTGCCTGTCTAAATGCAGCCTCAGGCTACCTGTGGAATGTCAGTTTTTCTCTGAACAAATTATCACAATGTAGAGTTCTCAACATGAGCTTACTTACTACTGCCAGCATTAGTAAATATAAATATTTTATCACACCATTTAGTTATATTTCAGATAGCCTGCTGAAGCATGTTTGAATCCATATTTTAAAAATTGTATGCACAAAATCAAGTGGTTAATCAACACGGGGGGCATATTAGCTCATGTAACCCATTATTGCAAGTGAAATATAGACCTGTAAACACAGAGATACAATAGGTGGAAATATCAACTATATATTTAGGATGAATGTAAGCTTAACTTTTTGGTAGTGTAACGGTTTTCTGTATGAGAAGGAGAGTCGGACCAAAATGCAGCGTGTAGATTGCGATCCATGTTTTAATGAACAAACGTAAAACACGAATCAATGCAAACACTACAAAATAAAGAACGTGATGAACGTAACGAAAACCTAAAACAGCCTATCTGGTGAAAAACACATAGACAGGAACAATCACCCACAAACACACAGTGAAACCCAGGCTACCTAAATATGGTTCCCAATCAGAGACAATGACGAACACCTGCCTCTGATTGAGAACCATATCAGGCCGAACATAGAACTAGACAAACTAGACATGTAACATAGAATGCCCACTCAGATCACACCCTGACCAATCAAAACATAGAAAATACAAAGTAAACTATGGTCAGGGCGTGACAGGTAGCTGATTAACAGGCAACTTTCCAAGTCAAATGTGCTCTCATTCAGTGCTGTATGGTTCTGCCTGACAAAAATACATCCAGTAACACATGATTTAGGATGTTGTGGCTATTGTAATCTAATCGTCTTTAAGGAAAACAAGTGAGCTGAGAGTGAAAATGGTCATTTCTCTGTAGATTTGATATTTCCAGCCTCTTACAATTATGTTAGGGGGGCCCATCTAGATTTGACTCCAAATCCATTATGGCGTCCAAAATCCAATATGGCTGCCACAATACCAATAAATGATGGTTTAATCACCTGTACACACATGTTTTAAATTGGAGACCTCTTTCAGATTTGTGTACTGTACCTATGACCTGTACTCAATATCATTTTAATTTAATTCAATTAAGTTGGGTATCCAGTAGGCCTTCCATAATGACACTCAAACACCATTGTCTGGATATATAAAAGGCAGCAGACTGCTTGGCATGGCAACAACAAAGTATTCCAAGTCACTAGCCTCTTTGAGGATCAATGAAAGTAAAGAGAACCCTGTACACCCTCTCCCTAGCTCTACAACTTGCTGTATAAAAACTGTGGTATAACTTGCGCCTCCAGGACTGGGCTCTTAAGTCACCTCATTATTTAGATGTAAGCTTTGATTCATTGCTAGTCCAATACGGCTGCCTGAAATCTAACATGACCTTTCGCTTGCTCACTGCATTCGTGATGCGCATTGGGATGTTAAGTTGCACTCTTAGGCTGTTTGGGTTGAACTGCCACCATCCTGGCTGTCCTGGAGTTGCCATAGGTGGTGAAGTCATGGTGTATGGGGTGGATGCAACCACACATGATGATAAGCACATAAGGCAGGTTTTCACTACAATGAACCAATTCAACCTGACACTCATTGACAAGAAATGCCATCAACTTGGGCCTTAACATGTAATAGAAATTGTGCATATCCAATGTCAATCTCCCAGTCTACCCTGGAGTTGCTGTACATGTTGACTTGGTGACATTATGGTTTATGAGGAGGATGCAACCACCTATGATGACAAGCTTATACAGCAGGTGTTCACCACATTGAACCAACACACCTCTCCGATGTCAATGCCTACCTGAATCTCAGAACTGTCCTTGATAAGCCCACTCCACACTCAGTCCCCCCTCTGGCAGTATATTTACATTTACAGTACTCAGTGTTAAATGAAGGCCAAGAAGATTTATCAAGGACGTCAGCAGGTCCTTTATAAATCTTCACCATCTAACACACAGAGAGGATACAGGTGCATCAAAGCCGGGACAGAGAGACTGAGAAACATCTATCTCCAGGCCATCAGACTGTTGAACAGCCATCACTAGCCGGTCTACCTGCCCAGTACTCTCCCCTGCACCTTGAGACAAATGCCCCATGTATACAGAGTCATTGAACACTGGTCACCTGATATTCTGTTTATATACTGTGTATGTTCAGGTAACTGACAATATAAAGGAAACGGCAACATAAAGTGTCTTAATAAGGCATTGGGCCACCACAAGTCAGAACAGCTTCAATGCACCTTGGCATAGATTCTGGACCTCTATTGGAGGGACGCAACACCATTCTTCCTTGAGAAATGGTATCATTAGGTGTTTTGTTTATGGTGATGGACAATGCTGTCTCAGGCGCCGCTCCAGAATCTCCAAATAAGTGTTCAATTGGGTTGAGATCTGATCTGAGACGGCCATGACATGCAGTGTGTTTTACATGGTCATCAAACCATTCAGTGCCCTGTGGATGGGGTCATTGCCATTCTATGGGGGCATAACCATGGTACTGTAGCCAAAATAATGACCTGTCCAGCATTTTTATACATTACCCTAAGCATGATGGGATGGTAATTGTTTAATTAACTCACAACCACACCTGTGTGGAAGCACCTGCTTTCAATATAATTTGTATCCCTTATTTACTCAAGTAGTTCCATTATTTTGTCCGTTACCTGCATGTACTGTATTCTGGACATAGCTCATCATAATATACCTACTATTGTACATACCAGTTCCTTCCAAATGTATACTGTCAATACACACCACATATTTATATTCTGGATTCTGACACATGCTTTGGGTTGCACAATTCCGGGAAAATGCCCTGGTTTTCCCAAAATCCCAGTTGGAGGATCAGGAGAGAATAAGCAGGAAATCTGAAATCCTACAACCAGGATATATGGAAAACCAGGGGATTTACTGAAAACCATACACATGCTCAGTCTAATATATTAACTCTGGATTGTAATTTGGACTCGTTCTGTCATTTTTTAAATTTCTTGTTTAGATGTTATATTGTTTGTGTATTTGTATTGTATTGTTATTGCAGTGTTGGAGCTAGTAACATAAGCATTTCAATGCACTGTAACGTCTGCTTCCAACTCACACCCTCAAACACGTAGATTCCCTGAATGCAGCTCACTTCCCAGCCCACTTTCCAGCTCACACTCTCAAACACCTCGATCCCCTGAACACAGCTCACTCTCCAGATCCCAATCACCTGAATTCTAATCACCTGTTCACACACCTGTATGTCATTAACACACACAATTTAGTTCAGTTCTTTGCACCCCATCCCTGAGAGGTATTGTTTGTTTTGGGGCGCATGGCTTTCAGAGCGCTGGGGTTCCCGTGAGTTACGCCTCCTGTGTATGATAGTTTTTGCCTAATCCCTGCCTGTATTTTAGCTTAACGGATTTCCTGTTATCAACCTATTGCCTGATCTCCCGGACTACTTTACTAGCCTTTTCCCTGCCTGTACTGCTGCCCTTTTGGACCCCCTGTGTATGACCTTCTGCCTGCCCCTGGACCCAGCTACCTGCTTCCTCCTGTGTATGACCTTCTGCCTGCCCCTGGAACCAGCTACCTGCCTCCTCCTGTGTATGACCTTCTGCCTGCCCCTGGAACCAGCTACCTGCCTCCTCCTGTGTATGACCTTCTGCCTGCCCCTGGACCCAGCTACCTGCTTCCTCCTGTGTATGACCTTCTGCCTGCCCCTGGACCCAGCTACCTGCTTCCTCCTGCGTATGACCTTCTGCCTGCCCCTGGACCCAGCTACCTGCCTCCTCCTGTGTATGACCTTCTGCCTGCCCCTGGACCCAGCTACCTGCCTCCTCCTGTGTATGACCTTCTGCCTGCCCCTGGACCCAGTTACCTGCTTCCTCCTGTGTATGACCTTCTGCCTGCCCCTGGAACCAGTTACCTGCTTCCTCCTGTGTATGACCTTCTGCCTTCCCCTGGAACCAGTTACCTGCTTCCTCCTGTGTATGACCTTCTGCCTGCCCCTGGACCCAGCTACCTGCTTCCTCCTGTGTATGACCTTCTGCCTGCCCCTGGACCCAGCTACCTGCCTCCTCCTGTGTATGTCCTTCTGCCTGCCCCTGGAACCAACTACCTGCCTCCTCCTGTGTATGACCTTCTGCCTGCCCCTGGACCCAGCTACCTGCTTCCTCCTGTGTATGACCTTCTGCCTGCCCCTGGACCCAGCTACCTGCTTCCTCCTGTGTATGACCTTCTGCCTGCCCCTGGACCCAGCTACCTGCCTCCTCCTGTGTATGACCTTCTGCCTGCCCCTGGAACCAACTACCTGCCTCCTCCTGTGTATGACCTTCTGCCTGCCCCTGGACCCAGCTACCTGCCTCCTCCTGTGGTCCTTTGCAATAAACACCTGCTGCGCCCTGCACTTGAAACCAGCTCTCTGTCTCCCCTTGGGTTCATTACATGCACCTACTATAACCCCTGCAAATCTGTGTACACAGCCATGAACTTCGATTTGATTTTGATTTGTTTTAATAAAGACCGAGGCACCATGGAACTGGACTGGCAGCAGGCCATTCAACAACTAAAATGCCATCTGGAAAGTGCTGTTGTGCAATGCACTCATATGTACCTATTTTGCTACCACCCCATGGCTGGCTGGCCCATGTGACACCTGAACTGGACTTGCATTTAAAGAATGAGCTCTCATGCTGATGTGACTCGTGCATTGGTCTGGGAAACTGTTCAGTAAGCCCAACATCCCTATAAAACAAGGATGGTCAAACTTAAACAAATATGCTCTATGTGATCATGTATGGTGGCTGGGGATTGACTGTGAGATGGTGTTCTTTGTGCACCATGTTGATCAGATCCACCACCTCTACAACCCCCTTTTCCTGCCATCAAAGTCCAGGGATCATCTTCAAATGTATATGTGTGTGGAGCTGTGCTATGTCCCTCAAAACGGACACTTCATAGTCGTAGTCTATGACCTACACGCTAAGTAAACTCTAGGTAAACTGAGGTCACCCTCACAGATTCTGTCATCTCCTAATGGGTCTGCCCCAGACCATAATCACAGCCAACTACCCACTGTAAATATCAGCCGAATAATCATCCTACCCGACGTCCAAAAGAATATAAGGACTTTTTTTTTGCCACATTCAACATAAAAACTCCAATCACAGGTCAATCAGGTGTTGGAAAGATCTAAGGGCAGGTCTGTTTGTGACAGCCTTTCACAGATTATCCTTCACAACCAGACAACCAACCATTCCACTACTGGAGTATCCCCAGCTTCATTCAGGCTGAGATAACATTCCATTTAGTCAATGGGTCTAGTTGGCATGCAAGCTGCATCTGCCCAGTGCCTGCACCCAATTGTTGTAGAAATGGAAACTGATCACCACACAGCCCTGAATACCCTACCAGTTATGTATACTGAACAAAAATATAAATGCAGTGTTGATCCCATGTTTCATGAGCTGAAATAAAAGATCCCCGAAATGTTCCAGATGCACAAAAATCTGATTTCTCTCAAATTTTGTGCGCAAATTTGTTCACATCCCTGTTAGTGAGAATTTCTCCTTTGCCAAGATAATCCATCCACCTGACAGGTGTGGCATATCAAGAAGCTGATTAAACAGCATTATCATTACACCGGTGCACCTTGTGTTTTGTCACACAACACAATGCCACAGATGTCTAAAGTTTTGAGGGAGCTTGCAATTGGCATGCTGACTGGAGGAATGTCCACCAAACTGCAGACAACATGTAACCACGCCAGCCCAGGACCTCCACATCCAGCTTCCTCACCGGCGGGATCGTCTGAGACCAGCCACCAGGACAGCTGTTGAAACCTTTGTGGGGAAAAACTACTTCTGATTTGCTGGGCCTGGCTCCCAAGTGGGTGGGCCTATTGCCCTTCCAGTCCCACCCATGGCTGTGCCACTGCCCAGTCATGTGAAATCCATAGATTAGGGCCTAATGAATTTATTGCAATTGACTAATTTCATCATGTGAACTGTAACTCAGTAAAATCTCGAAATGGTTGCATGTTGCATTTATATTTTACTTCAGTATAGCAAGCTAAGGTGACATCAATGCCTGCAATCGAAGTTTCCCAGTTACTTTGAACGTTCAAAATCATAGGGTAAGAACACGTTTAAAGCCTCAAAGGAAATATTATCCAACTTTCAAAACTAGTCCTTTTTCACTATCTACAGCAGTCAACTAGCTAGCTAGGTAGCTGTTTAGCTTTCTAGAACATTCACTAATTTGTTTGTAAACAATTACCAAGCTAGTTATCTACCACATGTTCTTGTCAAACTGTCGACAGAGTAGCCAGCAAGCAACAAGATATACTGAATAACAGTCTAACCATTTGAGGGCAAATAAATCAAATTTGACCGTTCAGACACAAGTCACATGGCCAGGAATCAGATTTGTCTTTGACTTCAAACCACTTAGGAAGGTGGTATGAAATGTGGCTTGAAATATCTGATTCCATGTGCTTTTTGGCTGTTCAGACTGCAGGGAAAAGAACAGACTTGAACCGGATATGCAAATCAATGGGATTTGAGTCACTTCAAACTGCCAATGCGATCACAGCTTTAGTTTCAGTGGGGAAAAGAGGGGAGATGTTAGAGCTGCACATATACACTACTAGAGTGGCTGACTGTTGTATTACAGGTTGCTTTCCTGTAACTTGGTGACGCTACTATGTGCTTGTGTCTTGAAAAACATGAACAAACATTGAAAAGCTAGTTGGCTTCAGCTATTCAAACACAACAGAGGTATGTCAGTGCAACTCATAGTCCTAGTTATAACAAGAGCCACATGAAACCCTTTAGATGACAGAATAACACAATACTAAATAAACCATGGCAATTTATTTGCAGGAAAATATGTTTGAGTGTAATTATGTTGGCAATATTGGATTCGGAATAAAATTGATTCACACCAAAACAATCTTTATGGTCATGAGTGTTGTATACCATTCTGAAGAAATGCCTTTCATCTACATACACATATTTACTGAACATGTGATTTCAACTCCATCCAATAGTAGTATGGCAGCCATATTGGATTTTGGATGCCATATTGGATATGTGGCAAAATCCAGGGTGACCCCAAGATAATCTGTGGTGCCCCCCTGACTAAATTGCTAGCGTAGGGTCTAAAAAGATACAAAATCCTTCAAGGTACCTTGGACCCCAGAAACGGTCATTTCGATGTCCAAGCCCACTTGATTTCCTTAGAGACGATCACATTTAGCCACAACATCAAAAGACGTGTAACTGCATGCATTTTTGTCAGGCAGGACTATACGACACTGAATAAGAACACATTTGACTTGGAAAGCTATGAAAAAGTCAAGTTTATATTCATCATAAATATACATAGTCGATATTTACGCCTTTTGTATCTCTGTGTTTACAGGTCTATATTTCAGAGATGCATTAAGATATCCTAATGCTGTTTGTTTGTGTATGTAGGGAAGACAACTGACTACTTGTATTACACATTTTAGCAATATCAGAGCTTGCAATGTTGGGTTACATGACTTTGTGGCCCAATCCCCCTCCAGCCAGGCATTATTCTGCACTTTTTGAGTTTATGGTGTGTGTCACTATGTATAAATGTAACCACTTTTGCAGTGAAATCTTTTCATAAATGGGAGACATTAGAGATGTGAAAAACATGGTTGTGTTTTGTTTTACCTCGGGTAGGGGTATCTCAACATTATGGAGGCCTTGCAACTATCCTAATATGATATAACACAACACTGGAAGAGATTCAAATGCGTGATATTAATTATTATTTAAACGTAAACGTGTTGATAAAGCATACCATATATAATAAAATGACTCTTATCTTATTTCATTCAGGCTGAGATAACATTCCATTTAGTCAATGGGTCTAGTTGGCATGCAAGCTGCATCTTCTGAGTGCCTACACCCAACTGTTGTAGAAATGGAAACTGATCACCACACAGCCCTGAATACCCTACCAGTCATACAGGAAGGATGCATGGCCTCGTCACCGCAGCTTGCCCAGAATGACCAGTTAGCTGTGCAGCCTGGTCAGGTACCAAAACTATAACCACTACTGGCTACTTTGTCTCCTCACCCTGTTACGACACGCTCATGTCCTGGTCACCTCAAAGAATATGAATCAACCTTGCATACTTAGTTTCAGTGGAGAAAATAGGGGGGAGATGTTAGAGCTGCACATATACACTACTAGAGTGGCTGACTGTTGTATTACAGGTTGCTTTCCTGTAACTTGGTGACGCTACTATGTGCTTGTGTCTTGAAAAACATGAACACACATTGAAAAGCTAGTTGGCTTCAGCTATTCAAACACAACAGAGGTATGTCAGTGCCACTCATAGTCCTAGTTATAACAAGAGCCACATGAAACCCTTTAGAAGACAGAATAACACAATACTAAATAAACCATGGAAATGTATTTGCAGGAAAACATGTTTGAGTGTAATTATGTTGGCAATATGATTCGGAATAAAATATATTCATACCAAAACAGCCTTTATGGTCATGAGTGTTGTACACAATGCTGAAGAAATGCCTCTCATCTACATAAACATATTTTCTGTAATTTTGATGTCTGAGCCCACTTGTTCAACTCAGAGCAGAGTACAATAGCTACAACATCATAAAACATGTATAACTGTATGTATTGTTTATCATTTATCATTGTTTATTCTGCACATTTTTAGTTTAGGGTGTGTGTCACTACCTATAAATATGAATCACTTTTGCAGTAAAATAATTTTTACAACCATCCATTTCATAAATGGGAGACATTAGAGATGTGAAAAAACATTGCTGTGTTTTGTTTTTCCTCGGGTTGGGGTATGCCAAAAACGTTGAGGCCTTGCCACTAACCTAATATGATGTAATACAACACTGGAAGAGATTCAAATGTGTGAAATTAATTATTATTGAATTGATAATATTCTATTACTAAACGTGTTGACAAAGCATACCATATAAAATAAATTACCCTCATCTTATTTGACATAATAAATTCTACAAGTTCAGGTTCAGGTCAACTTTATTATCACATCAGGGGGAAATGAATTTGGTCATGTGCTGGTACATAAAACATGAACACACAGAAACTACACAATATAAGTAATTGAAAGTGCTATATCCTACACATTTACATTGATAGTACAATATGCTGTGTACTCGAGGGACCAACAGACTATCCATTGTACAGCCTGATGGCTGTTGAAGTAAGAGTCCCCATATCTATCTGTTTTGATCTTCTTTTGAAGAAGTCTCCTTCCCCTTGTCCGGCTGCTGCCGTGACTGAGTTTTGAGTGGAGGGGATGGGTACTGTCCTGTAAAATTCTTTAAAGTTTTAAGAGGATGAGTTTTGTGTACAGGTTGGTGGCTGATTCTAGATCTATACCAAAATCTACAATGGAATGGTTCAAAAATAAACACATCCAGGTGTTAGAATGGCCAAGTCAAAGTCCAGACCTGAATCCAATCGAGAATCTGTGGAAAGAACTGAAAACTGCTGTTCACAAATGCTCTCCATCCAACCTCACTGAGCTCGAGCTGTTTTGCAAAGAGGAATGGGAAAAAATGTCAGTCTCTCGATGTGCAAAACTGATAGAGACATACCCCAAGCGTAATCGCAGCAAAAGGTGGCGCTACAAAGTATTAACTTAAGGGGGCTGAATAATTTTGCATGCCCAATTTTTCAGTTTTTGATTTGTTAAAAAAGTTTGAAATATCCAATAAATGTCGTTCCACTTCATGATTGTGTCCCACTTGTTGTTGATTCTTCACAAAAAAATACAGTTTTATATCTTTATGTTTGAAGCCTGAAATGTGGCAAAAGGTCGCAAAGTTCAAGGGGGCCGAATACTTTCGCAAGGCACTGTAAGTGTCATGATGTTGGAAAAATTGCGCACTACATTGCACAGGTCTTATTTTCACGGTTTGGACAATAATTAACTTTCCAACGCTAATAAACCTGTGGCAATGTGAGCAGTATTTTGTATTCCTAGTTGAATTAGTTAAGGTACAAACTGTTTTTACATAAACATTTCAGTGGCTCCTTGGTCATGCAACCTACTTACCTCAAACAAGATTCTGAATGTTCACTGACTACCCTTCTATATTGCACACCATTTAGTTAGTCCATTTTCATCTCACAAGATTTTACATGAATTTACAATGTTTTTCAATGTTTCTAATTTCAATTACTCCTTGGTCATGTGACCTACTAGACTCAAACAAGGTTCAGAATGTACACTCAGTGGGCCTCCATATTGTACAACCTTTAGTTTGTCCATTTTCATTTCACACGTTATTACATACATTTTTCAAACTTTCTCATTTCAATAGCTCCTTGGTCATGTGACCTACTGACCTCAAACTACTTTCAGAATGTCTACAGACTGGTGGAGACTGGTGTCACTAGGCGTCCAGTGCAGTAATGCGACCGATTTGTGAAGGGCAGGGCGCCCTGGAATGGGTTCACCCCAAGAGAGGGACGCAAGATCTGGAAAGCGTCACGGTTCCGGCGGCATCTGGTGAGCTCTTGCTGGCATGGGGGAAGAGGGTATAAATCTTGCACCGGTCCGTACCCATATCCACAGCAGGTCTCCAAGGTGAACAGCCTCTGGCATGTTAGAACAATCCTTATGTATAAGGGAAGTCGGCAAGTCAGATCTGTAACTTCGGAATAAGATTTGGCCTAAGGGCTAGGTCGGTCGGGCTGGGGTGTGAAGCGGGGCTCGAGCCGCGGCTGGGGGAACAGTTGCTCCGTCGCCCTCCTCTCGCCACCGTTGGAAGTTTGTTGTGCGGCCCATCCCATGGTCTCTCGTGCGTAGTCTTGCAAGGGGCTGCGTGCGGGGTTCGTCGTGGTGTCCAAAGGCGGGCCAAAGGCGGACCGGTGGTTGGTGGCGGCGACTCTGGACGAGCACCGGGCCCTTCTCGCGGATATCCCCAGCTACGGCGCTCACCGGCCCCATTCGTGCTGGGTCCCCGGCGGGTCGCATCAGCTGACTTAGAACTAGTGCGGACCAGGAGAATGTTTAATTAAAACAAAGCATCGCAAAGGCTCGAGGTGGGTGTTGACGTGATGTGATTTCTGACCAGTGCTCTGAATGTCAAAGCGAATAAATTTGATGAAGTGCAGGTTAACGGCAGGAGTAACAATGACTCTCTGAACCTTGGGTGAGGTCAGTAGGTCACATGACCAAGGAGCTATCGAAATTAGAAAGTTTACAAAATTCATCTCAAAACGTGTGTGATGAAAATGGACAAACTAAGGTTGTGCAATGTGTAGGCCCACTGAGTGCACATTCTGAACCTTGTTTGAGGTCAGTAGGTCACATGACCAAGGAGCTATTGAAATTCTAAAGTTTACAAAATCCATCTAAAAACTTGGGAGATGAAAATGAACAAACTGAAAGGTGAGCAATGTGTAGGTCCACTGAGTGTACATTCTGAACCTTGTTTGAGGTTACCAGGTCACATGACCAAGGAGCTATTGAAATTCTAAAGTTTGAAAAATGAATGTAAAAACGTGTGAGATGAAAATGGACAAACCAAAGGGTATGCAACATAGAAGGGTAGTCAGTGGACATTCTGAACTTTGTTTGAGTCCAGTAGGTCACATGACCAAGGAGCTATTGAAATTAGAAACATTAAAAAACATTGAAATTGAAAGTAAAATTGTGTGAGATTAAAATGGACAAACAAAAGGTTGTGCTCCATATGAGGCTACTCAGTGGATATTCTGACAGCAGTTTGAGGGTTGTAGGTCACGTAAACAATGAGCTATTGAAATTTGAAAGTTTGAAAAATGTATGTAAAATCGTGTGAGATGCAAATGGATAAACAAAAGGGTGTGCTACATACAGTTGAAGTCGGAAGTTTACATACACCTTAGCCAAATACATTTAGACTTAGTTTTTCAAAACTCCTTACATTTAATCCTTGTAAAATTTCATGTTTCAGGTCAGGTAGGATCACCACTTTATTTTAAGAATGTGAAATGTCAGAATAATAGTAGAGAGAATTATTTATTTTGGCTATTATATCTTTCATCACATTCCCAATGGGTCAGAAGTTTACATACACTCAATAAGTATTTGGTAGCATTGCCTTTAAATTGTTTAACTTGGTTCAAACGTTTCAGTAGCCTTCCACAAGCTTCCCACAATATGTTGGGTGAATTGTGGCCCATTCCTCCTGAGAGAGCTGGTGTAACTGAGTCAGGTTTTTAGGCCTCCTTGCTTGCACACGCTTTTTCAGTTCTGCCCACACATTTTTTATGGGATTGAGGTCAGGGCTTTGTGATGGCCACTCCAATACATTGACTTTGTTGTCCTTAAGCCATTTTGTCACAACTTTGGAAGTATGCTTGGGGTCATTGTCACTTTGAAGACTGATTTTCATCCAAGCTTTAACTTCCTGACTGATGTCTTGAGATGTTGTTTCAATATATCCACATCATTTTCCTGCCTCATGATGCCATCTATTTTGTGAAGTGCACCAGTCCCTTCTGCAGCAAAGCACCCCCACAACATGATGCTGCCACCCCTGTGCTTCACGGTTGGGATGGTGTTCTTCGGCTTGCAAGCCTCCCCCTTTTCCTCCAAACATAACAATGGTCATAATGATGGTTTCATCAGACCAGAGGACATTTCTCCATGTGCAGTTGCAAACCGTAGTCTGGATCAGTGGCTTCCTGCTTGCTGAGCGGCCTTTCAGGTTATGTTGATATAGAACTTGTTTTACTGTGGATATAGATACTTTTGTACCTGCTTCCTCCAGCATCTTCACAAGGTTCTTTGCTGTTGTTCTGGGATTGATTTGCACTTTTCACACCAAAGTACCTTCATCTATAGGAGACAGAACACGTTTCCTTCCTGAGCGGTATGACAGCTGCGTGGTCCCATGGTGTTTATACTTGCGTACTATTGTTTGTACAGATGAACGTGGTTCCTTCAGGGGCTTGGAATTTGCTCCTAAGGATAAACCAGACTTGTGGAGGTCTACAAATTTTTCTCTGAGGTCTTGGCTGATTTCTTTTGATTTTCCCATGATGTCAAGCAAAGAGACACTGAATTTGAAGGTAGGCCTTGAAATACATCCACAGGTACACCTCCAATTAACTCAAATGATGTCAATTAGCCTATCAGAATCTTCTAAAGCCATGACATCATTTTCTGGAATTTTTAAAGTTTCATGAGTTTTTAAAGTTTCATGAGTAATGGTTAAGGGAGCCATTGAAATTTGAATAATTTAATTTGTCACTATGTTGATGGTCCCTAACTGCTGTTTGTGAACGTAAGGAAAACTACAGGCGAATATTTGTCGAATATCCTACCTGAATCTGTCTTTACCTCAGTTAGAGTTGACACCCAAATTCACTAGTTTATCCATCAGTAGGTGGATGGTGTTAAACCCGCAACTGAAGTCAATGAATACAATTTTCACTAGGCTATTTGCCTATTATAAGTGTTCATAGATATTGTAGAGTATGACCAGGAACCCATCATCAACACCGCTGAAGACACAGTAGGCAAATTGATTTGGATCTAATTGAGATGAGAGACTAGAGATCATTTGTTTTTTAGTTATTTTTTCACAACAGGGCGTAAATCGTTATTTTCTCTGGGCCTGTTGTTTTTGGGTATTGGAACAATCAGCAACTTTTTCCATAAATCTGGAAATATCCCACTGTCCAGTGACAGCTGGAAAAGCTTTTGGAATGGTAGTGCGAGCTGGTCTGCACAGGCCTGAAGTGCCTTGCTGCTGCCGGACCATTTGATTTCTGTGGGTTAACACTTGAAAGAATTGCTTGATGTCATTCACAGAGATCTGTATATAGTATCAATAGTATGCTGTCTATACTGTCCAGAACCACTCAAACCTACAATAGAAACTGCTCAAATAATTTGCAAAAACAAGGTCATTTTCAATGGTCATACAAAGTCTCTTTGGTTTGAAGTCTATAATGGTATGTAGCCCTTGCAAGGCTTCCCTAATGTCCTTTTGAAAGGTTTCCTCATTTTTCTTTGTATGCTCCCTTTCACTCCTTGATTTTACTTTTGAGTCCTGTCTGAATATCCCCCCCCCCCTCTTTACTGCCACCTGATTTAAAATAAAACAATTCTGGTTGAGGAGCTCTTTTAATTCCGGAGTTACCCCCAGGTTTATTACTGTGGAAGATGTTGGTAACACTGACAGTGTTACATTTAACACTGTTCCAGTGTCTATACAGGTCCACTCTTTTAAGTGCTGAATCAACACACTGCTTAGGGTAAAGCCTTATTTTTGTTTTTCCAAGAGTGCCTTGCCTTTCGAGTGAATTGTAGAGTTACCACCCGTGACTATTTGTTAGTGATAGAGAAATGGTTGTTGGATTCATCAATTTTCAGTCCTGTGGCCTTCCCAAAGTGAGATCCCAAGTGAATATGATATCATTAAAATGTAATTCTTTATTTAATAAGGCCTAATTTTGAGGGCCTAGTTCACCATAATACAGTGGCCTGAAACTCAGGGTTTTCTAGCTTGCAAATCAGATTATGATGGTTCGCAAAGTGATGTGTAATTGATATTGGAATCTAGCTGAATGCAAAATGACCTGTATCTCAACTGGATCAACCATTTCAGTAATGGATAGTTAGAAGTAACATTTTGGATTAGTTTAGAAAAATGTATGTTATTTATATTTGAGTAACATAAGATCGATTAATTATTTAATGTACATGCAAAAACATAGATATTGAAACAAACAATTCTAAAAATCAACCTGCAATAGAGTATACTGGGAAATATGATAATGATGGCTTGGTTTTGGGTTAACACTGGTTATTAACACCAACACGGAGGTTATTTTTCACCAATGGGTGTTATTTTAACACTTACAGTGTTAATTTAACACCTGACTCAACACTAGAAATATTACACTACAAAATCAACACTAGGTAACACTGGCCAATCTGCTGTGTAGAAGGTGTAAAATATAGATCAGTGTGACAAAACAGGATGTGGTCTTTCTGGGCTCTGTCTTTATGCACGTTCACATCATGTCAGAGTGATCGGAGGAACGGCTTGTCTACTTCGGAGTAACGACTTGGAGCATTCATGTACTCGGAGCTCAGAAGGGCCGCAAGAACCATTCTCACCATTGACAGCCGAAATCACGGCCATGTTTGTTGCTATTTTCAACGTCAGAGTTCAGTATGCGGGAAAGACTGGGGTCCAGAGATCATAGTTTCTTACAGGGAATCTCAATTGCATACTTCTCGTTTCCTCTCTCCTCTCTCCGTGCCTCCCTCTCAAAACCAATTGTAGGAGAAGGTCAGTGGGGCTGGAATATTCTGGAAACAATGTTTACTCTCTCTTACTCTCTCCCATCGAAATATTCTGCATGCATGCATGCTTAGGATTGGACAAAACATATCAAAATTAACTTTGTGTCCAATTAAATGTCCATTAGTATTATATGGAATTCTTCTCTCATCACATTGTTGTGGACTAAAATGAAAAGTAATTTGTAGTAGTTATTGTTTTTACCAGGTCATCTCGTCTCATTATCGTCATAATTCTAGTCAGGAAAAATTGGTTGTTGATGAGTATTTTCTGTCATAGTTATTGTTGACACTGCAGGGGGCAGTATACTACAGTATAAGACAAACACAAATTAGACAGTCTGGGCCCGGGGACTCACAAAGGACATTTAGCCTACAAATGTTGTTTAGAGAAGTTGCTGACTAAACCCATCTGCTGCATGGTAAGACAGTGGTCTTCCTGTAATTAACTCAGTGACAGTGAGTGTGCATCTATGAAAGCAGCTGTGGAGAGGAGAGATCCGGCTGGTCTCTGTGGAGTGTATAGAAGCAAGGGCAGGCTGTAGAGTGAGGGGAGGAACTTGGCATCAGCACTTTCATGTGACATTATTTTCCTCGCTGGTCTGTTTGATAGTACAGCATTATATCCCTATTGGGTTGACATATAGTCTAGTCTCAACGTAGCGTGGAGGCTTGTTCTGGAGTATCCATTAACATTACTGTAACCTGACAATGTCATGGCACAATTAAATCTAAGTTAAGGAAAACATAAATACATATAAAGCTTTTGTGTATACTCCTGCAGACTGGGAGAAAATACTATTTTACTTGTATTGTGGTATTTAACAAGAGCCATTTCATCTGTTTGACTGCAGTTTTAAAACATCCTTCCTTGCTCAGTTCTAAAGCCAAGAACACAGTCTTATGTGAAATGCATAAGAGATATATGATTACGTTACATTATGTATTCATATACTAGTATAGATGTATCCCACTCATATTTAGTATATGCCCAAGGGACAACAGTGCCACCAACCCTCTTACAGTTTTTCTCAATTGCTAAAACACAATTTCTGAAACCTTGCTCCATTTCCTGAAAACATTAAACACAAAACCTCATCTTTGATTTTGAACACAGGTAAAAACTGTTTTGAGGCGAATGTTTCATTTTGCAAGAGGAGTCAGAGGTTATGTAAATAGTGCTTGAAGATGAGGTTTTGTGTTTAATGTTTTCAGGAAATGGAGCAAGGTTTCAGTAATTGTGTTTTAGCAATTGAGAAAAACTGTAATAAATGGAAAGCACAATGTTCAGGGCCATACAATTCATCCATTGTACAGTATACAGCCTACAATGCACTGTACTACAGTATCCATTCTCAGACTTTCTCCTTCCCACCTTCAACACCCTGTTTGCTCTCTGAACTGGCTTATATTGGTTGTGTCGCATCATTTGAAACAGATTAAATCAATTTTGAGTGGTTGTGTTCAATCAATGACACATGTTCTCTATTTGTATTTGATTGTTGCCACTTGTGTTTACCAGTATGGATGACATGTGCATTAGAGTGCAGAATGTGTTTTGAGAATGAGAATGTGTTTTGAGTTTTGCTGAAAAGTCTAAGTGAGATCTGCAAATTGTGTTTTACCATGTGAAATGGTTTAAGGTATTGACAACAGACTGCATAATTAGCTAAATGAGTCCAGGCAACTGAGAACTTTGTTCAGCCAATGGGTTTTAGTGTTTTAGCAATTGAGAAAAACTGTAATGTTTAGCACATGGGGCCTAGCACCTGGGCCTGATGTGGAGCTACATGATTGAGTTTAAATGATGTTCGAAATTATGCAGATATGCATGTTTGTGTGCGTACACATCATTCCCCAGTCACATTATCCCAGCTAGTCTACTCTGAACCTTATCCCAACTAGTCTACTCTTACCCTCTGATTCCCAGTAGATGGTCACAGCTAATGAATGACATTGGAATATCAAACTAATTCATTTCCATTTGGCTTCATCATGGCGGAATCTTTTAAATGTTATTAAATGTAGAATTAAGTTGCAATTTAAGATGTATGAGCAGATGTGATGGGCTTAATGAACTCAAAGCTAACACCTCAATTGTTAAAAAATAGTTATGCTGATTGTATTGTAATGACACAGGGATACCTTCACAGTAATGACAGATACAACATAGCGAGTGCCAACTCACACAGCGAGGGTGGCAGTGAGCCTATAGCAGTTAGAGTGTTGGGCCAGTAACTGAAAGGTCGCTAGTTTCTAACCCTAATTGCTCCAGGGTCGCCGTTAACAATGGCAGACCCTGGCCGTGACCACACTCTCTGAGGGTGTCTCAGGGAGAGTGGGATATAAATATATTTAAAAAAAAATATATATATATATACAGTACCATTCAAAACTTTGGACACAGCTACTCGTAGCTACTCAAGGGGTTTTCTTAATTTTTTACAATTTTCTACATTTTAGAATAATAGTGAAGACATCAAAACTATGAAATTACACATATGGAATCATGTAGTAACCAAAAAGTGTTAAACAAATAAAAACATATTTTATATTTGACATTTTTCAGAGTAGCCCCCCTCTGCCTTGATGACAGCTTTTCACACTCTTGGCATTCTCTCAACCAGCTTCATTAGGTAGTCAATGCATTTCCATTAACAGATCTGCCTTGTTAAAAGTTAATTTGTGGACTTTCTTTCCTTCTTAATGCGTTTGAGTAGTTGTGTTGTGACAAGGTAGGGGAGGTATACAGAAGACAACCCTATTTGGTAAAAGATCAAGTCCATCATTACATCATGACAGTCCATCATGAAAGACATGTAGGTCAGTCAATCCGGAAAATGTTTCCTCAAGTGCAGTCGCAAAAACCATCAAGCGCTATGACTGGTTCTCATGAGGACCGCCACAGGAAAGGAAGACCCAGAGTTACTTCTGCTGCAGAGGATATGTTCATTAGAGTTACCAGCCTCGGAAATTGAAGCCCAAATAAATGCTTCACAGAGTTCAAGTCACAGACACATCTCAACATCAATTATTCAGAGGAGACTGTGTGATTCAGGCCTTCATGGTCGGATTGCTGCACAGAAAGCACTACTAAAGGACATCTTGCTTGGGACAAGAAACATGAGCAATGGACATTAGACCGGTGGAAATCTGTCCTTTGGTCTGAGTCCAAATTCGATTTTTTTTGGTTCCAACTGCCGTATCTTTGTGAGACGCAGAGTAGGTGAACGGATGATCTCAGTATGTGTGGTTCCCACCGTGAAGCATGGAGGAGGAAGTGTGATGGTGAGGGGGTGCTTTGCTGGTGACACTGTCTGTGATTTATTTACAATTGAAGACACACTTAACCAGCATGACTACCACTGCATTCTGCAGCGATACGCCATCCCATCTGGTTTGCGCTTAGTGGGACAATCATTTGATTTTCAACAGGACAATGACCCATCACACCTCCAGGCTGTGTAACGGCTAATTGACCAAGAAGGAGAGTGATGGAGTTCTGCATCAGATGACCTGCTCTCCAGTATCACCCGACCTCAACCTAATTGAGTTGGAACGCAGAGTGAAGGAAAAGCAACCGACAAGTGCCCAGCATATGTGGGAACTCCTTCAAGACGGTTGGAAAAGCATTCTAGGTGAAGCTGGTTGAGAGAATGCCAAGAGTGTGCAAAGCTGTTATCAAGGCAAAGTTTGGCTACTTTGAAGAATCTCAAATGTAAAATATATTTTGATTTGTGTCCAGACTTTTGAATGGTACTGTATTAATATGCATTAATACACATGTGTACATGTGTGAAATAGGACAAATATAAACACCCACCAAATTATTATTCAGAATTATTATAACTGAATCCCTGCATCATGTTGGTTGCAGGTGCATCTAATCCTTCTATCCCATTGGCAGTCAGTGGATGGAAGTCAGCGGATGTTGGTATGCTGTTGGTATGCTTGAGATGCATGAATAGATTTATGAAGCTATTAAGAAATCATCCTAAAATATACTGGCTCACCAGGTCCTGTGGCCTCCCTCCTCTCCGGAGCAAATTGGCACCATAAGTAATTACAGAGCTCCTAGGGCCATCAGCTTTAATCAGGATTCGTGGGAGAGCCACTACGAGCCACTCCACTTTTTAATGGCTTTCTCTCTATCACGCTGTTTTTTTCTTCTAGTAATAGCAGCCAAGCCTGGACCCAGCAGGTGTCACTGGTAAGCCACAGTGCAACCCTCTTAAGAAGAAATGTCTTCTTAATTTAACAATAGATTTATGAAGAAAGTTAAGCAAAGTTGCTATTCCTCAAACAGGTTATTGGAAATGTTCTTATGTTATTTCTTATGTTTTTCCTTAAGTAAAAAGTAAGAAAAAAATGTATTCTTGAAAAGAAAGTTATTGGATTTCTTCTTGGAAATGTTCTTAATTCCAAGATAGCTAAACCCTTTTAAATGGCAGTGAGAGAATAAACGAATGAAAGCAATCTGATTGTGAGTCATGGTGGGAGTGTGCTATACAGGGTTCTAGAGTTTAATGGAATGCCATTCCATTCCATTCACTTGTTCCATTAAAAGTGATGTACCGTGGTACTGTAGCTCCTCTCTGCACTTTACAATGAATTTCCATTTTATCATGTAATTACTTACTTATTACCTACTCGTATAGGTAACCAGAATAGAATCAGCACATAAAATAATGATTGAATTTCAATGTAAGGACACTGGGCATTTCATATTTTTAAGTCAGATGACCATTATAGTGTAATTTTACCCAATAATTAATGTCTCTTTTCTCATGCAATCACTGCTTAATCAACTACTTGTAGGCAACCTGAAGTAATATAGTTAGTGTTTAGTGTAATACCCCTCATACAGCTGTCCTGCCATGACTGATTCCTCCAGATGTTGTGCTCCCTGTGTGTAGCCTATATACATGACTCCATGAGGAATGTATACCCCTGGGCCACAGTCAACCACTGGATTAGATCAGCCACTGCATAACATCAGCCACTCGATTAGATCAGCCACTCAATTAAACCAGCCACTCAATTAGATCAACCACTGGATTAGATCAGCCACTGCATTACTTAAGCCACTCGATTAGATCAGCCACTCAATTAGATCAACCACTCGATTAGTTCAGCCACTCGGTTAGATCAGCCACTCGATTAGATCAGACTCGATTAAATCAGCCACTCGATTAGATCAGACTCTCGATTAGATCAGACTCTCGATTAAATCAGCCACTCGATTAGATCAGACTCTCGATTAGACCAGTCACTTCATTTGATCAGCCACTAGATTAGATCAGACTCTAAATTAGATCAGCCATTCAATTAGATCAGACTCTCGTTTAAATCAGCCAATCGATTAGATTAGCCACTCGATTAGATCAGACTCTCGATTAAATCAGCCACTCGATTAGATCAGACTTTCGATTAGATCAGCCATTCAATTAGATCAGACTCTCGTTTAAATCAGCCAATCGATTAGATTAGCCACTCGATTAGATCAGACTCTCGATTAAATCAGCCACTCGATTAGATCAGACTTTCGATTAGACCAGCCATTTGATTAGATCAGCCACTCGATTAGATCAACCACTGGATTAGATCAGCCACTTCATTTGATCAGCCACTAGATTAGACCAGACTCTAAATTAGATCAGCCATTCAATTAGATCAGACTCTGCATTAGATCAGCCACTCGATTAGATCAACCACTCGATTAGTTCAGCCACTCGATTAGATCAGCCACTTGATTAGATCAGACTCTCGATTAGATCAGCCACTCGATTAGGTCGAGTGTCTGATCTAATCTAGTGGCTGATCTAATCGAGTGGCTGGGCGGCCTAGTGGGGTAGCCTAGTGGTTAGAGCATTGGGCATTAACCGAAAGGTTGCTAGATCGAATACGCTAGCCGGCGAGGTCAAAATCTGTCATTCTGCCCCTGAACTAGGAAGTTAACCCACTGTTTGTCAGTTAAGAATTTGTTCTAAACCGACTTGCCTAGTTAAATACAAAAAGATCAATCACTGAATTAGATCAGCCGCTGGATTAGATCAACCACTGCATTAGATCAACAACTGGATTAGATCCGCCACTCGATTAGATCAACAACTGGATTAGATCCGCCACTGGATTAGATCAGCCACTCGATTAGACCAACAACTGGATTAGATCCAGCACTCGATTAGATCAGATTAGATCAACAACTGGATTAGATCTGCCACTGGATTAGATCAGCCACTCGATTAGATCAACAACTGGATTAGATCAGCCACTCGATTAGATCAACCACTGGATTAGATCAGCCACTCGATTTGATCAGCTACTCGATTAGACCAGCCACTCGATTTGATCAGCTACTCGATTAGGTCAGCCACTCGATTAGATCAACAACTGGATTAGATCAGCCACTGGATTAGATCAGCCACTCGATTAGATCAGACTCGATTAAATCAGCCACTCAATTAGATCAGACTCTCGATTAAATCAGCCACTCGATTAGATCAGACTCTCGATTAGACCAGTCACTTCATTTGATCAGCCACTAGATTAGATCAGACTCTAAATTAGATCAGCCATTCAATTAGATCAGACTCTCGATTAAATCAGCCAATCGATTAGATTAGCCACTCGATTAGATGAGACTCTCGATTAAATCAGCCACTCGATTAGATCAGACTCTCGATTAGACCAGCCATTTGATTAGATCAGCCACTCGATTAGATCAACCACTGGATTAGATCAGCCACTTCATTTGATCAGCCACTAGATTAGACCAGACTCTAAATTAGATCAGCCATTCAATTAGATCAGACTCTGCATTAGATCAGACTCTGCATTAGATCAGCCACTCGATTAGATCAACCACTCGATTAGATCAGCCACTTGATTAGATCAGACTCTCGATTAGATCAGCCACTCGATTAGGTCGAGTGTCTGATCTAATCTAGTGGCTGATCTAATCGAGTGGCTGGGCGGCCTAGTGGGGTAGCCTAGTGGTTAGAGCATTGGGCATTAACCAAAAGGTTGCTAGATCGAATACCCTAGCCGGCGAGATCAAAATCTGTCATTCTGCCCCACTCGATTAGATCAGATTAGATCAACAACTGGATTAGATCCGCCACTGGATTAGATCAGCCACTCGATTAGATCAACAACTGGATTAGATCCGCCACTCGATTAGATCAACAACTGGATTAGATCAGCCACTAGATTAGATCAACAACTGGATTAGATCCGCCACTCGATTAGATCAACAACTGTATTAGATCAGCCATTCGATTAAACCAGCCACACGATTAGATCAACCACTGGATTACATAAACCACTGGATTTGATCAACCACTGGATTAGTTCAACCACTGGATTATATCAGCCACTCGAATAGTTCAGCCACTCGATTAGATCAGCCAGTGCATTAGATCAGACACTCGATTAGATCAGACACTCGATTAGATCAGCCACTGCATTAGATCAACCACTGGACAAGATCAGTCACTCGATTAGATCAACAACTGGATTAGATCAACCACTAGATTAGATCAACCACTAGATTAGATCAGTCACAGCATTAGATCAGACATTAGTTTAGTTCAGCCACTTGATTAGATTAACCGCTGGACTAGATCAACCCCTCGATTAGATCAGCCACTCGATTAGATCAGCCACTTGATTAGATCAAACACGCGATTAGATCAGTCACTCGATTAGATCAGCTACTGGATTAGATCAGCCACTCGATTAGATCAGATACTGGATTAGATCAGCCACTCAATTAGATCAGCCCCTCGATTAGATCAGCCCCTCGATTAGATCAGCCACTCGATTAGATCAGCCATTTGATTAAATCAGCCACTCGATTAGATAATTATAGATCATCGATTGTTGTTGGTACGTGAGAGTAGACTGTTTCTGTAGACTGTTAGTCAGACTTCTTTTGGAGCTGCCTTCTTTAGCAAAATGTTACGTTTGACCTTTGAATTAGAAATAAGATTGAAACATGCAGCACTTGAATAACAAGCCAAGGACGGGGCTGGATCACATTCTGATCACATTCGATGCCACTGCTGCCAAAATGGAATATAGGCAATCTGGGTATCAGCCTGCCATTAAATACAACCAGAGTTATCCCAATTTCTACATCGCCTAAGGATGACAGAGCATCTTAAACAACTAGAAGTTTAAGTAACAGTCACTTGACATTGATCAACAGTCTACGGTTCGTCTTATGGATATGCGTGGGTCTGGGATAGAGGGCTTGTGGGTCTGAGGGAGATCTATGGAGCTTTGTTAACAGGAAAGTTTACAGCTACGGGGATCATTAATCTTGATTGTGCCATTTCAGGAAAATGCTGTGGCAGGCCGCGCCTTTTGGACAGGGTTTATTTACAGTCTTGGCTGGGGGCACATCTGACCACTGATATCTAATATTCATTAATGTTGCCTATTGTCTTCCTCCACTACTCCTTTGGTAATTAAATGGTTATAAGAATGGAGTGTTTCCCGGGTGATTAATTATGGTATAAAATTACAGATGCTGCTTCTGGTAAGAGGCCGGTTAATTATTTAACGTCCAATTATACGATCACGACATTGGCCCATGACTTGATGTAAAATACTGTACAATCTGTTTTCTATTTGGCCAGCAAAGCAAGTGAAGAAGATGGGCCTAGTAACTAGCCTGTTGTTCTCTGAGAGTATTTCAATGTTAGAGCCTGTCAAATCAAACTGGTTTACTCTAATAGTAAAGTCTACACTTGTATTCGGCGCATGTGACAAATAATGTTTGATTTGATTTAGTTTTGATTTGATAACTGATTCACGACTTATATTGTTGCTGATTCATTATGTGTTAGAATGTAATGCATTGGTCACGTCTGATCTTTTGACTTACTCACTTCTTGGGGTAAATTGATTCAGTAGTCTGATAATGAACTGGTGTAGAATAATTGTCCCATTTCCACAAATTACAGTATAGTATCACATTTTAGCTTGGAACAGTGAGTTGGAATCTCTGTAATGAGATTTTTATTATGGACACTTGCTGGTTATCTTGGGATTGGACACATTGTGCTATGAATACTTTTTCTGGACAAGGATTTAATGAATCCCTATCAAGAAACCAGAGAACAACTAAATTAATAAGACTAAATATGATTCTGGATAAAGAATAGGATTATCAATTAGTTAAGGTGTACTTTACACTTAAGCAATAAGGCCCAAGGGGGTTTGTGATATACAGCCAATATACCTTGACTAAGGGCTGTTCTTAGGCATAACGCATTGCGGAATGCTAGGATACAGCCCTTAGCCATGGTATATTGGCTCTATATCACAATCCCAGAGGTGCCTTATTGCTACTATAAACTGGCTAACAACGTAGCCTAAAGGTTTTTGAAGCCTCATACTGTCAATTTCATTGCCCTGTCAAGGCACTGTCACCTGTTGCAGTGACTAAACATCACCACAGGAGAGCACTGTGGCTTCATCTGTAAACTCAACCAGCTGGTCTGATCAGGAATAGAAACTTTGCTGAAGTGTCTCATTCCCCCAAAGGAAAGCAGAAAGAGAGAAAAAGAATGGAGCACAAAAGTGGAGGTCGAGGTGATTAAAACAGCATGTCTTAAAAGAAGATGCATGTAAATGTGATATTTTCTTCCTGTGATCCATATGTATTGAGCCAGGAGTGAGTTGGTGGGTGGGAGTCAGGACTCACCGAGAGGTAGCTGATGGCTGAGCGGGGGGATTGGGCCAGCAAGGGCTGCAGTACCTCAGTGGCCTGAGGATCACTGGAAATGCAAATGGAGGGAGGGGAAGGAAGTTAAAGCTTTTAATGACACTAAGCACACACCAGAGACCCGGCTATGCCCGGTGCTCTCCACACTCAGCATATCAAGGACACACCAGCCTCTTCTGTCTTAGCCCCAGCCTGAGCCCAAGCCTGAGAATCTCCTCGGCACGCCTCACATCCTGTCGATCTTTAGTTTTATCCCCGACAAGCATTTCTGACTCCTTTTGCTGAGCAGAGCCGATGACAGGAGACAGATGTGCTCTCTTCGGAGAATAGAGAATCCTGTTTGATGAGCCCTCTGCTCTGCAGGCTGGTAATAACCACAAGAAAACATCATAAAAGAAAGTCAATCTACATAAGAACGGATGGATGTACCTGAAAAGTGTCGTCTTTCTCATTTTCTGTGCTTCAGAGATAAATGTCAATTTGATGTCAGATTTTACTGTCTCTTTCCAACTGTGAGTTCTGTTATTGCTTCTTCGAATGAGAGAACTTGGAAATGAAGGTTAGGCATACTTCATCATGGTACAAGGCCTGAACTTGTAGAGAGGGAATGCATTCAAATGTTCAAACAATCACACAAACAATCAGACCATACTCCAATCTAAATATTTGAGGTTGCTGAAATTTTATAGTAAAATGAATTGAACAATCTTCACATCTCCATCTCTCAGGCAATGTTCCCTCTAAGCTCCGCATGTGCGTGGGCGCACAGCTCACCCGGACAGCCATGCAGAAGAAATATCAGCCCGTGCAGAGAAGCACGAGATTGAACTTCACTCAATTTACTAGTTTCCTTTACTGTGGGAATGTTGATCACATCAATGCAATACTAGCCACTTTCAATGCGACAAACAAAACCCCAATGCAAGAGATTTTGTTGTAGGCAGAACGCATCGCAGTAGGATTCCATTGCATTGAAACACAGGACTCAGTCATACTCTACACAGACCCAGACTGGTGCGGCATAACCAATCAGAGCTACAGTAGGCCTATATGCAAACAGACCATTGCAATATATGGATCTGTGCCATTCACTTTAACTGGACTGTGTTAACAGCATGAGCAGTCGTGAGTAGATGTGCTTGTTTTGAGATCAAAGCGAGAGCTGCATGTAGCCACTTGTGCACATTTGTTAATGTACTTTGCTAGTGAGTGAGTTATTAGCCCAGTTATAGATAATTTGTAGTCAGCAATGGGGGAGTGATTGTTTCCTAGAAATCTATGAAAAGCGAGTCGGTAAAGATATTTTTTTGTCCTAAAGGGGCAGTGTTGTATTTTGAGACAGGCTCGAAAAAGCTAAGTAGCCAATAAGCAGAGGTTAGTTTAATTTGTCTGACGCCCTGTAATAATGGTATGGGAAAAATAATGCATTTGAAAGTTTTTTGTTGTTGCATCAAACAACACAACAACATTTTAAGTCACCTCCTTGTCTAAAGGACACGTGGATAAACCGTTTAATGTGGTTTGCATTTTTCTTCCTAAAAGTCTCATGGAATGTAGGCCTACATTGAACACCACACATTGGCTGCTACTGTTGGCTGAATAACAGCTCTTTCCATTTTAAAATGTTATGGGATGCATTTTCTCCATTCTTTTTTTTTAATTGTAGGCCACTCTTGTAGGTCTACATTATACCCTGGTGTGACAACACACTGTGTCTGTACTGTCTGCGTGTCTACTGTGAGAGACGGGCCCCAGGTGGGATGTTGTCTTGTCTGTGGTTCATTCTGACATAGAGAACACCAGCTCTCCTCTCCCCTGGTTACTGCAACACAGGTGAGCCCACAGCGGTGGCTGAGCCTGTCATTGTCACTAGTATCACCAGGGTTTTACCATTCTTCAGGGTGAAATAATATTTTGTCAGGGAGGGCCAAAAGTTGACTTTTGTCAAAGGGTTTGCCTTCTTGGGTTCTAGGGTTCCATCAGTTCTTCATGATATCTTAGTAAAGTTATTGTATCAGAAAATATGATTCCTTTTTAATCAAATAAGCTTGATTTATTATTTAACTTCTTTTTCCAACACAGGAAAAAAGTGTTAAAATAACTATGTGGTAAAACCATCTGGAGTCTCCTCATGTAGACACCACATTTAAACTAGTTGTGATAACTGTTGTCAGAATTCAACACTCTCCCTTTGACTTCTGCAATGTGTTCTACATCCATGCCCTCTTGGGCACACACAGATCCAACTCTAGCTAACTATAATTTGTTTAGATGTTGATTTATGAACTAATTGCCTCTAATTGCTGCTTAGTAGTACTATTAATCTGAGCCGCCTGCTTCCTGAAGCACATTAGGACACATTTGTATAATTAAGTAATTAGTTAATTTACTGTATATACGAACTATAAAAAGTATGGATGCACTAAGCACTAAGCCCACTTCAGTGCTGCGAGGGTAGCCTTCTGTTGGGATATTCTGAAAGTGTTTGTCTCAGCAGTGTTCTATGTGTCAAAGGTTTTTTTGCAAGCAAAATGTTACATTGCATGTAATGAATTAGAATGGTTGCTTTAAGACAATGGCGTGCTGCCATGCAGTTTGAGTTTGCACCATCACTAATAGATATTTCTGTGAAATGTAATCCTTGTCATGTTCAGCTTTGCAACATCTAGGTCCCAGCTACTGTAGTCCTACAGTTTACTCACCTACACGATACGTTGTTCTTTCTGTGGGCCTTGTAGCTAGTTTCTTATTTTCCATTCGAACTCTGTCTCTCTGTCTCTCAGAGAGGCTGCCATGTCGTTGTCACTGCCAAGCTGTGTCTCATTGTCTGCTAGCGTTGTCATTGTTATTAGTGTTTGGGATAGGACTGTCTGTGGAGGTATGGATAGGCAGACATTCTCTAGGGAGAAGGCGGCAGGCTTTATAATGAGTTGCTCCTCAACGCAAGATGGGCACACCGCCGTCACCGCCACTGGGAGGTAAAGGTGGGCATAGTGCCGCCCGTCACCGGGAGGGAGATGGGAAGTGGCATGTTTGTCACAGGAACACTGGAACACCTTTGGCGTGAGGGCTGGGATCCAACGGTTCCAACGCATCTGTCATAGTCACACCACTCATCTCATCTAACCATTGGAAAGACGGTAATGCTTAGTACCTCACCAAACACAGAATGGATTATTAGTAGTTTATCGGAAAGTGCTTTATTATTATCGTCTTGTATCATAATTAGGAGAGGTGTAGTACAAAAGTAAATGTCCAGCTGCATTGGTTGGAGGACGAGGGGCTGGCTACTGGAGATAACAGTGCTTGGATTAATATTAGTATTATAGGACATTACTTATTGGCTACTGCTGACAGCAGTAATTGGATTAATATTAGTATTATAGGACATTACTTATTGTTAATGGTGTAATAAAATAATGCTGATTATTGCAGCTAATTATTAGAATCAGGTGCGCTAGATTATGGTTAGAGTGAAAACCTACAGGACAGGAGCTCTCCAGCCCTGATCTAGAGTGAGTGTATATTTCACGTGACCCACCACCTGGATATGTTTGATGGCGCCGAAGAGGATGGCTGACGTTTTACATGCTCCTAACCAACTGCGCTATTTTGTTAGGTTTTTTTTGATGACTCACCATGAACTGAAATAAGCTTTTTCCTTTGATGAGTTTGACGAGAAGGATATAATGCTCCCCCGGGAACAGGCCTAAATCCCTGTCATTTGCATGAAGAAAAGACGGAGGAAAAGAGGATGCAGATCGGGCTGCCTTCTGAGAATCTGTAGGCGAGCAAGTAAACTCCCACTGCCCTCCATTCTACTTGCTAACATGCAGTTATTGGAAAATAAAATTGATGACCTACGATTACGATTATCCTATCAATGGGACATTAAGAACTGTTATATCTTATGTTTCACTGAGTCGTGGCTGAACAATAACACAGATAATATAGAGCTGGCGAGATTTTCCATTCACCGGCAAAACAGAGAAGCTACGAGGGGTGGAGGTGTGTGTCTTTTTATCAATAACAACTGGTGCGTGATGTCTAATATTAAAGAAGGCTCGAAGTATTGCTCGACTGAGGTAGACTACCTTATGATAAGCTGTAGACCACACTATCTACCATGAGAGTTCTCATCTATATTATTAGTAGCCGTCTATTTACCACCACAGACCGATGTTGGCACTAAGACCGCACTCAACCAACTCTATAAGGTCATAAGCAAACAATGGCCTTTTGCTCACCCAGAAGTGGTGCCCCTAGTGGCTGGGGACTTTAATGCAGGCAAACTTAAATCAAATTTACCAAATTTTTACCAGGATGTCACACGTGCAACCAGAGGGAAAAAAAATCTATCCTCCTGATTCCTGCTTACAAGCAAAAACTAAAGCAGGAAGTACCTGTGACTTGCTCAATTTGGAAGTGGTCAGATGACACGGATGCTATGCTACAGGACTGTTTTGCTAGCACAAACTGGAATATGTTCCAGGATTCAGCCAATAGCATTGAGGAGTATACCACCTCCGTCATCGGCTTCATCAATAAGTGCATGATGAAGGTAGTCGCCACAGTGACCATACGTACATATCCCAACCAGAAGCCATGGATTATAGGCAACATCCGCATCAAGCTAAAGGCTAGAGCTGCCGCTTTCAAGGAGCAGGACACTAATCCGGACGCTTATAAGAAATCCCGCTATGCCCTCAGAAGAACCATGCAAACCAAGCAATAAGACTGCTGAAAAATGTATCAAATGGCCACCGGACTATTACATTGACACCCCCCCCCCCCCCCCCCCCCCCCATTTGTTTTGCTGCTACTCACTTTTTATTACTGTATCTATGCATAGTCACTTCACCCATACTTACATGTACAAATTACCTCAACTAACCTGTACCCCCGCACACTGACTCGGTACCAGTACCCCCTGCATAGCCTCATTATTGTTATGTTATTGTGTTATATTGTTATTGATTTTTTTTTACTTTAGTTTATTTGGTAATATTTTCTTAGTTCTTTTTTAACTGCACTGTTGGTTAAGGGCTTGTAAGTAAGCATTTCACGGTAAGGTTGTTGTATTTGGCGAATGCGACAAATAAAGTTTGACTTGATTTGGGTTTGGACCTATGCTAGAAAATGGTATATCATACCCTGCAGTTGAGGAACCATGGGAAAGTAATTCTGCATTGAAAGTTGATCCACTTGTTATCCCACCTTTGAGAAAATGGCCCGTGAATGTTTTGGTACACCTGCTGGAGAGCTCTTCTTTGTCTACACCCATTCAGCATCATTCACACCATCTTAAGCTTTAGCCCCACCCATCTCTTTAAGGATTCACATGTGAGGCCATGTGCTAAACAGAGTGAATAAGGTAGTGTAGTAAACAACCAAAGATTTCAAGACTAAAAGTGGTATTGTTCTTAACATTACTGTCTCTGGTAAACACACACTATATAAAATAAAATCTATATTTATTTGTCACATGCACAGGATACAGAAGGTGTAAATAGTACAGTGAAATGGTTACTTGCATAGTGTCTGTTGTTTAGACATGCATTGTAGCTAGCTAGCTAAACAATGAACCACAATCCCAACTCGATTGCCACATTAATAACAACTGGGAACTCGGATATCTCCCACCTCTGACTTCAGGGAGTTCAAAACAACTGGGAACTCAGAAAAAACTAGCTCAGACTGAGAAAAATCTATTTGAACGGTCATCTAACTCGAAGTTCCAAACTCGGGAACGTTGCCCTCTTTCTAGAGCTCCGACTTTCCTACCTGAAGATCACTGACTTCATGATTTATCCTCGTAAGTTCCCAGTTGTTTTGAACACGGCAACACTACCATGCACCATGCATTAATCTGTAGGTAGCTAAAGCTAACCAACTAGTTTAGCTAGTTAGCTAACATTAGGCTACAACTAGCAATGCAAATGGATTTCTGAGATACAAATAATATTACTACACAGATTATACACGTAACGTTAGCTAGCAAGCCAGCCAGCTAATCTTAGCCAGCTAGCTAACAGTACGCTTTAACTTGCAATGAAAACGATTTTAGATTAGAAATGTACAATACTTGAAAATGTAGCTAGACACTTATACATGTACACATGTATGAACCCTTCTCCCTTGTTACCCTTAGTTTGAAGATGTAATCCGGAGACAGGTGTTTTATACGACAGCGTTCTGTATTCTCTTTTTGACTCTCTACATATTTGGCAATCATATCTCTGCTTCCACCGAGCATTCCACTGATTTCAAAACCCGGTTACCTTCTTCCAGGACAACAACACTGTTGATCACCACTTCTTCCTCATCACTGTCATCAGAAGACTGTACAATGTCTGGTGCAATGAAAATGTTTTTGCCTAAGTCAGGGATTTCCTCATCGTCTGATCCATTTTGAGTCAGAGAAAGTCAGCATGACACGATCGTCCTCCAGAAACTGTTTCCCACTAATCTTTGTCTATAACACCGATTAACTTCAGGGCAAGTAATGTTGAAAGCAGTTGCAACACTTAAAAAAAACTCTCTTCAGTTCTTTATGCGTACCCCAGTGGATATTTGTCTTGACTTGGCAAGGGCACCAAGGCCCCTGGCTTGAATCCCTTAACCTTTCCAAGTTACTTTATCGGTGGACATTTTTGCTGATGTCACATCTCCAGCCATAGCCATGTGTTTCTGGCTTTATGTGGCTTTATGTGATGATGATGACGGTCCTCTGGTTTTGTTAGAGAGGTGTGAAGGAGGAGGAAGAGGAGGATGGGTACCCCCATGAAGAAGGCCCCTGCGAAGCCTAGCAGGACCTCGCACACCAGGAGCCATGCCCCGTCATTCAAGCGCCGCAGGTACGGCTGGACAGGAGCCCTCTCCACCACCAGCTCCAGCTCCAGATCACTCCACGTCATGTCCCTCACTGGAATATTTCTGACTGTCATATTTCTTAATGCCAACCAATTAACAACAGCAGAACAACCAATCCCTTTACTGCCAGCCAATCAACAACAGCACAACAACAGATCTCTTACTGCCTGCCAATCAACAAAAGCACAACAACAGATCCCTTTACTGACAGTGACAAACAACAAAAGCACAGGAGAATCAATCCAAATCAGAGGAGAATCAAACACCTGTTTTTGTTTTGTTTTAACTTGGCCTCCATGCCCGTGAGAACTTGGCCTTCGTGCCTGTGAGAATCTCCAGAATATTTTTTGACAGGTGTAATACCCTTGCTAGAACCAAGTATTTAGTTTATTTGTAAAAGTGAATAGGTTGGTTTACTTTTAAGTTTAAGTTTTGACCAATAATGTTGCTTGTTAAGCTGTGGCCAATGGGAGTTGACCTGGTTAACGGGAGGCCTGCGGGGAAAAGAGAGGGAGAGCGACGTCGAGAAAAGGATGGACATTACATTATGACCGTTGGTGAAGATTAATTATAAAGGAAGACGATAAAAATAGAACAAGACCCATACCTACTGAGTTTTGAAGGGAAATACCAATTTTATTTTATAAGAGAGTTGTTATAATTTTGTTAAGAAAGACTTTGTTAAGTAAAGACTGAAGCTACCGTCTCATCATGGAGGTATTTGACAGCCTTGAGGTCAGCCTAGCATCATGTGACACCGAGAGATAATTGCTTGGGAAAGATTAATGAGTTCATGTTCCCATGGGATATTGGTTACTGCTAAGGAGTACTGTCTGCATTGATAACAGTACTTGCTGTGGATCTTGTGAGGAAACCTGCACAGAACTGCCATACTTGGCTGAGATAATATCTACGAGTAGTGAGTAACCACAACGGTGGGGTGATTCGGGACTTTATGTGTGTAGTCGTTTTTTTAGCTCCAACGCGCGCCAATGGGTTAAGCAAGCTTTTAAATAATTGGGACAGGGGTTATGCATGACTAATTGGGGTTTATTATTTTTGTTATTTTGATGTGGTGCTTTGAAAATGTAATAATACACATCTTGAACCTTATGTATGTTGCCTTGATGGAGTCATTTACTATTTCAATTTAATTTAATGCATGGGAAAGCATATCCTTATACAATAACAAATATCTATAATCATTCCAACTGAAGTTAATACCCTAATTGTCATTACCCTAGATAGTTTACAATAGGGATTCTTATTGGAGATGTCCTTCTCACCTAACATCCCATGCTGTTGATATATTCTACGCAAGTTAATATCGTGAGATTCAAATTCGAGCCTGGTGAGAGGGTTACACATGTGATAATTGCATTTTTGAATTAGCAAGTGCCCTGGGAAAAGTAGTTAGTCAAAGTGAGGTGTCAGGGGAAACATCAGGTTGATGCTGATTATTAGTAATACACTGCATTCGGAAAGTATTCAGGACCCTTGAACTTTTCCACATTTTGGTTACATTAAAATTGATAAAATATTTATTTTTCCCTCATCAATCTACACACAATACCCCATAATAACAAAGACAAAACCCAGATTTTTAGAAATGTTGCGAATGTATTCAAAACAAAAAACAGCAATAACTTATTCAAATAGGTATTCAGACCCATTGTAATTAGACTTGAAATTGAGCTCAGGTGCATCCTGTTTTCATTTATCATCCTTGAGGTGTTTCTACAACTTTATTAGAGTCCACCTGTGGTAAATTCAATTGATTGGACATGATTTGGAAAGGCACACACCTGTCTATATAAGGTCCCACAGTTGACAGTGCATGTCAGAGCAAAAACCAAGCCATGAGGTCGAAGGAATTGTCCATAGAACACCGAGACAGGATTGTGTTGAGGCAAATATCTGGGGAAGGGTACCAAAACATTTCTGCAGCATTGAATATCCCCAAGGACACAGTGGACTCCATCATTCTTAAATGGAAGAAGTTTGGAACCACTAAAACTCTTCCTAGAGCTGGCCGCCCGGTCTAACTGAGCAATCGGAGGAGAAGAGCCTTGGTCAGGGAGATGACCAAGAATCTGAAGGTCACTCTAACAGAGCTCCAGAGTTCCTCTGTGGAGATGGGAGAATCTTCCAGAAGGAAAAAACATCTCTGCAGCACTCCACCAATCAGGCCTTTATTGTAGAGTGGCCAGACGGAAGCATCTCCTCATTAAACGACACATGACAGCCCGCTTGGAGTTTTCCAAAAGGCACTTAAAGGACTCTCAGACCATGAGAAACAAGATTCTCTGGTCTGATGAAACCAAAATTAAACGCTTTGGCCTGAATTCCAAGCGTCATGTCTGGAGGAAACCTGGCACCATCTCTACAATGAATCATGGTGGTGGCAGCATCATGCTGTGGGGATGTTTTTCAGCGGCAGGAACTGGAAGACTAGTCAGGATCGAGGGAAAGAAGAATCGAGCAAAGTACAGAGAGATCCTGGATGAAAACCTGCTCCAGAATGCCCAGGACCTCAGACTGGGGCTAAGGTTCACCTTCCAACAGCACAATGACACTAAGCACACAGCCAAGACAACGCAGGAGTGGCATCGGGACAGGTCTCTGAATGTCCTTGAGTAGCCCACCCAGAGCCCAGACTTGAACCCGATCGAACATCTCTGGAGAGACCTGAAAATAGCTGTGCATAGACGCTCCCCATCCAACCTGACAGAGCTGGAGAGGATTTGCAGAGAAGAATTCAGGTGTGCCAAGCTAAGAATTCAGGTGTGCCAACCTCATAAATGTTAAGTCCCCATATTTGGTCAAGGCTATAATTGCTGACAAAGATACTTCAACAAAGTACTGAGTAAAGGGTCAGAATACTTATATACAGTGGGGCAAAAAAGTATTTAGTCAGCCACCAATTGTGCAAGTTCTACCACTTAAAAAGATGAGAGAGGCCTGTAACTCTCTGATGGTACTCCACCACATACTTCTTCAGGTGTTTGTCCTGGTTGGTGTTCTTCCCCACGTCTGAAAGAACATCAGAGCATTGGTGCTTTGAATGATTAAACATTCCTGTCTGTAATATATGACGGAACTGATAACTGGAGTGCCTGTACAGATACACTACTGCCCTAAATGTTTACATTAAGAATCACAGAAAACATCCTATCAAAAAATGATTTTGCTGAAAATAATATACTTTTTGTATCTTAGATTTTTCTGGCAATTCTCACATAGAAACTTCATTGGGGGGGAAGGATGTTTGATTTTTTTTGAGAAAATCATGATTAAAGTGGCCATTGCAGGCCCTTTTTAGACCTATACACTTAGAAAAACAGGTTCCAAAAGGGTTCTACTTCTGTCCCCTTAGGATAACCATTTTTTTTGTTCCAGGTAGATCCTTATTTTTGTTTCAGTTAGAACCCTCAGTGGAATGGTTTTTACATATAACCCCAAAGGATTCTACCTGGAACCAACAAGGGTTTTTCAAAGCATTCTCCTATGGGGACAGCCAGTGCTATCTCGAACCCTTTTAGGTTCTAGATAGCACCTAGAGTGTTCGTGCCTTCTCTTACACCCAATGATCCGTGAACCGTATATGATAGGGACAACATCTTGGTGTCATTATACTCCTTATAGTGTGCTCTAAAATATGGAGTATCTTTACATTCGGAAATACAATCTACACATTAATTTATTCAACATTAAAATTATGAATATTCCTATCTCAAAATGACCTTTTTTTATTTAGTTTATTTTTAGAAATATTGTTTTAAACAATATACTCTACAAGTACATCACAATCCCAGAGTGGGTTCTCTGCTACTTTTAAAGGTCTGATACATTTTATGAGCACCACCAACACAGTACATAGGAAAATGGATTCAAAGGGAACTCCCTTTGCTGGTGATTTGCTGAATGTGCAATCCTACAGATTGGCTGTGATTGGTTAATGACCTATAATGTCAATTTCTAGGCATACAGTTTATAATTTAAATATGTCTGAAAAACAGTACTTTTGAGATATGAATAATATTTGTAATGTTGAATGAATTAATGTTAACATTATTTCAGAATATAGCTGTACTCCATATTTGAGAGTACACTATAAGCAGTATAATGACACACCAATGTGTTGTCTTTACCAAGCATGGTTCACGAAAACAGGGTCTTACAGGAGGCAGGTATAGGCCTAAAATGGCCACTTTCATCATGATTTTCCCAAAAATTGTTTGTGATAAAATGTACAAAGCATGGTAAACATCCTTCATCTCAATTAGGTTTGGATCTGTGATACCAAAAATATTTTTTAAATCGCTTAAAATCGCACCAACATGTCTCTCTCTCTCTCTCTGTCTCTCTCTCTCTCTGTCTCTCTCTGATGATGAAAGGAGCAGATGGTTCATAGTGAATGTGGTGTCACTCCACCGAGTTCTCTGTCAGATCATTTACACCACCTCGGATCCATCGGTATTCAACTGTGGAGTCTCTTCCAAACTGGACCCCACCACATGCCAGAGACAGGCATTGTGCAAAATATACAATTTTTAAAAATTATAATTAAAACGGATCTTGTTGTTATGAAGTAATTATGTAGACATTGTCATTGAAGCCTTGTTATGCGAAACCATGTCCAAATCAAATGTTCAACTTAACGTATTATGTTGTTCTACTCTGGCAACTGAATCCCATATCTTTGATGACTGCTTTCAATGAGACATCATCAGTGCTGTGTCTGTGTCATCTGAACGGCATGGCTGTCTGTCAATCTGTCAGTCTGTGTCTGACCTATGGCGATGTCCGTCCGCCCAACGTGTTGCAGGCCGCGAGACAGCCTGTCGTAGTACATCTGTTCTCCGTGCTTCAGCAGCCAGTCTGCCAGAGTTGTCCGGCACTGAGCCTCCCTGTCCCTCTCTGGTAAACACACAGCAAATGTCTGTCAGACAGCAGGCCGAGCCACACTGCTGCAGCTAACTAGGAACAGGCAAACAGAGCAGGACACAGGGGGAACAGACCGCTCACTCTCCTCTGAGTCCCCACAGACTGGGATAAACAACAACGTCATTGAGTGGCTCATTTTGTGATATACCCACATTAGTGTTGTGATAGAGCAGAGCATGCTGTGTATTCAGCTACATTTACATTTGAGTCATTTAGCAGATGTTCTTATCCAGAGTGACTTACTTAATTCATCTTAATTAAGATAGCTAGGTGAGACAACCACATATCACAGTCACCCTTTGATTTCTGCGTTGCTCTAAGACTCCTTTCAATACATAGAAATGTGTCAAAGTATGGTAAATGTATGGTGTAGACACAGTTGAGTTTGCAAAGTGTATCATCTGAGCTAATGGTTGTGATGTACTGTCAGCGTTGCAGTACCTGTGTCTGTCTTGTCTCTCTTCTGGAGGTCCAGCTGGTTGTTCTCCAGCGAGAGACGGTCCAGCTGCTGAAAGATGTTCTGGGTGGGACAGGGAAGGGAGGTGGTCCTCACACTCCCTGGAGTTCAGCAGCTCCACCAGACGACCCAGCTGGTGAACACCCTTGTCCTCTGCCACTGTGGAGGTGCGTTGGAGTGCATAGGGGGGGGCATGATGCATTAATACTATGCTATGATATAACCATTGTGACAATGCCTACAGGTATGTCATTACGGGAACAGATTTGACTAAATCTAGTGCTAATTATCATCATGTCAGGTAGGGGTATAACTTGCTACCAATTAGAAACTACTCTACGTGTGACAATAACTAATTTCCCTCGCCTTTACAATGACAATTAAATAGAGTCATTATAACTGAAGACGAGTTTTCCAAGAGATTTTCTCGTTAGCACGGTACCAGGCGTTTGGAACATTTTAGGTTCTAGCCTGTCTTCCCCTAGGCTCGGGCTGGGGCTCAGGAGGAGCAGGAAGAGAAGTGAAAGAGCTCCCCTGACTGGCATGATTATTCTAGCAGTACTAGTACTAGTCCACCTGACCGTGCTGCTGCTCCAGTTTCAACTGTTCTGCCTTATCATTATTCGACCATGCTGGTCATTTATGAACATTTGAACATCTTGGCCATGTTCTGTTATAATCTCCACCCGGTACAGCCAGAAGAGGACTGGCCACCCCACATAGCCTGGTTCCTCTCTAGGTTTCTTCCTAGGTTTTGGCCTTTCTAGGGAGTTTTTCCTAGCCACCGTGCTTCTACACCTGCATTGCTTGCTGTTTGGGGTTTTAGGCTGGGTTTCTGTACAGCACTTTGAGATATCAGCTGATGTACGAAGGGCTATTTAAATACATTTGATTTGATTTTATACTAGTGTCCAGTCCACTTACAGTGCAGGAGGTGCTCCCTGGCTACAGTAGAAGCTATTTTCAAACCATTGCAGTGATCCAGAAATCATAGTCACAAGACACTGGAACAAACCTTCTCTGTTTTATGTAGGAACTGTTCAATACAGTATGAGAGAACGAGTCTGTCAATGGTGATTGGCATTTTGTTCACAACACAGAACATTAAGCTATTCATGTTTTGTTGTTGTTTGGTGTCCACCTTCGCATTAGACAGGAAAACAGGCAGTTGATTACTTTATCAATCACATTCCTGCTTCAGCAAAGCCAGTACTCTCCTGTTATGTGTGTTTTTGTGTGTTTGACAGCCTAGCATTGCTGTCTCTGTGTAAAATAACATTGTACACGAAAGCCTGCCGTCGTTTAGTTGCTCAGACTCTGTTTGAGGCCTACAGAAAATGCTTCCATGCTAATGAGAGCAGGAGGGTGCATTTATTGTTATAATGAGAGGAGACACAGGGGTAACCCTGGGCTGAATATCTGTTTCTTTGCTTTTTGGATTCATTTTTTTGTTTTTTAATTTAGAAACTCTCCGAAGGGGAATTGATTAAACGGCAACAAAAAAAAAGAAATGCCACTGCTGTAGCAAAGGGTACAGGTTAAAACAGATGGAATGCTTTGCTTTATCCCAAATACTGTTGAACATAAAAGCTTTAGCCTGACCAGGTCTGGTGGAAAACCTACAGCTACTGAGTTTGAGCTCAGAGAACACATTACTCTGTGAAAGACCAACGATTACGTATGAGACTTGTTCCACTACAGTTCACTATATAAGGACACATTTTGATTGGGTTTGAAATATAATAATGAAAAGACAAATGACAACAGGGAGGGATGCTGCAACCCACAGCACACCAGTGGGTCAGAGGACATTAAATGGTTGTGTTCTACTTTCACTCTATGGCTGCGTTCCAAATGGCATCCTATTCCCCATAGGGGAGAGTGGGATAAGTTGAGCAAACAGGGTAAGTTTAGCCACCTTGCTTCTAGGAAACCATACACAAAATGAATAATTTGACCACAAATTTAGGAAGAGGTCATCATTTCATGGAGTCTGTGAAGGAAGAAACCACATGGAAAACGTGATAAGCAAGTTGCGTCCAAAAAACAGATTTTCACCAAGTCAAATGTATTTATTGTGTTAGAGGTTTCATGATGCTTGTATCTAAACCAAAGTAGATCAGATAACATTGTACATTTCATCAGTTGGGTCTCTATAACTTTCAATATGAGGTCTTAAACCTAGCATGAAAGTACATATTTGTAGCTATGTGGGCTAATGTAGTCAAAATGTTTGCCTTGGGGTAAGTGGAGCCAGGGGCCATAGGGTAAGTTGAGCCAGGGGCCATGGGGTAAGTTGAGCCAGGGGCCATGGGGTAAGTTGAGCCAGGGGCCATGGGGTAAGTTGAGCCAGGGGCCATGGGGTAAGTTGAGCTAGGGGCCATGGGGTAAGTTGAGCCAGGGGCCATGGGGTAAGTTGAGCCAAGGGCCATGGGGTAAGTTGAGCCAGGAGCCTTGGGGTAAGTTGAGCCAGGGGCCATGGGGTAAGTTGAGCCAGGGGCCATGGGGTAAGTTGAGCCAAGGGCCATGGGGTAAGTTGAGCCAGGGGCCATGGGGTAAGTTGAGCCAGGGGCCATGGGGTAAGTTGAGCCAGGGGCCATGGGGTAAGTTGAGCCAAGGGCCATGGGGTAAGTTGAGCCAGGGGCCATGGGGTAAGTTGAGCCAAGGGCCATGGGGTAAGTTGAGCCTGGGGCCATGGGGTAAGTTGAGCCAGGGGCCATGGGGTAAGTTGAGCCAGGGGCCATGGGGTAAGTTGAGCCAAGGGCCATGGGGTAAGTTGAGCCAGGGGCCATGGGGTAAGTTGGGCCATGGGGTAAGTTGAGCCAGGGGCCATGGGGTAAGTTGAGCCAGGGGCCATGGGGTAAGTTGAGCCAGGGGCCATGGGGTAAGTTGAGCCAGGGGCCATGGGGTAAGTTGAGCTAATGGTTGAGGGGAAAGGGGGATACCTAGCTAGTTGTACAACTGAATGCCTTCAACTGAAATGTCTCTTTCGCATATAACCTAACCCTTCTGAATCAGAGAGGTGCGGCGGGCTTCCTTAATTGACATCCATGTCTTCGGCACCCAGGGAACAGTGGGTTAACTGCCTTGCTCAAGGGCAGAATGACAGATTTTTACCTTGTCAGCTCAGGGATTCGATCCATCAACCTTTCCGTTAATGGCCCAATGCTGGTTAGAGCTCAACTTGCCAATGCAATTGTACAGTGGGGCAAAAAAGTATTTAGTCAGCCACCAATTGTGCAAGTTCTCCCACTTAAAAAGACGAGAGGCCTGTAATTTTCATCATAGGAACTATGACAGACAAAATGAGAAAAAAAATCCAGAAAATCACATTGTAGGATTTTTAATGAATTTATTTGCAAATTATGGTGGAAAATAAGTATTTGGTCACCTACAAACAAGCAAGACTTCTGGCTCTCACAGACCTGTAACTTCTTCTTTAAGAGGCTCCTCTGTCCTCCACTCGTTACTTGTATTTATGGCACCTGTTTGAACTTGTTATCAGTATAAAAGACACCTGTCCACAACCTCAAACAGTCACACTCCAAACTCCACTATGGCCAAGACCAAAGAGCTGTCAAAGGACACCAGAAACAAAATTGTAGACCTGCACCAGGCTGGGAAGACTGAATCTGCAATAGGTAAGCAGCTTGGTTTGAAGAAATCAACTGTGGGAGCAATTATTAGGAAATGGAAGACATACAAGACCACTGATAATCTCCCTCAATCTGGGGCTTCACACAAGATCTCACCCCGTGGGGTCAAAATGATCACAAGAACGGTGAGCAAAAATCCCAGAACCACACGGGGGGACCTAGTGAATGACCTGCAGAGAGCTGGGACCAAAATAACAAATCCTACCATCAGTAACACACTACGCCGCCAGGGACTCAAATCCTGCAGTGCCAGAAGTGTCCCCCTGCTTAAGCCAGTACATGTCCAGGCCCGTCTGAAGTTTGCTAGAGAACATTTGGATGATCCAGAAGAAGATTGGGAGAATGTCATATGGTCAGATGAAACCAAAATATAACTTTTTGGTAAAAACTCAACTCGTCGTGTTTGGAGGACAAAGAATGCTGAGTTGCATCCAAAGAACACCATATCTACTGTGAAGCATGGGGGTGGAAACATCATGCTTTGGGGCTGTTTTTCTGCAAAGGGACCAGGACGACTGATCCGTGTAAAGGAAAGAATGAATGGGGCCATGTATCGTGAGATTTTGAGTGAAAACCTCCTTCCATCAGCAAGGGCATTGAAGATGAAACGTGGCTGGGTCTTTCAGCATGACAATGATCCCAAACACACCGCCCGGTCAACGAAGGAGTGGCTTCGTAAGAAGCATTTCAAGGTCCTGGAGTGGCCTAGCCAGTCTCCAGATCTCAACCCCATAGAAAATCTTTGGAGGGAGTTTAAAGTCTGTGTTGCCCAGCAACAGCCCCAAAACATCACTGCTCTAGAGGAGATCTGCATGGAGGAATGGGCCAAAATACCAGCAACAGTGTGTGAAAACCTTGTGAAGACTTACAGAAAACGTTTGACCTCTGTCATTGCCAACAAAGGGTATATAACAAAGTATTGAGATAAACTTTTGTTATTGACCAAATACTTATTTTCCACCATAATTTGCAATTTGCATAAAAAATCCTACAATGTGATTTTCTGGATTTTTTTCTCTCATTTTGTCAGTCATAGTTGAAGTGTACCTATGATGAAAATGACAGGCCTCTCTCATCTTTTTAAGTGGGAGAACTTGCACAATTGGTGGCTGACTAAATACTTTTTTGCCCCACTGTAAGTGTTTTCTTTCCAGGCGTAATGCAAGGCATTATCCCTGGGATATTTGTATTTGTTTTATTTCACCTTTATTTAACCAGGTAGGCCAGTTGAGAGCAAGTTGCGACATGCAACCTGGCCAAGATAAAGCAAAGCAGTGCGACAAAAACAACAACACAGAGTTACATATAAACGTACAGTCAATAACACAATAGAAAAGAAAAAGGAACAAATCTGTGTGCAATTGAAGACAAGTATGGAGGTAGGCAATAACTAGGCCATAGAGGCGAAATAATTACAATTTAGCATTAATACTGGAGTGACAGATGTGCAGATGATGATGTGCATGTAGAAATACTGTGGTGCAAAAGAGCAAGAGGGTAAGTAATAATATGGGGATGAGGTGGTTGGGTGTGTTATTTACAGATTGGCTATGTACGGGTACAGTGGTAAGCTGCTCTGCTAGCTGATGCTTAAAGATAGAGAGGGAGATATAAGACTCCAGCTTCAGTGATTTTTGCAATTCTGGAACTGGAAGGAAACTGGGAACTGGGAAATAAAGATTGACATGGTTTTAACAAGGTAGTGGTAATATTATATTCAGTACAGACATTTTTAGGCGGCTTAACTCTGAACCTGTACCAGGGAAAGTTGTGCTAGGAGACCACTTTTTTGGACAAGCTATGTTTTCAAAACTGTAATGTTTGTTAGAAAGAATAATATATTTCCCTTGACAGAGTAAAACATTTCTCAACTTACCCCACTCTCCCTTATAGTGGACTACTTTTGACCAGGGCCCATAGGGCTACTGTCAAAAGTAGTGCACTATGCAGAAATCAGGGTGCCAGTTGGCATTTAACTGATGCATTCAGAGATGCATCTCAAGTAGTGTTACATTTGTAATCATTGTTTTGCGGGAAGGTTAGTCTGGGTAGCACATTCTGAATAGATAATAGAAATAGGCAGTTACTCTGAGGCCTCTCAGCTCAACTTCATTGGCTGAACTTTAGCATTGTGTGTTTGTGTGTGGGCTGGTCTCAGATGGTCCATATCAGCTGATGAAAAAACATGTTGTGGCATTGAGATCTGGTGTGTTACACCAAAGTGCGTGGGTGCTGTAAATCGCTGAATGTAAATTTGTGGAAATGTTTTTGTGTAGCTCTTGCAAAAAGGACAGGATCAGAGACAAAATACATTTAGGCCATTCAGCAAACAAAGAGATGGAATAAGAATTTGAATCAGATTGCAAAACATTTACATTTATGATGAAGATTAAATTAGCAATCAATCAACCAAATGCATTTATAAAGCCCCTTTTACATCAGCAGTTGTTGTAAAGTGCAATGACATTCCTCCCAGAGCACGATCAATGATACACAATCCATGTTTTCCATTGATATTGTTAGGTGTAAATGATTAGACTTATTACTTATTACTTTTCTTGCAGCAGCACTTTGGAAATGGACTCATTTGCTCAGTAAGGTTGTGAGGTTCGAGTTCCATGTCTCTTACACTTCACTTCACTGAAATCTGTTTAGATAAAGATACAGACTCCGGTGGAATGAAGGATAGAATGCACAGAATGTTCTTGCAGATACAGTAGGGCTCCAGCAGTCTGAAATAAAATAAACAAAAGTTGTGTCAAATGAACAATTGAGGTAACTTTGTTTAGGCTAGTTAACACATTTCATTATCCCTCCCTCTCTCCTATTATGGAGAACAAAACTGCAGAAACACACCCTTTCTCACTGCTTCTGGATTATGCACAAACGCTGAGATTAGAGGGTTGGAAAGCTTGGCCTGGCACCAGGGAGCTGCTGCATGTAGAGCCCTGAGTGATTTGTGACTCCAATCAGTAGGTGAAGGGGGGTTGGGGTGAAGGGGGTGAGGTTGTGGGGGTGGCAGGGACAGGGAATGGAGCAGAGCAGTGCAGGGAGTGTAATTTGGCCTCTCCCTATCAGCATGAGTCTGCTCTAGAGCGAGGCCAGACCTGTCCTGTAACTGCTCTAGGGCTCCAGGGCTCCAGGCATGCAAGGAGCAGAACCTGGCCTCTTTCTGGCACACAATCACAGGCCTGCCTGAGTGCTTGCTCTGGTTGGATCTGTCATCTCTCACAAAGCCCTGCCACCTCCAAGGCGCTCCCCACCACCGCTGCCCCTGAGCCCCCTCCTGAGGAAACCAAACACCCTCAACACCATCACCGTCCCTCTACTGCTTCGCACACCAGCTTAGGAGCTTCGATACTGATCCCCCTCCCTCCCTCCCTCCCACACACACATACGCACACAAACACACACACACCCATGCGCACACACACATACACCCATGCACACACCCATGCACACACACACACACACACACACACACACACACACACAAACACACACACACACACACACACACACACACACACACACACACACACACACACAAACAACTCCTCAGGTTATAATGTACCATTTGTGTTAATTATATGGAGATTGTTAGATTAGTATCACATTTTTATTATGTGTTTTCAGTCACCTCCTTTCTAATGAGCTGTTATTCCATAAAAATATGTCATTTCTCCACAGCATTGAATTGCATGAAATCCATGATTCTGCTATGATTATGAAGATATCTGCAAACAAATTATTTTCCAATTCTACACTACTTCCAGATAAAAACAAGATTGAAATAGCATGGAGGAGTTTTTAAGACTTTTCACACTTTCAACATTGCTAATTAATATAGATATTTCACTCACCTCACTCAGCTTGCTGGTGTTTTAGTCCACACCTTCAGTAGATGAACGCAGAAGCGAAAACCAAATGATGAAATTAGTTAGAGAACAGCCAAAAAATCTTCTCACACAAACAGATGCAAACAGAAACTGAATACAAAAGAGTGACGTTACCAATGGAACAAAATAGAATCTTTCTTCAGACTGACTTTACTTCTCTACCTGACTCAGGTAACGCTATTTTAGAGGCCCAGCATCGACCAATGGGATATCAGCCCCCCAAATAAGGCCTAACCCCCACCCTCCTCTCCGTTATAGAGGAGCCACACCCTTCTATGTGGTATTGTTTACCAGTCTATTCTCATTATGCTACACCTCTGGATTCCTGGAATCTTTAATTAAAAAATGGAAAATTGAGACATTGTATTGAATATTGAATGAATAGTACCCAGGGCTTAGGGCCATATATTTGATCGGTTCTGTTTGTGCATCGTAGTAATGTAGAGCTCTGCTCATTGTAGTAATGTAGAGCTCTGCTCATTGTAGTAATGTAGAGCACTGTTCATCGTAGTAATGTAGAGCTCTGCTCATCGTAGTAATGTAGAGCTCTGCTCATCATAGTAATGTAGAGCTTTGTTTATCGTAGTAATGTAGAGCTCTGCTCATCAAGGTAATTTAGAGCTTTGTTCATCGTAGTAATGTAGAGCTCTGCTCGTCGTAGTAATGTAGAGCACTGTTCATCATGGTAATGTAATCGTAGTATTGTAGAGATCTGCTCATTGTAGTAATGTAGTGCTCTGCTTATCGTAGTAATGTAGAGCTCTGTTCATCGAAGTAATGTAGAGCTTTACTCATCGTACAGTTGTAATGTAGAGCTCTACTCATCGTACAGTCGTAATGAGCTCTGCTCATCGTTGTAATGTAGAGCTCTGCTTATCGTACAGTTGTAATGTAGAGCTCTACTCATCGTACAGTTGTAATGTAGAGCTCTGCTCATCGTACAGTCGTAATGTTCATTGTAGTAATGTAGAGCTCTGCTCATTGTAGTAATGTAGAGCTCTGCTCATCGTAGTAATGTAGAGCTCTGCTCATCATAGTAATGTATAGCATTGTTCATTGTAGTAATGTAGAGAACTGTTCATCATGGTAATGTCATCGTAGTAATGTAGAGCTCTGCTCATCGTAGTAATGTAGAGCTCTGCTCATCGTAGTAATGTAGAGCTCTGCTTATCGTACAGTTGTAATGTAGAGCTCTACTCATCGTACAGTCGTAATGTAGAGCTCTGCTTATCGTAGTAATGCAGAGCTAAGCTCATCGTAGTAATGTAGAGCTCTGCTCATCATAGTAATGCAGTGCTCTGCTCATCGTAGTAATGTGCTGCTGAAACTCTGCTCATTCTGCTCCTTCCCATCAGAGTATATCACTCTCCTCATTAAACTGGTTCTTTTGTGTTGTAATCCACGGCTTCCCTGTACCCGCATGAATTCTCATAGCAAAATTGGAGAGATAATTGCATAGGGTTTGTTAAAAGGAATAATTTGTGTCATCGTAATTAACGACAACCATGACTGTTCAAACGCTTAGCGGCATTTATCCCCTAGAATTACTATAATCCACATATAAATGGGATATTAACATACTAATTCAACAATAGAGTTCTTTTTCATGCAGGCTTTGGTTTATTGTAATGTCCAGTTTAATAACTTTTCAATTTCAGCAGCAACTAACTTCATAGAAATATAGAACATTCTGGCAACTTCTTGGTAACATTACCAGCGAACTCTACAGCTCTAACTCCTCCTCTCAAACTTAGTGAAATGGGGCGACACCCGACAACATCCCTCACTCTTAAAGGGCTGTGGCTCCCTGAAAGGAATTCCACCCCCAGACAATGGTGGGAACAGGGGGAGCACAGGGGGATGGAAGAGGAAGCGATGGAGGAGGAGGGGGACAGTTCTAACACATTCCTGAGTTCTATATGCACCAAGCCTCAGCTGACAATATATTTCTCTTGAGAGAGCACATTCATTTGAGACCAATCTTCTTTTTATGTGATTTTATTGACAAGGACACCAATATCTTTGAGTTATGGGCTGTGTTGTTCTCCTCAGACAGGCACACTCTGGGGTAGTGTGGGCCTGCTAGGCCTGGACAGGGACAGCTTTAATGGTCCTGGTCAAAAGTAGTGCACTACATAGGTAATAGGGGCCATTTGGGATGCATACTGGTGCTTTTCAGGGTAATCTCGAGAAGTGACAGGTGAAAAAGGAGCCTGTAAAAGCTCTCCGATTAGAGATAACTCTGTCTCGCTTTTTACCACAAGAACAAATAGTTCACAGCACCACAGAACATAACTACATGGTGTAGAGAAGCAAGGCATTGGTCAGTGGACAGACACTGAGGTTGGGCCTTTGCTTTCCCCCTCTCTTGATGACCTCAGTGATGATTCTGTAACGTTGGGGAGTCGTCCCAGATCAAATGAGATAAAATAGCTCAGGTGTTACCATAGGGGATAGGGGGTGGAGGTATGCATAGGGAAAGTCAGCAGAACAGTGTTGCCTATAGAACGAAAAGCTTTGTAGAGCATTTTGAAAAGAAGGGTTACATTACATATAGGAGATACTTTCTCATGATGTGCATATCATGGGTAAGCTAGAAAAATATGAGTAAATCCTGCTTTCATATCAACCCCATGGCTGATAATACAGCTTGTGACAGCACACATTAAGTTGTGCTGCGTAGTCACCTAAATGTATTAATATTGTTTTTTTAATGTTTTATTTCACCTTTATTTAACCAGGTAGGCTAGTTGATATCTCATTAGAAGGTAGAGAAGGTAGAGTAGAAGTTAAAGTAAAGTGGAAGGTTAGTGTTTAGATTGAGATGGCGTGGCAATTTCACAGTCCTCCTATGGCTGTTTAAACGATCCCATTGGGTTGAACCCACTCATGTTTGTGAGTTGTTGGATGGCATTACTCCATGCTTAGGGCAACATCCTACCACAGACTGACGCTGTATAAAGGTCAGAAGTTAACCCCAAGGTGTCATCAGCTCTTTGTCCTTTTAGCAACCTTTGTTTTGGAGTACCACAGAATAGACCAAATAGAATATTGGTCAACTCCTACATCCATCAATGTTTCCAGAGAAAATCTGTTGTTTACTTGTCCAGAGGAAGCTTGACAGAGTTTAGGGATGACGGCAAGCCTGGTCAGTGGCAAGGGAACACAGCCATTGATAGCAGTGCCTGGTGAGGAGTGATGAGGAGGACACGTTGTTACTGTATAGTAATGATTCAGACCTAGTTGACATGTTGGTCCATAGAACATGATGTGTCTTAGCAACAGCGTTCAGTGTTTGGGTGGCTTATTTCTCTTCAAATAACAAGCAGGATTCATTGAAAGCCTGGAAGGAAGGTGTTTGTTATTCATTTGATTTAGGGAGAGCACTGACCCACAGACCCACAGAGAGTGAGCGAGAGAGATGACGAGAGAGACAGAGAGAGATGTGTGTGTGTTTGTGAGAAAGAAAGAAAGAGAGAGAACGAAAGAGAAGGAGATGTGAGGACTGAGGAGATGGTGGATTTCAGCACTGCCATGCCATGAAGGCAACTCCCTCCAAAGTAAAGGCTGTGTCTGAACATGCTACAGTCAGGAAAGAATGTGAGCAGAGCCCTTCAGGCAGTGAGTACTGAGAATGGCTTATGTAAAGCCTCTCTATCACTCTGAAGCCACACACTGATATGTAAAAGTGCACTGTGTCAAAAGTAGTGTCTAGATCTTTTAGATACTGTGTACTAAGAAAATCATACCAATTGAATAGTTATGTAATGAGTGATGTACTGCAGTTCTTTTAGATGAGGCTATCCTGTTAAAGGGGCCATGGCAAAAATATTTTCTTAAAAAAGGACAATGAAAGGACAATACATGGTATCTCTATCTGAATCTTCTAGTTCTTCCATTACAATAGGCTTGAATAGTGAAGACCTAATCCAAAACCACACCTCCAACATCATTAAACAAGTCCACTCAGGAATAATTAGTCAGATCACAGAGTGTCTAAGCATTAGTGGCTAGTTTGTATCAACTACCTTCACTAAAACCACTGCAAAGGTTTTGCCTGCAAACTGTGTAGTTCTGGCTTGTCTGCCACATGGTTTGTTGGGAGAGCTGTCTGTCTTCACTTATGGAAGTTGCCAAAATAATCCGTCATTGAAACCAGACCCTAATCACTGTTGCCTGGGTAGGGTTTTGAAGACGACTGGGCTTATGGGGGCTCGGCCCTGTCCATAGTCTTTAACCTGGACCCCTGCTGCTGCATTTGCCCCCTCTCTCCCCCCTCTCTCTCTCCTTTCTCTTTCATCTCTATCCTCTCTTTCCTCTGTCCTCTCTCTCCCCTCTTTCTCCCCTGTTTGTCTTCTTCTCTCTCCCCTCATTCTCCCCTTTCTCCCCTTTCTCCTCATCTCTCTATCCCAGCTACTGATGGAAATCTGATGCCTCGTTTAGTGAGTCTGTTCTGACTCGCCCGAGCAAGAATGCACCAGCCATCAAATGCACTTTTATGTCCCAGTAAATTGACAATGAAGTGTGCCATCATTTTGCAGCATAAATATTTCACTATCCATTTGGATGCAGATTTCAAGACGTGGCGGCTGAAATACAAATAAGCTATCTCTCACTAGGAAAATGAGGTGCACCCTCAGTGAATAGGTTTGTGTGTGTGTGTGTGTGTGTGTGTGTGTGTGTGTGTGTGTGTGTGTGTGTGTGTGTGTGTGTGTGTGTGTGAGGTAATCTTGTTATCAGTCCTCTTTAGATGCTGTTGGCAAGTTAGGACATTCATCCAAAAAGGTCCATTTGTATTTTGTAGAGTATATACCATCATTATAAACCAATTGCAAATTTACTCTAGAACATTCACAATCTCTATATGCACATTATGAGGTCTTACATTCAGAACTATCCTTTCTCATCTCTTTCCTTTTCTCACACTGATTTGGAAATTGACTACGACTGCAAGCGGTACCGATGTACCAAGTCTGGAACCAACAGGACCATGAACAGCTTCTACCTCCAAGCTATTAGACTGCTAAATAGTTAGTTCAATAATTAACCAATAGTTACATGGAATATCTCAATTTATCCTTTTTGCACTAACTCTTTCACATTTATATTTTACACTTTAGTCATTTAACAGATGCTCTTATCCAGAACAACTTACAGTAGTGAGTACATTTTGATATTTTTTTCTGTACTTTTGACTCATCACATATGCTGCTGTTACTGTTTATTATCTATCCCATCACTTTATTCACACCTACAGTTGAAGTCGGAAGTTTACATACACCTTAGCCAAATACATTTAAACTGAGTTTTTCACAATTCCTGACATTTAATTCTAGTAAAAATTGTCTTAGGTCAGTTTGGATCACCACTTTATTTTAAGAATGTGAAATGTCAGAATAATAGTAGAGAGAATGATTTATTTCAGCTTTTATTTATTTCATCACAATCCCAGTGGATCAGAAGTTTACATACACTAATTAGTATTTGGTAGCATTTCCTTTAAATTGTTTAACTTGGGTCAAACGTTTCAGGTAGCCTTCCACAAGCTTCCCACAATATGTTGGGTGAATTTTGGCCCATTCCTTCTGACGGAGCTGGTGTAACTGAGTCAGGTTTGTAGACCTCCTTGCTCGCACGCGCTTTCTCAGTTCTGCCCACACATTTTCCACAGGTTTGAGCTCAGGGCTTTGTGATGGACTTTGTTGTCCATAAGTCATTTTGCCACAACCTTGGAAGTATGCTTGGGGTCATTGTCCATTTGGAAGACTGATTTTCGACCAAGCTTTAACTTCCTGACTGATGTCTTGAGATGTTGCTTCAATATATCCAAATAATATTCCTGCCTCATGATGCCATCTTATTTGTGAAGTGCACCAGTCCCTCCTGCAGCAAGCACCCCCACAACATGATGCTGCCACCCCTGTGCTTCACGGTTGGGATGGTGTTCTTCGGTTTGCAAGCCTCCTGCTTTTTCCTCCAAACACAACAATGGTCATTATGGCCAAACAGTTGTATTTTTGTTTCATCAGACCAGAGGACATTTCTCCAAAAAGAACAATCTTTGTCCCAATGTGCAGTTGCAAACCGTAGTTTGGCTTTTTTTATGGCGGTTTTGGAGCATTCTTCTTTGCTGAGCAGCCTTTCAGGTTATGTCGATATAGGACTCGTTTTACTGTGGATATAGAATACTTTTGCAATTGTTTCCTCCAGCAAGGTCCTTTGCTGTTGTTCTGGGATTGATTTGCACTTTTCGCACCAAAGTACGTTCATCTCTAGGAGACAGAATGAGTCTCCTTCCTGAGCGGTATGATGGCTGTGTGGTCCCATGGTGTTTATACTTGTGGTACTATTGTTTGTACAGATGAATGTGGTACCTTCAGGCGTTTGGAAATTTCTCCAGACTTGTGGAGGTCTACAATTTTTTTCTCTGAGGTGTTGGCTGATTTATTTTGATTTTCACATGATGTCAAGCAAAGAGGGACTGAGTTTGATGCTAGGCCTTGAAATACATCCACAGGTACACCTCCAATTGACTCAAATGATGTCAATTAGCCTATCAGAAGCTTCAAAAGCCATGACATCATTTTCTGGAGTTTTCCAAGCTGTTTAAAGGCACAGTCAACTTAGTGAATGTAAACTTCTGACCCACTTTAATTGTGAAACAGTGAATTAAAAGTGAAATAAACTGTCTGTAAACAATTGTTGGAAAAATTACTTGTGTCATGCACAAAGTAGATGTCCTAACCGACGTGCCAAAACTATAGTGTGTTAACAAGACATTTGTGGAGTGGTTGAAAAACGAGTTTAATTGACTCCAACCTAAGTGTATGTTAACTTCCGACTTCAACTGTATATGCACATACAGTGCATTCGGAAAGTATTCCAACCCCTTGACTTTTTCCACATTTTGCTACATTACAGCCTTATTCTAAAATGGATGAAATCGTTTCCCACACCATACCCCATAATGACAATGCAAAAACTGTTTTTAGACATTTTTGCAAATGTATAAAAAATAAAAAACTGAAATATTTTATTTACATAAGTATTCAGAACCTTACTCAGTACTTTGTTGAAGCACCTTTGGCAGTGATCACAGCATCGGGTCTTCTTGGGAATGACGCTACAACCTTGGCACATATGTATTTGGGGAGTTTCTCCCATTCCTCTCTGCAGATCATCTCAAGCTCTGTCAGGTTGGATGGGGAGTGTCATTGCACAGGTATTATCAGGTCTCTCCAGAGATGTTCGATCGGGTTCAAGTCCGGGCTTTTAGAGAAAGGCACACTTGTCCCAAAGCCACACCTGCGTTGTCATGGCTGTGTACTTAGGGTCGTTGTCCTGTTGGAAGGGGAACGTTCACCCCAGTTTGAGGTGCTAAGCACTCTGGCGAAGGTTTTCATCAAGGATCTCTCTGTACTTTGCTCCCAGTCCCTGCCGCTGAAAAACATCCCCACAGCATGATGCTGCCACCACCATGATTCACCGTAGGGATGGTGCCAGGTTTCCTCCAGACGTGATGCTTGGCATTCAGGCCAAAGAGTTCAATCTTGGTATCATCAGACCAGAGAATCTTGTTTCTCATGGTCTGAGACCTTTAGGTGCCTGTTGACAAACTACAAGCGGGCTGTCATGTGCCTTTTACTGAGGAGTGGCTTCTGTCTGGCCTCTCTATCATAAAGGCCTGATTGGTTGAGTGCTGCAGAGATGTTTTTTCCTTCTGGAAGGTTCTCCCATCTCCACAGAGGAATTCTGGAGCTCTCCCTGACCCTTCTCCCCCGATTGGTCAATTTGGCTGGGTGGCCAGCTCTAGGAAGGGTCTTGGTGGCTCCAAACTTCTTCATTTAAGAATGATGGAGGCCACTGTGTTCCTGTTTTGTACCCTCCCCCAGATCTGTGCCTTGACATAATCCTGTCTCGGAGCTCTACGGACAATTCCTTTGACCTTATGGCTTGGTTGTTGCTCTGACATGCACTGTCAACTGTGGGACCTTATATAGACAGGTGTGTGCCTTTCCAAATCATGTCCAATCAATTTAATTTACCATAGGTGAAACTCCAATCAAGTTGTAGAAACATCTCAAAGATGATCAATGGAAACAGGATGCACCTCAGCTCAATTTCGAGTCTCATAGCAAAGGGCCTGAATACTTATGGAAATAAATAAAATTTGTAACATTTTGTAAAATTTAAATAAAACTGGTTTTGCTTTGTCATTATGGGGTATCATGTGTAGATTGATGAGGGAAAAAATTATGTAATCCATTTTAGAATAAGGCTGTAACGTAACAAAATGTGGAAAAAGGCAAAAGTTCTGAATACTTTCCGAATGCGCTGTATCTACCTCAATCACCTCGTACCCCTGCACATCGACTCAGTACTGTTACCCCGTGTATATAGCCAAGTTATCTTTACTCATTGTTTATTTATTCCTCATGTTCATATTTTTCTATTTTTCTATTGTTACTTATTTTTTTCTCTGCATTATTGGGAAGGACCCATTATTGGGAAGGACCCATTATTGGGAAGGACCCATTATTGGGAAGGACCCATTATTGGGAAGGACCCAGAAGTAAGTATTTCTTTGTTAGTATAGAAATGTTTTTTTACGAAGCACGTGATAAATACAATTTGAGTTCATTTGAGTATGTAACGCTTGTCTGTGGTGGAAGAAGGTGAGGACCAATGCGCAGAGTGGTAAGTGTTCATATATTCTTTAATAGAACTCAGAACACTAAAATACAAAACCAACAAGAGAACGAAATGAAAACCGAAACATTTCGGTCTGGTACAGATACGAAACAGAAAATAATCACCCACAACTCAAGGGTGTAAACAGGCTACCTAAGTATGGTTGTCAATCAGGGACAACGATTGACAGCTGCCTCTGATTGAGAACCATACCAGGCCAAACACAGAAATCCCAAATCATAGAAAAAAGGACATAGACTGCCCACCCAAACTCATGCCCTGACCATACTAAAACAAAGACAAAACAAAGGAACTAAGGTCAGAACGTGACAGAGTAGGTACCAAGATAGATATTGATGCCCTGATCTCTTGAGAAACTTTCAAACTAACACATGAATGGAATCCTAAAAGATATAAACTTTCATTCCAACATGATTCTCATAGAGTATCTGTCTGGTGAGTCTCATATTGGACTTTCTGGCAGGGGGGCTGTTAGAAACCTGTGTTATCTGTCTCCTCTCTCTGACATGGTGTAATGGAACATTCAGAAATAACAGAGGATGAATCGCATCACAGCAGATCCCTCAGGCACTCTGGGCCTAATCACAATATTAGTGAAGCTACTATAGAGATCTTATTAAATTACTAATTCTATGGGAAGCTACCAGGATATCAGCATTTTTGTGAAGCTACCAAATACATCCTATTAAATGACTAATTATATGGAAGCTACCAGGATATCAGAATATTAGTGAAGCTACCATTAAGATGATATTAAATGACTAATTATATGGAAGCTACCAGGAAATCAGAATATTAGGGAAGCTACCATTAAGATTATATTAAATGACTAATTATATGGAAGCTACCAGGATATCAGAATATTAGTGAAGCTACCAAGAGATTCTATAAAATTATTAATTATATGGAAGATACCAGGACTTGTCAGTGCGATCCTCGTTGAAGACACAGACAGAGATACCTGACCAAGTTTATTTAGATTTTTTGGGGAATTTGGCTTCCTAATATTTAATATACAGTTGAAGAGAAAACACATGACAACATATGAGCTAATTGATCTCTGTTGAATAATACTTGAACTCTACTCATTCTTTGTTTTATAAAAGTTAGCTTCCAGTCCACTGTAATTTGTTGTGTACACCGTAGGTGGGTCTATATGACAGAAAGAAGGCTACTGTGTGAATATGTGCCGTTCATAGATTAGTAGTTATTCTATATTTGTGAAAGAGCTTATAGCTCTACGTGTGTCTGCACAGTATCTGAGCACTTTGCTAAGCACTCCACTCCTCCCCCTCTCATCCCAGTGAGCACTGGCCTCTGTGAGTGAGTCTGGGCTTGCACTGTGTTGAAACCTGCTGTTTCACCGAGCCATCGTCACTGTTCTGTTTCTATAGAGACTGACAGAGTAGGACATTCCAATTGGCTATGAGGTGCTGATTAGTTGAGGTCTGCTTTGAGATGTTCTTTGTGCTCCTGAAAAGGACAGTGACACTGTGAACTCAGCACAGGTCAAAACCTCCCTCCTCTATTGACACAGGTCAAAATATCTCTCCTCTTATGACATAGGTGAAAGCCTATCCACCTCAGCATCTTTCCTACTCTCCACCTCTCCCAGGTTCCAGAAAGCAATCCTTTGACTTGATTCAGAACAGTGAGAAATAGGTTAAAGCACAGAGCAGCTTTGAGATGGAATGCCACACTTTTGAAGTCTGTTTACTGGAATATATCGGAGTGTTTTTTATTAACTATTTACAACATGCTTTACCCATTCAAATAACTCTGTCTATTGTTAAAAGTCTTAGAAAGTACTCCGTAAAACCACCTGATAGAGCAGGGGATTGGAAACCAGGCCCCAGCAGCACAAAGCATGTCTAGATTAAAAGGAAATCACTGTGCCTTGACTGAAAGGTTAACTGAGAGCCAATTTAGATTCCTGTGCTTCTGCAGTAGAAACGCAATTTAGATTCCTGTGCTTCTGCAGTAGAAAGGCAATTTAGATTCCTGTGCCTCTGCAGTAGAAAGGCAATTTAGATTCCTGTACCTCTGCAGTCAGGAGGTCATTTAGATTCCTGTACCTCTGTAGTCAGGAGGACATTTAGATTCCTGCAACCTCTGTAGTCAGGAGGTCATTTCGATTCCTGTACCTCTGCAGTCAGGAGGTCATTTCGATTCCTGTACCTCTGCAGTAGAAAGGCAATTTAGATTCCTGTACCTCTGCAGTCAGAAGGCAATTTAGATTCCTGTACCTCTGCAGTCAGGAGGTAATTTAGATTCCTGTACCTCTGCAGTCAGAAGGCAATTTAGATTCCTGTACCTCTGGAGTCAGAAGGCAATTTAGATTCCTGTACCTCTGCAGTAGAAAGGCAATTTAGATTCCTGTACCTCTGCAGTAGAAAGGCAATTTAGATTCCTGTACCTCTGCAGTCAGAAGGCAATTTAGATTCCTGTACCTCTGGAGTCAGAAGGCAATTTAGATTCCTGTACCTCTGCAGTAGAAAGGCAGTTTAGATTCCTGTACCTCTGCAGTCAGAAGGCAATTTAGATTCCTGTACCTCTGCAGTCAGAAGGCAATTTAGATTCCTGTACCTCTGCAGTCAGGTGTTTTAGATTCCTGTACCTCTGCAGTCTAAAGGCAGTTTAGATTCCTGTACCTCTGCAGTCAGAAGGCAATTTAGATTCCTGTACCTCTGCAGTCAGAAGGCAATTTAGATTCCTGTACCTCTGCAGTAGAAAGGCACTTTAGATTCCTGTACCTCTGCAGTAGAAAGGCAATTTAGATTCCTGTACCTCTGCAGTAGAAAGGCAGTTTAGATTCCTGTACCTCTGCAGTCAGAAGGCAATTTAGATTCCTGTACCTCTGCAGTCAGAAGGCAATTTAGATTCCTGTACCTCTGCAGTCAGAAGGCAATTTAGATTCCTGTACCTCTGCAGTCAGAAGGCAATTTAGATTCCTGTACCTCTGCAGTAGAAAGGCACTTTAGATTCCTGTACCTCTGCAGTAGAAAGGCAATTTAGATTCCTGTACCTCTGCAGTAGAAAGGCAGTTTAGATTCCTGTACCTCTGCAGTCAGAAGGCAATTTAGATTCCTGTACCTCTGCAGTCAGGAGGTGTTTTAGATTCCTGTACCTCTGCAGTAGAAAGGCAATTTAGATTCCCGTACCTCTGCAGTCAGAAGGCAATTTAGATTCCTGTACCTCTGCAGTAGAAAGGCAATTTAGATTCCTGTACCTCTGCAGTCAGAAGGCAATTTAGATTCCTGTACCTCTGCAGAAGAAAGGCAAATTAGATTCCTGTACCTCCGCAGTCAGAAGGCAATTTAGATTCCTGTACCTCTGCAGTCAGGAGGTAATTTAGATTCCTGTACCTCTGCAGTCAGAAGGCAATTTAGATTCCTGTACCTCTGGAGTCAGAAGGCAATTTAGATTCCTGTACCTCTGCAGTAGAAAGGCAATTTAGATTCCTGTACCTCTGCAGTAGAAAGGCAATTTAGATTCCTGTACCTCTGCAGTCAGAAGGCAATTTAGATTCCTGTACCTCTGGAGTCAGAAGGCAATTTAGATTCCTGTACCTCTGCAGTAGAAAGGCAGTTTAGATTCCTGTACCTCTGCAGTCAGAAGGCAATTTAGATTCCTGTACCTCTGCAGTCAGAAGTCAATTTAGATTCCTGTACCTCTGCAGTCAGGTGTTTTAGATTCCTGTACCTCTGCAGTCTAAAGGCAGTTTAGATTCCTGTACCTCTGCAGTCAGAAGGCAATTTAGATTCCTGTACCTCTGCAGTCAGAAGGCAATTTAGATTCCTGTACCTCTGCAGTAGAAAGGCACTTTAGATTCCTGTACCTCTGCAGTAGAAAGGCAATTTAGATTCCTGTACCTCTGCAGTAGAAAGGCAGTTTAGATTCCTCTACCTCTGCAGTCAGAAGGCAATTTAGATTCCTGTACCTCTGCAGTCAGAAGGCAATTTAGATTCCTGTACCTCTGCAGTCAGAAGGCAATTTAGATTCCTGTACCTCTGCAGTCAGAAGGCAATTTAGATTCCTGTACCTCTGCAGTAGAAAGGCACTTTAGATTCCTGTACCTCTGCAGTAGAAAGGCAATTTAGATTCCTGTACCTCTGCAGTAGAAAGGCAGTTTAGATTCCTGTACCTCTGCAGTCAGAAGGCAATTTAGATTCCTGTACCTCTGCAGTCAGGAGGTGTTTTAGATTCCTGTACCTCTGCAGTAGAAAGGCAATTTAGATTCCCGTACCTCTGCAGTCAGAAGGCAATTTAGATTCCTGTACCTCTGCAGTAGAAAGGCAATTTAGATTCCTGTACCTCTGCAGTCAGAAGGCAATTTAGATTCCTGTACCTCTGCAGAAGAAAGGCAAATTAGATTCCTGTACCTCCGCAGTCAGAAGGCAATTTAGATTCCTGTACCTCTGCAGTAGAAAGGCAATTTAGATTCCTGTATCTCTGCAGTAGAAAGGCAATTTAGATTCCGGTACCTCTGCAGTAGAAAGGCAATTTAGATTCCTGTACCTCTGCAGTAGAAAGTCAATTTAGATTCCTATACCTCTGCAGTCAGGAGGTCATTTAGATTCCTGTACCTCTGCAGTCAGAAGGCAATTTAGATTCCTGTACCTCTGCAGTCAGGAGGTCATTTAGATTCCTGTACCTCTGCAGTCAGAAGGCAATTTAGATTCCTGTACCTCTGGAGTCAGAAGGCAATTTAGATTCCTGTACCTCTGCAGTAGAAAGGCAATTTAGATTCCTGTACCTCTGCAGTAGAAAGGCAATTTAGATTCCTGTACCTCTGCAGTCAGAAGGCAATTTAGATTCCTGTACCTCTGCAGTAGAAAGGCAATTTAGATTCCTGTACCTCTGCAGTCAGAAGGCAATTTAGATTCCTGTACCTCTGCAGAAGAAAGGCAAATTAGATTCCTGTACCTCCGCAGTCAGAAGGCAATTTAGATTCCTGTACCTCTGCAGTCAGGAGGTAATTTAGATTCCTGTACCTCTGCAGTCAGAAGGCAATTTAGATTCCTGTACCTCTGGAGTCAGAAGGCAATTTAGATTCCTGTACCTCTGCAGTAGAAAGGCAATTTAGATTCCTGTACCTCTGCAGTAGAAAGGCAATTTAGATTCCTGTACCTCTGCAGTCAGAAGGCAATTTAGATTCCTGTACCTCTGGAGTCAGAAGGCAATTTAGATTCCTGTACCTCTGCAGTAGAAAGGCAGTTTAGATTCCTGTACCTCTGCAGTCAGAAGGCAATTTAGATTCCTGTACCTCTGCAGTCAGAAGGCAATTTAGATTCCTGTACCTCTGCAGTCAGGTGTTTTAGATTCCTGTACCTCTGCAGTCTAAAGGCAGTTTAGATTCCTGTACCTCTGCAGTCAGAAGGCAATTTAGATTCCTGTACCTCTGCAGTCAGAAGGCAATTTAGATTCCTGTACCTCTGCAGTAGAAAGGCACTTTAGATTCCTGTACCTCTGCAGTAGAAAGGCAATTTAGATTCCTGTACCTCTGCAGTAGAAAGGCAGTTTAGATTCCTCTACCTCTGCAGTCAGAAGGCAATTTAGATTCCTGTACCTCTGCAGTCAGAAGGCAATTTAGATTCCTGTACCTCTGCAGTCAGAAGGCAATTTAGATTCCTGTACCTCTGCAGTCAGAAGGCAATTTAGATTCCTGTACCTCTGCAGTAGAAAGGCACTTTAGATTCCTGTACCTCTGCAGTAGAAAGGCAATTTAGATTCCTGTACCTCTGCAGTAGAAAGGCAGTTTAGATTCCTGTACCTCTGCAGTCAGAAGGCAATTTAGATTCCTGTACCTCTGCAGTCAGGAGGTGTTTTAGATTCCTGTACCTCTGCAGTAGAAAGGCAATTTAGATTCCCGTACCTCTGCAGTCAGAAGGCAATTTAGATTCCTGTACCTCTGCAGTAGAAAGGCAATTTAGATTCCTGTACCTCTGCAGTCAGAAGGCAATTTAGATTCCTGTACCTCTGCAGAAGAAAGGCAAATTAGATTCCTGTACCTCCGCAGTCAGAAGGCAATTTAGATTCCTGTACCTCTGCAGTAGAAAGGCAATTTAGATTCCTGTATCTCTGCAGTAGAAAGGCAATTTAGATTCCGGTACCTCTGCAGTAGAAAGGCAATTTAGATTCCTGTACCTCTGCAGTAGAAAGTCAATTTAGATTCCTATACCTCTGCAGTCAGGAGGTCATTTAGATTCCTGTACCTCTGCAGTCAGAAGGCAATTTAGATTCCTGTACCTCTGCAGTCAGGAGGTCATTTAGATTCCTGTACCTCTGCAGTCAGAAGGCAATTTAGATTCCTGTACCTCTGGAGTCAGAAGGCAATTTAGATTCCTGTACCTCTGCAGTAGAAAGGCAATTTAGATTCCTGTACCTCTGCAGTAGAAAGGCAATTTAGATTCCTGTACCTCTGCAGTCAGAAGGCAATTTAGATTCCTGTACCTCTGCAGTCAGAAGGCAATTTAGATTCCTGTACCTCTGCAGTAGAAAGGCAATTTAGATTCCTGTACCTCTGCAGTCAGAAGGCAATTTAGATTCCTGTACCTCTGCAGTCAGAAGGCAATTTAGATTCCTGTACCTCTGCAGTAGAAAGGCACTTTAGATTCCTGTACCTCTGCAGTAGAAAGGCAATTTAGATTCCTGTACCTCTGCAGTAGAAAGGCAGTTTAGATTCCTGTACCTCTGCAGTCAGAAGGCAATTTAGATTCCTGTACCTCTGCAGTCAGGAGGTGTTTTAGATTCCTGTACCTCTGCAGTAGAAAGGCAATTTAGATTCCTGTACCTCTGCAGTCTAAAGGCAGTTTAGATTCCTGTACCTCTGCAGTCAGAAGGCAATTTAGATTCCTGTACCTCTGCAGTAGAAAGGCAATTTAGATTCCTGTACCTCTGCAGTCAGAAGGCAATTTAGATTCCTGTACCTCTGCAGTAGAAAGGCAATTTAGATTCCTGTATCTCTGCAGTAGAAAGGCAATTTAGATTCCAGTACCTCTGCAGTAGAAAGGCAATTTAGATTCCTGTACCTCTGCAGTAGAAAGTCAATTTAGATTCCTATACCTCTGCAGTCAGGAGGTCATTTAGATTCCTGTACCTCTGCAGTCAGGTGTTTTAGATTCCTGTACCTCTGCAGTCAGAAGGCAATTTAGATTCCTGTACCTCTGGAGTCAGAAGGCAATTTAGATTCCTGTACCTCTGCAGTAGAAAGGCAGTTTAGATTCCTGTACCTCTGCAGTCAGAAGGCAATTTAGATTCCTGTACCTCTGCAGTCAGAAGGCAATTTAGATTCCTGTATCTCTGCAGTAGAAAGGCAATTTAGATTCCAGTACCTCTGCAGTAGAAAGGCAATTTAGATTCCTGTACCTCTGCAGTAGAAAGTCAATTTAGATTCCTATACCTCTGCAGTCAGGAGGTCATTTAGATTCCTGTACCTCTGCAGTCAGGTGTTTTAGATTCCTGTACCTCTGCAGTCAGAAGGCAATTTAGATTCCTGTACCTCTGGAGTCAGAAGGCAATTTAGATTCCTGTACCTCTGCAGTAGAAAGGCAGTTTAGATTCCTGTACCTCTGCAGTCAGAAGGCAATTTAGATTCCTGTACCTCTGCAGTCAGAAGGCAATTTAGATTCCTGTACCTCTGCAGTCAGGTGTTTTAGATTCCTGTACCTCTGCAGTCTAAAGGCAGTTTAGATTCCTGTACCTCTGCAGTCAGAAGGCAATTTAGATTCCTGTACCTCTGCAGTCAGAAGGCAATTTAGATTCCTGTACCTCTGCAGTAGAAAGGCACTTTAGATTCCTGTACCTCTGCAGTAGAAAGGCAATTTAGATTCCTGTACCTCTGCAGTAGAAAGGCAGTTTAGATTCCTCTACCTCTGCAGTCAGAAGGCAATTTAGATTCCTGTACCTCTGCAGTCAGAAGGCAATTTAGATTCCTGTACCTCTGCAGTCAGAAGGCAATTTAGATTCCTGTACCTCTGCAGTCAGAAGGCAATTTAGATTCCTGTACCTCTGCAGTAGAAAGGCACTTTAGATTCCTGTACCTCTGCAGTAGAAAGGCAATTTAGATTCCTGTACCTCTGCAGTAGAAAGGCAGTTTAGATTCCTGTACCTCTGCAGTCAGAAGGCAATTTAGATTCCTGTACCTCTGCAGTCAGGAGGTGTTTTAGATTCCTGTACCTCTGCAGTAGAAAGGCAATTTAGATTCCCGTACCTCTGCAGTCAGAAGGCAATTTAGATTCCTGTACCTCTGCAGTAGAAAGGCAATTTAGATTCCTGTACCTCTGCAGTCAGAAGGCAATTTAGATTCCTGTACCTCTGCAGAAGAAAGGCAAATTAGATTCCTGTACCTCCGCAGTCAGAAGGCAATTTAGATTCCTGTACCTCTGCAGTAGAAAGGCAATTTAGATTCCTGTATCTCTGCAGTAGAAAGGCAATTTAGATTCCTGTACCTCTGCAGTAGAAAGTCAATTTAGATTCCTATACCTCTGCAGTCAGGAGGTCATTTAGATTCCTGTACCTCTGCAGTCAGAAGGCAATTTAGATTCCTGTACCTCTGCAGTCAGGAGGTCATTTAGATTCCTGTACCTCTGCAGTCAGAAGGCAATTTAGATTCCTGTACCTCTGGAGTCAGAAGGCAATTTAGATTCCTGTACCTCTGCAGTAGAAAGGCAATTTAGATTCCTGTACCTCTGCAGTAGAAAGGCAATTTAGATTCCTGTACCTCTGCAGTCAGAAGGCAATTTAGATTCCTGTACCTCTGCAGTCAGAAGGCAATTTAGATTCCTGTACCTCTGCAGTAGAAAGGCAATTTAGATTCCTGTACCTCTGCAGTCAGAAGGCAATTTAGATTCCTGTACCTCTGCAGTCAGAAGGCAATTTAGATTCCTGTACCTCTGCAGTAGAAAGGCACTTTAGATTCCTGTACCTCTGCAGTAGAAAGGCAATTTAGATTCCTGTACCTCTGCAGTAGAAAGGCAGTTTAGATTCCTGTACCTCTGCAGTCAGAAGGCAATTTAGATTCCTGTACCTCTGCAGTCAGGAGGTGTTTTAGATTCCTGTACCTCTGCAGTAGAAAGGCAATTTAGATTCCTGTACCTCTGCAGTCTAAAGGCAGTTTAGATTCCTGTACCTCTGCAGTCAGAAGGCAATTTAGATTCCTGTACCTCTGCAGTAGAAAGGCAATTTAGATTCCTGTACCTCTGCAGTCAGAAGGCAATTTAGATTCCTGTACCTCTGCAGTAGAAAGGCAATTTAGATTCCTGTATCTCTGCAGTAGAAAGGCAATTTAGATTCCAGTACCTCTGCAGTAGAAAGGCAATTTAGATTCCTGTACCTCTGCAGTAGAAAGTCAATTTAGATTCCTATACCTCTGCAGTCAGGAGGTCATTTAGATTCCTGTACCTCTGCAGTCAGAAGGCAATTTAGATTCCTGTACCTCTGCAGTCAGAAGGCAATTTAGATTCCTGTACCTCTGCAGTAGAAAGGCAATTTAGATTCCTGTACCTCTGCAGTCAGAAGGCAATTTAGATTCATGTACCTCTGCAGTCAGGAGGTGTTTTAGATTCCTGTACCTCTGCAGTCTAAAGGCAGTTTAGATTCCTGTACCTCTGCAGTCAGAAGGCAATTTAGATTCCTGTACCTCTGCAGTAGAAAGGCAATTTAGATTCCTGTACCTCTGCAGTAGAAAGGCACTTTAGATTCCTGTACCTCTACAGTAGAAAGGCAATTTAGATTCCTGTACCTCTGCAGTCAGAAGGCAGTTTAGATTCCTGTACCTCTGCAGTCAGAAGGCAATTTAGATTCCTGTACCTCTGGAGTCAGAAGGCAATTTAGATTCCTGTACCTCTGCAGTCAGAAGGCAATTTAGATTCCTGTACCTCTGCAGTCAGGAGGTGTTTTAGATTTCTGTACCTCTGCAGTCTAAAGGCAGTGTAGATTCCTGTACCTCTGCAGTCAGAAGGCAATTTAGATTCCTGTACCTCTGCAGTCAGAAGGCAATTTAGATTCCTGTACCTCTGCAGTAGAAAGGCACTTTAGATTCCTGTACCTCTGCAGTAGAAAGGCAATTTAGATTCCTGTACCTCTGCAGTAGAAAGGCAGTTTAGATTCCTGTACCTCTGCAGTCAGAAGGCAATTTAGATTCCTGTACCTCTGCAGTCAGGAGGTGTTTTAGATTCCTGTACCTCTGCAGTCTAAAGGCAATTTAGATTCCTGTACCTCTGCAGTCTAAAGGCAGTTTAGATTCCTGTACCTCTGCAGTCAGAAGGCAATTTAGATTCCTGTACCTCTGCAGTAGAAAGGCAGTGTAGATTCCTGTACCTCTGCAGTCAGAAGGCAATTTAGATTCCTGTACCTCTGCAGAAGAAAGGCAAATTAGATTCCTGTACCTCTGCAGTCAGAATGCAATTTAGATTCCTGTACCTCTGCAGTAGAAAGGCAATTTAGATTCCTGTATCTCTGCAGTAGAAAGGCAATTTAGATTCCGGTACCTCTGCAGTAGAAAGGCAATTTAGATTCCTGTACCTCTGCAGTAGAAAGTCAATTTAGATTCCTATACCTCTGCAGTCAGGAGGTCATTTAGATTCCTGTACCTCTGCAGTCAGAAGGCAATTTAGATTCCTGTACCTCTGGAGTCAGAAGGCAATTTAGATTCCTGTACCTCTGCAGTAGAAAGGCAATTTAGATTCCTGTACCTCTGCAGTAGAAAGGCAATTTAGATTCCTGTACCTCTGCAGTCAGAAGGCAATTTAGATTCCTGTACCTCTGCAGTCAGAAGGCAATTTAGATTCCTGTACCTCTGCAGTAGAAAGGCAGTTTAGATTCCTGTACCTCAACAGTCAGAAGGCGATTTAGATTCCTGTACCTCTGCAGTAGAAAGGCAATTTAGATTCCTGTATCTCTGCAGTAGAAAGGCAATTTAGATTCCGGTACCTCTGCAGTAGAAAGGCAATTTAGATTCCTGTACCTCTGCAGTAGAAAGTCAATTTAGATTCCTATACCTCTGCAGTCAGGAGGTCATTTAGATTCCTGTACCTCTGCAGTCAGAAGGCAATTTAGATTCCTGTACCTCTGGAGTCAGAAGGCAATTTAGATTCCTGTACCTCTGCAGTAGAAAGGCAATTTAGATTCCTGTACCTCTGCAGTCAGGAGGTAATTTAGATTCCTGTACCTCTGCAGTCAGAAGGCAATTTAGATTCCTGTACCTCTGCAGTAGAAAGGCAGTTTAGATTCCTGTACCTCTGCAGTCAGAAGGCAATTTAGATTCCTGTACCTCTGCAGTCAGAAGGCAATTTAGATTCCTGTACCTCTGCAGTCAGGAGGTGTTTTAGATTCCTGTACCTCTGCAGTCTAAAGGCAGTTTAGATTCCTGTACCTCTGCAGTCTAAAGGCAGTTTAGATTCCTGTACCTCTGCAGTCAGAAGATTCCTGTACCTCTGCAGTCAGAAGGCAATTTAGATTCCTGTACCTCTGCAGTCAGAAGGCAATTTAGATTCCTGTACCTCTGCAGTAGAAAGGCAATTTAGATTCCTGTACCTATGCAGTAGAAAGGCAATTTCGATTCCTGTACCTCTGCAGTAGAAAGGCAGTTTAGATTCCTGTACCTCTGCAGTCAGAAGGCAATTTAGATTCCTGTACCTCTGCAGTCAGGAGGTGTTTTAGATTCCTGTACCTCTGCAGTAGAAAGGCAATTTAGATTCCTGTACCTCTGCAGTCTAAAGGCAGTTTAGATTCCTGTACCTCTGCAGTCAGAAGGCAATTTAGATTCCTGTACCTCTGCAGTAGACAGGCAATTTAGATTCCTGTACCTCTGCAGTAGAAAGGCAATTTAGATTCCTGTACCTCTGCAGTCAGAAGGCAATTTAGATTCCTGTACCTCTGCAGTCAGAAGGCAATTTAGGTTCCTCTACCTCTGCAGTCAGGAGGTAATCCAGAGATAAAACAAGCTATAGAAAGCTGAGAAAGGGGTGTCTATGAGTGGTGAGTAAAGAACTATAGAAGGAGTTCTGGCACCTATGCTGTCATTAAAAGATAGAGAAGGTACCCTGCATCGTACATAGAACAACACTGTTCATACTTTAAACAAAAATGATGTATGTTATTGGAAGGCTACTATAGTATGTTAGTCCAACAATGGAAGGTTGACAGTTGGTCTGGTCTGTACCTATCATATTTAATGATTAAAAAAACATGAGATAAGTCCTGTAACCTTACAGGAGGCAGGGTAAGGTGTCATTGCCAGAACAAAAAGCCTGGTCTGGCATTTGACCATGTTTGGGAGAGAAAATGGCAAAATGCAGTTTATTATCTTCATCAGCAAACTCCTTTTTTTGCAAAGCATTCTATTCTAATATTTGTCAAATGATCAGATATCAGATACGTATTATTTGATGTATTTTTAGGGTTATGTGTTTGTTTCTGATGTTTCGGTACATGTTACTTTACAATACGGCTCTCGGTGTGAGAAAATAAGTGTTACCGTAATTCTGGTGGGAATCTCAAACCCACTCGTTTCATTTTTGGACACAAGCATAATAATACGTGTCATTCTCTTACTGTTCTCTTTGTTCCAAACGCAACATGGATCATGGCACATAGGCTATACTTATGTAAGCTTCACAGATTCTGTCAAATTAATCACACACCCCCTCGACACCAACATTGATGGCTGCATCAGTAAAAAATAGAACTCAATTGCCTCTTTTGGAGGTGTAAACGTTGTGTAGATGGATGGCGGCATCAACTGAAAATGAAACTGGCCTCGTTATTAAAAGAGCTCATAGAGAAGAAACGTTTGAAAATGTGTATGTGAGGGGCGCTAGCAATATGAGAAAGCTATCATTTCTCCTCCTGTGCATTGATTAATATCAGATTGAATTGCTGGAGGAGAGAGAAAGTGAGAGAGAGAGAGAGAGAGAGAGAGAGAGAGAGAGAGAGAGAGAGAGAGAGAGAAAGAACTCCATCGGATTACTGACTACCTCTCTCAACCCTGTCCAGCCCTCTCCTCTTCTCCTGTCACTCATTCAGCTGTGTGGAGACTGATGGATCTGGCCAGAGTCAAAGCTACAGTCTGCCATTTCAACTGACTGACCTTCCACTCTGTTTGCCATGACCATTGAACAGCAGTGAAATATCGCAGACTGTGCTGTTAATGTGTGGTCTGGGAACATTGGGGCCATCCATTTGGGACCTTTATTCCCTCCTCAGGACACAGATGGTGAAGAATGCTGGCACACCTATATTTCCCATAGAGATTTTCCTGAGAGGGAGTAATACACCACTGACAATATATCGTCACAATTCCCACATTGTGCCCAGAGAGAGGTTTTGATGTTGATAGTTTCCTTTTCTACTTCCATGAGGAAAATAGTATGTTGTTGAGGGCAGCCGAGTGACCTTAAATGAGAGACTTACTCCAGCAGTATAGACTTCAGCTATAGACAGAGCTATGGGATTATCTGAGCTAGCAGAAGCACATTAGTGACAGGACTACATTTTCAGTGGCAGGAGTGTCTAAGAGGAGATGATCCCAGATCAACCAACAAAGGGCACTGCTACTATACTTTATGGACTGTTATGGTATGGCTGATATAATATATCCCCCTTGGCATTGGGTTTAGACAGGAGAGCAATGTTCAAATAGGGAGGCATGCACTGTGTTTCTACCCAAAGGTCTTCTTTAGTCTTTGCAAAAAGACAAATAGTCAGAGACTGTCAAAATTGCTTATGGGTTTTTGTATGTATTCCCCTTTAATAAAAAGTGGAAGTATTTCAAAGAAAGTAATGTCTCCCGAGATACACCAGGAACTCATTGGCATTAAATTACAGTATGTAATCTGGTATTGGCTATTTTCTGGCTTCAGTGTGTTTGAATGAATAATGGGCTGTCCACTTTGAGAAACAGATACAGTATTTCTTTGGTGGCGAAGGTTGGATAAAGCAGGCTGGGAAACGAAATGATGTTTCTACCCCTGATGCTGATTTCTCTTTATAGGCCAAGCTCTTTATCTACCAAGAGGGTAACAAAGAAGGTATAACCTCACCACTGCTTATATATCACAGTGAAATACGGAGCACGGAGATCGGAATACAGTATGCATTCCTGTCTAATCTACAATATATTTTTGTTCTCTTTCCATTTTTTTGCTATAGTGATGGTGGGGAGCCCTGGAATAAATTACTATTTCAGGATCAAGCCAAAGATATACAGATTTATGACATTTTATATTTTTAGTATGGATTTGGCTCGTAACAATTGCATCATTTTATGGCTCATTGCATGATTCATACTGTGGAACAATATATAGTAGCCTGTTCAGTGGTATTGAAGTATTGATACATTCATATTTTTCCAGGAGCAAAGCTGTGGTGACATATTAATGGCTTAATTGCCTTGAGTCATGGACTCATCAACATTGTATGGGTACTGTGTGTCATACAGGGTGATATCTAGTTGACAGGCCTATTGATCATTTTGACTCTAATTCATTGATGTATACTGTAGATGGAATAGTGCATAATGTCTCTTCCACTGTGTATTATTGAATACCATACTATGCTACACTGTACTGTACTTCTATACTATACAGACATGGTGGTGGTGCCTTAATAGGGGAGGACAGGCTTTTATTAATGGCTGGAACAAAATTAATGGAATGGTGTTGAACACATCAAACACATGGTTTCCATGTCTTTGATCAAATCAAATCAAATGTATTTATATAGCCCTTCGTACATCAGCTGATATCTCAAAGTGCTGTACAGAAACCCAGTCTAAAACCCCAAACAGCAAGCAATGCAGGTGTAGAAGCACGGTGGCTAGGAAAAACTCCCTAGAAAGGCCAAAACCTAGGAAGAAACCTAGAGAGGAACCAGGCTATGTGGGGTGGCCAGTCCTCTTCTGGTTGTGCCGGGTGGAGATTATAACAGAACATGGCCAAGATGTTCAAATGTTCATAAATGACCAGCATGGTCAAATAATAATAATCACAGGCAGAACAGTTGAAACTGGAGCATCAGCACGGCCAGGTGGACTGGGGACAGCAAGGAGTCATCATGTCAGGTAGTCCTGAGGCATGGTTCTAGGGCTCAGGTCCTCCGAGAGAGAGAAAGAAAGAGAGAAAGAGAGAATTAGAGAGAGCATACTTAAATTCACACAGGACACCGGATAGGACAGGAGAAGTACTCCAGATATAACAAACTGACCCTAGCCCCCCGACACATAAACTACTGCAGCATAAATACTGGAGGCTGAGACAGGAGGGGTCAGGAGACACTGTGGCCCCATCCGATGACACCCCCGGACAGGGACAAATAGGAAGGATATAACCCCACCCACTTTGCCAAAGAACAGCCCCCACACCACTAGAGGGATGTCTTCAACCACCAACTTACCATCCTGAGACAAGGCCAAGTATAGCCCACAAAGATCTCCGCCACGGCACAACCCAAGGGGGGTGCCAACCCAGACAGGAAGATCACATCAGTGACTCAACCCACTCAAGTGACGCACCCCTCCTAGGGACGGTATGAAAGAGCCCTAGTAAGCCAGTGACTCAGCCCCTGTAATAGGGTTAGAGGCAGAGAATCCCAGTGGAAAGAGGGGAACCGCCCAGGCAGAGACAGCAAGGGCGGTTTGTTGCTCCAGAGCCTTTCCGTTCACCTTCACACTCCTGGGCCGGACTACACTCAATCATATGACCCACTGAAGAGATGAGTCTTCAGTAAAGACTTAAAGGTTGAGACCGAGTTCGCGTCTCTCACATGGGTAGGCAGACCATTCCATAAAAATGGAGCTCTATAGGAGAAAGCCCTGCCTCCAGCTGTTTGCTTAGAAATTCTAGGGACAATTAGGAGGCCTGCGTCTTGTGACCGTAGTGTACGTGTAGGTATGTACGGCAGGACCAAATCAGAGAGATAGGTAGGAGCAAGCCCATGTAATGCTTTGTAGGTTAGCAGTAAAACCTTTAAATCAGCACTTGCCTTGACAGGAAGCCAGTGTAGGGAGGCTAGCACTGGAGTAATATGATCAAATTTTCAGGATTCTAGCAGCCGTATTTAGCACTAACTGAAGTTTATTTAGTGCTTTATCCGGGTAGCCGGAAAGTAGAGCATTGCAGTAGTCTAACCTAGAAGTGACAAAAGCATGGATTAATTCCATTCACTCCATTCCAGCCATTATTATGAGCCGTCCTCCCTTAAGCAGCCTCCTGTGCTATACATGTACTATACGAAGTCTCACCTTTCAAAAATAGTCGAAGACTTGAGCAATTCCCCTGGGCACAAAGGTTGAATCAAGAATGTTTCCACATAATTTCAATGAAATTACTTTGAACCAATGTGGAATAGATGTTGAATTGACGTCTGTGCCCTAGTGGGATGTTTCTCCTTTCTATACCTCCCACATCTGCCCATCTCGACTCATGTTAGAATTTTCCAGCACCAGTGCTGCAGAGAGAGGGTTGTGGCATGGAATGCCAACAGGACAGGGCATGTTGCTGCAGAGAGAGGGTTGTGGCATGGAATGCCAACAGGACAGGGCATGTTGCTGCAGAGAGAGGGTTGTGGCATGGAATGCCAACAGGACAGGGCATGTTGCTGCAGAGAGAGGGTTGTGGCATGGAATGCAAACAGGACAGGGCATGTTGCTGCAGAGAGAGGGTTGTGGCATGGAATGCAAACAGGACAGGGCATGTTGCTGCAGCTGTACTGTGGGCAGATGTGGGATCTTCATTTGAGCCAGTTTGCTACTGCAGGAAAAGAACTCTGCAGCGACAGAAAATGTGAATTATTATGTGGATTATAAATAATGTAAATTGTTGTATGGGTTGTTATTTTTTTCGTAAGGGAAAATCAAGTCTGAACTTTCAAAGTGGAAATTACCAACTTCAGAAGCCTTTTAAAACCTCAAATACACTACAAGTTTGCAGGAAAGTTTGACCTAGATAGTTTGTGTGTATACATTGATATGTAGACTACGTGTGCCTTTTAAAAAATTGTATGTAGTTCTGTCCTTGAGCTGTTCTTGTCTGATGAAGTTCTGTATTATGTCACTCTGTATTATGTTTCATGTTCTGTGTGGACCCCAGGAAGAGTAGATGCTGCTTTTGCAACAGCTATTGGGTATCCTAATAAAATACCAAAAAATACCAAAATAACATTAGATCATTCAGCCTACAGTAGCAGCCAATGTGTGGTGTTCAATGTAGACCTACATTCCATGAGACTTTTGAAAAAAACATGTAGGGCTTGACATTAACCTGTTCATCCACCTGTCCTTCAGACAAGGAGGTGACTCAAAATGTTGTTGTGTTGTTTGCTGCAAGAAACCACTTTACAAAATAAAATGCATTATTATTCCCATACCATTATTACAGAGAATCAGACAAATTATGCTACCCTCTGCCTATTGGCTACTTAGCTTATTCAAGCCTGTCTCAAAACACAAGACAAGACTTGCTTTTCAAAGTCTAGAAATATACTTGTTTTGTGTTCTTGTAGGAAGCAATCACTCTCCTATTGCTGACTACAAGCCGGGCTAATAACTCATTAAATAGCAAAGGATATGAACAAATGTGCACACATGGCTACATGCAGCAATTTGCTTTGATCTGAAAAACAAGCGCATCTGCTCATGACCGCTCATGCTGTAAACACAGTTCAGTTCAAAGTGAATGACACTGATCCATATACGGCAATGGTCTATTTGCATACATACTGCAGTTCTGATTGGTTATGCTGCACCGGTCTGTGTAGAGTACGGGCTGAGTCATGCATGTTAATGCAATAGAGTCCTACTCCGATGCGTTCTGCCTACAACAAAATCTCTTGCATAGTTAGTTTTGCATACTAAGTCTTGCATGGTTAGTTTTGTTTTGGTATGGTATGTTGCATTAAAAGTGGCTAATATTGCGTTGATTCGATTACAATTCCCAGTGAAGGGAAACGTAGTTTTAACTAATGGGGAAAACTCTAGAAGGTTGAGTGAAGTTCAATCTTGTGCTTCAGCTCGGCAGTCCCGGGGAGTTGCGAGCCCATGTGTGCAGCCTAGATGGAACATTGATAGCTACTGTATTAGTTTTAAGAATTGTATATGAACAGTATATCAGATAGATTTCCAACCATTTTTATGCAAGTAAACTAGCTTACATATCAGATAAACAATGTAATGACAGACTTGATGGAAACTGAACATTTGTTGGTAAACTTTCCAAATGTCGACAAAACAAAATGCACTAGACAAGGTGGGATCTTATTGTGTCATTAAAATGTATTATGCGAGAAATGTTGGTGGTAATGCTTTTATGCGCAAATATTGATATAACCATCATATTGAAGTACGGAGTCATGTGATAACACGTTGCGTGGTCCTCCCACTACGACTCGTCGGGAACACATGCAGTTCATTAGGACAAACATGACACATGTTATAATGAACTTCAGAGTGGTGAAAGTGCAAGATGAGCTTGATGCTACTTTCCAATAAATATGGAGGGTCTTATCTGTATCTGTTGGCTAGATTTAAGAGTGGGGACATTTTGTGTGAGAAAACCATCAGTAGAGATGGAAACCAATTTAACTAGTATTTTGGGAATTTAACATGGGAATTTAACCTCAAATTGTATTTTTATGTGCACTACATCATCACACACACAACCTTCTATCGCAAACAAGTCAATTTGATGGAGACACATCTCTGGTGGGAAAATGCGCATATTGCTTCATATGCATGACAATCTGTTGCCAATTGGATTGAAACCTATCTACAGACATTTCTCACCTTATTCCATTGTTGGCAAAAACTTTCGAGCCTGCAATTTATATGAATGAGTAAACAATAAGTCCTTGTGGGTCTTCTGGTTTCTTTAGCTACTCATCATGAGTCTGATTGCAATCATTTTTAAGAGGGTTCATCATCTATAAATGCTATAATAATCAGGACACAATAGCTGCATCAGCCATTAGATTGGATGTATCATTGATAAATGCCATCATTACCCCTAACACAAATCATGGTGAACCACGTCGTCTACTGGCAGAGAGACAACAATGGCAGGATAATTAGTTTTTGCATTGATGACAAAACCCTTTTCCCCCTTTACAATCTCTATTTTGTTCATCTTTCCTTCCTTGGCAGAGTCCTTTAGTACAGTGGGATTGTCTCAGTCCCGCTGATTTAATCTCCTGTGTGTGTGTGTGTGTGTGTGTGTGTGTGTGTGTGTGTGTGCATGAGAGAGAGAGGGAGGGAGAGGGATAGTAAGGAATCACAGATGAGCCAGATATTTCACCAGATGTATAAATGTTAAGCATCCGGTTGGCAACTCACTACGAAATATGGTGGTGAGAAGAAGCCCAGTCGCCGGCAGTGGGATTAGATTGAGTGAGATTCATTTTGACCGACATTATGCACATTATCTCATTGATTAAACATTTGATGTCAGTACAGTTTTCTGTTTCCGAAAGTTGAATCTGTAATGAAAAGAGTGGACAAAGTTTCAGACTTTACCCTTTGCCAAAGTTTTAAAAAATGGTGTTGTTTTGAAGGAGTGCAAGGACGAATTGAGTTATTGCACACAAGCACTTCAGAGAGAATGCATTGCCTAACAGAAATATACACATTCAGACTAGAATGCGCCAATAGGCTCTCACTAGCTCGTGCTTGGCTCTGCCCACCTCCTTGCTTGTTCTGGCCACTATGATTAATTTAATCCCATTGGAAACGACAGGCTGTGGTCTCTCTTGGGTTAGTTATAAAAATCTTTGAGGGAACCAATTAGCGCAGCAGTGATTCGTTCTTATTGCTGATTAGGGTTGTTACTACAAATCTTACTACAGCTGTCCTCTTACTTTCCTGAGTGTGATGCTGACGTAACAGGGCAATATGAGATGCATGGTCTTTGTTATGACCTGGTTTGAGTCTCCGATCAGACCTGGTTAGGTCATGACTGGGCCAGACCTGCCTACAATCTGAAAGCTAATTTTGTTAGGTAGTTTAACTTGCACGGGGGCTTGGCTGTTATCACCGCGGCTAAAGATAATTTTTTAGAGAAGATTCACTGAAAGAGCCAAACGTTAATATCAAGAAAGAGCCAGAAACCTAGTGATGAGGCCAAATTAAACCTGGATCTTTAATCCTTTTAGGAAATTAACTTAGTTAGGCACAATAGATACACAATTGTACTTACAGTGCATTCGGAAAGTATTCAGACCCCTTGTCATTTCACGTTTTGTTACGTTACAGCCTTATTCTTAAATGTGTTGAATGATTAAAAGATCTACACACAACTCCATAATTACAAAGTGAAAAAAGGTTTATAGAAATTTTTGCAAATGTATTAAAAATAAAAACAGAAATACCTTATTTACATAAGTATTCAGACCCTTTGCTATGAGACTTGAAAATGAGCACAGGTGCATCCTGTTTCCATTGACCATCCTTAAGATGTTTGTAAAACTTGGAGTCCACCTGTGGTAAATTCAATTAATTGGACATGATTTGGAAAGGCACACACCTGTCTATATAAGGTCCCACAGTTGACAGTGCATGTCAGAGCAAAAACCAAGCCAAGAGGTCAAGGGAATTGCCCGTAGAGCTCCGAGAGAAGATTGTGTCAAGGCACAGATCTGGGGAAGGGTACCAAAACATTTCTGCAGCGTTGAAAGTCCCTAAGAACACAGCAGCCTTCATCATTCTTAAATGGAAGGAGTTTGGAACCACCAAGACACTTCCTAGAGACAGAAGCCACTCCTCAGTAAAAGGCACATGACAACAGTTTGTCAAAAGGCACCTAAAGGACTCAGACCATTAGAAACAAGATTCTCTGGTCTGATGAAACCAAGATTGAACTCTTTGGCCTGAATGCCAAGTGTCACGTCTGGAGGAAACCTGCCACCATCCCTACGTTGAAGCATTGTGGTGGCAGCATCATGCTATGTTCTTATGTTCTTCAGCGGCAGTCCGGGAGACTAGTCAGGATCAAGGGAAAGATGAACAGAGGAAAGTACAGAGAGATCCGTGATGAAAACCTGCTCCAGAGCACTCAGGACCTCAGACTGGGGCAAAAGTTCACCTTCCAACAGGACAACGACCCTAAGCACACAGCCAAGACAACGCAGGAGTGGCTTCGGGACAAGTCTCTGAATGTCCTTGAGTGACCCAGCCAGAACCCGGACTTGAACCTGATTGAACATCTCTGGAGAGATCTGAAAGTAGCTGTGCTGCCATGCTCCCCATCCAAACCTGATAGAGCTTGAGAAGGTCTACAGAGAAGAATTACGAGAAACTCCCCAAATACAGGTGTGCCAAGCTTGTAGCTTTACACCCAAGAAGTCTCACAGCTGTAATCGCTGCCAAAGGTGCTTCGACAAAGTACTGAGTAAAGGGTCTGAATATTTATGTATAATTTTTTTTAATACATTTGCAAAGAATTCTAAAAAACTGTTTTTGCTTTTTCATTATGGGGTATTGTGTGTAGATTGAGTGGGATTTTTTTAAAATACATTTTAGAATTAGGCTGTAACGTAACAAAATGTAGAAAAATAAAGGCGTCTGAATACTCCGAATGCACTGTACTCTGACAGAGTAGATAAACTCAAAGAAGAATAAGATCTCTTTGTAAGATGGTATGTTCAGAAATGGAGTCGAGGCAGTTGCTTTATCTATTGATGAGGATGTGAAACTCTCTGTAGTGCCGCCAACTATACTCCTCCTCTTGGTGCTAGAGAAACTGAGAAGGCAATCACTAGTCCACAAAAGATCACTGTGTCATCAGACAATTGACCCGGGGAAAGCACAGTCCCCGATAAATTTGTTCAGGGAAATTATAACCACTTCATGGTTATGCCAGTGAGTAGCTTGAACAACAACATGAAGATTTTTTTTTAGCTACAAAGAGAAGAAACACATTCATTTGCATAGCACATCCACAGTTGCAATGGATGATTATGACCAATTTAATGCTTTAACATAGGCAAGACTTTATCAAGAAGATTGTGTAATTGGGTCGGGCAACAATCTCAGCACAGCTAATTGTGTTCGTTGGTAATTAGTAGTAGAGATACTGTTCTACTTTGTAAACCACCACTAGCCTATCTCTGAGATTTATACAACGTATTAAAACACTCCAAATCAGGGAATATAATTAACAAGTTCACAATCCCTCATTTGAGGCTTGTCCGTGGTGTTTGACAAAATCTGTTTCCAATTTGCCCAGTTTGAGTGTGGAGAACAGAGCAATTAGGAAATGTGGCTATAGGAGGAGAAAGAAAAGTGGAGTGTTGTTCCAACAGTCTTCAGTGAGTCTATAATCTGATTACCAGAGGAGACACAATTAATGGACCCATGAATAGGCCTGAAGAAATAGCAAACTCTGTCCCCCTCTTTAATAAGTTCCACTTTGCCTCTGTCTGTGACATGTCATTTAAATTTGTTCTTACCTCATGCTGGGTCACCCCTACAAAGTTTGCTTGGTAATTACCCAGTGTGAGCGTGGGACATGATGTGTGAACTCAGTTTGGAGCACCACTGATATTTCACACCATGTCCAGGGCCACTGAGGACCCTCTTATTATATCATCAAACAGCAGAGATAAAACACCTCAATCTCTCTCCGTTTCTGTTGCAAGGGGTAATCTTGAGTTCATATTAGTCTTTAGCTGAGATTGTAATGACAATAAGCCGATCAGCCACACAGTACTACAGAGACAGCATGTACAAAGGAAAATCAAATCAAATTTTATTTGTCACTTGCGCCGAATACAACAGGTGTACAGTAGACCTTACCGTGAAATGCTTACTTACAAGCCCTTAACCAACAGTGCAGTTCAAGAAATAGAGTTAAGAAAATATTTACTAAATTAGTTAGTCGAGGTAATTTATAAAGTGATTATGCATAGAAAATAAACAGCCAGTAGCAGCAGTGTAAAAACAGGGGGGGGGGCATTTGATTAACTGCTAAACAGTCTTATGGCTTGGGGTAGAAGCTGTTAAGGAGACTTTTGGGCTTAGACTTGACGGTCCTCTGGGCCTTCCTCTGACACCACCTAGTATATAGTACTTCCTGCTTTAGTTTTTGCTTTTAAGCAGGAATCAGAAGGATAGAATTATGGTCAGATTTGACAAATGGAGGGTGAGAGAGAGCTTTGTACGTGTCTCTGTGTGTGGTGTAAAGGTGGTCGAGAGTTTTTTTTCTCTGGTTGCACGTTGTGACGTGCTGGTAGAAGTTAGGTAAAACGGATTAAAGTTTGCCTGCAGTAAAGTCTGGGACCTGCGCTGGTAAATAGACGGCTACAAATAATATAGATGAGAACTCTCATGGTAGATAGTGTTGTCTACAGCTTATCATGATGTATTTTACCTTAGGCAAGCAATACCTCGAGACTTCTTTAATATTAGACATCGTGCACCAGCAGTTATTTACAAATGGACACACACCCTCGCCCCTTGTCTTACCAGATGCAGCTGCTCTGTCCTGTCGATGCACAGAGAAGCCAGCCAGCTCTATATTATCCATATCGTTGTTTAGCCTTGTCTCAGTGAACCATAAGATATTGCAGTTTATAATGTCCCATTGGTAGGATAATCTTAATCATATTGTCCAGTTTGTTTTCCAGTGTTGGCACGCTGGCCAATATACGGAGGGTAGTGGTGGTTTACCTACTCGTCATCTAATTCTTACAAGGCACCCCGCCCTCCTCCCCCTTTTCTTCACATGGATGACTGGGATTTGGGCCTTGTCACGACAAAGCAGTAAATCCTTCGCGTCAGACTCATTAAAGAAAAAATCTTTGTCTAGTTCGAGGTGAGTAATATCTGTTTTGCTGTCCAGATGCTCTTTTCGGTCATAGACGGTAGATGCAACATTATGTACAAAATGAGTTTCAAACAATGTGAAAAAACAAAGAAAATAGTACAGTTGGTTAGGAGCCTGTAACATGGCAGCCATCCCGCTCCGGCGCCATCATGCTGTGAACTGTAAGCATACTGAACAGTTTCATCTTTGCCTTGGATGGATTCATTGCAATGTAAATGTATTGTCAAATACCTGTAACGGCTTTCTTCGGGTGAAGTAGAGGCGGACCAAAACGCAGCGTGGTGATGATTCATGTTTGTTTAATAAAGGAAAAAACACGAACACTACAAAACAACAAACGTGGAAAACCAAAAACAGCCCTGTCTGGTGCAAAACACAGAGACAGGAACAATCACCCACAAACACAGTGAAACCCAGGCTACCTAAGTATGATTCTCAATCGGAGACAACTAATGACACCTGCCTCTAATTGAGAACCATACTAGGCCGAAACATAGAAATACCCAAATCATAGAAAAACAAACATAGACTGCCCACCCAACTCACGCCCTGACCATGCTAAATAAATACAAAACAAAGGAAATAAAGGTCAGAACGTGACAATACCACGCATCTGAAATGCCCTTTATGATTGAGGCATCCGACAATGTTAAGGACATGACATATTCTTCCTGCTCAAGACACAGTCTGATTACCAGGATGTCTCTTTCGGCAAGAGAGGGACGCATAATACTACAACCATTTTCTTTTTTTGAATTAGATGGGGATTTCTCGTGACTTTTGCAGATTTCTATTTTACAAATGCTTTGTGCTCCCTCCTTCCCCCTTCTGAGAGTGAACCAAGTCCTATTTCTAGCTATTTTCCTCTGGCCAGGGAGACACATAAAAACAAATGATTCCAATATTACTTCTGAAAATGAGTTGACATTATTGTGGTCTCATGCATCAAAGGAAATCATTGTGTCCTGGGCTGTAGCAAATGATTATTGAGAACAGACAAAATCACTCATAGCACCTGGTGGATATATTAAAGGGGAAATCAGCAGTTGCTACATAAATGTTTGGAAATTAATGATATCTACCCATTGATTCTTGAAGAATGTAACTTATAAATGTCTCATGAGCTGTTGTACCCCATCAGGATCCAAAATATACGCTTGTTTAACTCCAATGTTTGTAAACAAATAAAATGTAAACAAACACTTTATAGCCCCAAAACACGGTTAAATCAAAAAAAATGTTGACATCATGGTCAATTCTTGCATGCATAGCTCTGTCAATAAATTTGAGAATGATTACATTTCTCCAGCCCCATCCCTCCAGCTTTTTACCGAACCAGGGGTGGGGAGGCCTCGTGGTTATTGTTTCTACTGCTGATTGACGCTTTAAGGGAGGAGAAGTGAAGGTGGGAGTCATTTCTGTGTTGTAGATCTTTATTACCACCTGACTGGCTTTGGGTCGTATCATTACAGAAACACACATCTCTCTCTCTCTCTCTCTCCTCTCTCATACTCTGTTGTTTAAAGCACCTCTACGGTCTCTAAAGCACCCTCACGCTGATTTGTTGTTGTTCATCTCTCTCTCTTTTATCACACAGTGCTAGTTGACTTCTGAGAAGTAGAATGCATGGTGATTGCAGCCTCTTGAGGCCGTTAATGGCATTGCTGCCCTCTGCATGTTATTTGCCTGTTTATTCTCCCCTCAGGCGTCTTTTGTTCATCCAATTCACCTATCTGTAGTTAGAGATACTGATACAATTAGATGTGTGACTTACTGTAAACATGATCATGTCATTATTAGTAGTGACATAAACATAATGTCAGAGGAAGTGACATATAACTACAATGGTTGAATGTCACTATTTTGACATTCTGTATCATAATGAGAAAATGTTGGAAATTTTTCAGAAAAAAATTAGAAAGTTGAATACTTTCAGAGCCATCTACTATGGCATTCTCTAACTGGTGTTCTGTCTGTTGGTCTCGGGTAGTTCAGCCTCCTCCATAGCCTCAGTCCCTGGGCAGTCACACATCTTTCCTTCATTGACCTTCTGCAGGGGCACACTCCTCCTGGTTCCTGTGTTGTGGAGGCCTGGCGATAGCCTACTTATCAGCAGGCTGTTCAGAGACTCAATTTACCCTGCCTGTATTCCGAGGCTGTAGTGTACACCCTTCAGTAAAGGGTAGCTGCTGCCTGCCTGCTAGAGAGGCTCCAGCTACACTACAGGTATATTTGGAGTCTGGTTGGAGGCAGCAGTATGAGGAAGTTGCAGAGGGGATTATGTGAGTGTAAGGGAAGGATCTCACCTGGTTTCTTTGATAAATGTAATGCACATACTACTGTACATTTATCATGCATACTAACATGGTGGATTGACAAGGAAGATTCACTCTTAGAGTTGTAAAAGAGTTATTAGAATGTGGAAACACTCACTAGACAACAAACAGACTTGTACAGCAAAATTATTCTGCTGATGATCGATTCATAATGCATCAAAACATGTTTGTGTCTTTTAGAACTGGCCTGAGAACATGAATAACGTGCATCAGTACCATCTGTAGAACTCCTTATTCTCCTCTCCCGAAGGCTCATACACCAGTTCTGAGCCGTTACAGAGGTGTGAAACAGACACAGAGCTTTGAAACATGGCCACATTACGGTGCAGTGTCAGGCCTGTCTAGTGTTCAACAGCCCAGAACACACATATAGCACATCATCTCACACTACCTTGACCTTTAAGCATTATAAACCTTGCCTGCCTGCCTCAGCCCTGTGTAGATCCTCTTCACCGTCCACACCTCTGTGTGTCTAGGCAGTCAGCCCTGTGGAGATCCTCTCACCATCCACACCTCTGTGTGTCTAGGCAGTCAGCCCTGTGTAGATCCTCTTCACCGTCCACACCTCTGTGTGTCTAGGCAGTCAGCCCTGTGGAGATCCTCTCACCGTCCACACCTCTGTGTGTCTAGGCAGTCAGCCCTGTGTAGATCCTCTCACCGTCCACACCTCTGTGTGTCTAGGCAGTCAGCCCTGTGTAGATCCTCTCACCGTCCACACCTCTGTGTGTCTAGGCAGTCAGCCCTGTGTAGATCCTCTCACCGTCCACACCTCTGTGTGTCTAGGCAGTCAGCCCTGTGTAGATCCTCTTCACCGTCCACACCTCTGTGTGTCTAGGCAGTCAGCCCTGTGGCCACAAAGAGTTCCGCCTCTCCTGTCACCCATCCCAACTCCAGCACTCTTTAACTATACAAGACTAGTTACCCCTGTCCTGTCTCTAGCACTGTCATCACATTTAACCTCACCCACCACCATTGCTCCCTGGCCCTCACCCACCCGGTCAGCTCACCCCACTACATCGTCTCAGTGTGCTAGAGGTCTCAGTCTCTCTCAGCAGCAGAGTGGCAGTGAAGCGAGTGATTCAATTGGAAGGTCGGGCAGAATTGATTCCTTTCTCCTCCGGCGGCTGATGCTTCCATTGCCTCCTCTTTATCAGACAGGAAGAGGAGTGCAGATTTGTGTTGGGGGTGTATACTTATTTAGGTGAAGTTTGGCCCTGTGTCCAGGGGGCCATGTGTTCTCCCATGCCCTGACAGGATCCAGCGCCATCTGTCCGCTGATCTTCACAGTGGAATAAGAGGTGTGCCGACTCATTCATCCATCCTTCCATGCCTCTATCCCTCTCAGCTGGAGTAGGCGATGGAGCAGAAAGGCTGTATTCAAACACAGAGAGGATGAGGATGGGGCTATACCCCTACAGATATAACCTTAATTGAGCTCAATTGCACTGATGAGCTGTCATCCTGAAGAATGAGCTCTGCTAATGACTCATTACTGTATTAAATCTACTGTACCATTCAGCTCATCAGGGTTCATCCTCTCTGGCTTCACTACACTGGACAAGACATCTGTGCCCTTGTAATAGGCCTACAAAGTAAACTTTTCATGCATGACATGGAATAGCATACAATACAGTGCAGTGGCGGTCGGTGCCGTTTAAGATGAGGGAAGACAATTTATACATATGGCCTTATTTCTATTACAGCATATTGGATAACTGTCACTCATATTCCATTCCCCGAGCTCAATGTACTTCAATAGGTTTAGGCTACTACATAATACTCAAATTTTCCCTGTACCTATCATGAGGTTGCTACGAATAGCCTATGAATGAAAGTTCACAACGTAGGTGCACAGGTCGAGAGAATTTTGAGTAATCAAGGTAACTGACAGTGACACATTCAATACCGTATTGTATACGCTTGCATGCATCTAGCTGATCTAGGGCATAATCATTAGTCCAACAGTTGCAAACGAGAATTTCTATTGGACAAATTCAGTCATGTTAATCCCCGGTTCTTTCTGTTTGCTTCCATTTAATAAACGTTTAATCGTGTAATCGTTAGATTGGTGAATCTCTGTTTTGTAGGTGTTGATGTTCCTGGTCAAGACATAGATACACAAATGTTATCTGCATTTATGTCTCATATCTAATTCACACTGTGCAGTCAACATAGCACATCAAATCCAAGTGTATGGAGCTAAAAACCAAATAAGAGCTCTTGGTGCCCGGTGGAAGCAGAGTAAGAGAGCTAAGGAGATGGAGAAAATGATGTTGTTTGATTGCAAATGTTATGCAGAGGGAGTCAAAAAGAGAACACCTGTCTCTGGATTATATCTTCAAACTAAGGGGAACCATGGCATCCATGAGAGAGAGGGAGAAGCATTCATCCATGTATATGGGTAAGAGAGTCTAGCTAGCTACATTTTCAGAAAATGCAGATATTTTGTAGTTTTCATTACAAGTTAAAGCATGCTGTTAGCTAGCCGGCTGGCTTGCTAGCTAACATTACATGTGTGATCTGTGTAGTAATATTATTCTTACATCAGAAAACAACTTTCATTCCTGGTTATAGTCTAATGTTATCTAGTAAAGCCTTAACCCCACCCATCTCTTTAAGGATTCACATGAGGCCATGTGCGAAACAACCAAAGACTTCAAGACTAAAGGCTGGTTTATACTACAGCTGTATACATGTCTGTAGACAGCTGTCACAGTGACATCATGAACATTCTATTGTCGTCCGACATCAAACTTGTAGTTGTCATTATGAAAAAGTATAAACACAAAAACAACAGGCTGCATGACATAAGCAACCTGGTGGTCCAAAATAGCATAACTGGTGTATTTTAACACCAACAAACCCATCCGTTTCAAAATGAATCTAGGATATGTCAATCAAGCAAACCAGGCAACTCAAAGCAACTTTCTAAATAATGGTTTGGTTCATTTCTAGCTTGTTAGCTGGATAGCTAGCTAACGTTAACGTTACGTTAGCTGGCTAGTCATTTCAAATAACGACCATATCATCGCTGACAACGTCTTTACAATCGAACATTTGTATTAATTACTACAGGAAAATAAACTCACAACAAGATCATTATTTACAAGTTAATGGCGAGCTAATTACAGAAAATAGCTTACGGTTAGAGTGTGACAAAATAAAATCAGGGCATTCTACCGGAGAATTTTACAACTTGGAATTTTAGAACTACAGTTGTCTTGGTGGCCTAACATTATATCCTGATTTGACTTCGGTGTTAGTCATGTTCTTCGCATTACCATCTCTGGTAAACAAACAAGTCGGGAGTTTACATACACTTATGTTGGAGTCATTAAAACTAGTTTTTCAACCACGCCGCAAATTTCTTGTTAATAACCTATACTTTTGGCAAGTCAGTTAGGACATCTACTTTGTGCATGACACTAGTCATTTTTCCAACAATTGTTTACAGACAGATTATTTCACCTATAATTCACTGTATCACAATTCCAGTGGGTCAGAAGTGTACATACACTAAGTTGAATGTGCCTTTAAACAGCTTGGAAAAATCCAGAAAAGGATGTGGCTTTAGAAGTTTCTGATAGGCTAATTGACATCATTTGAGTCAATTGGAAGTGTACCTGTGGATGTATTTCAAGGCTTACCTTCAAACTCAGTGCATCTTTGCTTGACATCATGGGAAAATCAAAAGAAATCAACCAAGACCTAAGAAAACAATTGTAGATCTCCACAAGTCCGGTTCATCCTTGGGAGCAATTTCCAAACGCCTGAAGGTACCACATTCATCTGTACAAACAATAGTACAAAAGTATAAACACCATTGGACCACGCAGCCATCGTACCACTCAGGAAGGAGACGCGTTCTGTCTCCTAGAGATGAAGGTACTTTGGTGCGAAAAGTGTAAATAAATTCCAGAACAACAGCAAAGGACCTTGTGAAGATGCTGGAGGAAACAGGTACAAAAGTATCTATATCCACAGTAAAACGAGTCCTATATTGACATAATCTGAAAGGCCGCACAGCAAGGAAGAAGTCACTGCTCCAAAACCGCCATGAAAAAGCCAGACTGCGGTTTGCAACTGCACATGGGGACAAAGATTGTACTTTTTGGAGAAATGTCCTCTGATCTGATGAAACAAAAATAGAAATGTTAATAATGACCGTCGTTATGTTTGGAGGAAAAAGCAGGAGGCTTGCAAGCCGAAGAACACCATCCCAACCGTGAAGCACGGGGGTGGCAGCATCATATTGTGGGGGTGCTTGCTGCAGGAGGGACTGGTGCACTTCACAAAATAGATGGCATCATGAGGCAGGACAATTATGTGGATATATTGTAGCAACATCTCAAGACATCAGTCAGGAAGTTAAAGCTTGCAAATGGGTCTTCCAAATGGACAATGACCCCAAGAAAACTTCCAAAGTTGTGGCAAAATGGCTTAAAGACAACAAAGTCAATGTGTTGGAGTGGCCATCACAAAGCCCTGACCTCAATCCTATAGACAATTTGTGGGCAGAACTGAAAAAGTGTGTGTGAGCAAGGAGGCCTACAAACCTAACTCAGTTACACCAGCTCTGTCAGGAGGAATGGGCCAAAATTCACCCAACTTATTGTGGGAAACTTGTGGAAGACTACCCAAAACGTTTGAGCCAAGTTAAACAATTTAAAGGCAATGCTACCAAATACAAATGTAGTGTATGTAAACTTCTGACCTACTGGGAATGTGATGAAAGAAATAAAACATGAAATAAATCATTCTCTCTACTATTATTCTGACATTTCACATTCTTAAAATAAAGTGGTGATCCTAACTGACCTAAAACAGGGAATTTTTACTAATGATTAAATGTCAGGAATTGTGAAAAACTGAGTTTAAAGCATTTGACTAAGGTGTATGTAAACGTCCGACTTCAACTGTATATAATAAAATCTATGTTTTTTTGTCACATGCACAGGATACAGAAGGTTTAAATGGTACAGTGAAATGGTTACCTGCATAGTGGAGTCTTTTGTTTAGACATGTAACAATCTTAATCCCAACTCATGAAGGTATGAATCTACACTTGACTCAATCAAACCAACAAGGTTCAATGTTAGTTAAGAGGGTGTGAACGATGCTGAATGAGTGTAGACAAAGAAGATATCTCCAGCAGGTGTACCAAAACATGCATGGGCCATTTTCTCAAAAGTGGGGTTACAAGTTTGTTAACTTTCAAAGCAGAATTTCTTTCCCATTGTTCCTCAACGGTAGTGTATGATATAACATTTTCTAGCGCTGAGTCTCTACTTTTATCCAATGTTAAAAACACAACGTTGCTACATAGGACCGAAACCAGGTGGTCAGTCACATAGTATAGTTTGAACTAAAGAACAACTTTTTAATGTTACATAATTTTTATTTTTCAAGAAATTCACTGAAGAGGATGGTCCTGAACCTTCCTCCTCCGAGGAACCTCCACTGATACAGTGACATTGTTCCTTTACCTTGAAACTGACCTAAATTGAGGTCCTTTGCCAGATGCTTTATTACCACATGCTGAAAGGGTGTTATTTTCTTTGAAAGTACTTCCTCTGTACATTGGTTTTAAACAGCTGTTTACTTTCACCACAAATGTGGTTCAGATGTGTTGTGATGTACTGTAAAGACTGTTGAGGCGTCACATATTTTATGTCATATAAATGTAATGACATACAGTACAGCACAGCTGGGTGAGCATCTCTCTGACAACAACTCTGCCAACCCTTTCTGTTTTCTTAACGCTTCATCAAGACCTGACAGCTGGTGATAATTAAAACAACAAGCTCCCCTCTTCTGATGGAGCTGATCGACATTGCAACATGAAGATGATAACAAATGAATTGTAAACAAGCATGAAGGAACAAATGATTGAGAAGGTTTTTCTCTTCTACTTCTTGCATATCATTAGGCCTTTTGTTCATGACTTGATTATAAGAGTACCTGTAATCCTTTACATTATATTACATTGTTCTTATCCCTGTGTAGTTATTCCTGGTAGTAAAGTGTAATAACTATTGTACAAAACGTACATTAATCTTTGATTTGTTACAGCATATAAAAAGAGAGGACATTTCACCCCAGTAAAGAATTACATACTCCGGTGCAGCAAATAGCTAACAGCCAGGTCCCCAGTAAAGTCTAACAGCCAGGTCCCCAGTAAAGTCTAACAACCAAACAACGTCTTGTCCACAGCTAACAGCTAACAGCCAGGTCCCCAGTAAAGTCTAACAGCCAGGTCCCCAGTAAAGTCTAACAGCCAAACAACGTCTTGTCCACAGCTAACAGCTAACAGCCAGGTCCCCAGTAAAGTCTAACAGCCAGGTCCCCAGTAAAGTCTAACAACCAAACAACGTCTTGTCCACAGCTAACAGCTAACAGCCAGGTCCCCAGTAAAGTCGAACAGCCAGACAACATCTTGTCCACAGCTAACAGCTAACAGCTAACAGCCAGGTCCCCAGTAAAGTCTAACAGCCAGACAACGTTTGGTCCACAGCTAACAGCTAACAGCTAACAGCCAGGTCCCCAGTAAAGTCTAACAGCCAGACAATGTTTGGTCCACAGCTAACAGCTAACAGCTAACAGCCAGGTCCCCAGTAAAGTCTAACAGCCAGACAACATCTTGTCCACAGCTAACAGCTAACAGCTAACAGCCAGGTCCCCAGTAAAGTCTAACAGCCAGAAAACACCTGGTCCCTAGCTAACAGCTAACAGCTAACAGCCAGGTCCCCAGTAAAGTCTAACAGCCAAACAACGTCTTGTCCACAGCTAACAGCTAACAGCCAGGTCCCCAGTAAAGTCTAACAGCCAGAAAACACCTGGTCCCCAGCTAACAGCTAACAGCTAACAGCCAGGTCCCCAGTAAAGTCGAACAGCCAGAAAACACCTGGTCCCCAGCTAACAGCTAACAGCTAACAGCCAGGTCCCCAGTAAAGTCGAACAGCCAGACAACGTCTTGTCCACAGCTAAAAAGCCAGGTCCCCAGTAAAGTCTAACAGCCAGGCAACGTTTGGTCCACAGCTAACAGCTAACAGCCAGGTACCCAGTAAAGTCTAACAGCCAGACAACATCTGGTCCCCAGCTAACAGCTAACAGCTAACAGCCAGGTCCCCAGTAAAATCTAACAGCCAGACAACATCTGATCCCCAGCTAACAGCTAACAGCCAGGTACCCAGTAAAGTCTAACAGCCAGACAACATCTGGTCCCCAGCTAACAGCTAACAGCTAACAGCCAGGTCCCCAATAAAGTCTAACAGCCAGACAACATCTGACCCCCAGCTAACAGCTAACAGCCAGGTACCCAGTAAAGTCTAACAGCCAGACAACATCTGGTCCCCAGCTAACAGCTAACAGCTAATATCCAGGTCCCCAATAAAGTCTAACAGCCAGACAACATCTGGTCCCCAGCTAACAGCTAACAGCCAGGTCCCCAGTAAAGTCTAACAGCCAGACAACATCTGGTCCCCAGCTAACAGCTAACAGCCAGGTCCCCAGTAAAGTCTAACAGCCAGACAACGTTTGGTCCACAGCTAACAGCTAACAGCCAGGTCCCCAGTAAAGTCTAACAGCCAGACAACATCTGGTCCCCAGCTAACAGCTAACAGCCAGGTCCCCAGTAAAGTCTAACAGCCAGACAACGTTTGGTCCACAGCTAACAGCTAACAGCCAGGTCCCCAGTAAAGTCCCCACTCAGCCCGATAGAAGATTAATGAGAGGCGATAGAAGATAGTTTATGAGGGATTTTATTACACACACACACACACACACACACACACACACACATACACACACACACACACACACACACACACACACACACACTTTGCTGAGGGTCTGAACAATTTTCAATCGATAGCCACAGAGATTTCTCATCCCTAAGGCTGGAGGAGTACGACTCGCATACTTTGTGTGTGTTGTCCTATTGGGACTCTTATTTTCTTTGTTTATAATTTTTTTTCCCTTTCATGTTTTTTCCAACAGATTGCGGTGTAGTAGCTGGAAGTCAACTGGCTGCTGTCTCCCTTCTGGGTGGTGGAAAGCATCTCAGAGACAGAAAGAGAGTGGTGAAGGGGTGTAAAACGTGCTACCAAACCAGGGGTGGGGAGGCCGCGTGGTTATTGTTTCTACTGCTGATTGGCGCTTTAAGGGAGGAGAAGTGGAAGGTGGGAGTCATTTCTGTGTTGTAGATCTCTATTACCACCTGACTGGCTTTGGGTCGTATCATTACAGAAACACACCCCTCTCTCTCTCTCTCTCTCTCTCTCTCTCTCTCTCTCTCTCTCTCTCTCTCTCTCTCTCTCTCTCTCTCTCACTCTGGAGAAGCAGAGTCTGCATTCTCTCTCACCTTGTGTCAATATGTCTGGGATACGAGTCGAGAAGAGGGATAGGGAGAATAAAAACCCACAAAATTAATGCAATCATGACGCAGGCAGATGCTGCTCAGAATGGTAATGGTATTGTAATGTCATTGGGGGAACGTCTTTATAAATGCCTGGTCTCAGGGGGATGGAGGAGAGGATGCAGGGTGCGTGCGGCACGGTGCGTCGATGGGCCTTTTTTCTCTGTGTGGTCTGCATGAATAAATGCATGTGTTCCCGGTGCGGGGTCTGTTTGCTCATTATCCATGCGGCTGGCTTTTCTGCCCATCCCAGGAGATGAAGGTTTGTAAACATGAATAATAATTAGGGACAGGTCTTTGGGCAGGTAATCTGCATGTGGGTTCTGCAGGCATATTTACTGTACCCCACTCAATATGTATCCATTTGGAGGGGGGCATTGCATTATCAATTTGTTTGAGTGCACACACGCGCACACACATGCAGGCACACACTCACGCAAACACACACACACACACACACACACAGGTAACATTTGATCTCCTATCAGGGCAAACAGAATAGATTTAAATTTCAATTTGGCTTTAAAGGAGATTAGGTCCAAAATGTGGTAAAATACAGAGCAAAGCAAAGACAAATAGATGTCATCTCTAGTGAGGCCAGCCCATGCTATTAACTGGACTTATTTCATATTCTCTGTTTGTAGAGACACACACCAGCAAGCTGCCTGCCGCCAGACCCTGGTTGGGCCTATGGAAAGGGTGCAAAAATAATTCCTCTTATTATAAAGATACACAGTACAGTATGTTTGGGGAATTTCAGCACACTAAAGGATGTACACAACAACAGAGGTATTTGAGGATGCTTGAGCTGTGTGTTTTTGTCTCTGTGTTGGTAAAAATTCAGTGTCTGAGCTTTGTGTAAAGATCCACACTGGCACGTCCAGGAGGCTGCTGGGCATCAAGAGAACAGATAAATGAGAACTCGGGGGTTTACAGATCTGATGCAGGGCCTCCTGTGCCCCCGGGGGCTGACTTATTGACACATGGATAGGCCGCTGATGATTAATTAACAACACTGTGTGTTATCGCTCGGGCTGGACCGCTGGAGAGATGGGAGATCTGGAGGTGACATTGGTGTTAGGAAGGAAGGAATCCAATATTAGCAATTCTGCAGGAGTCTGCGGCTGCGTACAGAATGGCACCCTATTCCCTTTATAGTTCACTACTTTTGACCAGGGCCCATAGGATGCTATTTGGGATGCACCTGAGCCATACCATCCCGTCTTTCCCTTCCCCTAGTGCTAACAAGCCTCAGTCGGCGAGTAAACAAATCTTTGACAAGTCACCCCTCCCCAACCCGCCCCCCTTTTATGGATAGTTTTAAGACTTTAATCTGGATCCAGTGACAAGCTCATCATCAGTCAATAGGGTAAAGAGAATCTCATGCTAGGGATGGGATTGTCCAAAGGCTGGTATGAGCAGACATGCCCTGCATCTTAACACACAGCTCACCTCTAAGGAAGGGTACTGAAGGTTTTTAGGATGAATCTGTAAAGAAGAAAACGTTTTGCTTTTGATTTTCTAAATGAATATCAACAGCCATGTACAACTGCTCATTATCTATTCAATGGTACTTTAAGATACGCACTACATCACAGTCAGACCGACAAGTAAAGATTGACCTGTTGTCTCTTTAAAACCTTCTGTAACATTATCAACACCTGGATATATGTTAAGGTTACCAACGTTCTTGAACGTTCACAAGTAATAGTCTCAGTCATTAGAGACATCTGTCACCTGCACGTTCTGTCTTTGTTGTGTATCGTTCCTCAGTCATGTCTGCAGTGATCCCGGGCTCTGGAGCATCTCTTCTCTGGAGCTGTGGATCCCCTGGTTATCAGTGTGCCCTACAGCTCCTAATCTGTCTTTGTTAGGCCCACTGCGACTGCTCTCGCTCCTGGCTCGCACAAGACTGATCACCCCTGTCTCCAGCATTCAGCCTACCTGCTAATATTACAACTCAAATGCACTCTGTAATTGCCACAGGTGCCACTTTTATTCAGCCCCTCGCCCAGTCTCTCAACTCATACAGAGGTCCCAACGTGGCTCTTTAATTCAGCCCCTCGCCCAGTCTCCCAACTTATACAGAGGTCAACGTGGCTCTTTTATTCAGCCCCTCGACCAGTCTCAACTCATACAGAGGTCTGAACATGGCTCTTTTATTCAGCCCCTCGCCCAGTCTCTCAACTTATTCAGAGGTCTCAACGTGGTTCTTTATGCAGCCCCTCGCCCAGTCTCTCAACTCATAGAGGTCTCAACGTGGCTCTTTGGCTCTTTTATTCAGCCCCTCGCTCAGTCTCTCAACTTATACAGAGGTCTCAAAGTGGCTCTTTAATTCAGCCCCTCACCCAGTCTCTCAACTCATACAGAGGTCTCAACGTGGCTCTTTGGCTCTTTTATTCAGCCCCTCACCCAGTCTCTCAACTTATACAGAGGTCTCAACGTGGCTCTTTAATTTAGCCCCTCGCCCAGTCTCTCAACTCAAACAGAGGTCTCAACGTCACTCTTTGGATCTTTTATTCAGCCCCTCACCCAGTCTCTCAACTTATACAGAGGTCTCAACGTGGCTCTTTATTCAGGTCCTCGCCCAGTCTCTCAACTCATACAGAGGTCTCAACGTGGCTCTTTGGCTCTTTTATTCAGCCCCTCGCCCAGTCTCTCAACTTATACAGAGGTCTCAACGTGGCTCTTTAATTCAGCCCCTCGCCCAGTCTCTCAACTCATACAGAGGTCTCAACGTGGCTCTTTGGCTCTTTTATTCAGCCCCTCGCCCAGTCTCTCAACTTATACAGAGGTCAACGTGGCTCTTTAATTCAGCCCCTCGACCAGTCTCAACTTATACAGAGGTTTCAACGTGGCTCTTTAAATCAGCCCCTCACCCAATCTTTCAACTCATACAGAGGTCTCAACGTGGCTCTTTGGCTCTTTTATTCAGCCCCTCGCCCAGTCTCTCAACTTATACAGAGGTCAACGTGGCTCTTTTATTCAGCCCCTCGACCAGTCTCAACTTATACAGAGGTCTCAACGTGGCTCTTTTATTCAGCCCCTTGCCCAGTCTCTCAACTCATACAGAGGTCTCAACGTGGCTCTTTGGCTCTTTTATTCAGCCCCTCGCCCAGTCTCTCAACTTATACAGAGGTCTCAACGTGGCTCTTTATTCAGCCCCTCGCCCACTCTCTCAACTCATACAGAGGTCTCAACGTGGCTCTTTTATTCAGCGCCTCGACCAGTCTCTCAACTCATACAGAGGTCTCAACGTGGCTCTTTATTCAGCCCCTCGACCAGTCTCAACTCATACAGAGGTCTCAACGTGGCTCTTTAATTCAGCCCCTCACCCAGTCTCTCAACTCATACAGAGGTCTCAACTTGGCTCTTTGGCTCTTTTATTCAGCCCCTCGCCCAGTCTCTCAACTCATACAGAGGTCTCAACGTGGCTCTTTATTCAGCCCCTCGCCCAGTCTCTCAACTCATACAGAGGTCTCAACGTGGCTCTTTATTCAGCCCCTCGCCCAGTCTCTCAACTTATACAGAGGTCTCAACGTGGCTCTTTTATTCAGTGCCTCGACCAGTCTCTCAACTCATACAGAGGTCTCAACGTGGCTCTTTATTCAGCCCCTCGACCAGTCTCAACTCATACAGAGGTCTCAACGTGGCTCTTTTATTCAGCGCCTCGACCAGTCTCTCAACTCATACAGAGGTCTCAACGTGGCTCTTTATTCAGCCCCTCGCCCAGTCTCTCAACTCATACAGAGGTCTCAACTTGGCTCTTTGGCTCTTTTATTCAGCCCCTCGCCCAGTCTCTCAACTCATACAGAGGTCTCAACGTGGCTCTTTATTAAGCCCCTCGCCCAGTCTCTCAACTCATACAGAGGTCTCAACGTGGCTCTTTGACTCTTTTATTCAGCCCCTCGCCCAGTCTCTCAACTTATACAGAGGTCTCAAAGTGGCTCTTTAATTCAGCCCCTCACCCAGTCTCTCAACTCATACAGAGGTCTCAACGTGGCTCTTTGGCTCTTTTATTCAGCCCCTCACCCAGTCTCTCAACTTATACAGAGGTCTCAACGTGGCTCTTTAATTTAGCCCCTCGCCCAGTCTCTCAACTCAAACAGAGGTCTCAACGTCACTCTTTGGCTCTTTTATTCAGCCCCTCACCCAGTCTCTCAACTTATACAGAGGTCTCAACGTGGCTCTTTATTCAGGTCCTCGCCCAGTCTCTCAACTCATACAGAGGTCTCAACGTGGCTCTTTGGCTCTTTTATTCAGCCCCTCGCCCAGTCTCTCAACTTATACAGAGGTCTCAACGTGGCTCTTTAATTCAGCCCCTCGCCCAGTCTCTCAACTCATACAGAGGTCTCAACGTGGCTCTTTGGCTCTTTTATTCAGCCCCTCGCCCAGTCTCTCAACTTATACAGAGGTCAACGTGGCTCTTTAATTCAGCCCCTCGACCAGTCTCAACTTATACAGAGGTTTCAACGTGGCTCTTTAATTCAGCCCCTCACCCAGTCTCTCAACTCATACAGAGGTCTCAACGTGGCTCTTTGGCTCTTTTATTCAGCCCCTCGCCCAGTCTCTCAACTTATACAGAGGTCAACGTGGCTCTTTTATTCAGCCCCTCGACCAGTCTCAACTTATACAGAGGTCTCAACGTGGCTCTTTTATTCAGCCCCTTGCCCAGTCTCTCAACTCATACAGAGGTCTCAACGTGGCTCTTTGGCTCTTTTATTCAGCCCCTCGCCCAGTCTCTCAACTTATACAGAGGTCTCAACGTGGCTCTTTATTCAGCCCCTCGCCCACTCTCTCAACTCATACAGAGGTCTCAACGTGGCTCTTTATTCAGCCCCTAGCCCAGTCTCTCAACTCATACAGACGTCTCAACGTGGCTCTTTATTCAGCCCCTCGCCCAGTCTCAACTTATACAGAGGTCTCAACGTGGCTCTTTTATTCAGCGCCTCGACCAGTCTCTCAACTCATACAGAGGTCTCAACGTGGCTCTTTATTCAGCCCCTCGACCAGTCTCTCAACTCATACAGAGGTCTCAACGTGGCTCTTTATTCAGCCCCTCGCCCAGTCTCTCAACTTATACAGAGGTCTCAACGTGGCTATTTTATTCAGCGCCTCGACCAGTCTCTCAACTCATACAGAGGTCTCAACGTGGCTCTTTATTCAGCCCCTCGACCAGTCTCAACTCATACAGAGGTCTCAACGTGGCTCTTTAATTCAGCCCCTCGCCCAGTCTCTCAACTCATACAGAGGTCTCAACTTGGCTCTTTGGCTCTTTTATTCAGCCCCTCGCCCAGTCTCTCAACTCATACAGAGGTCTCAACGTGGCTCTTTATTAAGCCCCTCGCCCAGTCTCTCAACTCATACAGAGGTCTCAACGTGGCTCTTTGACTCTTTTATTCAGCCCCTCGCCCAGTCTCTCAACTCATACAGAGGTCTCAACGTGGCTCTTTATTCAACCCCTCGCCCAGTCTCTCAACTCATACAGAGGTCTCAACGTGGCTCTTTATTCAGCCCCTCGCCCAGTCTCTCAACTCATACAGCGGTTTCAACGTGGCTCTTTATTCAGCCCCTCGCCCAGTCTCTCAACTTATACAGAGGTCTCAACGTGGCTCTTTTATTCAGCGCCTCGACCAGTCTCTCAACTCATACAGAGGTCTCAACGTGGCTCTTTATTCAGCCCCTCGCCCAGTCTCTCAACTCATACAGAGGTCTCAACGTGGCTCTTTATTCAGCCCCTCGCCCAGTCTCAACTTATACAGAGGTCTCAACGTGGCTCTTTATTCAGCCCCTCGCCCAGTCTCAACTTATACAGAGGTCTCAACGTGGCTCTTTATTCAGCCCCTCGACCATTCTCAACTCATACAGAGGTCTCAGCGTGGCTCTTTATTCAGCCCCTCGACCAGTCTCAACTTATACAGAGGTCTCAACTTGGCTCTGACAAGGGGGAAGAAAAAGCAAGTTGCAATTATTTAACTAGGCAAGTCAGTTAGAGCAATACTGTAATAGGTAACATAATGTGGATATACAGTTTTTCCTAATATGGCAGGCACTGTTCTAAAAACTGCATTGGGTATACATTATAACCCTTCTCTGGAGCCTGTAATGCTGTTGAAAGGTTGTAGTCTGATTGGCATAATTGCATAATGGTATGCGGATGAGTCATGTCATGTAACCTATTGTACCATTGCCCTCTGAATCCCTTTAATCATAGTACTGTAGTTGTTAACCTGATCAGGATGTCAGAAGTCATCATCGTTTATCGTATCTTGAGTAGCTTATGAATATTTCAATCACATTTTATAGGTGAAAAGATCATGCAGTGAATCACCTCCCAGCAGACCAAACTGGTTGAAATTACATCGTTACTGTTTTAAACGACGTCATAGTAACGTCACTTCAACCAGTTTAGCCCAGTTTCTTATATCTAACCCTGGAAGTTACATATTATCTTACGTCATTCAACCGATCAAAAGTGATTGACCAAACTCCCGCCAGAGGCACCCTATCTATCATCTCCCAAAGGAAGGCTGTAGGCTAATCACTAAGCCAATATGGTGAGAACAGCTCTAAACAGATGTTATACAGATGTCAATGTCAAAGTAAAGATTCATTCAAGCCAAGGCAGAGATCACGTGTCCTGCCCTGTGGAGATGTGTAGAGCCCTTTCTTCCTACAGAAACAGGCTAGAGGCTTGAGGATACAGGTACAGGTTGACCTTGTCTGCTTTAATCCCTCATTGGGAGGTAACCCCTCTGGATAACATGGATCACTGTGTCTCTCCTCCATTCTTCCATCCCTCTACCCTTCCATCCTTTATCCCATCCTAGAACACTGCAGACTGTCTCCTCTGTCCCAATGATCCAGCATCTCCCTGGGAAGCAGGTGGTTTAGTGCTCAGCCAACTCCACTGAAAGGAAACCCTCCAGGTAATTAGACTATAATCTCTGGGAACCACTCTATTCTTCAGTCTGATTACATGATCAAATGCTAAATTGGCTAACCCCACTATATACATTCCTGTGGTGGCTGATGGCACTTTAAATGGGGAGGAGAGGTTCATAGTAATGGCTGGAATGGAATTGATGGAATGATATCAAACGTCAAACATCTGGTTTTCATGTGTTTGATACCATTCCATTCACTCCATTCCATCCATTATTATGAGCCCCCCCCCCCCCCCCCCCCCCCCCCCCCCCTTCTGATACATGCACAACGTAGAAGTGGCAGTAATCCTGTAGGTTCCCCTTCTCCAAATCCAATTATAACAGCGTATATTGTAGTGGTGAATTGTGGATTGTCACCCGTCCTCAGTTGAATGGGATGGAGGCCGGCCCACAACATGTGGCAGCATGGCTAAGCTAATGTGACATTGTCGTGAATGGCTTTTCACACCTCTTTCATGATATAATTTGATCCTGTTCAAGAGTAAAAATATATAGATTTTTGTGTGACATTTATTGTCATTTGAAAAGAAAGTAACAAAAAAAAGAACAATTTTAGCTTCTATAAAATGTATAGGGAAAAAATCAGAAAATCATTCACATATTAACATTAACGAGAGACTATGCAAAACGATACAATGTAAACAAGGAAACTAACGAGCCCATTTCAATTATCAGCATCACTTTATGGGGGAGAAAAGCTGTAGGTTAGTGAGGAAGAGTCCCTTTTGCAGTCCTGAGCTGGTCCTCCATGTGAATGGATGAGGGTACACTAATTTGATTTCACGGCATGCCGTTGAAGATGCATTAGTCTTTCCCAGACCATCGCATGCCCCTGAGCAGCTGGAGAAAGAGGGAGAGTGAGACGGAGGGAAGCAGGGTGGGAGTGAGAGAGCTACGTGCCTCCCATGCTAACGATGTTCTCCTGCCAACCGAAGAGCAGAGCTGAGCAGAGCATCCCTACATGCAGGCAATGTAAACAGTGCACACCGTCTCTAAATTACACTCACACCCTCAGTCTGACACTCTCTCTTTTTCTCTCTCTCTGTATCTCTCTCTCTTGTTTCATTCTCCTCTCTTCCACATCTCTCTCTCTCTATCCGGCCCCTCCACAGCACAGTAATGAAAACAAAGAAAGAGATGGTCAGTTTGATTCTCCTGGCAATCTCAGTGATATTAGTGTTTTTATTTATATGAAGTTGACTGTTGTAGGTCTCGCCATTTGTTTCAGGATTTACTAATAGCTATGGCGCTGTAGAATCTAGTTGTGTTTTTGCTGGTATAGTTACCTTGATTTTTCTACTTAAACATGGAAAGACATCTTCAGATTACTAAAATGTTACATTAAATATGTGTAAATATGTTGTTGCTATATTTCTAAAACTGTTCTCACTCGGTGTATGATAATGTGGTTACTGCATTGACAGTAACAGAGAGCAATTAGTATGCTTTGCAAGGCCATCTATCCTCCATATATTGCCTGCACCCTATAGGCTGATCAGACAACTGTGTGCAATAATAACTGCTGTCAAATAATCAAAGCAAATCCATGGCCCGGTGGCTATATATTTCTCACATCTCACTTTGGAGCAAAGTGAGGGATAAAAAATATCCTTAGATGAGAAATGTCTCTCGGTTTAATTTTTGGTCAGTTGAAATCAAAGAACAAGGAGAAGAAGAGAGAAATTAGATAAATGTGTCTAGCTACCAACCACAGTCAACTGTCTCACTAGAAACTCCTCACCACAACCCACACTGACCCCCACCCCCTGTCCCATTGGCCACCCAACTGCCATTTGGCTTAGAGCATCAGAGCTGTCTTCCAACGGTGTCTTTCTTGTCTTGTTCCGGATCTATTTAAACAACTCGGCCGGCGGTGGACTCATCAAACGCCCCGTGCCATGCAGGATCCAGACGCCCTCCCCTCCCGGGTTTCAAAGAAATGATAAAGGCATGACAATATGAAAATGCTCTTCACAGGGGTCTGCGGGGAGGCCAGCTCCATCATGCCCATGTCTATTTCTCCATGTGAAAGAAAATACACATTTCTCTGATGTTTCTGAACACGTGGTGAGTCTGCTGCTACTGACGCTTGCAGAGAGGGGTGAACAGATTGGCCTGGTATTAAATTAGGGGGTGCGACTGGAGTTTTTTTTTACCACTCTCTTATTTGATAAACACCCCTGGGATATGTAATCATAGCCACGGCACTGTCCTGGACTTAGCATATTCATGGTTTCAGAGATATTTGTTCAAATTAGCTTTGGTGGTTGTCCTTGATTGATTTCTGCTCGTCTTTCGATTATGGTTCAACCTACTGTATAGAGTGAGATTTAAGTGAGAATAACAAAACCATGATCAGGTAGATCAGAAAGACTTGGTGGCTTGAATATTTCACCAAGGGCTTACATGATCATCGAAAAAACAATCCATCTCTATGGGTGGGTTACGGTTATAAGGGGCTAAGTTCGGGAGCTACATGCATGAAGGATGACTCTGCACGCCTGAATTTGATTAGCTGCTCTTGCTGGGTAAATAAATGAATTAATCCTGCCTATTGTCCTTGAGATGTATTTACCCAGAAACCTTGTGGGAGAGAGGAAGTTAATTAAGATCATGGTAAGGGTTTGTTTCTGTGTCGCTGTTTGTAAACGTTGTGGTTTCTCAACCCTTAAGCCTACATGGCCCATCTTATCTAGTGAAAGTGGCATTTTGTGAGGAAATGTTATGTCGCTCATTTGATTGCAACTGAGATTGCTAATATTTTGCTCTCAATATCAAATCATAATCTATTGTCAGCTTAGTGTAGGCAGAGAATTACAATTATTTCCGCTGACAATAGATGTGAATGATTTTGTAGTCTGAACTTGAGTCCAAAGCCTATGCAGAAAGAAAGGGTTAAAGGATCATGTAAATAGCTTTGTAGACAATAAGCGTTCAACCTCAGACTGCTCCTGGGATTGGAGAATATCCAGCTGTATTTGCTAATATTAATACTCTCAGTGTATTTCTTCTGGCTGTGACGGAGACTGGTGTAATTCTGGTCTGTAGTAAGTAAGCCTTGTCCCTCAGGCTTGGTTAGGGAATCCTGGGTCAAAATAAGTATTTATGAAGAATGTATGGCATCATGAAATATTGACAACAACCCCAACTCAAAGCTAAAGTTTAGGTAGAGGTGTTTCTAACTGTGTGGAGATATTCAGATGTACATATCGTACGGAGATATATTACTGTTTAGTTATATATGATGCATGTGATATATCATATATGATTTTTTTTTCTATGTTGTTCAATCAAGTCATGAAACTGCGGTTTTTCAATTTACTTACAATGGAAAGATGGGGGAAACTTAGACTTGAGTGCTGACAAATTGCATAGAGAGAATGGACTTCTCCTTGAGCATGCCAGGTAATCTGATTTAAAGCCAAGCCACGGGTCAATAAAGTACTCTCTCTAGGGGATTAGTGTGTGCTGTGCAGCTAGTAGAGAAAGGTCCCACCGCAGTAGAGCTGCTACAGTATATAGACTAGAGGTGATTGAAGTGAACGAACCCCTTAGCTAGTGACAGCCCCTGCCTAGATGTTAATGTAAGCCAGCGTAATTGCACATGCCATTAAGGAAGTGCATGCGCTATCAGAGAGTGCACACATATTTCTCAGCGTAACACCTGATTAATATATATATATATATATATATATATATATATATATATTTTACACTCCCCCCGTACCCGTCCCCGTCCCTCTCGGCTCTGTGAGAAGGAGGTCTGCACTGCTAAACTGGATTGGAAATGGCAGGGAGATGAATCTTCCTGACTCCAGGCATGTGTTTCCTGTTTTACATTCTAATTAGAAGACCCCCACAGCCCGTTGGCCCCGGCAACACGCCCTGTGGAAAAAGTGTCACAATGGAGGTGGAAGATCACACACTACAAGAGGTGTTGGGGGCGTCGTCAAGTGATGTGGGTAGCGTGCTTGGAATGTGTGTGATTCGTGTCTTTGCGAAAAAGGTCATACGGCCGAAAGCGAGGTTTGATCTATTCATCAAAGTCACAGCCGGAATTGCCGCCACCTCGTTCCTCAATCCTTTTCCCCGACCTTTCGCCAGGTGAGTTGGGGTCAGGTGTGTTGTGACCTGCAGTTAGCAGCAGTGGAAGGCATATAGTCTGGTACTCCTCCAACACATAGACTGAGAACTGTAGAGATCCTATCACCTAAAAGCGCCAGCTAAAATAAGCCAGTTGAGTTGGATTGGATCACCTGTGTGTAAAAATGTCCTCTCTTTGCACCTAACAGTGCCATTTGGCTTAGCAAGCAAAATGTTGATGAGTGAATTCATCGCTCAATATGTTGCAGACTATCAGCAGTTAACAGTATGTGGTAGATGATGTTGATTCCCTTCTGCTCCTCCTGGGGGAAGAATCAATTCTCCAATCTGTGAAGTGCAACTGTGTGCGAAACACCATCGTTTATACAATGTTGTTTAGGGTAGAGGCCAGATCTATGAAATGTAGCTTTAGGCCGCATACGATAATAATACAAATATATAATGTTAGATACGAAAATGAATAGCTCTCAGGTGCAGTAAACTGAAATGTAGATAAATAATTTTCCTGTGCAGAGTAATGCCTTAAAATCAAGATGTTGCTCATTGTCTGTATTTCTCCACATTTCCCTGGTAAAACAATCTCTGGATTTTCACGAGTCGTTATTTGTGTTTCTTTTCTTTTTAATAAACCCTGGTCAACAATAGTGGGTCTTCCTGCCGCTGTCGCACCAAAACAGCCCTTGATTCTCTAATCCCAGATTCCATTATGTTTCTTTATTGTTATTCTCCTCCGACGTCATTCCTTCCCTCTGTTCCTTCTGCTGGTAGAAATATAAACTGCCTTTATTAAGCAGCGAATCTAATCATCAGCCTGAAAGAAAGAGCAGTTATTCTTTCTCCTGCTGCTGAATAAAAATGAATCTCACATTCTCCTCTCCTAATTATGCAGAATGGAATCAAGTTTCCAATATTAGCCTGCTGCTACACACACAGGGTAGACATCCTATTGGGATAATAATGTACTGCCCTGATGGTGCAATATGCCATAGATGAAGAAATATGGTGTTTAAAGTTTTGTTTCTCTGCATGCGTGGTTATTTCAGTTCAGTGTTTCCCTTTCACCTCATGGGGTTGATAGTTTCTGGAATCAGCCCTTCGTTGTAGAGAGATAACAGTCAGACAGTGTGCTTTTAAAGAAACTATAGTCTGAAATAGTGGAGATGGGAATATTCCTGACACTTCTCCAACAGGCGGTCCAAATTTACAGGCCATCTGAAAGGCACTGCACGGTCAAGCCGACATCTGCACTGACCTTACAGCATTTACAGTGATAAGGCCTTTACAGAAGTCACGGCATTCATTCTTCTTACGCTTCGCAGAGCAAGGCAGAGCTGTTGAGCTGTTGTGAAGGAAGTTGTCAGTGAAGTGAGTTTGTGTTTATACAGGACTTCCTGCCCCACCTACCATCAAACAATCAGCCCTCCGCATTGTTACAAAATGTGTGATGCGGTACGGAGCTTGATTTTGCTTCTTTGTGGCTCTGCAATTGCGTCAAACCTCCATACGAATCCTACGACCACATTTTCGAATCAAGCATTAATTGTCTATAAGGTGAAAGAAAGCAAAGTCTGGCTTCAGCAAATTGTCTGGTTCTCTGTGGCAAGATTAAACATTTGAGATTACAGCTAATTTAACTATTCATTAGGCATAAACTTTATTGCTATATTAACCAGCTTTTACTACCTCCTCTCTTTACATACACTTTGAAGACCATTGCTTTGTGAAATAAAAATCGAATTGCCATGGCCAGTTTGCTGGTCTTCCACACTAAACCCTCTATATTAACATTTTATTGGCCCCCCTACTCTGTTGTGGCCAATCTCACACTATAACATTAATGTATGGCTTTGTTTACTACTTTTGCCCACACTGCTGCAACAGTTATTCATCTTCGGTAACTTATTACAGTTATTTGCAATGAGATAACAATGTCAGGTCTATTTTCTGGGCTCTATCTATACCTACTGGGAATGTGTTTGTTGAGAACAATATGAGTGAGAGACAATGTCATCACTCCTTCCCTGTATTACTGTCATGTTATAGAGCTGAGATATAATTACTGCATATGAATAATGCTACGCAATATCTCCATCTAAATGATCCAGAGAGGCTAAATTGGCCCCTCAAGGTAATTGACCCCCTCTGAAATTGAAACTACTTGATAAATTTGATTAAGTTTTAAGTCTAGATTGTTTTCAAACACATTTTTAATTTCTCCATATATCATGTTCTTTGACAACAATTCAATGGAGGCTACAGTTCAGAAATGGAATTGACCACCTCTTTCAAGTCACCTAGCATGCGGCTTGCCCAGCAGAGAGAAATCTGGGCAGAAATCTGTCTATTTATTATCAGCCATTAGTTAGAGTTATGGTCCAGTTACCTCAGGATCACAAATGTTAAGTGAGAAAAGTCTAAACATTAAACCGAAATAGATGTATTTCACTATAACCTCATTTGGTTTTGGAGATGAAAGATGAAAGAGAGGAGAGAAAGCCATTACAGACTATTTTGATGGATTCTAAGTACCTTGAACAAGATTGATGAAAATTTGTCACGTTCTGACCTCTATTTCCTTTGTTTTTGTATTTATTTAGTATGGTCAGGGCGTGAGTTGGGTGGGCAGTCTATGTTTGTTTTTCTATGTTTTGGTCTAGTTCTATGTTCGGCCTGATATGGTTCTCAATCAGAGGCAGGTGTTCGTCATTGTCTCTGATTGGGAACCATATTTAGGTAGCCTGGGTTTCACTGTGTGTTTGTGGGTGATTGTTCCTGTTTTTGTGTTTGCACCAGACAGGGCTGTTTTGAGTTCTCACGTTTCTTGTTTTTTTCCGTTAGTTTGTTCATGTATAGTGTTGTCAATAAATACAATGAACAACCACCACGCTGCGCTTTGGTCCGCCTCTACTTCACAAGAAGAGAATCGTTACAGAATCACCCACCACAACAGGACCAAGCGGTGTGGTAATGGGCAAAGGAGAAAGCAGCAGCAGGAGCAGCGCGAGGAGGTATGGACATGGGAGGACGAATTAGACGGTAAAGGACCTTGGGCTCAGCCAGGAGAATATCGCCGCCCCAAGGAAGAACGGGAGGCGGCGAAAGCGGAGAGGCGCTGGTACGAGGAGGCAGCGCAGCGTCGTGGATGGAAGCCCGGGAGTCAGCCCCAAAAATTTCTTGGGGGGGGGCTAACAGGGAGTATGGCTACGCCAGGTAGGAGACCTGAGCCAACTTCCTGTGGTTACCGGGGGGCTAGAGAGACCGGGCAGGCACCGTGTTATGCTGTGGAGCGCACGGTGTCCCCAGTGCGGGTGCACAGCCCGGTGCGGTACATTCCAGCTCCGCGTATCGGCCGGGCTAGAGTGGGCATCGAGCCAAGTGCCATGAAGCCGGCTCTACGCATCTGGTCTCCAGTGCGTCTCCTTGGGCCGGCTTACATGGCACCAGCCTTGCGCACGGTGTCCCCGGTTCGCCTGCATAGCCCAGTGCGGGCTATTCCACCTCGCCGCACTGGCAGGGCGACCGGGACCATTCAACCGGGTAAGGTTGGGCAGGCTCGGTGCTCAAGAGCTCCAGTGCGCCTGCACGGCCCGGTCTATCCGTCACCACCTCCACACCCCAGCCCTCCGGTGGCAGCTCCCCGTACCAGGCTGTCTCTCCGGCCCATCCGTCCAGAGCCTTCCTCCTCTCCAGCTCTGCCGGAGCCTCCCGCCTGTCCGGAGCCTCCCGCCTGTCCGGCGCCTCTGCCGGAGCCTCCCGCCTGTCCGGCGCCTCTGCCGGAGCCTCCCGCCTGTCCGGCGCCTCTGCCGGAGCCTCCCGCCTGTCCGGCGCCTCTGCCGGAGCTTCCCGTCTGCCCGGCGCCTCTGCCAGAGCTTCGCGTCTGCCCGGCGCCATCGGAGCCGCCCGTCTGCCCAGCGCCGCCAGTGCCGCCCGTCTGCCCAGCGCCGCCAGTGCCGCCCGTCTGCCCAGCGCCGCCAGTGCCGCCCGTCTGCCCAGCGCCGCCAGTGCCGCCCGTCTGCCAGGAGCCGCCAGTGCCGCCCGTCAGCCAGGGGCCGCCAGTCAGCCAGGGGCCGCCAGTGCCGCCAGTCAGCCAGGGGCCGCCAGTGCCGCCAGTCAGCCAGGGGCCGCCAGTGCCGCCAGTCAACCAGGGGCCACCAGTGCCGCCAGTCAGCCCAGCGCCAGCGCCGCCAGTCAACCAGGGGCCGCCAGTGCCGCCAGTCAGCCAGGGGCCGCCAGTCAGCCAGGGGCCGCCAGTGCCGCCAGTCAGCCAGGGGCCGCTAGAGCCCCTCCGCCCGGAGCAGCTGTCCCTCTGTCCCGAGCAGCTGTCCCTCTGTCCCGAGCAGCTGTCCCTCTGTCCCGAGCAGCTGTCCCTCTGTCCCGAGCAGCTGTCCCTCTGTCCCGAGAAGCTGCCCCTCTGTCCCAAGCAGCCCCTCTGTCCAGTGGGGTCATTGAGAGGGGTGGGCATGGTGAGTAAGCCACGGAGGCGGACAATAAGGCGGACTGAGACAATGGCGAAGTGGGGTCCGCGTCCCGCGCCAGAGCCGCCACCGCGGACAGACGCCCACCCAGACCCTCCCCTATAGGTCAAGGTTTTGCGGCCGGAGTCCGCACCTTTGGGGGGGGGTACTGTCACGTTCTGACCTCTATTTCCTTTGTTTTTGTATTTATTTAGTATGGTCAGGGCGTGAGTTGGGTGGGCAGTCTATGTTTGTTTTTCTATGTTTTGGTCTAGTTCTATGTTCGGCCTGATATGGTTCTCAATCAGAGGCAGGTGTTCGTCATTGTCTCTGATTGGGAACCATATTTAGGTAGCCTGGGTTTCACTGTGTGTTTGTGGGTGATTGTTCCTGTTTTTGTGTTTGCACCAGACAGGGCTGTTTTGAGTTCTCACGTTTCTTGTTTTTTTCCGTTAGTTTGTTCATGTATAGTGTTGTCAATAAATACAATGAACAACCACCACGCTGCGCTTTGGTCCGCCTCTACTTCACAAGAAGAGAATCGTTACAAAATTGTAATTTTATTTGTAAGGTTTTGAACCTCAGATGTAACCTGAATGATTGTAATGACTGTAATCAGGTAGGATGCTATCATTTACCAGAACTCTGACCTCCTCTGGTCAAGGGCCATTCTAGCATTAGATAAATGTTGTTGTTTTTTGCTATGAAGAGGGCCACACTGTATGTAGAGGGACAACTCACCGTGGATGTGTTTAACCTAAAATTGAGTGGCCACAAAATGGAAATCAGTGTTCTCAATCTTTCTCCATCTATTTCTATTATATTGTCCGACTGTCCCATAGAAATTGTTAAACAAACCTCACCGTACAGTAATTCCAGCATTATCCTTTACATTACCTTTTCCATAATACTAGCAAAATATTTATTTAGTACTTGGATTCCCCTGAAGTGTTGACACCCCCGGTATCTGCTTTTCATTGGCCGGGTCTCTCCTCGATGAACTGAAGCCGTCTCCAAATATAGACCACTGATATGCAAACATTACAATGAGGGGACTTATCTGTTCCTGGTCCTTGTTTAAGCCTCTTAGCTGCCCCGTATTAACATATTTTCATCTTACATTAAGATCATAATCCAATTGTATGTCCTTGAAACTGGTTAAACCAAGGAAAAATCATTTTTCAGCAACGGCACAGAACTTCGTAGCATAGTGTACCAGTAATCCAATTAGTAATATCACTCAGCAGCCAAATTTAAAGGAGGATACCTTGCTCCTCTCTCCTGCTGCCATTCAGGCTTCCTGTGGGAGGATGTCAGCCAGTGTTACCCACTGTGGGTGGTCTGGAGCACAGAGCCAGGCTTCATGCCTATTAGATGAGAAGATCTGAGCCATCATAAGGACCGCTCTTACAGCAGTATCATGAACTACCCACTGGGCAAAAACAGGTTGTATAATGTTGTTTCCATGTAATTTCCACATAACATTTGATGACGTTGAATCAACGTGGAAAATGTATTGGATTTGCAAAAAGTCATCAATGTAAGGGAATTTTGGATTATTTTTCACCCAACTTTAAACCTATCATGTTAAATTCACATTAGTTGACAACTCAACCAAATGTAAAACAAAAATAGATGTGCCCAGTGGGTAAACACCATCCTGAAATTCATATTTTGCAGGGACACATTATACATTGCAAAAAAGACTGTCTTCCCTTCTCCGTTAAGGGAGTGAATGTTATTTATAATAAGGGTTACATGGACAAAATCGGACCTCTCTGAAATAGAAATGGATGACCACCTAAACCCTCCCTGAACACTAGCAAAAAGCAAGAGACCCTCCCCTATACCCAAAATAATAATTCAAACAAAGTGAATATCAGAGAACATGACAACCATTTAACCTCACTTCTTGGACAGACCAGAGCCTTAGATATGCAGTTTTAGAAACTGTTCTTCATCCTGTAAGCATTACATGACAATGCAGGAATTTTGATAGCACACAGGGTTGTGGGTTCACAGACCATCGTGGTCAAGAGTAGGGGTGGGAAGATATCCCTTATAGTAAAAGCATTGCATGAATCTCTCATCGTATTTGCAGAAAAAATTGCCTTTTATAAACATTTCATTGAATTCTACTTCATTTTTATAAATTTGCGTAATCTTTTTTAATACCACACAAATTACAAAAATGATATTACATCAAAAAACATCTATGTACAGAAAGTCAATAGTTTAATCAATTGATAGTGACAGAATTAGATTACTTCCCAAGCAGTCTATTTTTTGTCTCCTTGGCTATAAAAGGTTGTAACTCAGGATCTGGATGTCAAAGAAACTAAACAATGATGTCCCCACATGCATCAGTCACATCTTTCCCTGGTATTTTACATCTTGTTTGTAGCATAAAGCTTCACAGACCAAAGCTCTGTTATAGATCACTTTATATAATCAGATCTGTTTTATTTTCTTCCAAATCTTAAGCTAACAGGAAGTAGACCTGTTCTTTTTGCCATGGTCTTTAATAAAAGGTAGGCCTATGGCATACCCTTCTCATTGTTATTGTTTCTATTGTGTTACTAGCAGGTAGCTTAGTGGTTAGAGTGTTGGGCCAGTAAGGTAAAAGGTTGCTGGATCAAATCACTGAGCTGACAAGGTAAAAATATATTGTTCTGCCCCTGAACAAGGCAGTTCAACCCACTGTTCCCTGGTAGGCTGTCATTGTAAATAAGAAATTGTTCTTAACTGACTTGCCTAGTTAAATAAAGTTTAAATTTAAAAAAAATACTATTTCCTTTTTATTTAGCAAATAATTGTCGTACTTTTTTAACTCAGCATTGTTGGGAATGAGCTCATAATTAAGCATTTCACTGTAAAGTCTACACCTGTTGTATTCGACACATATACATTTGATTTGATTTGATTTGAGTCTTGGTTTTAACCTACCTGCCCTTTACTGACACGGAGGAATACAAATAGGAATACATAGACTCCAACAAAAAGCCCTCTTGTTGTTAGTAAAGTCTAATTAGAATGAAGACGGTTTAAATGGTTTAATTATGCTTACTCAAATGTGCCTACTTTCAGCACCATGAGATGTCAATTTCCGATTGATTGTGCCCGCCACTGCTGCCTCAAGTTTCAGCACCAGAAAGTAAGTAACTTGAATATTGTGAGCTCAATAACTTTGATAAATACATCATGGCCAAGAAACATATCGTTTTTAATAACATCAACCATAGTATTAGCAAGCTATCAAAGTTGCCCTCCGGTCCTCCTCCTCATCTTTACCCTTTCCTTCTCAAACAGAACAGAACATAGTCTATGGGCTAGTCCACGCGCAGGGCCTAATAAGTAATTCGTTTTGGAAGAAGCCTTTGACTCTCCTCCTGAACTGCCGTAGTAGGACTACACAGCACAGCCATTGGTTAGGATGCAAACTTAAACGCTTTTGATCAGCAAGAACAGATCAGGCCAGGGCTCTGGAATATCCATTGCAGTGTGTAATGCAGATTAGTTTTATGTACATCATACCAGCAGCTATCTTAGAAACATAACTTTGCTCTGTGCTTGTCCGTGCATGCACTTCGTAGCTTATAGCCCATGGATCACTTGACTGAGACCAACCTAAATAGCCTATAGGTGCACTTGATATTGTGCACCCAGCATAGAATCAGAGATGAGGAGCGATGGGCACACATTGATATATAACCTAATAAGCAACTAACTCTAAAACACTGAGAAATACTGACATTTCATCAATTACAAATTCCCTGACCTTCTCCTGCGATAGATGTAAAAAAAAAATACTAAACCATCCCCTTGACTGAAATGGAAAAAGCATGACCCTCCCCCATTTTCCTCCTGCTACCCATTCTGTACATTTCTATCCATTCCTAAAACCATGTCTAGATGGATCTTTATCCTCCTGCATGTTTTTTTGTTTGTTTCCTACCTTGTTCTCATTAGTCAGCCGCCACAAAAGGAATCCACAATTCAGCCAGCATTCATTTAAATTTTCTTGGAAATATAAATTATGCTCCTAATGGGAAGCAGCCCTGCACACAACCTGGAGGGGATCAGGGACCTTCTCTCTGCAATCATCCCAAATCACCCATCCCTCCATTTCTCTCTCTCTCCCTCCATCCCATCCCTCCCTCCATTCCCCTACTCCGTTCATTAGTTCGTTAAGAGATCCATACTTTCTAATTAGTACTGATGAGGAAAGGGACTTCATTACCGGCCAACTATGAATTATTATCTGGTGTAATTGGTCCTCCAGTCCCACAGGAGGTGCCCTGCTCCAGCCAGCCCAGCTGGAGGAGCCTTCAATGGCACAGTAGGTCTAGGGAGTGTACCAATAATCTCTCCTTCCTCCTGACGTGTGCACTCGTTCACGAGTCCTGACACATGTAAAAGCATTGGAATGGCGTTGGCATGGGCTAAAGGGAGTTTCCACATGCCAGTCTTCAGGGGCGTCATTCGCCCATTATTTTAGAGGGGGAAGGAAGAGCCATAATAATTATGCCTAATAATATGTCAATATATATATATTTTTTCTGCATAGTTTATCTAAGCATACCTCTTTACCTGTTTAATTGTCATTTTAATTCATGATGCACATTGATTCTTTAATACGTTTTATGCCTTAGGAGTTTAGTACAACTGCCACACTTGTTTATAGTATCTAGAATTAAATAAATTTTAGTATTTTCTAAAGCACCCTTGCCAGCAGGCATGCTAGCTAAGATAGTTAGACAAGCTACTCTAACTAGATTGACAGCCTGAAATGGCTTGGTAGCTAGCTATGAGGTTGGGAGATTGGGAACCTATCTAGTTGGAAAGCCAACTTCATAAAATTGCTAGGCTAGTATTACAGAGAAAAAAAAAGCTTTATTTATTCATCAAGAAGGAATCAATAGGCCACATATCTTGATCAAATTCATTCCTGATGGGTATACAGCGATTGATGCTAGATTTACTAAAGCTAACCAGCTCAGGCCTCATCCGTACTACAACGTTGGATAATGCTACTCCACCTGCCACCTGCAAACTCTTCATTAAGACAATGCTGAAACATCAATCAATTGGCGAGTCGGAGCCACATTTTCATTTGTGCCGAAATCTTAATGAAAAAAAGACATCTTGCAAATTCATCAGGCTATGGTGAGAAATAGGCTTTTAGTCTATTTTATTACTTTTGTTAATTTCGTCTTTGGTGTACTTTGGTGTGTGCTTTGGTATGCACTTTGGTATGTGCTTTGGTGTGTGCTTTGGTGTGTGCTTTGGTATGCGCTTTGGTGTGTGTTTTGGTATGTGCTTTGGTATGTGTTTTGGTGTGTGTTTTGGTACAGTATGTGCTTTGGTGTCTGATTTGGTGTTTGTTTTGTTATGTGCTTTGGTCTGTACTTTGGTGTGTGCTTTGGTGTGCCTATGAATGCACAAGCAACCCCACTCCTCCCCCACTCCTATCAATAAAATAATGTTATTTAGTCACACACAAGTGTTACTGTGCGTGAAGTTTCAAATGCATTAATTTGATTCATAAAATATTTAATCAGTCGTCTTCCTCAAATGAAAGGGAGGATGACGCTATCTTTGCAAGAGGAAGGGAATCTGATTTCATTTGTCCTCAACTTCAAGATAAATGGAGTTAGCCCTGAGTTAGCTTGCCCGGGAGCAGGATAGTTCTTCAGGATTCAACATCATATACATTTGCCTGGTGTCACGCCCTCGGTTCTCTATGGTGTTTAGGTCAGGACTGGGGGGGTTATCTAGTTTATAGATTTCTAGGTTGGTGGTTTGTTTGGTTCCCAATTGGAGGCAGCTGGTAATCGTTGCCTCTGATTGGGGATCATATTTAGGTAGGCTTTCTCCCAACCTGCATTTGTGGGATATTGTTTTGTGTTTGTGCATCACGTAGTCACATTTATTGGATTTATTGTTTTTTCACTTTGCAATAAATATGTGGAATTCAACATCCGCTGCGCCTTGGTCCCGTTCTTACGACAACCGTGACACCTGCCAAAAAGGTGAACCACTTTCGTGGTACCAGTTATCTCGAGTTGAACTCAAAAAACCATGTATGTAATATAGGGCATAGCTCATCGCCTGCAGATGAATTAAAATCAAACACTGTGTGTCACTCGACACTCTCTTTCCTCATTCACTGACTATGCAGTCTGCACGCACTCTAGTATCTAGCGTCCTCCCTAACATACAGTATCTCTGCTCCGTGGTGCACCTTGGAAGGAACCACTTACTAGGGAGAATAGCGCTGACAGATCTTTTTATAAATAATTTGAATAAAACGTGGGCTTAAAAATGAAGTTTAGTAATTTAATTTAACATCTGAAAAATGTAAAAACAGGACAAAGCGGGGGGGCACATGCCCATGTGCCCCAATGGGCCTTATGGCTCTACAAGTAATTTCCTTTCAAATCCAAGTGCACACTTCTGGAGGAAGGAGGGATAATTGTGACATACTGTAGCCGTACAGTCTGTGTGCAGTGCTGATGGTGCCCAACTTTCTCTGCTGCAGTGAGGCAATTCATCTTTTCCATGTCAGCATGTGCTAACAGATTCCTATTAATCATATTTTAGTGTTTGGATGTAATGGGGGTCTGTTTTAAGGAAATTCATTTGGTCTAAAAATGTATTCTGTGTCGCTACAGGGTATATTGTTGCTTGGGAATGTATCACAATGTTGTCGAGGCTAGCTATCTCACTCATGGTGATGCATTTTAATGACTTTACCAGAATTTTTACATTTAAAAAGAAAATGTATGCTTAGATTTGCTTCATCCACCCATGATCTGAAAAATACTTACCTTGTAATAGTTGTCCATGTCAAACGTAGAAGATTTATTCTCTGGTTAAAAGACAATAGTGTGGACAACATTTGCAAACCATAAAGCATCAGGAAATAGGCCTAATCTAAATGGAGATTCATCTCCGGTTCCAGACCTCAATATCAGTGGTGAATTAGCATGTGCTAATGACCTTGATGCTGATTAGTGCCAAACCTGTTTAAAACCCGAGAGAGAGAGAGAGAGAGAGAGAGAGAGCATGGCCCATCACCCTCCAACACATCAAACTCCTGCCTGTGTCAGCCTCACTTTGATAATTAGCCAACAAAGATCACACTCTGAAACATTCATTTTTTCCTCTTCCAATCCTGACTGTTATTGCTTTCTCCAAGTCCAGCATTCTTGGTCTCTCTCATTCACATGTTGATTAGCATGTCTGACTGTGCGACGTGATGCAGTCTAGTCTCTCTGAAAATGATTTCCTAATGCTGATTGCTAATTGAAAAATTAGAAAGTCAATTAGAGTGCTGGAGATCTAATTGAATGAAAATCTCACTCCAAACTCAATTGGCTCCCTCCAATTTATAATCTCCTGAAGGCTCAAATTCAGTCTGTGTGTTTATGTGTAAGTGCGTGTGTAAGTGCGTGTGTAAGTGTGTGTGTAAGTGCGTGTGTAAGTGTGTGTGTAAGTGCGTGTGTAAGTGTGTGTGTAAGTGTGTGTGTAAGTGCGTGTGTAAGTGCGTGTGTAAGTGTGTGTGTAAGTGCGTGTGTAAGTGCGTGTGTAAGTGTGTGTGTAAGTGCGTGTGTAAGTGTGTGTGTAAGTGTGTGTGTAAGTGCGTGTGTAAGTGCGTGTGTAAGTGTGTGTGTGAGTGCGTGTGTGTAAGTGCGTGTGTGTGTGTGTGTGAGTGCGTGTGTGTAAGTGTGTGTGTAAGTGTGTGTGTAAGTGTGTGTGTAAGTGTGTGTGTAAGTGCGTGTGTAAGTGCGTGTGTAAGTGTGTGTGTAAGTGTGTGTGTAAGTGCGTGTGTAAGTGCGTGTGTAAGTGTGTGTGTAAGTGCGTGTGTAAGTGCGTGTGTAAGTGTGTGTGTGAGTGCGTGTGTGTAAGTGCGTGTGTGTGTGTGTGTGAGTGCGTGTGTGTAAGTGTGTGTGTGCACTGCTGTGCTTTGTCCCCTAAAATGCAATTGGCATTCAAAGCGCAAGCTGATCGATTTGGATTCAATCACTGTCACTTCCCTGGCTCTATGTGAAAGATGAAAAAATAATGTCAACTTACTACTTGTTTGCTTTCAGGAAAGCCTACTCTAAACAAAGAAAGACCACTATTCTGTGGAAAGGAAACCACAGTAGAGCCACTGATGTAAGGCCTGAAGCCTACTACTGTAAGGAGCTGAGCTGCTTCTTTCTAATCACAGACGAGCAGCGCCTCGAAAGTCTTAGTTAAGCACCTCACCACCATTCTGGAAGGAATTGACAGCGAAATGAAGATGTCACTGATGACAAACTGGTCTGTGTGCACAGGCTTGCTCCTCATCAGTTATATTGTCAGAGTGTGAGGCGTGCTCCATCTGTCTGAGAGTTATGACTCCCTGGTAGCACTGTAGCCATCTCACATCATTGTTTACCTGTTGGTGTACCTCGTGGACTGGTAGGGGGCGGAGGTTGGTTAATTATAAATAACAACAGCCCCGTAGCAGCAGCAGATAATGCTAGATCTAATCCTAGGGTTTGATGCATGATGCAGCGAAGATACTTTGTGGCATCACTGTGGGGGTTCTGCGGCAAACAGCTGTGTGACAGATGAAATTTGCCCTGGCTAACTATAATCTCTAGTTTATCCCCATCCATTGTGCTTTTATTTTAATTATGGGCACCGCTGACTTGCAATTTGTTTCCCGACCTCACAATTTTTCCTCTGCCTGTTGTTCAGTGCTGTGAGTAGATCCATGAACATGATTGATTGAGCATTTGGAAGAATGGATATGTGAAGAACAGACTGAGAAGTAGAAATATGACTTGACAAACCATATTGTAATGTTTAAAAAAATATATATTGTGAAAAACAGAGATGAATACTTTTTATAATGGATCACAGGTCTCCTCTCTCTGCTTTTAAATCTGTAATGTGTTTAAAAAAAATCTCTGCAAATAGATTGAATATTCATTGGTTCAGTGTTCTGTGGGCTCCGCTAAGCTTGTTATCCTCCTGTGGTTATCTAAAGCACCTTCGCTCATTGACAGTGAAGGGATAAACCCAATGGTTGCTCAACTACTTCTCCCCATGGTTGACAGAAAGATTGAAACAGGACAGGGTGGAATTTCTCAGCAGCTTTCTATGAAATGCCAGCCATGATAAATTAGACTACTGTTTCAAAACAAGACCGCTGGTCTAGCCTTGTTTGTTTAGTTTTAATAGATGGTATGTCTGTGTGCGATGCGTGCATGCTTGCGTCCGTCCGTCCGGTTGTTCATGCATGCCTGTTTGTATGTTAAATCATTTGGCACATGTTTGATGTTTTGGCCTGTATTCAATCAGATCAAGCATTAATGAGCAATCGTCGACACCTGCATAGCTGGTGATTTGGCGGTGTAACTGTGTTGGAGCTGTCAAAGAGGTGAGCAAAATGCTTGAAAGCATTAAGTCGTTTTTTGGGGTATCTGTACTTTACTTTACTATTTATATTTTTGACTACTTTTACTTCACTATGTTCCCAAACACAATAATGTACTTTTTACTCCAAACATTTTCCCTGACACCCAAAAGTCTCTTTACATTTTGAATGCTTAGCAGGACAGGAAAATGGTCCGTTTGTGCACTTATCCCAGTGGCTTGCCGTGGGCCTGGGGCCTGGGCCTTCAGTGAGGTCCTACACAGTCCCACCCGAATTAATCCACCTCTTATTACCATCATTATGATGCCATGGCTCTAGACACTATACATTTAGACAGAAACGCAGTATAACCAGGTGTTGTGTCACCTTGAAATTGACATTTTTATTCAGAGAATTGCAGGGGAAGAGTACAATACAGTACAGTTCAATTAATAGGCAAGAACATAGTCAAGTGCAACAGAGTTACATTAATATTCTTCTTCTATCCATTTCTGGTCCACAAACTTTGAGCTTTAAGTCCAAAAAATAAAAAAATACAGTTCCTGTTTACCCAAAAACATGACACAATCAATGAGTCTTTTCAATATTTCCCTATTTTTCTTCACCTTTTCATTGTGCAGCTCCGTTGCCCTGCGCACTTGTTCGTTGAGCTGTAGATCCACTCAGGTGTCCCCAAAAGTTTTCAAAAGCACCATTGGCTTGTAAGTGCCCAGCTGTACTTTGGTGTCTCGTTGCTGCCTTGGTTAGACAACTCAAGTTTGCAAAGCCAGTGTGGCGCTAAACACCAAATCGATCACTTGCAAATAATAGGCATTCCCAGCAGTACAGTTTGCAGTTCACTTTAAGCTACAAGCGCCCGCACTGTTGATTCTGAAGGTCTGAGGGCAGATTTTTAGACCCCTGGCAACACATGATGGCTGAATATGATTGGATAAAAGATCTAACTTAAAGACCAGCCCTCCAAATCTCAACCTGGGGCTGGAAGCAGTGCAACCAAGAGGAAAGCTATGAAATCAAGAGTATAACTCTTACTCTGGGGAATAATTTAATACATATTTGTGGGAAAATATATTTTTAAAAAAATTATATTCTGATGATGTTTAGGCCAGCAGAGAAGGCCTTGCTGGCCCTGACGGCCCACCACTGACTTGGCAAAGTGGGTGGGGTTATATCCTGCCTGGCCTTGTCCAGGTGTATCGTCAGACCGTGCCACAGTGCCTCCTGTCTCAGCCTCCAGTATTTATGCTGCAATAGTTTATGTGTCGGGGGGCTAGGGTCAGTCTGTTATATCTGGAGTATTTCTCCTGTCTTATCCGGTGTCCTGTGGGAATTTAAGTGTGCTCTCTCTAATTGTCTATCTCCCTTTCTCTCTAATTCTTTCTTTCTCTCTAATTCTCTCTCTCTCTCTCTTTCTTTCTCTCTCTCTCTCTCTCTCTCGGAGGACCTGAGCCCTAGGACCATGCCTCAGGACTACCTGGCCTGATGATTCCTTGCTGTCCCCAGTCCACCTGATTGTGTGCTGCTCCAGTTTCAACTGTTCTGCCTGCTGCTATGGAATCCTGACCCGTTCACCGTACGTGCTACCTGTCCCGGACCTGCTGTTTTCAATTCTCTAGAGACAGCAGGAGCGGTAGAGATACTCTGAATGATCGGCTATGAAAAGCCAACTGACATTTACTCCTGAGGTGCTGACCTGTTGCACCCTCGACAACCACTGTGATTATTATAATTTGACCCTGCTGGTCATCTATGAACATGTTCTGTTATAATCTCCACCCAGCACAGCCAGAAGAGGACTGAGAGAAGAGGACCCCTCATAGCCTGGTTCCTCTCTAGGTTTCTTCCTAGGTTTTGGCCTTTCTAGGGAGTTTTTCCTAGCCACCGTGCTTCTACACCTGCATTGCTTGCTGTTTGGGGTTTTAGGCTGGGCTTCTGTACAGCACTTTGAGATATCAGCTGATGTAAGAAGGGCTTTATAAATAAATTTGATTGATTATCAAGAGAACATCCCTAGTCATCCCTACTGCCTCTGATCTGGCAGACTCTCTAAACACACATGCTTCGTTTGTAAATTATTTTGGATTGTGCCCCTGGCTATCCATAAATCTATAAAACAAGAAAATGGTGCCATCAGGATTACTTAATATGGAATTTGAAATGATTTATACTTTTATTTTTACTTTTGATACTTACTGTAAGTATATTTTAGCAATTACATTTACTTTTGATACTTACGTATATTTAAAACCAAATACTTTTAAATGTTTTATTTTATTTTACTGGGTGACTATCACTTTTATTTGAGTAATTTTATATTAAAGTATCTTTATTTTTACTCAAGTATGACAATTGGGTACTTTTTCCACCACTGGCGCTTGGTCTCTTTTCACCAATGACATACTGTGTAAGTCTACTAATAGTGTTTCCCAACTCCAGTCCTCCAGTACACCCAACAGCACACGTTGTTGTTGTAGCCCCGGACAAACAACAATGTGTTTTGTTGGGGGTACTGGAGGACTGGAGTACTATAGTATACTTTCAGGTGCTGCTTAAGTTTTTTATTTTACCTTTATTTAACTAGGCAAGTCAGTTAAGAACAAATTCTTATTTTCAATGACGGCCTAGGAACAGTGGGTTAACTGCCTTGTTCAGAGGCAGAACGACAGATTTTTACCTTGTTCGCTCGGGGATTTGAGTAAGGAAGAAAAGCTCAAATTGTGTTATTGATGTCCAGTCCAGATTGAAAAAGAACACTACCAACTGGTGGTGGACTCCAATAGATGTGCTGGTTTAAATATATAGGTACAACTGTCCCAAAGTCCAGGTAAGAGGACTGATAATAACCAACCCCAAGCTAGTCCACCGATTCACTGACCAGGTCAGCTGACTCTGTTCCCTGGCAACCGCGTCCCTAACACACAGGTGTGTGGTGGCCTTCTGCAGCAGGACAATAGACTCAGGCAGAGGTATGTGGTTGGTAGCCTACCTCAGCTGTAAGAAGTCACAAAGTTTATCTCTACATCCCAGGGCCACAGAAAGGGTTTGAGAGAAGGTTCTGAGAAGTACTCATGGCCAACTGTAAGGGTTCTCTACACAGATATTGTAATGTAAGGGTGTCTGTGCGTGTTACTGGTAGCGAGTTGTCCTGCCCAGAACCAACTCTCCTTTACAGGAAATGCGTTTGGACTTCCCAGAACATTCTGTGTTTGGTCCCCAACTTCTCTAATCTACTGGATTGATTAGTGGTCATTACAGCAGACATATGAGCTCCTTTCTGTAATGGCCCTTTAAGAAACCATTAGGGAGTCAACAGTCATAAATAATGAACAATACTGTAATGAGCCTCGGCCTGCGAGGGAGACAGCCAGGAACTCCATAGCACTTATTAATGATGACTGGTCACAGACACTTAATTTAAAACATTAACTGTGATTCATTTGTTAATATTTATTAGAGTGAGGGTAGTGGGGTGTATGAGGAACGACTGAGGGGGAACAGGAATATAATTAGGTTTCAGGGCCGAAAGTGACTTCCTATACAACTTTCTACCAGCAGCAACTCTTCACTGTCCATAAAGTAATTCACACTAATAGTAATATTAAAGTTAGCCCTCGAGCTGTATCATTAACGTTATTGTATAAATAAGGAGTCGGTTACAGTACAGACACTGACTGCCTATGTTCACAAGATGAGATATACTGTGCGTTGTGAGGCCCAAAGAAGAAGACAAGAACACAAGATGAGCTATACTGTGCGTTGTGAGGCCCAAAGAAGAAGATAAGAACACAAGATGAGCTATACTGTGCGTTGTGAGGCCCAAAGAAGAAGAGGAGAGAGAGGAGATCTTGTCATGGAGAATAACGAAGGGACGGGGAAGAGGTGGATACACAGTATGGGTCAGAGAGTTTCCTCTTGGCTGGTGTTCTCATCTTTCTCCTCTGTGTCCTGCGGGTAGGTAGACCAGCTTGTGTCTGATCTTGGGCGGCAGATAGCCTAGTGGTTAGAGCGTTGGACTAGTAACCGAAAGGTTGCAAGATCGAATCCTCGAGCTGACAAGGTAGAAATCTGTCGTTCTGCCCATGAACAAGAATTTGATTTTCCTAGTTAAATAAATACAAAATCTACGTTGCTGGTGGGTACCCTGGTATCATTCTCTCTCTCCTGTGAGGTAGAGCAGCATGACCCAGCCCTCCAAGGGAAGGGGCCATTTTCCCCTCTGACAGAGAAGGCCCCTGCAGCCGCTGGTGACAGAGCTGGCAGAGTAGGGGCCTGGAGTGCGGAGAGAGTAGGGGCCTGGAGAGAGCCAGGGGGGGAAAGTCATTCCCATCTGGTTCAGCCGGATCAGCCTGGTCAAAGCAGGGGTCAGAGAGAGGCAGAGGGGGCCATATGTCCCCCCACATCAGTGCCAACCCCTTTACCTCTTTCTCTCTCCAGACACACACCAGGCAAGATTTACTCCGTCTGATAATATGGAACAAGGTAAGGGAAGACTTGGAAAATGTTTCCGGGGATTTCTCATTTCCACATTTCCCCTCACAGTAGGTTACTTCGAACTCAGACGTTATTCTATTTTTCTATGTTCGCGTGAGCTGTTTAAAGTGGGGCATATTTCACGCTACTCTAAGTACTGGTGAATATCAGCGTTCCTCGCAGTCATTCACATGAATTATCCTCATGTGATGGTCAGGCCCTTAGTGTGTTGCCAGGGTCAAGACAGACATCCTAAATATAACAGGCTCTCCTTCAGTTATTTACCCAACCAGACATGGTGAACGCTGCGGTTGTTGTTTTATGTCCAGTCCATCAGCGTATTCCGATTATCTTCCTGGTTTCCCTTTGCACAAATGAGCTCTCTGAACACATCCTCACAAATTTCCACCAAAGCGGGAGGACACATTTTAGATTTGCCACCCACTTTTCAAGATAATGGGTAAAATGTGTGGCCATTCAGTTACATACACATGTTGTAGTAGAACTATAACATATTGTGACAAAATAAACAAATCAGATGCCACTTCTGATTAATAAAGTGGTCCCTGGAAAATAAAATAACATTTAAGTGGCAATAACATTTATTCATGCTCAAGATGTAATTTTACAATTTAGATAGAAAACAAGTTATAGTGTGATTTATGCCATATTTCTATCTGGGGGTTCATAAGACATCATCTGAAATTGAATCAGAACCACAAAGAGCTAAATCAGCATACAGTAGCTCTTTATCGAGAGGGATTATATCCTATCTCTCTGAAAATGAAGACTGATAACACATATAATGCCACATACTGTAACTACTTTCTTTTAACCCCAATCCTGACTTTATTTCCTCCAAATATTGTATCTGTTTATATCCACATGTCCCTCCCTATCCACCCTCCTCTCTATTGCTATGTGCCAGTAGTGCCAGTTGGGCATTGGGGGCCTGTGGGCGACAGTGCCACCTTGTTTCCGGACGCAGACAGAGAATATAAGGCTGTGTATGATTTTAATTATGCCAATGCAAGGTGCCCCATGCTCGTTAGTTCCAAGGGGCCACAGTACCATGCCAGCTGCCCCACCTCATGCCCTCCCCGTGTCCCTGTTATTAATCACTCTATCACTGACAAAGACTGCATGGCAGCATTGTGCTTTGCATTGTCACCAAACAAACACATAAGTGTTTGGAAAGTCAACATGCCAATAGTACATCTGTCATGTAGGTTTTATTCGAAGCTAGACAACCATTCAAATTGCAGTTTGGGTCAACTGCAGAATGATACATAGAAAAGTAAATTGGATAAAATGTCTAATCAGGTTAACCCTTGCTTGGGCCTAAAACCAAAGCCTATCATGAAGGATCTCATCACACTTCTCACATTGTAATGGTATGAAACAACAAAATATAGGCAATGATAAGAATAAGAGTAACAGTTACAGTAGTATTATATTACTGGAACATTTGTGAACTGATACAGAGAGAAATCAATGTCTGCAGAGCAGGAAAGTATGTAAAAAGAAAGGCTTAGAAATCTCCAGCAGTGAGATGAAACAATGGGTGTTAAGGGTCACAGAGTACAAACTCTAAATAAACTGTATTACCAAGAACAAATAATACAATGTTCCCACTAAGATAGTCTTGATTGTTCAGTATTTTTGCCTCAAGCTTGGACTTGGATTTGAAGGGAAAAGTCATTTTTTTTGTAAAGTACTTGTCGAGGTGACCCAGACCAGAGAAGGTTCCCCATTGTCATGACAAATAGATGTCTTAGTTCTCTGCTCTGCCAAAAGGCAGAACGGTAATGAAAGTGAACAAATGAAATCAAATCAAACAGAGTCACACATCACTGGAAGGGCAACAAATGGGACACTGGAATGGAAATGACATTTTTCCTTGTGCTTCGACAAAAAAAGAGGGGGGGGGGCTAAGTGATTCAACAAAACATAGGTCTGCATTGAACTGGGATGACAGAGGAGGGGCGTTCACTCTAATGTTCAAAGTACAGTTATTTTGTGAAAAAGCGCTGAGCGATCGAAAAACCAGGCAGGATAGAAAATGCTTGAATAACCTGCATTTTTATTCAATCTGATTTCTCCTTACTCTTTCTGAAGGACTACTGACAGAGGTCTTAACCAAAGCTAGCTACAGTATTTCTCTAAGTGATCTGCAGGCAATGGAGGACTGGTTTGGGACATTTACAGATTTAATTGAATCAATTATGAAAGAACAGTGGGACCTGCCCTCATCTATAAGTACTTTTTCAAGTATAATTTCAGTTTCCATATACAATTGATATATTATTTAATTGGTTTAATTTTCTTCTACTTGAATTATGTTACACATATCAAGAAGAACTACCGTGTGCATGGCATGAATGCACTTGGCCTACTGCAAGCCCTTGATGATTGCATTGATAGATTTCTATTCAATATTAAAGTACCTTGTTATAGGACTGATAACTTATCACACTGAACATCTCTGCCATTTGTTGTAATCAGAACACACCTCATTAGAAGATGATTATTAAATGAAAACATTTGAGCTTGTATGTGAAAGGGAAAGAAGCCAACAGCAGGACTTTTTTCAGCTCTTTGTTTGTTACATTACATTTCTTTCTGAACCTCAGAACCTAAAGTCAGCATGACAGATTTGACTGCTGTCTGGCCTCTTACTGAAGATGTGTTTTGAAACCTTCATCACACAGACCCAGCGAAAGAGTTGTGTTATGTTGTGGGTGGTTGCCATACTGCCATCCCCTAGCTGTAACTGATTCTGTCAGTTGTGAAGGAGCTGTATTCTCCAAAAACAAAATCATAGAAATGGAATTAATGGCTGGAGATCACAAGGGAATAAACTGCCCAAATTGTGTTGTGGTTGAGCTGCCATTTTCTAGTGTTTACGGATCATTGCAAGAGTTACGCCTGGATAACAGTTCTATATTTGATTGTACACATTCCCATAATCATGCTATTCATTCATTTTATTTGATTTATCCTTACCTCTAAATCATTTTAAAAAAACGTTCATTTACTCACTCATGTGAGCCGTCATAAATACATTCTGACACGACTGCAGAATTTACTTTCACAATTTGCAATATCGAGTGAGAATTTACTCTTATCATAGGTCTGACATTTACCCAAAGAAAAGAGAAGCCTTCAATCCTGACTTGTTTTTTTCATCAGCATGCTCAGGTCTGGTGATTTACCATTCTACATTCCTCTATTATATGTTCTGTGATTTCAGCAGCTGCTGCATAACAAGGCCCAGCCAGCAGACGCCCTTTCATGGATCTAATTTATTTTCTCCTGGCTCCGCACCCTATTCACTTTATAGTGCACTACTTTTGACCAGGACCCAGGGTATAGGGTGCCATTTGGGACACCGTCTTGGTATATACATTTTCTATGACCTGCTGGTTTTATAGGATCCTGAGGTTTCATGTTTCATGCATTTTCCCGTATTGGTGATGTTCATGCTTTTAGAAAAGGGCATCGCACAGAGAAGGAATGTGATGAACTATAAGTAGAAGCCTTATTGAGGTCCAGGAGTATTAGGGATCGTCCATGTTCTTATAAAACATAACACCGAAATAAACAGCAGGGTAGCTGTATGCTCTAGGGTATTTACTTGTTGTGTCTGGTGATATATTGCTGTTCTGAATCCTTCCTTTCAGCAACTGTATTCTAATAAAAATGCTGAGGATAGCGGAGGGGTTGTAATGTGGAGCTAAATACTTTTAGATAAGATACAGTAACCAAAACAATTTTAAATAACTGAGTTTGTTTACCATATGCATGTGCTGTATGGATTTGTTTACTTAAGTTTCCAGGTCACCCATTCTCCCATCTCTCTTGCGGCAAGTGCTCCCCCTCTAAATCAGTTACCTAATGTTAGTTTGGCTCAAAGGAAAGCTCCTAGCATGTGGATCCACATTCGTGCACATCGCCCATCACACAGCTCTTCTCTATTGGGGGGATGAAACATGCAAGAGCCAATTAAGGGTGCGAAAGGTGCGCTCTCCTCTCTTCTAATTAGGGAGGCCCAGTGCTCTGCCTGTATGATGAATCACATTCTGGGTAGGTACAGGCCTAGCTTTCCCACTACAGTATCTTCCACAGTCTGGGTATAAGCACTACCTGTTTCACTGTCATCCACAGCCATTTGCATCACCTACCCAATAGTCTACCCATTCTCCCGCTTCCATCTCTCTCTGGCCATGTCCCAAATCTGACTGGCCTACTACCGTGCACTAATCATACTACATGCTATTTAGAGCATACTATTAAGTAAAAACCTATGCAGTAAGCAATAAATATCAACATACTATTTAGTAAAAACCTATGCAGTAAGCAACAAATATCAACATACTATTTAGTAAAAACCTATGCAGTAAGCAACAAATATCAACATACTATTTAGTAAAAACCTATGCAGTAAGCAATAAATATCAACATACTATTTAGTAAAAACCTATGCAGTAAGCAATAAATATCAACATACTATTTAGTAAAAACCTATGCAGTAAGCAACAAATATCAACATACTATTTAGTAAAAACCTATGCAGTAAGCAACAAATATCAACATACTACTCATCCATACTGAGAAGGTGTCAATGCGCAATCGCACTTGTTCCTCGCCATTCATTCATTTTGGTAGAGCTGTCCCCTATTCAGACTATCAGCTGTAGTCGAACACACGTGGGTGTGAAAAAACTATTATCTTCCTCAATAGTGTGCAGTGAATTCTACTAGATGAAAATACATTTCACATACTTTAAAACTTTATTTTACAGATACCCCCAAATATGACTTACACCACTGGGGTTCTATATCGTCAATATTTCACCATTCTCTGATCCACCCACAACCTCACTTTTCATCTAGAGAATGATGTCCTTCTGAGACACTCTGACAGGTAGAGCCGGACTCATCTGAGAAGATGGCTAGGTAGTGGGAATACCTAGTCAGTTGCATAACTGAATGCATTCAATCAAAATGTGCCTTTTGCATTTAACCCAACTCCTCTGAATCAGAGAGGTGCAGGAGGCTGCCTTAATCAATCATCAGCGGCTGGGGAGCAGTTGTTGTTTAACTGCCTTGCTCAAGGGTAAAACCTTGTCAGCTCCAGGATTTGAACCAGCAACCTTCGGTTACTTGTCCAACACTCTTAGCCACTAGGCTACCCACCACTCCAAAGAGTAGAGGGCATGTTCCTATGGCCACCCCAAACCAAGGGCACGTTTATCCAAAGTTGGAGTGTCTTCTAACTCCTCCTAGACTTCCTTTTCCCCTCTCCAGTCGTCCAGGCCTGTCATGTCTGACACACTGAGTATACCAAACATTAGGAACACCTATTTTTTTCTTATTTCTTTTGCTCCTTTTTTCTACACAATTTTGTGGCATCCAATTGGTACTTACAGTCTTGTCCCATCGCTGCAACTCCTGTATTGACTTGGGAGAGGCGAAGGTCGAGAGCCATGCGTCCCCCGAAACACAACCCCGCCAAGCTGCACTGCTTCTTGACACACTGTTCGCTTAACCCGGAAGTCAGCCGACACCAATGTGTCAGAGGAAATGCTGTTCAGCTGGCGACCAAAGTAAGCGTGTATGTGCCCGGCCGCCACAAGGAGTCACTAGAGCGCAGTAGGACAAGGACATCCCAGCCGGCCAAATCCTCCCCTAACCGGGACGATTCTGGTCCATTTGTATCGCCGCCTCATGGGTCTCAAGCGTTCCTCAAGTATGCTGGCACATGTTGACTCCAATGCTTCCCACAGATGTGTCAAGTTGGCTGGATGTCCTTTGGGTGGCGGACCATTCTTGATACACACAGGAAACTGTTGAGCGTGAAAAACCCAGCAGCATTGTATTATATTGATTGAAGTGGATTAAACAAGTGACATCAATGAGGGATAATAGCTTGCAGCTGAATTCACCTGGCCAGTCTGTCATGGAAAGAGCTAATGTTTTGTATACTCAGTGTGTAATTGAATCGTTATTAATGTGTGCAGATGTTCCTGTCGTAGGCTGGCAGTACGCCAGTAGATTTTCGTTAACACCAACCTTGATGCCAGTCTCCTGCATCCATTCTACCCTGAAATGTCCGCTGACATTGAATGACATATTGTTAATCATCCACCTCTGGAGAATGGTAGGAGTGCTTGTATGGATTGGCTGCTTAGCTTGTAGATGACTATTTTATAGAGATGTTTTGCTCCCCAACAATGATGTCCGTTATATGTACAGTATACGAACCAAAACCTGTGGCCTCTGTGTAGGTCTCACTAGTTGTGATATGTGGTGTGATATGTGTCTCACCTAGCTATCTTAAGATGAATGCACTAACTGAAAGTAGCTCTGGATAAGTAACATGTCAAATCTAATTAGTACTGTAGGTGTGTATACTGTAGGGAGAGCTGCACTGGACTGCAGTTTAGTTGTACTAAAGTGCAGAATAAGGGGTCATGCATTGTCAGACTCCATACTTGATGTGAATGCAAATGTATTCCTTGTGCTAGGAGCCTACTGTACATGCAGAGGCAATTAGTCCTAATACCTATCACATTATTAAGTAGTCCTAATACTCAGCACATTATCAATTAGTCCTAATACTCAACACATGATCAATTAGTCCTAATACTCAACACATGATCAATTAGTCCTAATACTCAACACATTATTAATTAGTCCTAATACTCAGCACATTATCAATTAGTCCTAATACTCAACACATGATCCATTAGTCCTAATACTCAACACATGATCAATTAGTCCTAATACTCAACACATTATTAATTAGTCCTAATACTCAACACGTCATCAATTAGTCCTAATACTCAACACATTATTAAGTAGTCCTAATACCCAACACATTATCAAGTAGTCCTAATACCAAAAACATTATCAAGTAGTCCTAATACCCAACACATTATCAAGTAGTCCTAATACCCAACACATTATCAAGTAGTCCTAATACTCAACACATTATCAAGTAGTCCTAATTCTCAACATGTGATCAAATAGTCCTTATATTCAACACATTATATTTTAGGGAAGGAGAATCCTCACCTCCTGGTGTTGAGACCACAGAGTTTGGTGACACCATGTATAATATTAGGTCTCTATTAATCTCAGAGTATAGGAAGTCCCACTGTGCTCCCCTGAGAGAGGCCACCACCACGAGACACTCTGCATGCTACAGCTAAATGTCACCCATCTCCGCTGTAGTAACAAGCTGGCACTATGATGAAATCTTAATGTCAGACAGCGGGATGCTCACAGAGAGGAGATATGTTTAAATGGCTCTGAAAGGATAATAAGTATTGTAGATCCAACCGCGGTGGCTTTTTGTTCTAATGAGATGGAGAGGAGAGTTGTAAAACTCACAGTGAAGGTGCTAATTAATCATTCTCTGTGGCAGTCTCCCGCGGCTATCCATTACAGTTTCATTTCTAGAAGTCACCGTGCCTCACCATAGTACCTCCGATCGCGCCTCCATTGTTGGAGATGGCTTTGTAATAATAGGTGTAGATTGATCACACTCCAGGTCTGAATAGGGATAACATGTCGAGAGGGATAACCATCCACATCCTTCCTCTCCTCTCCTCTAAAGCGATGTGGACCCCAGACAAAGGGTTTACTCAAAATCATAGTTTCCATCATGAATTTATTTAAATTCAAATTACCATATCATGATTGTGTTATCAGTTTGAGTGTCAAACAGTCTGGTAACAGTAATACTGTGGGCCTATTTTGATAATTGATATTTTCCTTCACACTACTGCGCATTGCAGACAGCACCAATTTAAACACACTATTTTCCCTCTGAGGTGAGAAACACCAACAAGGGTTACCTAGGTTTGGGGCTCAACCATTTAGTCAGATTCCCCTGCGGCCTGAGTAACGCACCCTTGATAGGAGCAGCCTGGAATAAATTGAACATGGGGAACACAAATAGTCTGTGAATTTCCTCCGCTCTGCTCAGCTCTGTTAGCCTGCTATGGCTCTCATGATGGCTGAATGGCTGACTGTTGGGCCATGAGCCTGGCTGTAGGGGAGGCAGGGGAGTACGGATTCCCCTGCTGCGTCTCCTGCTGGGGAAAACATGCAGATTTATTTTTCTTAATGATGCCTAATTGTTTCCAGTAGATTACATTCTGGGGAATGACAAACACCCTCCTACCCCCCTCCCCTCTGAGTCTTCCGTCTGACCCCATGTTATGATGCATGCTGGTTCTCTTCAGTTCAGCTGTCGCTGCTCTACCACCTCCCAGGGTACTGATGGCTGCAGACTACGCCAGCTCATAGTAGGGGGGGTTATGCTGCTGTGCTTAATGAGTCACATTATTCTGATGTTGTTTCTGTATGTCAGCAATGCATAATGTGGGAACATACGTACCAGTATGTATGTCATAGCACAACTTGGCTTAATTTAGGCATTAAAATAGTGTTCATTTGCCAAGATAGTGTAAATGAGTCTAAATGGGTTTTGTGCAGACTATAGGCTAATGATGCTTTTACAGAAGGTACTGCACATGGTTAAAAAGCTGTGACCAAGGAACTCTCCTCTAAGTCTCCTCCACCCTGGTTCCTCCTGAGTGGACAGTCAATTTTAATGCTTGTGTCAGTAAAAACGTTTGTGGCTTAGTCTATTTTGTTGCATGGCCATGGGGTAACAGTGGAAGGAAAACCCACCCCAGGCTTAACATCCCAGGTCTCATTAATGCAAATCTGTCTCAAGCAGACGGGGAGGAAATTGGCTGCCTCCTTAGCTAAGCTGAGGCAGAGGTATGAGAAAGGTGGGGGAAGCACAGAGAGGTTAAATAGACTGGGTTTTAGAGTTTGTGGAGAGCCAGCAGCACATGGATTTTAAAGTAGGCCTACCGTTTTGTATCCATCAACTTGTAACACCTGGAATTTTCCAGCTTCTGAAAAGTTAAGATGATACTAGTGTGGGATGGAGTCTTTGGTCACACTTTATTTTGATAGTCACACTTTGTTTGGATAGTCACACTTATTCTGGATTCTTTACAGGTCATACGATCAACAAACTATCTGTTGATAAGCATCTGCTTGATAAGGTTAGGGTAAGGTTAGGGTAAGGTTAGGGGATAAGGTTAGGGGATAAGGTTAGGGTAAGGTTAGGGGATACGGTTAGGGTAAGGTTAGGGGATAAGGTTAGGGTAAGGTTAGGGGATAAGGTTAGGGTAAGGTTAGGGGATAAGGTTAGGATAAGGTTAGGGGATAAGGTTAGGGGGTAAGGTTAGGGGATAAGGTTAGGGGATAAGGTTAGGGTAAGGTTAGGGGATAAGGTTAGGGTAAGGTTAGGGGATAAGGTTAGGGTAAGGTTAGGGGATAAGGTTAGGGTAAGGTTAAGGGATAAGGTTAGGGTAAGGTTAGGGGATAAGGTTAGGGTAAGGTTAGGGGATAAGGTTAGGGTAAGGTTAGGGTAAGGTTAGGGTAAGGTTAGGGTAAGGTTAGGGGATAAGGTTAGGGTAAGGTTAGGGGATAAGGTTAGGGTAAGGTTAGGGGATAAGGTTAGGGTAAGGTTAGGGGATAAGGTTAGGGTAAGGTTAGGGGATAAGGTTAGGGTAAGGTTAGGGGATAAGGTTAGGGTTGTGGGGAATGTTATGGTGGAGTAAGATGGTGCTGAAGAGGATGGCTGACATTTTACATGCCTGTAACCAATTGTGCAATTTTTATTTTTTTTAAATTACGATGTTTGTAACTTATTTTGTAACTTATTTTGTACATAATTGTTCTGTTACCGTCTCTTACAACCGAAAATAACTTCTGGACATCAGAACTGTGATTAATCACTACGAATTGGATAAATATTTTTCCTTTAACGAGTCCGACGAGAAAGATATACAATGGCTTGCGAAAGTATTCACCCCCCTTGGCATTTTCCTATTTTGTTTGGAATGGGTCCCCAGATCCTCAAAAAGTTTTACAGTTGCACCATCGAGAGCATCCTGACCGGTTGCATCACCACCTCGCATGGCAACTGCTCGGCATCTGACCGTAAGGTGCTACAGAGGGCAGTGCGTACAGCCCAGTACATCACTTGGTCCAAGCTTCATGCAATACAGTAATAGGCAGTGTCAGAAGAAAGCCCATAAAATTGTCTGAGACTCCAGTCACCCAAGTCATGGACAGTTTTCTCTGCTACCACACGGAAAGGGGTACTGGAGCGCACATTTCTTGAAAATGAAATCAAGAAATATCTAATTTCCACACAGTAAGTATTCACACCCCTGAGTCAATACATGTTAGAATCACCTTCAGCAACGATTACAACTGAAACTTGATACTTAAAGCTACACTTTTCTGTGGGTACTTGGGAAAAAGGAAATATATAGCTGTGAGTCTTTCTGAGTAAGTCTCTAAGAGCTTTGCACAGCTGGATTGTACAATAAGCTCTGTTGACCACTGCTGCACAGCCATTTTCAAGTCTTGCCATAGATTTTAGAGACGATTTAGGTCAAAATTGTAACTCGGTCACTCAGGAACATTCAATTTTATCTTGGTAAGCAACTCCAGTGTATTTGCTCTTGTGTTTTAGGTTGTTGTCCTGCTGACTATCGCCCCGTAGCACTCATTTCTGTCATCGTGAAGTGCTTTGAGAAGCGAGTTAAGGATCATATCACCTCTACCTTACCTGATACCCAATACCCACTTCAATTTGTTTACCGCCCCAATGCAACCACAGACGATGCAATCGCCATCGCACTGCACACTGCCCTATCCCATCTGGACAAGAGGAATACCTATGTAAGAATGCTGTTCATTGACTATAGATCAGCATTCAACACCATAGTGTCCTCCAAGCTCATCATTAAGCTCAGGGCCCTGAATCTGAACCCCACTCTGTGCAACTGGGTCCTGGACTTCCTGACTGGCTGTCTCCAGGTGGTGAAGGTTGGACACAACACCTCCACTTTGCTGAACCAGGACCCCACAAGTGTGTGTGCTCAGCTCCCTCTTATACTCCCTGTTCACCCATGACTGCGTGGCCACACATGTCTCCAACTCAATTATCAAGTTTGCAGAGGACACAACAGAAATAGGCCTGATTACCAACAAGGACGACACAGTGACAGAGAGGAGGTCAGGGCCCTGGGAGTGTGGTGCCAGGAAAATAACCTCTCACTCAATGTCGACAAAACAAAGGAGCTGATCCGTGGACGTCAGCAAACAGCAGAGGGAGCATGCCCCTATCCACATTGACAGGACTGCAGTGGAGAAGGTGGAAAGCTTCAAGTTCCTCGACAAACACATCACTGATGATCTGAAATTATCCACCCACACAAACAGTGTGGTGAAGAAGGTCAAACAGCGGCTCTTCTACCTCAGGAGTCTGAAGAAATTTAGCTTGGCACCAAAAACCAGTCGGGCTGTATCACCGCCTTGTATGGAAACTGCACCGCCCGCAACCACAAAGCTCTCCAGAGGGTAGTGAGGTCTGCCCAACGCATCACCAGGGGCAAACTACCGGCCCTCCAGGACACCTACAGCACTCAATGTCACAGGAAGGCCAAAAAGATCATCAAGGACAACAAACACCCGAGCCACTGCCTGTTCACCCTGCTATCATCCAGAAGGTGAGGTCAGTACAGGTGCATCACAGCTGGCACCGAGAGACTGAAAAACAGCTTCTATCTCAATGCCATCAATGCCATCAGACTTGATGGCACCCGGTTACGTAACCCTGCACCTTAGAGGCTGCTGCCCTATATACGTACATAGACTTGAAATCACTGACCACTATAATAATGGAACACTAGCACTTTAATAATGTTTACATCTTTTTTTTCTTCTCATCTCATATGTATGTACTGTACTCTATTCTACTGTATTTTAGTCTATGCCACTCGACATTGCTCATCCTAATATTTATATATTCCTTAATTCCATTATTTTACTTTTAGGTTGTGTGTATTGTGTGTAGTTTTGTGAATTGTTAGATATTACTGCACTGTTGGAGCTAGAAACACAAGCATTTCGCTACACCCGCAATATCTGCTAAACGTGTATGTGACAAATAAAATTAGATTTTATTATATTTGAAAGATGGAGTTGTCTCTCAGTGTCTGTTGGAAAGCAGACATAACTAGGTTTTCGTCGAGGGTTTTTCCTGTTCTTAGCGCTATTCTGTTTCTTTTAATCAAAAAAATAATAATTCTAGTCCTTGCTGATGACAAGCATATCCATAACATGATGCAGCTACCACCATGCTTGAAAATATGAAGACGGTACTTAGTGATGCGTTGGATTTACCCCAAACATAAGGCGTTGTATTCAGGACATATTGTTCATTTCTTTGCAATATGTCTTGCAGTTTTACTTTAGTGCCTTATTGCAAACAGGGTGCATGTTTTGGAATATTTTTTATTCTGTACAGGCTTCCTTCTTTTCACTCTGTCATTTAGGTTAGTATTGTGGAGTAACTACAATGTTGTTGATCCATCCTCAGTTTTCTCATATCACAGGCAATAAACTCTGTAACTGTTTTGAAGTCACCATTGGCCTCATGGTGAAATCCCCGAGTGGTTTTCTTCCCCTCGGGCAATTGATTTAGTAAGGACACGTATCTTTGTAGTGACCGTGGGTATTGATACACTATCCAAAGTGTAATTAATAGCTTCACCATGCTCAAAGGGATACTCAATGTCTGCTTTAAAAAAAAGTACTTTTTTTTTTTTTACACATCTACCAAAAGGTGCCCCTCTTTGTGAGGCATTGGAAAACCTCTCTGGTCTTTGTGGTTGAATCTGTGTTTGAAATTCACTGCTCGACTGAGGGACCTTACAGATGGTTGTATCTGTGGGGTACAGAGATGAGGTAGTAACTTATTATGTGCCTTGTTAAGCAAATGTAGGCTTATTTAGGCTTGCCATAGCAAAGGGGTTGAATACTTATTGACTCAAGACATTTCAGCTTTTCATTTCTAATTAGTTTGTACAAATGTCTAAAAATATAAATCCATTTTGACATTATTGTGTGTAGGCCAGTGACACAAAATCTTAATTTAAAACATTTTAAATTTAGGCTGTAACACAACAAAATGTAAAAAATATTCAAGGGGTGTTACTACTTTCTGAAGGCACTGTTGTTAGTTGACATGTTACTGATAGTACAGTACGTAAATAGTCCATCTGTAAATGATTCACAGACTATCCAAATAAAGTGTTACCCAGTTTTTTTCCACCATCTTGATTTGTACAGTGGATCACTCTGACAAAGATACATTAACCCAGTATACACCAAGTTAGACAAAAAAACTGACCCAAACACCACTAATAATAATGTGTCACTGTTCAATGGAGGCCTTGCCTGTCTGAGGGAGAAGTGTAGGCAGAGGATAATCACTTTAACAATGGCAGGGATTCCTGCGATTCCCACATTACTAATATTACATTGTCTTACATTACTCTTGTTGTCTTGCTTTATTTTCAGTATGAGGTTCTTGGATGTCTTCCTGTCACGCTAGTAAACAAGCACTCCAAATTACCAATTAAATTGGCATGGCCCAAAAGTTCCACAATTAGGATGTGGATTTTTTCCATGAAGGGGATTTGATGTGTAAACAGTCACGTGCACACACTCACGTGTTCTGTACACACACAGGGGCGGTTTCACGGACACAGATTAAGCCTAATCCTAGACTAACTTGCACTTACTGGACTAAATGAAATGGCATTTCTCAGATGGTTCAATACTGTCTCAGACTTGCCCTAAAAAGTCTGATTTCCAAAAGGACGAATAGAGTTAAGCTAGATCTAAGTGAAGCCTTAACTGAAACCCGGCCAGAGGCATGTTTAACTTCAGATTAATGGATGTTGGTCCCCAGGTTGACCTTGGCAATGGAGGAAAAAGGATTACCTGGACTATTTCAATGATGATCAAAGAGCATCACCAAGACCAGCCAGAAGGGCGGTTATAGACAGGATCAACCCAACGAATGACTTCTAAGTAATCCATTTTCGTGACTATTTCCGTACAAAGAAAATGTAGCTCATTTAATTTGTTTGCTTGAGGCAAGGCTTCCATTTGACTCTCTTAGGGGAAGACACTCTCTTCCCTACAAGTACTGATCACCTTCAGTTTTTTGGCATCTGGAACCTTCCATCGTGAAACAGTAGTTTTGTGTGGTGTAAGTGAACCAACTGTATGCAGCATCATTCAAAGTCTGCAATGCTATATGTGAATTGAAAGACAGTTACATTAAGTTCCCTGATGCTGGCGCCCAAGGTAGAGTTCTATAAATATGGGAACTTCCCTGGAGTCATTGGCTATATAGCGATCGATGTCATATTCCCATCAAGTGTCCCTCTACAGCAGATGCTGAGGAATACAGGAACCGTAAAAACTGGTTCTAAACAAATGTACAAAGTGCTGTAGGACCTGAGCAGTTTCTAGTGTCTCAGAAACACATTGCACTTTCAACCAAGAAGATGCTACATTGTCATGATTGGAACAGCAGTTTTTCCACAATTACCTCAAACCTGATGAATCCTCGCATTGAAGATGAGGATGACACAGATGTTCCCATGGTTGAGGAAGACAATGACAGAAATGGACGAGCCTGCAAAGATAGCTCAAGTGATTGAAGCAAACAATAGCATGGATTGGTAACAAAAAGGTTTTTACTTCCCAAATGGAAATATCGCGATCTCAAACATTGGTACTTCTGCTGCTTCATGTTCCTCTCCTCCTCCTTCATAGACAACTCAACATAAAGGTTTGCATCTTTATATCATTCTCTTCTTTTCAATACATTAGTTTGCACTCATGAAATTCCATTGCCAGTTTCTCATGCATGCTCAGCCTCTTTGTCTTTGTCTTCCGGCCTAGGTTAGTGACAATCTTTCCCCTGACTGCTGCAGATGTTAATCTTAATCCTGTTTTCCACCTCCAAGCTATGGTGATAGTCTGCCTCTAGAAAATGATTACATTGCTGCATTGGAGATCATTATTTCTTCAAGAATTAAGTTCATTACATTATAGAAGTGCAAGAGATGACTGACAGCATTACATATTCCCTGCAGTCTGGGATGGAACATATTGAATGAATGTGTCCTACCAAATGAGGAATGGAGCGGTCCCCGATTTAAAATGTACAAAAGGTCATCATCGGGGATACCTTCCAGGGGTTGATGGCTATCAATGATCTCGGTCAACAAGTCACCCAGTTCATCTGTCTGTGGTCTTACTGGGGGACCACCACCAGTAACAGCATGTCTTCTTTAAGTAGACTTATGTTTTTCCTTACAAAGACAAGACAATATGTGACTCGTTTCAGGAAACTAGGTGTATGTTGCACTTCACAGTAGCGCCATTTGAATGTAAACTTGTTTTTTTTTTATCAAAATGCATTTTTTTGGCAGAAATGCCTTCTAGAATATGTGAACTTTCATGTGCCTTAATGAAAAACTTGTATGCCATCTGTAAAAACTTAGAATTGTTAAATTACGGGCCTGGTTGATTTAACCATAGAAAAAGGGCAACAACCTTGCCGCTAGCCATGATTGGCTGAGATAATGAGTGGGCTGGACATACCGAGAGATGAATTCGGATTGGTCTGCCATGAAGGACGCTTCTGTCTGTAACATGAGCTGGTCAGTATGTGTAGGTAATCCTTTCTAACGTGGCTTTTTTGAAAGATATCACTTAGTTGAACTGCATAAGTGTTGCTTTCCACTTTCTGGAAGACAGAGTTTTGAAATCAGTGGAATTAGAGTATGATAGCTAAGGAGATGGAGAAAATTCTGGCGTTTAATTGCAAGTATGCAGACAGAGTCAAAAAGAGAAGACAAAGAAGGCTGTTGTATAAAACATCTATATCCAGATTACATCTTCAAACTAAAGGCAACCATGACATCCGTGACAGAGAGGGAGAAACGTTCATCCATGTATACGGGTAAGAGTCTAGCTAGATACATTTTCAAATATTACACATTTCAACTTTTGTCAAAGTCGCTTTCATTTCAAGTTAAGGTGTACTGTTAGCTAGCTAGCTAATGTTAGCTGACTGGCTAGCTAACTAATGTTACGTGTATGATCTGTGTAGTAATATTATTCGTATCTCAGAGCCATTTGCATTGCTAGTAATAGCCTAATGTTAGCTAGCTAACATTGAACCTGGTTGGTTGGAACCTGCAGATTCATGCATGGTAGTAACGTTTTGAGTTGGGATTATGGTTAATTGTTTAGCTAGCTAGCTACATGTCTAAACAAAAGACTCCACTATGAAAGTAACTATTTCAATAGAATGTTTATGATGTCACTGCGACATCTGTTGATAGACGTAGTTGTTAAATTTGCTCTGGCTATGTACTCAGAGCACTTTTGTCTGAGTGTGCCAGAGCGCAGAATAACTGACACATTTACGATCGCTCAACACCTGTTGAATATGGCCGGTGTCAGTAAACGTTGGCAAAAAAAGCATAATAAAATTGTTGTCAGCAGCAAAGTTGCAGTCCCAACACTGGATAACATAAAAACAGCCTAATCAGCTCTGCTTGTCGAGTTAAATGGTCAGAGTGAGCTGTTCTCTCATTTGTGTCTGGAAGTAGCTAGCAAGCTAGCCAACATTAGCCACTTAGCTTGGGTGCTGTTGTTAGATCAGAACGCTCGGATCAACCCTACTCCTCGGACAAGGGCATCCAGTGTGCGCTCTGAGCCCTCCGAGAGCGAAACGCTCTGAATTTATGAACGGACAATCTGACAACGCTCTGAGTTTACCAACACCCAGAGCGCACTCTGGTACTCCAGATTAAATTCACAAACACACCCGTAGTATAAGCCAGCCTTAAGTCTTGAAATGTTTGGTTGTTTAGTACATAGCCTCACATGTGAATCCTTAAAGAGATGGGTGGGGCTAAAGCTTAAGAGGGTGTGAATGATGCTGAATGGGTGTCGACAAAGAAGATCTCTCCAGTAGGTACCAAAATATTCAAGGGCCATTTTCTTAAAGGTGAGGTTACAAGTTTAATAACTTTCAAAGCAGAATTACTTTCACATTGTTCCTCAACTGTAGTGTATGATATACAATTTTCTAGCTCTGACTCTCTACTTTTATCCTATGTAAAAAAACACAATTTTAAATTCTGCTACATAGGACCGAATCGAGCCGGTCAGTCACATAAAGAAATGATATTAGAAATGATGTATGATATTCCTTGTGTTACTTTTCTGTCACATAAAAAGCATGAGCGAATAAACTGTAAGCTATAAAATAAATAAAGAGTGTAATTTATTGGGTAAAACACCAACCTTTCGGCATCCTTGTGCCACTGTTAATTTCTGTCACAAATATATTTAGTCTCCACTGTGTTGTGTTACACAAGAAAACTAGCATTTCAATGTAACTCTGATTTGTAAAGGTGGGCCAACAATAAATACAACAGCTTACCTGAAGTTGTTGGAGCATCCTTTTGTTTACTTTTAATTTGGGTTGAATTCATTACAAATGAAAGTCTAGGCTATTCTTTTTCTTGTTTTCGGTTGATGAATCATGCTGTTTGTTCTCCATAATTGGGTGGTTTGACACAATTCCTTTTAATTAAGAGTTTTTGAACATTTTATTTTACTTCCATCCATTGTTTGGTTTAGGTGACTTGCTTATGTATTAGTGTCCCATCCCTGGTTTCTGAAACATCCTCAGGTCAGCACCAAGTGTACATCGGTAATCTAATTAGGCTTCACAAAGATTAACTGGTTAGTCCTTACTTAATTTAGCCTGGGAATTCCTAGTCTCGTACTAATTCATTTGTAGTTAAGCAAAGACTAAGAAAGAATTAGCTTAGTCTTGATTCAAATGAAACTTTGTCTGGGAAACCACCCCATACTGTATACAGATTATAATAATGTCTTAGATTCTCTCTGAAACAGTGTAAGCAAAAAGGATCCAAATACTCTAGAGATCGTACTGATGCTTGGATTTGTCCAACTGAGTCATTGATACAACTTCAATAATGATCATTTTTATATTAGTTTGTATTAATGTTATCGCTCTTGTTATGTGGCCCCAGCAACACTACTGTGCATACCCAGCAATGGGAACTACTGATAGCTTCATGAAATCCTTTAAACCTAATCATAAGAAGCAGCAAGGGTACATCAAGCTGAAATGAGTTCAGTGTCTTTGCACATTGCTTGTCTGTGCAGACTAATTTGATTGTATCCCGTATCATCGTCACACAGTAGGCCTGTTTACGTCTCAGAGTGCCTTTGGGTGTCATTGAATGGGTTGGGTTTCAATGCTAATTACTAATTGAGATTGCTCTGTGAATATTTTGTTTGCATACCATTCCAAAAATGTCCCCGTGTTAATAACAGCTCCTAATGGTTATGCACACCATTAATATGTACTGTGACTTGATAGGCTGATGAAGTTAGACAGAATGGGGCGGCTGGAAAATTAGATTCATGATGTGTTGTTCACGGTTACATCGCAATATGCCGCTTATAACAAAGTCCCAAAAATGAAGTAGAAAGTAGAAATGGAAGCAAAGCAATTAGATACCATTTAAGATGAATAATAAAAGTAAGCTCTTTCTGTTTTCTTTCATTATACAAAAAAGAAACACCAACATTTTTTTTTCCGAAAACAATGCATTTTATTTTTACTGAAGCCAAATGTACAGTGTAAGAATGCTGATCACACACTCACCAGACATGAATGTGTGTCATGCTTTTACTTCAGGCCCTGGAGGGAGAGGACAGTCATTATGTTTTAACACATGGATAAACTAGTCATTCCTCTGGAGACAGAGACAGACACTTTCTCCGTTGAGGAGAGACGGCGGTATAAAGTAGACCAAAGCAGTCTGGAGGAGCGTAGGAAATCACTGTGTATGTGTGTTTGTGTTCATGTGTACGTGCCTCCCTGCCTATCTGCATGCCTGTGTGCCTGCCTGCCTGTGTGTGTGTCCCTTGCCCCCTGCATCTCCATTATCAGAGACACAGCAACACTGCAGATTAAAATGGAGTCCCATCTCCTGAAGCCACCATGTCAATATAGATTAGAAGAACGTCCATTGTCCAAGAGGGTCAACCCCCCCCCCCCCCCCCCCCCCCCCCCACTCACTCACTCACCAGTGCAGACCGGGTTGACTTGAAGCTACATTAGACAAAGAAAACATTACCTTAATAACATTTTCAATTAACCCGCATAGCCAGATGCTAATGGTACATGAAGTCCCAAAATAATAATAATAATTTCTAATTACAATATTGTTTAAAGGCCCTTGCAGGTCCAGAGACATGAATAATGATAGTCTGAATTTGGCCTCTGCAATTTACATTGTTGGCTATCTATACATAGTGCTCATGAGTATATAAATGTTCTATATATTCAGAGTGATCATTATGTGCCATGTAGGGTGATGCAAGTGCTTTCTGTATCACAGCTAATAATTCCTATTAGCAGGTATTCCATTATTTTCATCGAATGGTACTGTAATGGTACTCAGCTTTCTGACTGTTTTCTGTAATATTGATGTTATGGACTATTACTTTTGACATTTTGAAGATTGTGCCCCTCTGGGATTTGATTCTACATTACAGCAGTGATGGCCTTGTGTGTAAGAGAGTAAATGGCTGTGGTACGTACTGTTTCCTGTCTTATGAACATGATAACAGGAGAAGAGGTGTCATGGTTCTGTAGCTTCACTTTTTTATTATCATCTCTTCTGAGTTTCTCATCTGGACTAGCAAGCATCTCCCATGTGCACCAGTATCTTCATTGTTCCTTTAGCTACTATTTCAAGGATCAACCCTTTATTGTGATTGGTTGTTAAAGATGGAATGTTGAATATGAGTTGTTAGGAAACAGGTCTGTTACATTTGGGATGTTATGCTTGCTGATAGATGCATTTTTCTTAAACAACTTGTGGCGTAGTTGGCAGGATTAGTTATTCCCAATTTAGCACATAATCATCTAAGTGTATGGTCCTCTGTCAACTGTCTGGTTGTCCATTTTATGGCCTGTGCTCTGAGGGTGGTGGTGGGGGCATTCTTCACACCTATTGAGTGGGACTATTGGAGCGGCTGTAGAGCTGTGTTGATGTGAGATGACAGACATAACAGGGGGTAGATCATGGTCATATCCCTCTGCCTAATGAAGGCCAAGTAGCCTTTCCACAGTGCCTGTACTCATAAAGTGTCTCAGAGTAGGAGTACCATTTAACCCTCCTGTTGTGTTCGTTTTATGTTCATTCATTCTGTTCCCTTTCCAAAATGACCGCCCCATTATAGCTGATTATAAATCCATAATAATATATATATCATCACCTAATGTTGTGTTAGATCTTTTTATCAACTTCAGTTCTTGTGAACAATACAGATTTTGAACTTCTAATTTATGGCCTGTAGGCCTCATTGACCTGAGCTCATACAACTCGTTTTTGAGTGAAAAAAAGCATAATGTTGGATTATTTTGACTATAACAAATACTCAGATGAAACATATTGTTTGCTTTGTATCAAAGTTTATGTCATCAACCCGGGATATGGCGTATCTCGTTGGCCCTGGGGTCATCCTGATAACATTTTCAGCCGACAGCCGACCTCTCCTCTCAGTTGGGGATGAAGACCAGGTCAAATTCCCATTCTCTGACCGGAATGTAACAACACTCTCAGCAGGGCCCTCTTCCTCATCACTGGATTGTTCCACATCGGTTGTCTCTTGGTCTGGATCATATTCTGTGTTGTCTTCAACTTCTGACACTTCCTCCTCTAATGCATCTTCACTGTCAGTTTCCTGGCCTCTCTCCTCCTCAAATGTGTCATGATCAAAGATATTATCAAGAGCCTCACAAACAGTATATCATTTGGTCGTTGTGCTGCCACAGAATGAATTGTGAGCAAGGCCTCAAAAAAGCTTTATATACTATACCAGAGTTGTGAGAAAAGAGTTGTGAGAATGTCAACAGGTGTGGTTCCCGTAGTGGAAATATTCTAGTGTGTGTGTGTGTGTGTGTGTGTGCAAACACACATGCATGTGAGGGTCTGGGAGAGCAAGTGTGTCCATATGATGAATGGGCATGTGATTGAACTCAATTTTATACACTAATTGTAGTCTCACCCATTCATTTCTAATGACCGGTCATTTTTGACCAGGAACACCACAGCTGTACAAAGGTTAAATAAAACACCCAAAATGTTATGAAAATCATCAAAATGTGTTTTGTGTGTTCAGATGCCCTGTGTGGACAAAGTCATGGAACCTATTGACAATCAGATTAAATTAACTACATTTTTCAGAGAGGAAACTTGTAAATCGGTCCAAAATCAAATCAAATCAAATCAAATTTATTTATATAGCCCTTCGTACATCAGCTGATATCTCAAAGTGCTGTACAGAAACCCAGCCTAAAACCTCAAACAGTAAGCAATGCAGGTGTAGAAGCACGGTGGCTAGGAAAAACTCCCTAGAAAGGCCAAAACCTAGGAAGAAACCTAGAGAGGAACCAGGCTATGTGGGGTGACCAGTCCTCTTCTGGCTGTGCTGGGTGGAGATTATAACAGAACATGGTCAAGATGTTCAAATGTTCATAAATGACCAGCATGGTCGAATAATAATAAGGCAGAGCAGTTGAAACTGGAGCAGCAGCACAGTCAGGTGGACTGGGGACAGCAAGGAGTCATCATGTCAGGTATTCCTGGGGCATGGTCCTAGGGCTCAGGTCCTCCGAGAGAGAGAAAGAAAGAGAGAATTAGAGAGAGCATATGTGGGATGGCCAGTCCTCTTCTGGCTGTGCCGGGTGGAGATTATAACAGAGCAACAAGAGCTAAAAAAGAAATTGGAGGAGGAGGAAGAGCTTACACCCGAACAACAGCTAGCAGAAAAGTTTAAAGGTCCAATTCGACCGGAACACAACAGGAGGGTTAAATTATCATGAATAAGATTATACTGACACTGGGGACCTGATCCTAGATCAGCACTCTTTTGTTAGTCTTAGACACTTTATAAATATCGACCCTGGTCAGCAGCCACCTTTCAGCTGCCCTGCAACCCAGCTATTCCAGTTAGCATAGAGTGGGATGGAAGTCACAGCTGGCTGCTGCCTACAGAGCAGAACAGACAGGGCAATACGACGGCCCATTCACTACCAGATGAGGCGCTGGAATACCAAGGCATTTTGACAGATCATATCTTGTTGTCAACCCTGATGGTACTCTCCAGGACGAAACTGAACACTATTTTTAAACATACTTTAGTAAGCATGAGGGCTTGACTGTGCAGCATCCTCAAAATGCTCCACTGAAGGTCATGGCAATAAGATAATGGAGGCGTGTTACAGTTTTCCAAGAACTGCGAAACTATGGCGCATTCTACCATCAAGGTCAACTGTTAATGCACGGTTAGAGAGGCCAATGATTCAAAGCCATGTGGTCTAAGAAGGTGCAGGAGGAAGGAGAAACAGTGTGTCAGCCTAGCTAGCTCCCCTGCCTTCTGGGACAAGCTTTTAAATGATTTTTACTGGCGAATCATTAATATTTAGTAATAGGCCCTAAGCCCTTGGACCGCGCTGGCACCACGACTACACTACACATTCTCATTAAAACTCTTTCTGATTAGCTCTCATTGCAAGGGGAGGCCCAGGTCCAAGAAATGCTATGGTAATAGTTTTGTTCTAATTAAAGTATTACATGTTGGGGGCTTTTTGGTGTCAGGCTTATGGCTCCCGCCTCCCGCCTCCCGCCAATGCTCCAAATCACCTCTTTTTACCTGTCTCTAATGCTTCCCTTTTTCAATCTCACTGTAAGCAGATAAAAACCCAGATGTCGTCCCGCAGGGCCATAACAACTTCCATCAAAGCCAAACGGAATGATTACGCTGGCCCTTTATTATTCGTGCCATAATAGTTGGGGAGGGAAGTGGATGTGTTTAAATCGCCTGAGCACCGTGAAATGATACTTCTAATACACAACATAACCCAGACTCTCTCTCTCTCTCTGCCTCTCTCTCCCTCTCTCTGCCTCTCTCTCTCTGCCTCTCTCTCTCTGCCTCTCTCTCTCTGCCTCTGCCTCTCTCTCTGCCTCTCTCTCTCTCTACCTCTCTCTCTCTGTGTCTCTCTCTCTCTCTCTCTCTCTCTCTCTCTCTCTCTCTCTCTCTCTCTCTCTCTCTGCCTCTCTCTCTCTGCCTCTCTTTCTCTGCCTCTGCCTCTCTCTCTCTGCCTCTCTCTCTCTCTCTCTGCCTCTGCCCCTCTCTCTCTCTCTGCCTCTCTGTCTCTGCCTCTCTCTCTCTCTCTCTCTCTCTCTGCCTCTGCCTCTCTCTCTCTCTCTCTCTCTCTCTCTCTCTGCCTCTCTCTCTCTCTGCCTCTGCCTCTGAACAGTTGGTTATGGCACATGGATTGGATTGTTTTCCCCTCTCGTCTTGCCCATCTCTAAGCACTAATAATCAAGCCAGGATGTTGTTATACTGAAGTAGAAAGATGATACTTGATGCTATTTAATAAAGCCCTACTGTAGTAGACTATTGATTGCATTGCTGCTGGACTGTTGTCCAATACTATCTGTATTATATTTCCAGCTTTAAAATCCCACTTGATCAATATTTTAAAAGAAATTGAATTAAGTGGACTATTCATCATCAATATCTAATAAAGCTTTTGATATTGTTGCCTTTTACCCACCTTTTCAGTGGTGAATGCAGAATGGATCAAGGTTCTCCAACACACATCAAAGCTTAACAGACATGATGCATGGGATGGCTGGGATGGCTGTGCTCTAGAACCCAAGCCGTTCTGTGAGCTGCAGGGCCCATCAGTCCATGGCTAAGAGATGGTCTCTATATGTGAGAAAGAGAGGAATCACCATTAGCGCTAGCTATCCCCGAGTGCTGAAAGAGCCACATCATCACGCTGCTCTGCATCCTGGTTAATGTTATTGACAGGTGGTGCGTGAAGGCAGTTGTCCTCAGTGTGACCCTAAGGGATCGCCTGGCCAACTAAACTGAAGGCCAAGGGACCGTGTCACCTTTTTTTTTTTCAACCACAAACAATGTGGTTTGATGAATAGGACAGGAAACAACAGCGGCTCACAGAAACGCCCCAGACCCGATCGATACAATAAATATTGGAGGTGCGTATAGGATGGATTTGGATGTCAAATCACTATACATACTGACAGAATGGGTGTGACATAGTTTAGATGTGACCTTTTCGATTTGGCCCCCTGAGACACATACACACACACTTTCTACTTTAGGTTCCTTTATGCTGCAAGCAGGGCATTTCATCACAGCCCTCCCCCTTCACAAGTTTAATCTGTGCAAACATTTGCAGCTCCTAATTTATGGGCCAATCAAACAAGCCCTGATGTCAGTGTCAGGTGTATGGGGGGAGGCATTGCTGACAGGCCGATGTTGACAAGGCATTAGAGGCAGGTGAGGGGGACAAGGGGGGAAGGGGATGCGGACAGGGGCTGGCCGACAGGGTGGAGGGTCTTGGCATCCTAATGGAAGAGCACAAGCTAGAATGTTAATGAACCCTTACCCTTCTAGAACTGTCTGCTTTGTTCTGTCTGTCCCTCTTCCTGGGCTGTTGTCCCTCCACAGTGCCACTCTTCACAGGGAACACATGGCTAACAATGTGGCTCATGTCAACAGGACAGTCAGCTTTACTGGCCATGAACTGCTGTAATAAATAACATCTATAGTTAAGGGACTTTTAAAATGTGTTCTTTGATTTTGGTACTGTACATACATCTGTTATTATTAATTCATAGTGTATGATTGGAAATAAGAGACATGTTGAAGGGAACCTTCTTACATGTCAATGTGGAGGTATGTATCACAAATGCATGCCATCCATCACGTACTCTTCCACTTGCTAATAATTATTATTATGTTTGTCCTGTTACATACAAGTGTGTAATGGAAATGCTTTTGTTCTTGCATATCACAACTCCCCCTAAGAAACAGGCAGGGTCACCATTGTACAGCACCCACGGAGCAATTAGGGTTAGGTGCCTTGCTCAAGGGCACAACGACAGATTTTTTTCACTTTGCTGGCTCCGGTATTCAAACCAGCAACCTAAAGTTCTAACGTCTAGGCTACCTGCCTAATCTGGACATCCAGAAAAATCTAGACATCCAGACATTCCCAGATACATATTATGACATGGCCGTGCGCCATAGGCAAGATGCAGTAGATGGTATAGAATGTGTGATTTGAGTCTGTGTGTTGGCAGCCGCCACTCTATGTTAGTGATGGCTGTTTAACAGTGATGGCCTTGAGATAGAAGCTGTTTTTCAGTCTCTCGGTCCCAGCTTTGATGCACCTCTACTGACCTCGCCTTCTGGATGGTAGCGGTGTGAACAGGGAGTGGCTCGGGTGGTTGTTATCCTTGATGATCTTTTTGGCCTTCCCGTGACATTGTGGTGTTATTGTCCAAAAACAAACTGACTGTTGTCTGGCAATTCACATTTATTTTCTGATATAGACTGTATCTTTTTGTAAAGCATATCCAAACATAGATGAAAATGTTTTAATCTCTCCATAAATTATTCGAACACCTGTTGTTACTGTACCACTTTTACTTGACACTTGAAATATACTGAGGAGAAGCTGTCCTTTTGTGTTGTCATTATTTTACTTGCTTTATTGATTTGGAGGAAGGTTATGCAGAGTTCACCACAACCACTATTGTGTGTCAGAGACTAGCATACGGTACACCCATCTCCACCCATCTCACAAAAGTTAGACTATCTTTGCCAACTGTCGAGGTAAAATGAAGAAGGCCAGGCAAGAAATTGTCTCTCCCCCCCGTCTCTCTCTCTCTCTTTCTACTGACAGCCCATATGTTTGCTCCCAGGTCCCTCTCCAGAGGCTCCACACCTGTCAATATGTCTTTGAGTCTCGCTATAAACTGAGAAAAGCAGGAGAGAGAGAGAGAGAGAGAGAGAAACATTTCAGCACCACCAGATGATGGGTTCAGACTCAAATCCAACGCCTCAAGATGTGCAGTGAGCTCATTACTGTGGTGCTACGATATATAAACACACATGCAGCTGTTTATTTGGTCACTCACTCACTCCTCTTCTCTCTCTTTCTCTCTCGCTCTCTTTCTCTCCTGGCAGTTTGTCCTGAGCAGACTGTCCGTCCTATCCTAAACACTGACACATGGCCACTGACAGACAGACGAATGGGGTGTGAGTTGCCCCCTTGGTCTCTGCTTGATGATGCAGACGAGGATGGATGGGGCAATTTTTTCACAGGCCGATTGGTCATCCCCACAACCTGCTGTATGTTTATTCAGTGATTCACTCTGTGTGGATAGATCCTGTTTATTCCTTCAGGAAATGTCTCCTAATAGTAGGCACATGCTGTGTGTTGGTGCACTGTACTGCAATCATCTGTGTGATTCTTTATGGATAATAAATCATGACAACACATTTACAAATGTATCTGAAACACAGTACACAGCCATTTGTCTATGCAATGTATACATTCGGCCCACTTATAAAGTATGTTCTAAAATGACAGTTTATTTGCCGTGCTACACAGCTGGAGGCTTCTGTTGCCAGTCACAGAAGCTAGAAAATGTTAATTCAAACTCAAAGCAGATATACAATTCTAAAGTTGCTGTTTTGCATATCTGGATGGCAGCATGGCATGGCACAGAGAATCTAGGGCTGTCTAGATGTCTGTCTCTCTGGCTATAGCCAGCCTTGGTTGGTCAAGGCCAAGGCCAGGCAGAGTGAGTGAGAAACTGTCCACAGATCTGTCTGTGCATTAAACTAATGTGCTGGGATCAGGGGCCAGCGCCTCTCAAGCTGTCTGTTTGGCCTGCGGTTAATGTGAATGGGCATTGACTGTGTAACTGGCTGGGCTGCCGGAGCTGCCGGGGCGATGGCAGAGAAACGGAACACCTGCTGAAGCTCTGTTCCAGGGACCAACAACGGCATCCGTTTCCCTCCAAACCACATAATGTGTCCTCCGGTTGTGACTGGTGGAGCCAACAATGGAATGGGGTGATGAGATGAACCCCACACACCACCATGTAAAGCCAGAAGGGCTGGAGTTGAACACTGGTGATTGGTGGCAGCGGTGAGATCTCCCACAGTTTGTAATGTCATTATACTTTTAGAAAACACATGGTGCTGTACAGCTAGTGAAATGTAGCCTACACCTGTTTCTACTTAGCTCTGTTTTAAGTCTTGCTGCTGAACACAACCTATGAAATATACTTCAAATTGACTATTGGACACTTGTAAAATCATTGCTTTTGTAAACAGAACACTGCAGATGTCGCTGACCATAAATCATCAAAACAGGCTCCAGTGGTGTATATTGTGGGCCTTGCTGTCTCTTTCAGTAGACAAAAACAGTGAGTAGCATTTGGTATAGCTTCACTGAATACAAACCCCCAAACCTCCAGTGACTTATGACATTCATAGAATTTGTTAGACTTTTAATGATGACTGATAGCAGTGGTGAATGGTTAAATGTATGGGGAATAACCATGAAATGAAAGTGTTATATAAACTTTCATCATGAATAGGTACTTAATAATTCGATATTATTTCTATTCCCAGTGATGAAGTCTTTTTGACATGTTCACTGGTGAAATGCTTTAGAAGTTTCCCTCCTGACAGTACACTGGAGTGAGACCTTTTTTTTTCTCTCAAAGTACATTTTCTAAACTCTGAGTCAGCTCTTTGTTTCTCTAATTTCTGCTCTGATACGTCTGAGAGGAGAAAATTGAAGAGGAAAGGATTGGTTGTCACACAGTCGCAATCTCCTTTGAGCCACGAGACGAAGAGAAATGTAAAGAAAATTAGACTTGAATCCCTTCAGAGACCTCGGGCAGGGGTTATTTCTTTTACAATATTGTGGATGTGTGTAACGATAAGGAAATGGTTCAACTTTAATTGCCGGTGGTTTATTACCATTACTAGCTAGCATACTGTGGTACCTCAGAGTGCCCGTGTGACCTACCCATAATGCTCTAGTGGTGACCTCATAACTAGGCAACTGTAAACAACAACAACAATTCTACGTCCTCCTTCTTTAGTAAATACTCATGTGTAACAATGTAAGCATAATGCCCATGCAACAACACAGCAAAAAATAAAAACCTGTATAAGAAAAGTGAAATGTCACAACAGACAGCTATGTATAAAACAGTCTGTGTTGACAAAATAATATTTATTTATTTTTTATGTATGAGCAGTCTTTTTTATTATTGTCCTGGTGGCTGGTGCTTTGCCTGACTGCCATGACTGCAGTCACTGGTTTTACAGTGGGGGTGTGGTTCTCAGACATCTGTAGGAGGTGGCGGCTGTTTCTCATGTAGGTTGAACCATCAGCCAGAACGTGGTAGCTATTTGGCTGTAGAGATCTTGCAGTAACAGTTGCCAGACTGTCGTAACCACAGTTTGACCTTATAGAAGAGGTGTAAGAGTCCTTGCTGACTTGTCAGAGTGCACTATCTTTCCTTGCCTTGATTTAGTTAGTGCTGCATGTCTCCACTTTTGGTCTGTACATGGTTTTGGCCATGGGGATCCTCATCCTCCTTGACATCAGGCACTGTGCCGGTGATGGCAATCCGTCTCTCTGCAGGTTGAGGAGGTTAAGCAGTGCAGCATAGATGTCTTTTCCTTGGCTGAGCACACCGCTCACTCTGCTCGACCATTTGATCGAGGGTAAAGGGGACTACTGGTGACGTGTTCAAAGTCCCAAGTACGTGCAAAAGCTTTAAACTCGCTGCTATTGAATGTTCTTGCGTTGTCAGTCATTAGTTGCCGTGCAATCCTGTGCACCGCAAAGTGGCATATCAGCTTGGTGATCACTGTAACACTGGTTAGGTTGAGGAGGTAGTCTTCTTTCAAACCAGCCAGAGTACGAATCCACCAGCACCAGATGCTCTTTCCGCCGCCACTCGAAAATGCTGCAGTGAGAGACCATGGCAGGGCTGGAAGCTTGTGTAGGGGCTCTTTCATCTGTTTGAGTGCGTTGCAGGGTGCACATTTGGACACCTCTCTGATGATGTTGCAGTATATGTAGGACCAAAACATGGTTTCTTTGGCCCTGCGCTTTGTGACCTGTATGTGTCTGCCACATACAGCTCCTTACTTGTTTGTTGACGACGTTCAGAGTGCAGCGCTGCAGCTTGAGCAGCAACTTCAGCAGGCTGATACTGTGTGGAGGGGCTTCCTCGGGATGGTTATTAATGGCTGGTGGTCAGTTTCAACCATCACATGCCGACCGTAGATGTAGTTGTGGAATTTCGTAGAAGTGAAGACTAAATCTGAGCATATTGGGATTCTGTCTCAGTGAGCGACCTGGATGTGAAGCCAACAGGCCTAGAATTCTGCAAACACACAGTTCCGAGTCCATGTGGGGAGGTGTCTGCAGACAATATGCTGGTATACATTGAAGTACTGTAGTACAGGTGGATTGATCACGAGCTCCTTCAGCTTAGTAAACACCATTCCACATCCTGATGTAAAAGTTCACGCAAGTTAGCAGTTACCTCATTCTAGCATTGGATACATTGGACAGGTAGTTTGTCATTCCAAGGAACCACTGGAGACCATGTTTGTCATCTGGGGGTGGCATCAGTCTTGCCAGGATCAAGCTTGACACCCATGTCTGTGAGTAGATGGCCTACAAACTGAAGCTCTGAAACCCTGAAGTGACATTTGTCTGGATTCTGTTTGAGATTAAGAACTCTTATCCTGTCCATACCTCGTGGCAGGTGTTCATCATGTTCCTGAACATTCCATCTCCAGACCAGAATGTTGTCCACAATGATTTGACAGGGTTGTCCTGCGAACTGAGATCATGAACATTGTGAGCTTCGATGACGCTTCATCAAGTGGGATCTGCCAGAACCCACACTTGGAATTCAACACAGAGAATACCTTTAGATCAGACATGTCGGAGATCACCTGCTCCACTGTTCTAATGGGGTTATGTGGCCTGAGGAGCACTTTGTTGAGATGGACTGGATCAATACATATTCCCACTGTTCCATCCTTTTTCTTTACAGCGACCATGGCTGAGACCAATTCCGACCATGGTTGAGTACCATTCAGAACATGGCTGAGACCCATTCCGACCATGGCTGAGGCCCATTCCAACCATGGCTGAGTACCATTCCGACCTTGGCTAATGTCATGACGTTGCCCTCTTTGGGTACAGTGAGCACCATCCCCCACTCTCTTTTTTTATTTTTTTTATTTCAGCTTTATTTAACCAGGTAGGCTAGTTGAGAACAAGTTCTCATTTGCAACTGCGACCTGGCCAAGATAAACATAGCAGTGTGAACAGACAACACAGAGTTACACATGGAGTAAACAATTAACAAGTCAATAACACAGTAGAAAAAAAGGAGAGTCTATTTACATTGTGTGCAAAAGGCATGAGGACGTAGGCGAATAATTAAAATTTTGCAGATTAACACTGGAGTGATAAATGATCAGATGGTCATGTACAGGTAGAGATATTGGTGTGCAAAAGAGCAGAAAAGTAAATAAACAAAAACAGTATGGGGATGAGTTAGGTAAAAATGGGTGGGCTATTTACCGATAGACTATGTACAGCTGCAGCGATCGGTTAGCTGCTCAGATAGCAGATGTTTGAAGTTGGTGAGGGAGATAAAAGTCTCCAACTTCAGCGATTTTTGCAATTCGTTCCAGTCACAGGCAGCAGAGAACTGGAACGAAAGGCGGCCAAATGAGGTGTTGGCTTTAGGGATGATCAGTGAGATACACCTGCTGGAGCGCGTGTTACGGGTGGGTGTTGCCATCGTGACCAGTGAACTGAGATAAGGCGGAGCTTTACCTAGCATGGACTTGTAGATGACCTGGAGCCAGTGGGTCTGGCGACGAATATGTAGCGAGGGCCAGCCGACTAGAGCATACAGGTCGCAGTGGTGGGTGGTATAAGGTGCTTTAGTGACAAAACGGATGGCACTGTGATAAACTGCATCCAGTTTGCTGAGTAGAGTGTTGGAAGCAATTTTGTAGATGACATCGCCGAAGTCGAGGATCGGTAGGATAGTCAGTTTTACTAGGGTAAGTTTGGCGGCGTGAGTGAAGGATGCTTTGTTGCGGAATAGAAAGCCGACTCTAGATTTGATTTTCGATTGGAGATGTTTGATATGAGTCTGGAAGGAGAGTTTACAGTCTAGCCAGACACCTAGGTACTTATAGATGTCCACATATTCAAGGTCGGAACCATCCAGGGTGGTGATGCTAGTCAGGGTGCAGGCAGCGAATGGTTGAAAAGCATGCATTTGGTTTTACTAGCGTTTAAGAGCAGTTGGAGGCCACGGAAGGAGTGTTGTATGGCATTGAAGCTCTCTGCTCCTACAACCAGGCTGCTGTGGTCAGAGAGGTCGTAAATTCCTAGGGAAGACCCTGCCTCATGGCCACACAGCATAGAGACAGAGTGAAGTTTCATAGGGAACAAATGAATTTCTTCAACCTCACAGAACTTGAGGTCCAAACAACATTTTTGTTCCGGAGAAGGAATAACAGATCGGTGAAGAATCCACCTACGAACTGGTGCGTTTGTCACATTTTGGTGAAGCTCATGGGAGATGGTGAGGCCACATTACCATAATGCTGTTTATATAATAGCCTCAGATATGAGGTTGACATCTAATTGTTGTATAAGATGAATGAGTGAGGATGATACTGATTGTAAAATTGTGTTATGTGATTTTGGACTGTTTAATGAAGGAAACTCCAATTCCCTTTTGAGTTTAACTAAATCAGAGGACCATCCATGAGCCCAGTTAGGGTCGGGTATCCTGGGACAGGCCCTTTTCTGCAATTCCGAATAAAACCCCAACTTTGAGAAGTTCTCACTAGACCATGTTTTTCTCCATTACGAGAGGTCAAAGGTTGCAGACCATTGCTGAATCTTTTAACCATACCACGTGGTTAAACTCTTAGACTATCGATACCGACAGAATAAGAACAAGTCTTTGATATTAATTACTAGTCTGCAGCTAGGAATTCGGTATCATTTAACGTGAAAAACGACAACCGCCGAAACATCAATTTTACAACAACATGAATGAATGAATGTCGCTCTGAACTATCCCCTCTAACCACGACAGACAGAGAGAGAGAGAGAGAGAGAGAGAGAGAGAGACGGACAATTCTACAAAAGAAACTAACTTTTCAACAGCGATCAAGATGACACACCGAGCGTAAATATATATATATTGATTGCAATTGTTCCCGAATGAGTGAGCGTTCATGTGCAAAGGATTAGTATTTCAATTGTTATAATTATCAACTCTGTCATGACTTCTCAGGTGAACCCCACCCCCCCTTTTGTACAAAAAGCCGCCATGCCGGTTTAGCCCACTAGGGCACATTCTCCTATCATTTCTTGTAACCATTTTTACTTTGTTTGTTTGTTTATGCATTTCTGTGAATTACTTAGTAAATAAATGATTTAAGACAATTGATGTATGGATGACTCATAGTGAAGACTGGGTTCGTGCAGATAACTAACAATTGACGATGTTTGGAATGAGACTAATGTGAGGTAAAGTAAATAATTCATTAATTCGAAGACTAATTGATCAGATATAAAATATCTGTAAAAGTTATATTAGGAAATTATAACTTTGTAATCTGAATATTTTCCTTGGTGCCCCGACCTCCTAGTTAATTACAGTTACATGATTTATCAGTTTAATCGCGTAATACTAATTACAGAGAATCTTTGATGAAAACAAAGTCTTCATTTAATGATAGTATAGACACGACACTAAGTACCATTCCGACCATGGCTGAGTACCATTCCGACCATGGCTAAGTACCATTCCGACCATGGCTGAGTACCATTCCGACCATGGCTGAATACCATTCCAACCATGGCTGAGACCCATTCCGTGGCCTTCTGGCGTAATGACATCCATTCCTTCCATTTGGTCCAACTCCTTGACCACTTTTTCCTTCATGGCAAGTGGCACACTTCTGGAAGTGCACACTGTGAGGTGCACAGAGTCATCCAGTCGTTTCTGGTAAACGACTGGTAGCTTACCCACTTTTCTGCAGTCAAACTCTGTATTCAGTCTGCTCAGGGGCTTCATGTTGCACTGCATGCACTTCAGGTCTGAGATGAACTAAGCCCAGTCTGATACTGTCAGAGAGGCCTAGCAGTGGTTTGACATCACGATCCACCAAATGGAATTGTAGTTTTCTACATGTAATGTACTTAGAGTCTTAATCACCTGTCCTCCATAAGCCACTAGATTCACTGTGTTTGAGTGGTCAACAGAAGCGCTTTGGTCAAACTGTTGTAGTAGTGCCCGGGACAGTACGTTACATTTTGCCCCAGTGTCGATTTTGACTTTAATGACCACCGTTGATGTCTGAGAGATCTGTGAATATCTCTCCACTTTGTGAGGTTACAGTATATCCACACTTTCACAGTACAGTAAATATGCTGGTTCAGGTGTCTCCTGTGTCCCCAGTTCATTAACCTTGTGTGAATACCTGCCTCTGCATGGATTGGGAAGAGCAGCCAGTACTGGTCTGTTTTTGGTAGGTGGCCTGCTTATATGAGACCTTACACCACATAGAAAAGTGGCTCCATTTTCCACATGCATTGCAGCGCTTGTTGAAAGTAGTGCACCTGTTGTGGTCATGGTGGATACTGTTCTGGCAGGTACTGCACTGAGCACTCCTCTGATTCTTTCTTTAGCCCTTTGTTGCTCCTCTCTGATTGCAACATACAGACGCTAACAGCTGTTTCCAGCGTTGAGTCCTTTCCCCTGAGCAGCTGTGAATGCAGCCTGTCATTTTGAATGCCACACACTACTCTGTCTCTAATTAGTACGTTGGTAAGAGCACCAAAGTCACATCTCTTAGCTAGCAATTTCAGTGTGGAGACGTATGACTGTATTGTCTCCTCTGCTTTTGATTACAGTTTTTTCCAACTGCTTACACAAGTTTTCAAAACTGTCTCCTTTTTTTCAGAACTCTACACACAATTCACAAAACTGCACACACAAAATGCAAAATGCCTCACATCTCCTTCAAAATGTAACACTGCATTCAAAATGCCATAAACACATGTCAGAATGAAGCATTTAAATCAAATGGCAAACACTGCTTTCATAATACTACATTTTTGGATATACCATGTAAACACTGTTGTTCTAAATCTAAAGCTCTTTGGTCTTTCATAGGCTTATATCTACATTTCAATACAATGTTCTACAGTGAAAGTAATCTGCTGAGAGGGGTAACAAGTACACTGTTAACACCAATACAATGTTCTACAGTGAAAGTAATCTGCTGAGAGGGGTAACAACTACACTGTAACACCAATGCAATGTAGAAACAGAAAATATTTATTAGGCCAAACATTACTGTTGTATACAGTAGCATACAACAAAACCATAAACATATGTAAACCAAAAGTATATTCTTTAGAATACAGTAAAGAACACAATTGTGTGTGTGGGGTCCCGGGGGGGCAGTCACCAGTGCTAAGCTACGCTTCATCTCTTCTACGCCCTGGGTCTGGCCACAATACTTCGTCCACATCACAAGATACGTTTTCTCTTGCCAAGCATCGAGGGAAGTATCTCCTAGCATGGCGTATCCAACCTTGGACAGAGGCAACCTCTATGTCCCCACATGCGTCCTCCATTGCCTGGAGAAGCGGCATGCGGGCTTGGGGTTGGCGATCATACACTTTCCAGCGCCAGGCTGAGAAGAATTCCTCTGGGATTTAGAAAAGGTGAATATGAGGGTAGGTATAAAACTACAAATTGTGGATGGGTGGCAAACCAGTTTTGGACCAGAACAGCCAGTGAAAACTAACATTGTCCCATAAAACCACAAATCTAGCAGGCTCCTGATCTGGATCAGGGACAAGCATTGTGTAAATTGCATCCAGAAAGGTGAGCATATGGCCGGTGTTGTACGGACCCAGTGTGGCATTGTGATGGAGGACCCCGTTTTGAGTGATGGCAGCACACATAGTTATATTACCCCCACTCTGTCCAGGGACATCGGTAATGGCCCTCTGTCCTATTACGTTTCTTCCGCAGCGCCTGGTTTTGGTGAGGTTGAATCCAACCTCATCCACATAAATACATTTATGCAAATTACATGGGCATCCAGCTCCAATACTCTCTGTAACAGACGAAAGCATATACAGATGAGTAAATATGGTATGTCTGAAGTACTGGAAGTAGTGTTGCATACATACCTTTACAAAGTCATGTCGCATATTCTTGACTCTGTCAGAGTTTCTCTCAAGTGGCACCTTGTAAAGTTGTTTCATTGTCACTCGGTGCTGTTGGAGGATGCGTTGTATGGTCGACAGTAAAGTTGTTTCATTGTCACTCGGTGCTGTTGGAGGATGCGTTGTATGGTCGACAGTAAAGTTGTTTCATTGTCACTCGGTGCTGTTGGAGGATGCGTTGTATGGTCGACAGTAAAGTTGTTTCATCGTCACTCGGTGCTGTTGGAGGATGCGTTGTATGGTCGACAGTAAAGTTGTTTCATCGTCACTCGGTGCTGTTGGAGGATGCGTTGTATGGTCGACAGTAAAGTTGTTTCATCGTCACTCGGTGCTGTTGGAGGATGCGTTGTATGGTCGACAGTAAAGTTGTTTCATCGTCACTCGGTGCTGTTGGAGGATGCGTTGTATGGTCGACAGTAAAGTTGTTTCATCGTCACTCGGTGCCGTTGGAGGATGCGTTGTATGGTCGACAGGCTTACAGCATTGATTTTGTTAAATATGGTGTCGTTATTCAAGATATGCTCTCTTATCTCTCGAATCCTAATTCCATTGTTGGCCAAAACCATATTTATAATTGCAGTCTCTTGTACATCTGTAAGCACGTGTCCTCGTCCTCCATGATGTCTTTGCCTTTCCACTCTGTACAGAATTCAAACACAGTATGTGTTCAGCATAGGAACTGTAAACAATGTACAAAAGAATGTAGTACAGCATGATAACCAACCTCATTCATTCAATGCAGTGCAGTAAATGGATGGCTTAGAGTTACAAATGTTTATGCAATATTATGCAGTCATACGTATTTTACAGTACATTACTGTAATGCTAAAACAGTCATTAGATAGTTGCATACCTGTTCTCATTTCTGAAGGTTTGAATTATGGACGCCACTGTAAATCAACTCAAGTTGGGCTGGACTCTCAGTCCAGCCTCTCTCGTGGTCAAACCGTGGTTGATCACATGATCAACAAGTGTTGCCCTAACCTCATCAGAGATGGCTCTCCTTCCTTCTCTTCTTTGCCCTCATCCTCTTCTTCCTCTTCCTCTCCCTCCTACTCATCTTGCTCTCTGTCCATTGTTGGCATCCATTGTTCAAAACAGGTAATCTGACCTTTGACCTATTTATAGGCCTATACTACAGTAAAGCAGTGATTGGTTAGTGATCTGTTAACTTCTTGACGCTAGAAAATAAAAGAGAGCCGCACACTCTAGGAGCTCAGATGCAAAAATGTAATTACCAACGTTTCGACAGCCAAGCTGTCTTCATCAGGGTATAATCACAAACACTGCGGGATGACTCGTTTATATAGTGTCGAAAGACACAGGTGTCTGTAATCATGGCCAAGAGTGGCCTAATATAATTTTTTAATAATCAAATATTAAAATGTCATACAACGAACAGCATACAAACAACAAATAGATAGCATACGATCATAGATTAATTTGACTACACAAGCTTCTTAACGCTGCCCATCCCTGTCGCGGGATCATTTTCGTCAGCAACCGCTGAATAGCATAGCGCAACAGTCAAATAATATTACAAAAAAATATTCATATTCATATTCATGAAATCACAAGTGCAATATTTCAAAACACAGCTTAGCCTTTTGTTAATCACCCTGTCGTCTCAGATTTTGAAATGATGCTTTACAGCGAAAGCAATCCAAGCGTTTGTGTAAGTTTATCGATAGCCTAGCATAGCATTATGTACTCTTAGCATCAGGAAGCTTGGTCACGAAAATCAGAAAAGCAATCAAATTAACTGTTTACCTTTGATGATCTTGGGATGTTTTCACTCACGAGACTCCCAGTTACACAACAAATGTTCCTTTTGTTCCATAAAGATTATTTTTATAGCCAAAATACCTCAGTTTGTTTGTCGCGTTATGTTCAGAAATCCACAGGAAAGAGCGGTCACGACAACGCAGATGGAAATTCCAAATAGTCTTCATAATGTCCACAGAAACATGTCAAACGTTTTTTATAATCATTCCTCGGGTAGTTTTTAAAATATATATTCGATAATATACCAACCGAGTGTGTAGGTTTTTCAATAAGAGCGGGAGGAACAATGGCGGCTTTACTCTGTAGTGAAAAAACTCACTCTGAGAGCCTCCACCTATCCACTTACGCAATGTGATCTTTCACCCTCATTTTTCAAAATAAAAGCCTGAAACTATGTCTAAAGACTGTTGACACCTTAGGGAAGCCAGAGAAAAAGGAATCTGGTTGATATCCCTTTAAATGGAGGATAGGCATGCATAGGAACAGAAGGGTTTCAAAATAAGAGGCACTTCCTGATTGGATTTTCCTCAGGGTTTCGCCTGCAATATCAGTTCTGTTATACTCACAGACAATATTTTGACAGTTTTGGAAACTTTAGAGAATTTTCTATCCTAATCTGTCAATTATATGCATATTCTAGCATCTGGTTCTGAGAAATAGGCCGTTTACTTTGGGAACGTTATTTTTCCAAACATAAAAATAGTGCCCCCTAGCTTCAAGAGGTATTAAGCTATTAGTGTTTGCACATGTGAGGAGTGTGTATGTGACCTGGTGAATAAGTGTAGCATTTTGATTGGTTGTGTCACTTCCTGTTAGATTTTTGTGTTTTAGGTAGAGAATTGTGTGTAGTGTTTTGAAATAGCTTATGGATTTGGATATTTGGTGTGTAGTTTAGCACTTTGAGTGAGAAAAATCGTGTGACATGAAAAGATTGTGTGTGTAAGCAGTTGGAAAAAACTGTACACATGCCTGTCCATTATCACATGTTTTAATGGCAAGCATATTTCCTCAAATGTCTTTATCAGTACCTGGATTATCTTTGTCCTCCCCTTCTTGAAAAACGAAAGTGTTATATTTATCCAGTGCATCCCTGCCATTCTCTCTTGAATTTCAGCCAGTTATCGGCAATATTTCTGTCAAAGTCGAGGAGATCAAAGTGTCGGAGTCCTTATGCCATAATCCTCTAGCTTCTGACACCATGTGGATGTGTGTAATGATAAGGAAACGGTTTAACTTTACTTGCCGAAGTCTGGTGGTTCATTACCATTACTAGCTAGTATACAGTGGTACCTCAGAGTGCCCGTGTGACCTACCCATGATGCTCTAGTGATGACCTCATAACTAGGCAAATGTAAACAACAACAACACATTATACACATCTGATATGATGAGGAGCTTATTTTCATTATCAGTTCTACGGTTTCAGTTCATGCTGTGTGGCCGATTAGGATGAATTTATTGCTTGAGATTATCTGTTTCCTTCAGCTGAATAAGGTTTGAGCGAATCAGAAAGATCCTCTCCAGAGACAGACGGTTGTCTGTTTTCTACCATGCCAGTATAAGTGCTCGAGAAGTACATGCACAGCATGCACGCACGCACACACACAAACCCACACACAAACCCACTCCAGACCTCCCTCCCTTCACCCAGACCACCAGGGCCATATCTAATGCAGTGACTCATAAGAGACTTATATTCTCTCCTTGTCTAGCATAAGCAATTACCGCCACAGTCGAAAGGTCAGGAGGTGTTTTTTCAAAAAAACTGGCCCATGCTTTCCATTCACTGTTCCACTGGAATGCCGTCACACATTTAGAAAGTATCAAATGAGGCTTTTAGAAAAGGAACAAGTTTTAGAACAACGTTGACATTGTGACATTTTGTCACTGATTGTGCATTAGTGTCAAATGACTTTCTCTTTCTTCTGTCTTTTATCTCTTTTAATCCACAGTGTTTGATAACGGTAATTAACTTGGTGAGGGAGTAAGCTGCTGCTAGTCTCATTTAGATCAGTTGGTCACTCTGTGCACATTAGGGTGTTATCCCTAGTTGTGTATCTTCTTGAGCAAGATATGTCTCCAAGCCAATTGCCACAATCATTGTGTGTGTGCGTTAGTGCAGACTTGTACGTGTGTGTGTGTGTGTGTGTGTGCATGTGTGTGTGTGTGTGTGTTATAGAATAGAGAAATGGAGTGGAGGTGCATGTGTCTTCATGTTTGTTCAGTATGTTAATTTTTGCAGTCTGACATGATGAATTCACACCGAATCATAACACAACGTAATCAGCAATACATTTGATAGATAACACCTAAATAACTTAGCTCTAAGCATAGAGGTAGTCACAGTTTGGAGAAGACGGTGCAATCTTGGATATGGCAGAAAATCAACTACTGTATCTCCAAGATGTTTCATCCATTAAGTCAAATATGTACAGTAAGCACATTAGCGACACATATTAATTAGCTGACTGCAGAGAAATTAACGATGAAGTTCCTGATTCAAGTGTAAAATAAGTTGTTTGTTTCATTAAGTTGAAAGCCTCCATTTAAAATGGACCCATATCCAATGCCAAAAAAAGTGTTATACACATTTCGCTTAATCTCAAACTTGCTACATTTAATCCCCCATGAAACCTTTCATAACATTTACGTTTCCGAAGACAAAACTACTCCTACATTTATTAAGGGAGTGAACGTTATTGACAGTAAAGGTTACATGGAGAAAATTGTACCTCTTTGAAATTAAATGTCCTTCGCCCTGTAAGAATTAAATGGCAGCGCAGGAATTTTGATAGAGCACAAGAGCTGCGGGCCAGAAGGTTGTGGGTTCACAGACCATCAAGACAGGAGTAGGGGTGGAAAGATCTCCTTTACACTAAAAGCATTGCAGGAATCTATCATCGTATTTGCAGGTCCGAGACGAAACAGCCTTTATAAATATTTCATGCAATTCTACATCATTTTACATATTAGCATGATTTTGTAAAATACCGCACAAATGACTGAAAATACAGGCTAAGAATGGACAGTGTCACGGGATACTAGTAGTGGTGGGTGGAATCAGGCGCAGAGAGCAGGGTTCAGTAGATTGTCAATTTATTCTCCGGCGCACAAAACGGTCACGCCAACATACAGGGCGCATACAATTGACCAGCCCAAACACAGGACCAAATAGTCAGGAGAATACACACACGAAAACCACCATTAGACAGAGGTAACAAAAAACAATCCCGCACAAAACAAGGGCGGGACAACCTACTATATAATAAGGACGCTAATTAAACTAAAATACACACAGGTGAAACTAATAAGACAAAACCAACAGACAAACGAAAAAGGGATCAGTAGTGGCTAGTAGGACAACGACGACGACCGCCGACCACCGCCTGAACTGGCAGGGGAGCCAACTTCGGTGGAAGTCGTGACAGACAGAGAGATAGGCCTACGTGCTCATCTTATCATATTTGTCCAATGCCAAATCAGTGAGTCTTGTTTGCAATGAAACTGTTTGCATGTAATTAATTACAAAAGTTAGGCATACCTTTCCACACCAGACAGGCCTACAGACGCAGAACAATTTAAGCTTGAACTGCAGGCTACTCTTCTGTGGCTTAACCCAATGAAAGGAGGTTGCTAGTGTTTCCATAAAAGATGTCTGGGTTAAAACAAATCAAATCAAATCTAATCAAATTTTATTTGTCACATGCACATGGTTAGCAGATGTTAATGCGAGTGTAGCGAAATGCTTGTGCTTCTAGTTCCGACAATGCAGTAATAACCAACAAGTAATCTAGCTAACAATTCCAAAACTACTACCTTATAGACAGACACAAGTGTAAGGGGATAAAGAATATGTACATAAACATCTTCTATTTTACAGAATATGGATAGCTTAATCAATTGATAGTGACAGAATTAGATTACTTCCCAAGCAGTCTATTTTTTGTCTCCTTGGCTATAAAAGGTTGTAACTCAGGATCTGGATGTCAAAGAAACTAAACAATGATGTCCCCATATGCATCAGAGTCACGTCTTTCCCTGGTATTTTACAACTTGTAGATCACTTTATATAATCAGATCTGTTTAATTGTCTTCAAAATCTTAAGTTAACAAGGAGTAGACCTGTTCTTTTAGCCATTGTCTTTAATAAAGGTAGGCCTATGGCATACCCTCTCATACTCCCTCAATTTGAGTCCTGGTTTAACTTACCAGCCCTTCACTGACACAGAGGTAGGCTATTTAAAGAGTGCATGGTGGGTGGAGGAATTAACCTACAAATCTATGGATATAGCAAGCTACAGCCTCGTTTCATCTGTCTAACAGGTAGGCCTACCTCTTATTTCACAAATAGGAAGAAATAGGCTCCCACAAAAAGCCATCTTGTTGTTAGTTGTTAGTAAAGACTAATTCAATTGAAGACAGTTTAAATTAATTATCCCTACTCAAATTTGCCTGCTTTCATGAGTTGTCAATTTCCAATTGATTGTGCCGCAACTGCTGCTTCAAGTTTCAGCACCGCAATGCAAGTTACTCGAATGTGGCTTATTGTGTGGTCAACAACTATGATAAATACATCACGGCCAAGAAACATTGTTTTCATTCAAATAAATTATAGTAGTAGCACGCTATCAAATTTGAACTCTGGTCCTCCTCGTCTTCACACTCTCCTTCTCAGGCTGAATAGAACATAGTCATGCTTACAGTGGCAGTTCAGGAGGAGCTTTTGATCAGCAAGAGCAGAGCAGGCCAGGGCTCAGGGCTGGAATATCCATTGCAGTGTGTAATGCAGCCTAGTTTTATTTACACCATCCCAGCAGCTATCTATAGTGTAAGATGGCGCCGGAGCAGAAGGCAGACGTTCTACGTGCCCCCAACTACATGTACATACTACCTCAACTAATTGACTCTGTACTGGCACACCCCTGTATATAGCCTCCACATTGACTCTGTACTGGCACACCCCTGTATATAGTCTCCTCACTGACTCTGTACTGTCACACCCCTGTATATAGCCTCCACATTGACTCTGTACCGGCACACCCCTGTATATAGCCTCCACATTGATTCTGTACTGGCACAACCTTGTAAATAGTCTCCACATTGACTCTGTACTGGAACACCCCTGTAGATATTCTCCACATTGACTCTGTACTGACACACCCCTGTATATAGCCTCCACATTGACTCTGTACTGGCACACCCCTGTATATAGTCTCCACATTGACTCTGTACTGGCACCCCCCTGTATATAGCCTCCACATTGACTCTGTACCGGCACACCCCTGTATATAGTCTCCACATTGACTCTGTACTGGCACACCCCTGTATATGGTCTCCACATTGACTCTGTACTGGCACACCCCTGTATATAGTCTCCACATTGACTCTGTACTGACACACCCCTGTATATAGCCTCCACATTGACTCTGTACTGGCACACCCTTGTATATAGTCTCCACATTGACTCTGTACTGGCACCCCCCTGTATATAGCCTCCACATTGACTCTGTACCGGCACACCCCTGTATATAGTCTCCACATTGGCTCTGTACTGACACACCCCTGTATATAGCCTCCACATTGACTCTGTACTGGCACACCCCTGTATATAGTCTCCACATTGACTCTGTATTGGCACCCCCTGTATATAGTCTCCATATTGACTCTGTACTGGCACACCCCTGTATATAGCCTCCACCCTGACTCTGTACTGACACCCCCCTGTAGATAGCCTCCACATTGACTCTGTACGGACACACCCCCGTAGATAGCCTCCACATTGACTCTGTACTGTCACACCCCTGTATATAGTCTCCACATTGATTCTGTACTGGCACACCCTTGTATATAGTCTCCACATTGACTCTGTACTGTCACACCCCTGTATATAGTCTCCACATTGACTCTGTACTGGCACACCCCTGTATATAGTCTCCACATTGATTCTGTACTGGCACACCCTTGTATATAGTCTCCACATTGACTCTGTACTGGCACACCCCTGTATATAGCCTCCACATTGACTCTGTACTGGCACACCCCTGTATATAGCCTCCACATTGACTCTGTACTGGCACACCCCTGTATATAGCCTCCACATTGACTCTGTACTGGCACAACTCTGTATATAGCCTCCACATTGACTCTGTACTGGCACACCCCTGTATATAGCCTCCACATTGACTCTGTACTGGCATACCCCTGTATATAGCCTCCACATTGACTCTGTACTGGCACACCCCTGTAGATAGCCCCACATTGACTCTGTACTGGCACACCCCTGTATATAGCCTCCACCATGACTCTGTACTGGCACACCCCTGTATGTAGTCTCCACATTAACTCTGTACTGACACACCCCTGTAGATAGCCTCAACATTGACTCTGTACTGACACACCCCTGTAGATAGCCTCCACATTGATTCTGTACTGGCACACCCCTGTATATAGTCTCCACATTGACTCTGTACTGTCACACCCCTGTAGATAGCCTCCACATTGACTCTGTACTGGCACACCCCTGTATATAGTCTCCACATTGACTCTGTACTGGCACCCCCTGTATATAGTCTCCACATTGACTCTGTACTGACACACCCCTGTATATAGCCTCCACATTGACTCTGTACTGGCACACCCCTGTATATAGTCTCCACATTGACTCTGTACTGGCACCCCCTGTATATAGTCTCCACATTCACTCTGTACTGGCACACCCCTGTATATAGCCTCCACCCTGACTCTGTACTGACACCCCCCTGTAGATAGCCTCCACATTGACTCTGTACGGACACACCCCTGTAGATAGCCTCCACATTGACTCTGTACTGGCACACCCCTGTATATAGTCTCCACATTGACTCTGTACTGACACACCCCTGTAGATAGCCTCCACTTTGACTCTGTACTGACAAACCCCTGTAGATAGCCTCCACATTGACTCTGTACTGACACACCCCTGTAGATAGCCTCCACATTGACTCTGTACTGGCACACCCCTGTAGATAGCCTCCACATTGACTCTGTACTGACACACCCCTGTAGATAGCCTCCACATTGACTCTGTACTGGCACACCCCTGTATATAGCCTCCACATTGACTCTGTACTGGCACACCCCTGTATATAGTCTCCACATTGACTCTGTACTGTCACACCCCCGTATATAGTCTCCACATTGACTCTGTACTGGCACACCCCTGTAGATAGCCTCCACATTGACTCTGTACTGTCACACCCCTGTAGATAACCTCCACATTGACTCTGTACTGGCACACCCCTGTAGATAGCCTCCACATTGACTCTGTACTGGCACACCCCTGTATATAGTCTCCACATTGACTCTGTACTGGCACACCCCTGTATATAGTCTCCACATTGACTCTGTACTGGCACCCCCTGTATATAGTCTCCACATTCACTCTGTACTGGCACACCCCTGTATATAGCCTCCACCCTGACTCTGTACTGACACCCCCCTGTAGATAGCCTCCACATTGACTCTGTACGGACACACCCCTGTAGATAGCCTCCACATTGACTCTGTACTGGCACACCCCTGTATATAGTCTCCACATTGACTCTGTACTGACACACCCCTGTAGATAGCCTCCACTTTGACTCTGTACTGACAAACCCCTGTAGATAGCCTCCACATTGACTCTGTACTGACACACCCCTGTAGATAGCCTCCACATTGACTCTGTACTGGCACACCCCTGTAGATAGCCTCCACATTGACTCTGTACTGACACACCCCTGTAGATAGCCTCCACATTGACTCTGTACTGGCACACCCCTGTATATAGCCTCCACATTGACTCTGTACTGGCACACCCCTGTATATAGTCTCCACATTGACTCTGTACTGTCACACCCCTGTATATAGTCTCCACATTGACTCTGTACTGGCACACCCCTGTAGATAGCCTCCACATTGACTCTGTACTGTCACACCCCTGTAGATAACCTCCACATTGACTCTGTACTGGCACATCCCTGTAGATAGCCTCCACATTGACTCTGTACTGGCACACCCCTGTATATAGTCTCCACATTGACTCTGTACTGGCACACCCCTGTAGATATTGTTATTTTACCGCTGCTCTTTAATGACTTGTTACTTTTATCTCTTATTCTTAGCTGTATATTTTTGAAACTGCATTGTTGGTTAGGTGAGTAAGCATTTCACTGTAAGGTCTATCTATACCTGTTGTATTCGGCACATGTGACTAATAACATTTGATTTGATTGAGCTATCATAGAAATAATCAAATCAAATCAAATTTTATTGGTCACTTACACATGGTTAGCAGATGTTAATGCGAGTGTAGTGAAATGCTTGTGCTTCTTGTTTCCGACCATACAGTAATATCTAACAAGTAATCTAACAGTTTCACAACAACAAAGGAATGAATAAGAATATGTACATATAAATATATGGATGAGTGATGGCCGAACAGCATAGGCAAGACGCAGTAGATGGTATACAGTACAGTATATACGTATGAGTTGAGTAATGTAGGGTATGTAAACATTATATAAAGTGGCATTGTTTAAAGTGAATAATGATACATTTATTACATCAAAAATTGTATTATTAAAGTGGCTAGAGATTTGAGTCAGTGTATGGCAGCAGCCACTCAATGTTAGTGATGGCTGTCTGATGGCCTTGAGATAGAAGCGCCTTCTTCACCATGCTGGCTGTGTGGGTGTTTCATTTCAGTTTGTCTGTGATGAGTACGCCGAAGAACTTGACATTTTCCATCTTCTCCACTACTGTCCCGTCGATGTGGATAGGGGGGTGCTTCCTCTGCTGTTTCCTGAAGTCCACGATCATTTCCTTTGTTTTGTTAACGTTTTCTCCTGACACCACCCTCCGAGTGCCCTCACCTCCTCCCTGTAGGCCGTCTGGTCGTTGTTGGTAATCAAGCCTACCACTGTAGTGTTGTCTACAAACTTGATGATTGAGTTGGAGGCGTGCATGACCACGCATCATGGGTGAACAGGGAGTATAGGAGAGGGCTGAGAACTCACCCTTGTGGGGCCCCACTGTGGAGGGTCAGCGAGGAGGAGATGTTGTTTCCTACCCTCACCACCTGGGGGCGTCCCGTCAGAAAGTCCAGGACCCAGTTTCACAGGGTGGGGTCGAGACCCAGGGTCTTGAGCTTAATGACGAGTTTGGAGAGTACTATGCTGTTAAATGCTGAGCTGTAGTCAATGAACAGCATTCTTAGATAGATATTCCTCTTGTCCAGATGGGTTAGGGCAGTGTGCAGTGTGATTGTGATTGCGTCGTCTGTGGACCTATTGGGGCAGTAAGGAAATTGGAATTGGCCTAGGTTGTCAGGTAGAGTGGAGGTGATATGATCCTTGACTAGTCTCTCAAAGCACTTCATGATGATGGAAGTGAGTGCTACGTGGCAATAGTCATTTAGCTCAGTTACCTTAGATTTCTTGGGAACAGGAAGCATGTGAGAACAGCAGACTGGGATAGGGATTGATTGAATATGTCCGTAAACACACCTGTCAGCTGGTCTGCGCATGCTCTGAGGACACGGCTAGGGATGCCGTCTGTGCCGGCAGCCTTGCGAGGGTTAACACATTTCAATTTTTTTTATTAACGTTGTCTGTGGTGAAAGAGAGCCCACAGGTTTTGGTAGCGGGCCGTGTCAGTGGCACTGTATTGTCCTCAAAGCGAGCAAAGAAGTTGTTTAGTTTGTCTGGGAGCAAGACATCGGGGTCCGCGACGGGGCTGGTTTTCTTTTTGTAGTCCGTGATTGATTGTAGACCCTGCCACATACCTCTCGTGTCTGAGCTGTTAATTGCGACTCTACTTTCTCTCTATACTGATGCCTAGTTTGTTTGATTGCCTTGCGGAGGTAATAGCTAAACTGATTGTATTCGGTCAGGTTTCCGGTTGTCTCGCCCTGATTAAAAGTAGTGGTTTGCGCTTTCAGTTTTGCGCGATTGCTGCCATCACTCCACGGTTTCTGGTTGGGGAAGGTTGTAATATTCGCCGTGGGTACAACATCACTGATGCACATGCTAATCAACTCGCTCACTGAATCAGCATATACATCAATGTTGTTGTTCAACGCTATCCGGAACATATCCCAGTGAACGTGAATGTAGCACTCTTGAAGCGTGGAATCAGATTTGTCGGACCAGCGTTGAACAGACCTGAGCACGGGCGTTTCCTTTTTTAGTTTCTGTCTATAGGCTGGGAGCAACAAAATGGAGTCGTGGTCAGATTTTCCGAAAGGAGGGCGAGGGAGGGCTTTGTATGCGTTGCGGAAGTCAGAGTAACAGTGATAGAGTAACAAACAAATACAACTTTGCTCTGTGCTTGTCCGTGCATGCACTTCATAGCCTATAGGCTGTGGATCATTTGATTGAGACCAACCTAAATAGCCTATAGGTGCACTTGATATTGTGTACCCAGCATAGAATCAGAGATGAGGAGAGACATCGGGCACACATTGATATATAACCTAATAAGCAACTAACTCTAAAACACTGAGAAATACTGACATTTCATCAATTACAAATTCCCTGACCCTCTCCTGTGATTGATTTAAAAAAAAAAATACTAAACCCTCCCCTTGACTGAAATGGAAAAAGCATGACCCTCCACCATTTTCCTCCTACTACCCATTCTGTAAATGTATATCCATCCCTTAAAAGTTTTAGACTTGTGTATTTTGTCATTACTATGGTTCTATATAGGCTTTAGGCTATTTTATTTGGGGAATGAATTCCACCCCTCGACATTGTGTGTATAATGGTAAAGTGTAGGCCTTTAATGTGGGCCTAATAATCTTCACCCCTCAGCAGTTTGGGCACTGCCTCATCCATCTCACTTTGAAAGAGCAGCACAGCCAGTCAGATCCGCGCTAAACAGAGACAACAGCTTTATTATGCTACAGAAGACAAGCAGGCTAAGGGCTCTATTCAATCCGATTTAGCCGACATCCGCATAGTGGTTGTTTTGGCGGTGTCAGAGGTGGAACTGCATTAGTGCTGTCAAGTCCACAAGCGGCTTCTGGCATTATACTTAAAGTCACATTAACAGAAATTCCATGCAGGCTTTTTTCCAAGTTGGAACACTGGAATGTGAGTTTTCCAACTTGGAATTATTATTTAGTTTCATGATTTTTACATTTTAGATTCATTATTTCTATATAGCCTACACTTTCTCGTTGTCCCCCAAGATTCAACCGGGGAGGTGACTGCGAATCTGTCTCCTGGACGTTAGTATGTTAGTATGTTCGTACACTATGTGACCAAAAGTAAGTGGACACCTGCTCATCGAACATCTCATTCCAAAATCATGGACATTACAGTTTTTAAAAATCGCTAGGACCCATTGAAAGGAAGAATTTGTTCTTAACTGACTTGCCTAGTTAAATAAAGGTAAAATAAAAATAAATAACAAATTCTCAAATACTTAGGTCACTTATTCAAAACTCTTCACACAGTGAGCACAACAGCAATCTATGTGGGCTAAACTGTAGATCATTTTTCATTGCTTTGGCACAAAATGCATTCAATGACTACATCTTTCAAATTTCATGAATTATTTTCTCACTCAGACACAACCACCACCAAAACTCTATTTACCTACAGGCCAATTTACACATGTTTATAAACTCTTTTAAAAACTGTTCAACTTAAGTTCAAAACCTAACATAACACAAAATTGAATAAGATAGCAATTTGCTACATTTCTACAGTAATACCGTATTGAAATATATTCCAAATCTAAAAAATGAAATACTATCAAAACAACTAGACCAACCACAGCTGATTCCCATTGTAGCTGAACACCTACCCAGGTGTTAGTCTTTCAATTACATTACCATCTATACAAAAGGGGACATTTTAGGAATAATGCTGTACTGTAATGTAAACAGGGACCCATCCAGAGATAGAGAAGTGGCTGACAGAGGAAGAAGAGTGGCTGGGAGAGGGAGAGGAGTACGTATGTGTGGTGGAAGAAGACTGAGAAGAAGATCAAGAGCTGTAGTCTCAAATGAGATTAGGGCTACTATAATTGATAATGTAATAAATCATGGCCTATCAATGAGAGAGGCTGGTCTGAGAGTGCAGCCAAATCTGCAACACTTAACAGTGGTATCTATTGTGACAAATTTCCTGCAAAACAACAGGTAAGATGTGCATTCCGCAAGTGCATCTGACTGAACTGCACATGACAGAAATAAATTGAGCAAAGCCTCCAAACCCACTTATGTGTAATTATTTTGTATTTCTGCTTAGGACCCAATGGTTACCTCCTACAGGCGGGAGAGGTAGGATTTTCACTGCTGTGCAGGAAACTGCAATCGTTGATATGGTCATCAGAAACAATGGCATAAAACTCACAGAGATTTGGGACAGAGGGTTGGCAGACAACATTACATTTGGAAATGTTCACAATGTAAGCATAACAACTATTTCTAGAGTCCTGAAACAACAGGAGAAGAAGAAGACAGGATTGACTAGCATTGCTGCTGTACCTGTATCGGTAGATGGTACATATACAAAATATTGTATTTTGAAATCACTCAATGCCAAAAAAATGACATAAAACATATTGAAGCATATTGCATCATGTCTGATTCATTCCTGTAACATATACTGCAATGAATTCTAAACAGTAGAGAGGTGTCAAACATTGTGTAATGCTACCTGTTGTTAGTGTTTTTTAGGTCATTGTTTTATGAGTGACAAAGTGTGCTTGTTGGGTGACAACCTTTGCTAGTGTTATGGAAGAATGAGTTGATTTGAGACATGTATGAAGTGTTTTGGTAGTTTTAGTGCATTTTGGATGTGAAATTAACTGCTGTGCCAAACTGAAAGTTGGTTAGGAGAACTGTGTGAAGAGTTTTGAAAAAGTAAAAAAACTGTAATATGGAGTTAACAGACTCTACTCTTATGGGAGGGCTTTCCACTAGATGTTGAAACATTGCTGCGAGTACTTGCTTCCATTCAGCCACAAGAGCATAAGTGAGGTCGGGCACTGATTTTGGGCGATTAGGCCTGGCTCGCAGTCGGCTTTCCAATTCATCCCAAAGGTGTTCAACAGGGTTGAGGTCAGGTCTCTGTGCAGGCCAGTCAAGTTCTTCCACACCGATCTCGACCAACCATTTCCGTATGGACCTCGCTTTGTGCACTGGGGGAATTTTCATGCGGAAACAAGAAAGGGCCTTCCCCAAACTGTAGCCACAGTTAGAAGCACATAATAGTATAGAATGTCATTGTATGCTGTAGAGTTAAGATTTCCCTTCACTGGAACTAATGGGCCTAGCCCAAACCATCAGTCCTCCTCCACCAAACTTTACAGTTCACACTATGCATTGGGGCAGGTAGCATTCTTCTGGCATCCACCAAACCCAGATTCGTCCGTCGGACTGTTAGATGGTGAAGTGTGATTCATCCCTCCAGAGAATGCGTTTCCAGTGCTCCAGAATCCAATGGCGGCGAGCTTTACACCACTCCAGCCAACGCTTGGCACTTACAACTAGCAGGGCAGCTCTAGCAGCTCTAGCAGGGCAGAAATTTGACAAACTGACTTGTTGGAAAAGTGGCATCCAATGACAGTGCCACATTGAAAGTCACTGAGCTCTTCAGTAAGGCCATTCTGCTGCCAATGTTTGTCTATGGAGATCACATGGCTGTGTGCTCGATTTTATACACCTGTCAGCAACGGGTATAGCTGAAATAGCCAAATCCACTACTTTGAAGGGATATCCCCATACCTTTGTTTATATAGTATATATTAGTCATGTGCGATATATCAGACAGCACTGGCCCGATTTTGGCCAGCACTGATCAGCCAGATGGTGGCACTATAACAAGAGCAAGATCATGCCCCTCACCCCGTTGGACCTAAAGTCATGAAATTCTGTACAAATTTGCCTCAGGGACCCATTAATAATACTTTAGTAATCAACTGTACGTACGTTAGTCAGACGCAATATTTGATGAACTGAATGATGCGTCTTGCTGTAATTTACAAAATTACACTGATTGGCCTAAGGGAGGTGCTCCATCATTTGTGGAGGATGACATATTTACTGTTGCCTTGTTCTGAACCTGTAACACGAATAGGGCAGGTGTGGATGTGTGACAATGATCGCAACACCTGCTGCTCACTGATTTGACGGCCTGATTGAATCCAGGCCTAAATGATTTCTGGGTTTTAGACAAAATAGCTACAGAACAGCAGTATTAGTGTATTATAATGGGTTCAAGCTCTATTTGAGAAAATTAAAGATGACGAAATAGAAAACAAACTGTTAAGGGCAGCTCTGTATTATTCACATTCACTATAATGTTTTTGTTTATTTTGTTTAAGGAGCTCCTCTGGACCTTAGTGCCAACTCCTTTTCTCATTTCCAAATGTCATCTTATTGGACATTCAACATTCTTTCACTCCAAATGTAAACAAATAAATTGCATCCATTTATACATGTTATCCATTTATAAAAGTGTTTGGAATAACAAATGCAGATTGTCAGGTGTATTTTAGATCATACCCAGTCCTTATTAACATGGAAAGACCAGGGGGATAAAGACTGAATGGATCATATGGATTTGATATGTATGTCTTTGACAAAAATTTAAAAACACTGTGCCAGTGTTAATCCATGTTATGGTGTTCACTGTAAGGAAAAGATGAATGAGGGTATTTCTGTAATTACCACAAAAGCCTACGGGGATATGGGTTGGCTCCAAGCCAAATGGAATACAAGATGGATCATGGCTTCTGATACATAAAGAATTCAGACCCCTTGACTTTTTCCACATTTTGTTACGTTACAGCCTCATTCTAAAATGTATTACATTTATTTTTCCCCCAATCTCAATCTACACACAATACCGCATAATGACAAATCAAAGCCAAGTTTTTAGAAATGTCTGCTAATTTATAACACATGAAAACTGAAATATGACATTTACATAAGTATTCAGACCCTTCACTCAGTACTTTCTTGAAGCACCTTTAACAGGGATTACATCATTGGCTGCGTGCTTAGGGTCATTGTTCTGTTGGAAGGTGAACCTTCACCACAGTCTGAGATCCTGAGTGCTCTGAAACAGGTTTTCATCAAGGATTTCTCTGTACTTTGCTCCGTTCATCTTTCCCACGATCCTGACATGTCTCCCAGTCCCTGCTGCTGAAAAACATCCCCACAGCATGATGCTGCCACCTCCATGCTTCACCGTAGGGATGGTGCTAGGTTTCCTCTGTTTGGCATTCAGGCCAAAGAATTCAATCTTGGTTTCATCAGACCAGAGAATCTTGTTTCTCATCGTCTGAGAATCTTTTAGGTGCCTTTTGGCAAACTCCAAGCGGGCTGTCATGTGCCTTTTACTGAGAAGTGGCTTCCATCTGGCCACTCTACCATAAAGGCCTGATTGGTGGAGTGGTGACGAGATGGTTGTCCTTTTGGAAGGTTCTCCCATCTCCACAGAGGAACTCTGGAGCTCTGTCAGAATGACCATCGGGTTCTTGCTCACTTCCCTGACCAAGGCCCTGATTGCTCAGTTTGGCTGCGAGGCCAGCTCTAGGAAGAGTCTTGTAGGTCCAAATTTCTTCCATTTAATAACAATGGAGGCCACTGTGTTCTTGGAGACCTTCAATGCTGCAGACATTTTATGGTACACTTCAAAGGGTACCAAAGGTATTTCTAAAAAAACCAAAAACATCGTAGTATGTTTTTTGGGTACTTTTTAACCCTTTTTTTTCTCTCCAAATTTGTAGTTACAGTCTTGTTCCATCGCTGAAACTCGGACTCGGGAGAGGCAAAGGTTGAGAGCAATGCATTCTCTGAAACAATACCCCGCCAAGCCGCACTGCTTTCTGACACACTGCCCGCTTAACCCAAAAGTCAGACGCACCAATGTGTCAGAGGAAATACCATGCAGCTGGCAACCGAAGTCAGCGTGCATGCACTCGGCTGCCACAAGGTGTCGCTAGAGCGTGATGGGACAAGGACAACCCAGCTGCCCAAACCCTCTGCTAACATGGACAACACTGGACCAGGTGTTCGCCGCCTAACGGGTCTCCCGGTCATGGCCGGCTGAGACAGAGCCTGGACTCAAACCCAGAATCTCTAGTGGCACAGCTAGCACTGCGATGCAGTGCCTTAGACCACTGTGCCAGTCGCGTGGGCTTATGTGTTTTTATTTTAAAGAAATTCATTAAAACCTATTTTCACTTTGTCATTATGGGGTATTGTGTGTGGATTGATGAGGATGTTTTTATTTTATTTTAATTCATTTTAGAATAAGGCTGTAACGTAACAAAATGTGGACAAAGGGAAGGGGTCTGAATACCTTCGAAACGCTCTCTAGTGAAGTGCATGAGACATGCAATTCCTTTAGTCAAACAGCACAACACAGTGCTAAGCAGACCACCATAGTCCCTGTGCCCAAGAACACAGAGGTAACCTGCCTAAATGACTACAGACCCGTAGCACTCACGTCCGTAGCCATGAAGTGCTTTGAAAGGCTGGTAATGGCTCACATCAACACCATCATCCCAGAAACCTGAGACCCACTCCAATTTGAATACCGCACAAACAGATCCACAGATGATGCAATCTCTATTGCACTCCACACTGCCCTTTCTCACCTGGACAAAAGGAACACCTATGTGAGAATGCTGTTCATTGACTACAGCTCAGCGTTCAACACCATAGTACCCTCAAAGCTCATCACTAAGCTAAGGATCCTGGACTAAACACCTCCCTCTGCAACTGGATCCTGGACTTCCTGACAGGCCGCCCCCAGGTGGTGAGGGTAGGTAGCAACAGATCTGCCATGCTGATCCTCAACACTGGAGCTCTCCAGGGGTGCGTGCTCAGTCCCCTCCTGTATTCCCTGTTCATCCACGACTGCATGGCCCAGCACGACTCCAACACCATCATTAAGTGTGCTGACGACACAACAGTGGTAGGCCTGATCACCGACAACGACGAGACAGCCTATCGGGAGGAGGTCAGAGACCTGGCCGGGTGGTGCCAGAATAACAACCTATCACTCAACGTAACCAAGACTAAGGAGATGATTGTGGACTACAGGAAAAGGAGCACCGAGCACGTCCCCATTCTCATCGATGGGGCTGTAGTGGAGCAGGTTGAGAGCTTAAAATTCCTTGGTGTCCACATCAACAACAAACTAGATTGGTCCAAACACACCAAGACAGGGCACGACAAAGCCTATTCCCCCTCAGGAAACTAAAAAGATTTGGCATGGGTCCTGAGATCCACAAATGCTGAAAGTCTGTATTGTCTTTTTACTGTTGTTTTATTTCTTTACTTACCTACACACACACACATACCTTTTTTTCCCCGCACCATTGGTTTGAGCCTGTAAGTAAGCATTTCACCTGTTGTATTCGGCGCACGTGACTAATAAACTTTGATTTGATACGTCACATACTATAACCATACATCCAATGAAATATCACTGTCATACTCTAATGTTAGTCTAAAGCCTGATGTGTGGTTTTGCACACCAAGCACACCTGTAACATGTCATCCAAATCATTATAGCTAACCTTCTGCAGTTCTATTAGGAAATAGTTACATGCTAAAGCATTTGAATCCTTTTCATATCTTGGATAATAATGTTCTGAAGTCTTTGAGCCATCTGAGTGTTCAGATGGATGGCCTACCTTTATCAGGACCTCTGAATGAATAAAGTGATTCTATCTGATTAGCAGATGATCCCTTAAACAGAATTCCCAGAGGCTTCCGTTCTGGGAACGTCAGGGTTGTACGGTTCTATAGCTCCTGCTTCAGCGGATTGGCTGGATCATTATTGTCTGGTCTGGTCTGCTTTGGCATCCATCTCCACAGGCTTTTGTCTTCTGGTGTGCCACTCCTCTTCCCTGGTGCAACGCAGAAAACAGGAACCAACCACTGTTTCAATAGTGCAGCCAGCCAGAACAATGGGGAGCAAGGTGCATCATTTGTATGGCAGATAAATAATGGATTACCGAGCTGATAGGAGCCGGCGCCCTTTTCCTGAGCCTAACACCCACCTGCACGCCTTCATACAGCTATAGGATCTTAATTTAATCACTCTTTTGTTGCTGAGAATTCTCCTGCGCAACAGGAAATGCAAACTTCTAGTGTCAGTCTTGATTTGGCCTAACAAAAAAATTATAAATTCACGAAATAATTCACATTTCCTATTACTGAAGGATTATTTTCCTGCTGTAGCAAACTGGCTCAAATTAAGATCCTACATCTGTACTGCATTTATGCTCCCCTGTCACGTAAGCATCACTGTTAGCCAATACATGCTAAGAGGTTTATTCATTCTACAGAGAGAAAGTGTCTCCTCCCCTCTCCTCTCCTCCTTCTCTCCTCTCCTACTTCTCTCCTATACTCTCTTCTCATAGCAATAGACCAGCTGTAATTGGGTTGGTTTACACCTCCTTAAGAGCAAATCAAAGCAGGCTAGACATGCAGACTGTGCAAGGCACCGGGGATAAAAAGCCATCCACTGAGGTTCTGGGATCTGTTTAGAAATGCGTTGTGTGCACAGATTTTTTTAATGGGGGTTGAGAAAGTGTGTGTGCGTGCGTGTGGTGGAGGTGGGGGGGCTCTTTTTTGAACAGCATGAATCATGTCCCATAAAGCCGGTGTTCAGTCAGATTAAACGTGAACAACACTGCTTTACCAGGAAGTCCCCAGACAGAGGGCGGTAAATAAGCAAACACTCTCACACCACACCAAGGCTGTTGGTAATTCCATGGACTCATGTGTTTACTGCAGTAACAGCTTGGGAGGGGAGAGAAGAGCTCAGTTTATACTTTTAAAAATAAGGTTTATTTGATGATGTGGAGTATCCCTGACAGAGAGAGCACAGCACAGCATCTGGCTAGATTTATTTCCAGCCAATGTTACAGTAAATCCCATCAGCATTACACTGACGGAAACCCCCAGCAGTAATGGAATGATTTAAACAGGACCAGACAATCAAAGCACTATCACAGAGGACAAACAATACTCAACTTCAATTTACTTTTTAATGGACCTCGTCACGGAATTTAAGAGTGAGGAAATTGCCCATGAACAACACTCTGAATTAGACTCATAGAAGAATCTCTCTCTCCCTCTTTCTCTTGCGCTCACTCTCTCTCTCTCTCTCTCTCTCTCTCTCTCTCTCTCTCTTACTCTCGTCTGACTCGCTCCCTCTCTCTCTCTCTTACTCTCGTCTGACTCGCTCCCTCTCTCTCTCTTACTCTCGTCTGACTCGCTCTCTCTCTCTCTCTCTGTCTCTCTCTCTCTCCCTCCCTCTTTCTCTCTCCATAGCCAGGAGGAAATGGAAAAGTCACACCTTGATTTAACGTGTGACTGCAGAGCAAAATCCCTGTGACCGACCGATGTTCCTGTGCTGTGAAATAAATGTATTCTGGGAAATAACATAGAAGACAGATGTGTGTAGTCCTCGGTCTGGGAAACACAGATCAGAGGGGAGAGGAAGAAATAGCTACTCTGCTGTCCCATGCCCTGGTTTCACTGGCTTGTTGTGCTGCCTCTCTCTCTCCTCTCAGCATGATTAATGCCAGGTGAAGAGCCCTTTGCCCTTTCTGATAGATTTATGGACTTCACGATACAATAACTTAGTGTTTGTACATTCATTTTCCCTACATTGATATTTGTCATTTATAGGGTATTTTCCCATCCTTGGAAGCCCTTTCTGCTTCCTGATTTGATTGGTCCTCAGTCCCTCAGATTTACCATTAATAGTTGTAAAACAAGCCTGCTGTATTTCTTCACAGGTACAAAAACCAGAGGAAAGGAACACCAAGAGACACGGTGGAAGATGAAGGAGTATGAAGGAATATGATTGGGTCCTGATCTATTGAGACTCTTCTCTGTACAGCTAAAGAACTTCTGGATTCTGAAGTATTTTAGTATCTACTGGCTGATTCATAATTTCATCTACTGAAATTGACAAGTGGATGTAATGTTTGGAAAGTTTTGGAAAGCACAAATGCATACAATATGAATGATTCACTCATCCATAGCAGGGTGATTCTGCAACTATGGTAGCCTCTATGTCCTTGGGGTCAATTTTTAGGATTTTATTTGAAAAAAATATGCATTTATTCTTTATATGTTAAGTTCACATTACAACCACCACAGATTTTTTTAAACACTTCTCTATTAGGTATTTTACCTACTTTTCAGATGCATTTTTTACCTCAATTTCACTGTTTTGCCCTTGTCCTTGACCCAGACTTTTGAGCTTCTACTATGTTTTTCTATGAGTAAACATGAATAATTACACATTATATAATGTTATCACTGGAGAAAGAGTAAATAAAATAAAATCTATGTCAATATGTATTGTGAGTATGCCCTTTATACTGTTATTTACACAAAACATACCTGTCCTTTGGTAGTGGTGTCATTTCCACCACCGAGGACAAATTCCTTATTAATGACATTTTGTCAAGATAATGTTAATTTAGTTACCATGGAAACGTATTGTGACACTGAAGCACATGGCTGCAGCAGACGGTTGATCCAGATAGGGTAGGCAACAACATCTCCTCCCCGCTGATCCTCAACACTGGGGCCCCACAAGGGTGCGTTCTGAGCCCTCTCCTGTACTCCCTGTTCACCCACGACTGCGTGGCCACGCACGCCTCCAACTCAATCATCAAGTTTGCGGACGACACAACAGTGGTAGGCTTGATTACCAACAACGACGAGACGGCCTACAGGGAGGAGGTGAGGGCCCTCGGAGTGTGGTGTCAGGAAAATAACCTCACACTCAACGTCAACAAAACTAAGGAGATGATTGTGGACTTCTGGAAACAGCAGAGGGAACACCCCCCTATCCACATCGATGGAACAGTAGTGGAGAGGGTAGCAAGTTTTAAGTTCCTCGGCATACACATCACAGACAAACTGAATTGGTCCACTCACACAGACAGCATTGTGAAGAAGGCGCAGCAGCGCCTCTTCAACCTCAGGAGGCTGAAGAAATTCGGCTTGTCACCAAAAGCACTCACAAACTTCTACAGATGCACAATCGAGAGCATCCTGGCGGGCTGTATCACCGCCTGGTACGGCAACTGCTCCGCCCTCAACCGTAAGGCTCTCCAGAGGGTGGTGAGGTCTGCACAACGCATCACCGGGGGCAAACTACCTGCCCTCCAGGACACCTACACCACCCGATGTCACAGGAAGGCCATAAAGATCATCAAGGACATCAACCACCCGAGCCACTGCCTGTTCACCCCGCTATCATCCAGAAGGCGAGGTCAGTACAGGTGCATCAAAGCTGGGACCGAGAGACTGAAAAACAGCTTCTATCTCAAGGCCATCAGACTGTTAAACAGCCACCACTAACATTGAGTGGCTGCTGCCAACACACTGACACTGACTCAACTCCAGCCACTTTAATAATGGGAATTGATGGGAAATGATGTAAATATATCACTAGCCACATTAAACAATGCTACCTTATATAATGTTACTTACCCTACATTATTCATCTCATAGGCATACGTATATACTGTACTCTATATCATCGACTGTATCCTTATGTAATACATGTATCACTAGCCACTTTAACTATGCCACTTTGTTTACATACTCATCTCATATGTATATACTGTACTCGATACCATCTACTGTATCTTGCCTATGCTGCTCTGTACCATCACTCATTAATATATCCTTATGTACATATTCTTTATCCCCTTACACTGTGTACAAGACAGTAGTTTTGGAATTGTTAGTTAGATTACTTGTTGGTTATTACTGCATTGTCGGAACTAGAAGCACAAGCATTTCGCTACACTCGCATTAACATCTGCTAACCATGTGTATGTGACAAATAAAATTTGATTTGATATGTCCCCCCCCACTTCTAAAACCACCCCTGAGAGAACTACCTGTGTAAATACACAAGTGAAATCCAGGCAGTTCACTTTGATGATTCTCACAAGCAGGTGACCCTCCAGACCTGTGACCCCTCTGCAATCTGGGCCCATCTCTCAAACACTGGCCTACAGAAGTTGAAGAAAAATCAAAATAAATATTGCTTGTGTAGAGAATGTTTTTATTGTCAGTCATTTCCAAACAGCCTATATTTTCTTTATTTTGTGATAAAAAAAGAATGTATTTAGTATAAACTATATGCTAGCTGTAACAGTAGCCAAAGCATACTAGCCACATTTCCAACACAGTCAGTTCCATCACAAACGCAACTGTGGTGGAAATGACAGAATCTGGTGGAAATGACAAAAATCCCTTATTTTATGACTTTCTACATTTTTTTGTATTACTTTAGGCTCATTTAATAATGTTTTAAATGTATTCACTCTAGAAAATGCTCCATGGTGTGCACAATTGGAAAACGTATGTAATATTTTTATTTGTTTTTAGAAGATGCCACATAAAACAGCACAGAGGTCACAGACATCAAAACAAAATAAATGATCCTATACGATACGAGGAACATCTTCAAAAAGACAGGGAGAGATACTTAATAACCTCTTGCTCCTACCTGAGACGCAGATGTCTCATCTAGACACCTGGAAATGCAAATGCGCTACGCTAAATGCTAAATGTACTCGTTAAAACTCAAGCGTTCATTAAAACACACATGCAGGGTATTGAATTAAAGCTACACTCGTTGTGAATCTACGAGTCAGATTTTTAAAATGCTTTTCGGCGAAAGCATGAGAAGCTATTATCTGATAGCATGCAACACCCCAATATACCTGAAGGGGACGTAAACAAAATAATTAGTGTAGCCGGCGCAGTACCTGCCCCTAACTTACCTGCCCCTGATGCACACCCTGATACCACTTCCTCATCATCTGCAACAGGAATGAGAAGTTGAATACTTGTTGGAAGGAAAAAGGTTGGAAGAGGTCATTCTAAAACATACAGAGATCTTTGCATGACATTTCAATCTAGATTAAGCCTTACGGAAAGCTGAGAAATACAAATTAAGGTATGATCAACTAATGAAGAAAAATGGAGAGACAAAATTCCCCCAAAGACAAAAATGTGCAGTGCCAAGGACAAACAAGTGGCTTCAAAAATGCTCAGAGGCAACATCCTAAGAAAGTATGGCCTGGTCAAAGCCGCAAACAGAGAATTTGGATTTTCAGCAAAAGCGAGGAGGGCAAATGGAAACAGGCCAACAAGTCTTCAATACTCCAGGAAAAAGCAGTGTAACATAATTAGCACAGCCACAGAAGAGAAAATCACTAGATTATATGAACCAGATGTCAACAGTAGAGCAACAACTGTCACGCCCTGACCGTAGAGAGCTTTTTATGTCTCTATTTTGGTTTGGTCAGGGTGTGATTTGGGTGGGCATTCTATGTCCTTTTTCTATGTTTTGTATTTCGTTGTTTTGGCCGGGTATGGGAACCATACTTAGGTAGCTTTTTCCCACATGGGTTTTGTGGATAGTTATTTTCTGTTTAGTGTTTGCACCTTACAGGACTGTTTTGGTTTCATTTATTCTCTTGTTATTTTGTATTAGTGTTCAGTTCAATAAAAAAACATGAACACTTACCACGTTGCGCTTTGGTCCGACTACTCTTCCTCATCCGACGACGAAAACCGTTACAAAAACAGGGAAAAAGGACACACTAACGAGGAACAAGAAAAAAAAGCACAAGGCGCTTCTTGAATGGCATTCAGAACCTTTACCAGAATTTTAGAGGGAACACTCTGAAATTAAAATATCCCACTATGAATTCTGCAAAAGACATCCTCTTTGGGTTGACAAGCTAACAGTCCAGGATAAGGACACATGCCTGTGCAAAACCCACGCCAACCTTCAGTTCATGGCAGACAAACTGCAGTATCACAAAGCGATCAGCTGCAGCAACATTGAGAACCTTATTGAGTCTTTGTGCTGTGAGAACCTGAAGAAAGTGTGCATGTACACGGAGTGCTCCCTTTGCCAAGCAAAAGAGATTAAACATCTGACTTTGATGCTGGTAAGCAGGCATGGTGGTTTGAGTGGAAGAGATAGAAGGAAAAACAAAGAGGAAACATGGAGAGATGGGCCCAGAGATGGGCTCATAATCCCACAGATGTTAGCTTCGCACCATTTATTTTACATTAGACAGTAAAATTAAAGATGTGTGGCACACTGCAGATTCTACTGGAGTACTTCTCCAAAAGATTAAAAGAGAAGTTGGGGAAACACATGTACAACATTCAACACCAATACTCCAAACTGAGAGAATTAAAAGAGAATCTGTGGAAAGAGGAGATCATCTTGCTAAATTACTTTGCTGAGAGCTCAGGGGCAAAACTTTGTCAACCCCAGTTTTATCATTGGAATGTGATACAAAACAAGGCAATGGTGTGCTTTAGGACCATGTGGACGCTTTTGAGTGGTCGGATAGGCTGTTTGGACTGTTTATTCGACTGGATAAAAAAAAGTATAATAATGATGTCCCCCCCACTTCTAAAACCAAAGTTACACCCCTGAGAGAACTACCTGTGTAAATACACAAGTGAAATCCAGGCAGTTCACTTTGATGATTCTCACAAGCAGGTGACCCTCCAGACCTGTGTTGGATATACCACAAATTATACAGTTTCACTTTAATCACTATGTGGCTGACCCCTCTGCAATCTGGGCCCATCTCTCAAAAACACTGGCCTACTTCCTTGAGCTCCGCCCATCGGCTACTTTTGGAATATTACTTAATCTTAAATGAATTAAATGTTTAACAATGATTGTTGTTCAAAGTGTTTGCAATAAAATATTGTTTTCATAAGTTTTTTTTTTTACATTGATGTCATTTCCACCACACCTTGTTGTTTCCAACACACCCATATTTTTGTGGTAAATGAGTATATTATGTATAATTTACATTGATTGTTTAGTTTTAGATAAGGAAATCATATGGTTTTTATCATCATCTCACAAAAATGTTGGGTGGAAATATCTTGTTTTTTTTATGATCAATACATGTTTCAGCTGTCACCAAGGCAAGTTTATACATTCAGGCGTTTTGTTGAATTATTAACATTAGGAAAACCTTGAAAATAATTTAAATAATATCCATGTACAAATGTATAAGAAATGTGTTATACATTAATTGTGTGATATTACATTTTCAACTAAAATTGATGCTTAATGACGTGATGTAAATTCTATTTGTCTATGGCTGTCTTAGAAAATGACAAAAATATAGACATTCATGAATAGTACGATCGCCACCATCATCAGATATCATTTCTAGGCAAATCAAAGACAATTATAATACTGGTAAAATGGTGTTTCAATAAGTTTTAATTTTTGAAAGCTTGCAGGGCCAAAGTGCAATAAACCGCCATACTTTGATTAAAAATGCTTTTACAGGGATATTACAAGATCTTCTTTCTGAAGAACAATAACACATCTTTTGGATTTAAAAACATAGTAAATAATAAATAAAATGATTCTGACTCACAGCAGTTGAAATGGGTAGAACATCTACTGCCAAGGGATATTAGAAAAAATCTGAGTTATGATTCTGAACAACAAAACATCATCTGTAAAGAAAGTTCAACTGGGATTAAAGCATACACTCAACAACAGGACATGCTGTATACTCAACATTCTGGTGAACAGAAAGCAGAAAGAACCTTTTCAAGATGTCTCTGCTCTGTTGTAGGATCGTAAAGGAAACAGTTACAATTGATAGAAAATGGTTACTTTCTCATTAATAAAATTTTTAAATGGTCCAAGCTGTTGAAATGTACTTGTATTTACTGTGTGGAAAATTGTTCAGGCATTAACCCTCATATTATCTCTTCCTTTAGTCAGCGTGTATCTGAAAAAAACCAGAGGCCTTGTGCTCTAATACGACCCTCCACTGAGAAACGATGTGTCCGTTGGTGATGGAGTGATGGAATCAACCACTGTGCCGTATCCTGGATTCTCTGCTCCAGAATGTTTCCCCAATGACCCTTGCTTCACATCAGGAGATCAACTGTTTCCTGTCTACTGTTCCTGGACAGTCGGTCCTGCAAAGTATTTCTCCAACAGCCCCTTGATGCTCCTTGCACCTCACATCCCATTCGTCCTATTTCCACCAGGAGCTCTACATCTGGGTGAGTGAGTGTGCCGGAGTCCCGGGCAGACACCGTGAAATGGGCCTGGCCGTGGTTCAGAGCACAGGCCCGCGCCAACGCCACACCGACGCATACCTCACGCCCGCCAGCCTACAGACCTGGCCCATAAGTGTGAACACGTTTTACTGGTTCTTCTGCCCTGCCATTCATCCTGCCGTGGCGTGTCACTCAGAAACACACACACATTCATCCTGCCATGCTGTTAGGTTTCACCATGCCGCTTCACAAGTGTTAAAGTCAATCTGCTCTCTGCTAGCTGGCTCAATAGCTCTAAGGGTCCTGAAGCTGCCCTGTTTGGTAATGGGAGTCCAGTTGGAAGGTCTTGGATTGATTGTTTTGATTAGAAATGGCATCTCTGTGGATCGAATGGTAAGGACTGTTGATTTGTTTTGTCTGAGATATCAATCAGAACAACAGCAGCCAGATACCTGTGTGATTCTTATGAACACTATTATACCCCTGTATTACATCTCAAACTCTATGGACTTTATGAAAAAGATAATTATCTACAAAAACTGCTATTCATGTACACCTTTCCAAAGACTGGAATAAGGACGATCCACACTGACCATGCAGTTCAAATGACATGGTTAGCCAGTGTAGCTCTAGCCAGCTTTATAAGTGTGTGTGTGTGTGTGTGTGTGTGTGTGTGTGTGTGTGTGTGTGTGTGTGTGTGTGTGTGTGTGTGTGTGTGTGTGTGTGTGTGTGTGTGTGTGTGTGTGTGTGTGTGTGTGTGTGTGTGTGTGTGTGTCATGATGAAAGGGCCACCAGGTCTGTAACATTGGAGCCTTATGGCCTAGCCATGCCAACGTGTGTTATCTCCTGTCCCCTGGTTCCCCCTAGTCACATCGTGTGACCACATCACACTTACAATCAGCAGGGACAATATTGCTCTGCTTTGCTTCACTGCAGCCGATTGACACATTCATCTATTTGTTGACATGTAGGGGGTTTTATGTGAGCCTTGCAGGTCAAGTGTAGTGGATAAAACGTTTATGTGAAAATAGATTAACCCTGGAGGGGATTGTTTCACACACACAGTTGTCATAATTTCAGATGGCACAGATGTACTGTACAATGTAGATGTCTAGGCTGTGGTAGTAGACGCTACTCTCCACGCCATGGCCGCTCTCGCTCCCGTTCCTAAACGCTGTGTTGCCGTTTTGGTGGATCCCCTGTTAGCAGTTCCTCTTTCCACTTGTTTTTACCTCCTTTTGAGTTTTTCAGGAGACAACTTTTAGATTTTACTACTACTACTGTGTAGACCAACAGTAAGGTATGGGAAGAGTCTCAACCAAATGAGGGGTTGTGTCAATTTCAATCATCAGGCCGACGGATGGCGTGTGATTCAGCTGCTCCCTGCCTGTCTGTATGTCAGCCTGCTATAGAACTTCCTCAACTCCCTCCTCAGACCCAGACCTGTGTGTTTGAAAATAGAAGCAGGAGCACAAATTGGACAGAGGACTAATCAGTGCAGTAGCCACTTCGCTCAGCCTTGTTCCGCTCTTCAATCAGTGTTCTGTGAAGTGGGCATGGCGTGAACTGAGCTGGAGGTGTCGTCTGTGTCTGTGCCTCTGCCTTGCATTCTCGCTTACCTCCTCGCCCCCCCCCCCCCCGGCCGTACCTCCTCGCCTTCCCCCCTGGCCGGACCTTCTCGCCTTCCCCCCTGCCGTGCCTTCTCGCCTTCCCCCCTGGCCGTACCTCCTCGCCTTCCCCCCTGGCTGTGCCTCCTTGCCTTCCCCCCTGCCGTACCTTCTCGCCTTCCCCCTGGCCGTGCCTCCTCACCTACCCTACCGGCTGTGCCTCCTCGCCTTCCCCCTGGCTGTGCCTCCTTGCCTTCCCCCCTGGCCGTGCCTCCTCACCTACCCTACCGGCTGTGCCTTCTCGCCTTCCCCCCTGGCTGTGCCTCCTTGCCTTCCCCCCTGCCGTGCCTTCTTGCCTTCCCCCTGGCCATGCCTCCTTGCCTTCCCCTCTGCCGTGCCTTCTCGCCTTCCCCCCTGGCTGTGCCTCCTTGCCTTCCCCTCTGCCGTGCCTTCTCGCCTTCTCCCTGGCTGTGCCTCCTTGCCTTCCCCCCGGCCGTGCCTTCTCGCCTTCCCACCTGGCTGTGCCTCCTTGCCTTCCCACCGGCCGTGCCTTCTCGCCTTCCCTCCTGGCTGTGCCTCCTTGCCTTCCCCCCGGCCGTGCCTTCTCGCCTTCCCCCCTGGCTGTGCCTCCTTGCCTTCCCCCCTGCCGTGCCTTCTCGCATTCCCCTGTAGCCTACATACAAGAGGGATGCTAAGTGTCACCTGTGTCTTTGCTTCGCCTCCTTGCCTCCCTCTCCTCCTCTTCTCCTCCCCTCGTCCTTTGCTTCCTGTCTTCTACCCTCAGTACATACAAAGAGGGACGCTCAATAATATCACAGTCCATCTCCTCCTGCCCAGGCTGTCATGGCATGCTTGGCGCCTGGCACAGGCACAGCCGCAGCCGCAGAATTGATTCACACTGTAATTTGTAAAAAATAAATTTAAAAAAGAAATGTAAAAAAGCAGTGTCGACCTCCACCAACCTCCATCCGCTTCTCCTCCCTTAGTCAGAACAAAAGCAGGAGGGAAACAAAGTCTAAGCTGGGGTAAATCCACTGCAGTGGCACAGTTCTTTTGTCCCAATGTTTGCATTATGTATTTATACCGCTTTAATATTAGCTTTTCTAATACTTTGCTATTATTGCCCTGTAGGCAAAAGGAAAAGTTTTAATGCGGGATGTGTTGAGATTACTATTAGTAGCTGTGCTGCTTCCCAGCCGGCAATCATTTCTATTCAGGGAGTGTGTGGACACTAATGCCTCATAATCAGGCTTCAGGGGCTTAAGCTGAATTGCAATTGGCGGAAAGTTCAACACTGATTGATTGCCCTGCTGACGAGCTCTAGGTTTGGCTAAACTTCAATTCCTCTGTCAAACTTAAACCCTTTTGATGCATTTAATCTCACTATGGATTGTTGCTATATCAAAGAGTTTCAAGTAACTGTCCAGTGTTTCCAGATTTCCAGATTATGAAATATGACCTATAATTACTTACAATATGAGTGAAATAGTTTTCCTTCCAAAAAATGGTAATTAAAATTTTCTGTGTTGGAATGGTGTTGGAATACTCCAACAACAGAATGGTGTGGGCGTATACTGGTCATAGAAAATATTAATGTGAGTAGATTAACTGATTGGCCTGTCCATCTTTCTCTATACCGCTGATTGGCCAGCTCATCATACTACATGAGAAAATAGCAAACAGTTTTGAAACAGTCTGTTTGTGAAATACAAGTTCGAGGTGGGGTTTTTGAAGTGTTTTTTTTTGTTAAATTTATGCTTTGGCCACAAAATACGAGTCAACAGCATTATTTGGGCGAGTTAACAGAATATTAACTTTTAAAAGTGTGATTTTCACTGTGCAGTTACTTTCAGTTTCACTGTACTTTCCAAAGGAATCAACAGTGTCATAGATGAGTCATTTACACGAAGGTTACATCACATCACACCACATGGTGAGGTGTGTTTATACCAGCTTACTATAATGTTGCTTAATCTACTCTCCTTACTCTTCCCATTATCAACATATGCATATACATCAGTGGAGGCTGGTGGAGAAGTTATAGGAGGACGAACTCATTGTGATGGCTGGAATGGAATCAATGGAACGGAGTCAAACGTGCTTTCTATATGTTTCATGTGTTTGATATCGTTCCACTTATTCCATTCCAGCCATTACAACGAGCCTGTCCTCCTATAGCCCTGCCCACCAGCCTCCATTGATAGAAATGTGTATATTCGCTTGACATATATCTTTGTGAATAAAAAAAAAATGTTTTGTACAATAATGCTCACGATTGATAAGAAGTGGCAGACATTTTCAGGCTCCCCTAATATTGTAGTTTTCCCTGAGGATCTGAATAGAATGCGTCCGATTATCATTGGTCAACTTTACTGGGGACAACACTCATTAGGAAATTGGAAAAGGGCAGGGAGACAGACAGATATCACAGGGGAGTCACATTGGTCATTTGCATAGCAACCTACATATTTATTTATTTTTATTTTACCTTTATTTAACTAGTCAAGTCAGTTAATTAAGAACAAATTCTTATTTTCAATGATGGCCTGTTCAAGGGCAGAACGACAGATTTGTACCTTGTCAGCTTGGGGATTTGAACTTGCAAATTTCCGGTTACTAGCCCAACGCTCTAACCACTAGGCTACCCTCCAAAACTATTGGAGGCAAACAAAACATTATGCAACATTCAACTGTTGTTAAAAAATGCATGCTGATGGTCTCCACTGCAGTATCACAGTTTTTCATAATGTGTATAAAGCTGTTCTCAGCGTATATGCTGTCTTTGAAACATTTTCTTGATCCTGTCAGAGGTCTAACTGCATTCTCTGGAGTTCAAGTTGTTAGTTTCCTTTTTCAAACTGCCAGGTTTGTTTTTGCTCGCCAGTGCTGAGTTGCTGGGAATAGAAATAAAAGCTCTGAAATCAATCGTTAATTGGCCCTTTGTTCCGGGAGCTGTGATTTAAAGCATATGTCGCCTAATGAGGCTAACGAGTGTCTGTTAATGGGCACTCAGCTGGCCTGGCCCCCTCGGCAGGGCCTTGTTAATGTCACTGTCACTAAGTCCATCCCCTAGCAGGCCCCACAATCAAGGGCAGGGAGGGAGAGAGGGAGGTAGGGTGATGGAGAGAAGGAGATGGGAGAGAGAGGCAGGGTACCTCCCTGTCATACGCAGAGGGAGCAACGAATGGGAGGGAGCACTGGAGTGAGCGGGAGTGAGTGAGGGAGCGAGGGTGGGAGAGGGAGGTTAGAGGTCCCTCACCCTCTTCACACAGAAGGAGAGAGGGTGGAGAGTGAATAAACTAGGGGGCGAGGGAGGTACCGTTGTCAGTCACACACTCCCTCCAGAACATTCCAATATTACACATTCTACCCAGAACTTAATTGGTCTCTGAATTATTAACCTCAATAGAGGGTTGGAGGACACAGGACCGTTTGACCTCGCTGACGGGGGCACACAGTCCTTCAGCTCAGTGCTGCTCAGTGTGCATTCATGCATACATATTTATCTGTAGAGGACAACGACCAACACATTTAGATTTGCTCCACTTATCACACGCTTTGACCTTTAGTGTTTTTTTACTACTCTACACATTTTCACAAACTCCTCCAGTATTTAGGCCAGTCATTTGTGTAATGAGTGTATATACATAATTAGTAGTTACATTTCAAACATTAGTGCCTGTAGATCTGTGTGATTCTGTTAAGTACATGGCATGTTTCCAGAGAACAAAATGTATGCAATTATGTCCGTTTGTTTTCTCAGTCTGTTTCAGCTTAATTGCCATTTTAGGCATTGCCCTCCACCACAGTAAACAAATATGATTTATTAATCAGTAGATGTTTACACATTACAACAGCATAAGTATTTCCCTGACAACATCCTCTATATTAAACCATTAAACATCCTCTATATGAAACCATTAAACATCCTCTATATTAAACCATTAAACATCCTCTATATTAAACCATTAAACATCCTCTATATTAAACCATTAAACATCCTCTATATGAAACCATTAAACATCCTCTATGTGAAACCATTAAACATCCTCTATATTAAACCATTAAACATCCTCTATATTAAACCATTAAACATCCTCTATATTAAACCATTAAACATCCTCTATATTAAACCATTAAACATCCTCTATATTAAACCATTAAACATCCTCTATGTGAAACCATTAAACATCCTCTATATTAAACCATTAAACATCCTCTATATTAAACCATTAAACATCCTCTATATTAAACCATTAAACATCCTCTATATTAAACCATTAAACATCCTCTATATTAAACCATTAAACATCCTCTATATTAAACCATTAAACATCCTCTATATTAAACCATTAAACATCCTCTATATTAAACCATTAAACATCCTCTATATTAAACCATTAAACATCCTCTATATTAAACCATTAAACATCCTCTATATTAAACCATTAAACATCCTCTATATGAAACCATTAAACATCCTCTATATTAAACCATTAAACATCCTCTATATTAAACCATTAAACATCCTCTATATTAAACCATTAAACATCCTCTATATGAAACCATTAAACATCCTCTATATGAAACCATTAAACATCCTCTATATTAAACCATTAAACATCCTCTATATGAAACCATTAAACATCCTCTATATTAAACCATTAAACATCCTCTATATTAAACCATTAAACATCCTCTATATGAAACCATTAAACATCCTCTATATTAAACCATTAAACATCCTCTATATTAAACCATTAAACATCCTCTATATGAAACCATTAAACATCCTCTATATGAAACCATTAAACATCCTCTATATTAAACCATTAAACATCCTCTATATTAAACCATTAAACATCCTCTATATTAAACCATTAAACATCCTCTATATTAAACCATTAAACATCCTCTATATTAAACCATTAAACATCCTCTATATTAAACCATTAAACATCCTCTATATTAAACCATTAAACATCCTCTATATTAAACCATTAAACATCCTCTATATTAAACCATTAAACATCCTCTATATTAAACCATTAAACATCCTCTATATTAAACCATTAAACATCCTCTATATTAAATCATTAAACATCCTCTATATTAAACCATTAAACATCCTCTATATGAAACCATTAAACATCCTCTATATTAAACCATTAAACATCCTCTATGTGAAACCATTAAACATCCTCTATATTAAACCATTAAACATCCTCTATATGAAACCATTAAACATCCTCTATATTAAACCATTAAACATCCTCTATATTAAACCATTAAACATCCTCTATATTAAACCATTAAACATCCTCTATGTGAAACCATTAAACATCCTCTATATGAAACCATTAAACATCCTCTATATTAAACCATTAAACATCCTCTATGTGAAACCATTAAACATCCTCTATATTAAACCATTAAACATCCTCGATATTAAACCATTAAACATCCTCTATATTAAACCATTAAACATCCTCTATATTAAACCATTAAACATCCTCTATATTAAACCATTAAACATCCTCTATATGAAACATTAAACATCCTCTATATTAAACCATTAAACATCCTCTATATGAAACCATTAAACATCCTCTATATTAAACCATTAAACATCCTCTATATGAAACCATTAAACATCCTCTATATTAAACCATTAAACATCCTCTATATGAAACCATTAAACATCCTCTATATGAAACCATTAAACATCCTCTATATTAAACCATTAAACATCCTCTATATTAAACCATTAAACATCCTCTATATTAAACCATTAAACATCCTCTATATTAAACCATTAAACATTCTCTATATGAAACCATTAAACATCCTCTATATTAAACCATTAAACATCCTCTATATGAAACCATTAAACATCCTCTATATTAAACCATTAAACATCCTCTATATTAAACCATTAAACATCCTCTATATGAAACCATTAAACATCCTCTATGTGAAACCATTAAACATCCTCTATATTAAACCATTAAACATCCTCTATATTAAACCATTAAACATCCTCTATATTAAACCATTAAACCTCCTCTATATGAAACCATTAAACATCCTCTATATTAAACCATTAAACATCCTCTATATTAAACCATTAAACATCCTCTATATTAAACCATTAAACATCCTCTATATTAAACCATTAAACATCCTCTATATTAAACCATTAAACATCCTCTATATTAAACCATTAAACATCCTCTATATGAAACCATTAAACATCCTCTATATTAAAACATTAAACATCCTCTATATTAAACCATTAAACATCCTCTATATTAAACCATTAAACATCCTCTATATTAAACTATTAAACATCCTCTATATGAAACCATTAAACATCCTCTATATTAAACCATTAAACATCCTCTATATGAAACCATTAAACATCCTCTATATTAAACCATTAAACATCCTCTATATTAAACCATTAAACATCCTCTATATTAAACCATTAAACATCCTCTATATTAAACCATTAAACATCCTCTATATGAAACCATTAAACATCCTCTATATGAAACCATTAAACATCCTCTATATTAAACCATTAAACATCCTCTATATTAAACCATTAAACATCCTCTATATTAAACCATTAAACATCCTCTATATGAAACCATTAAACATCCTCTATATTAAACCATTAAACATCCTCTATATTAAACCATTAAACATCCTCTATATGAAACCATTAAACATCCTCTATATGAAACAATTAAACATCCTCTATATTAAACCATTAAACATCCTCTATATGAAACAATTAAACATCCTCGATATTAAACCATTAAACATCCTCTATATGAAACCATTAAACATCCTCGATATTAAACCATTAAACATCCTCTATATGAAACCATTAAACATCCTCTATATGAAACCATTAAACATCCTCGATATTAAACCATTAAACATCCTCTATATTAAACCATTAAACATCCTCTATATTAAACCATTAAACATCCTCTATATTAAACCATTAAACATCCTCTATATTAAACCATTAAACATCCTCTATATTAAACCATTAAACATCCTCTATATGAAACCATTAAACATCCTCGATATTAAACCATTAAACATCCTCTATATTAAACCATTAAACATCCTCTATATTAAACCATTAAACATCCTCTATATTAAACCATTAAACATCCTCTATATTAAACCATTAAACATCCTCTATATGAAACCATTAAACATCCTCTATATTAAACCATTAAACATCCTCTATATTAAACCATTAAACATCCTCTATATGAAACATTAAACATCCTCTATATTAAACCATTAAACATCCTCTATATGAAACCATTAAACATCCTCTATATTAAACCATTAAACATCCTCTATATTAAATCATTAAACATCCTATGTATTAAATTATTAAATATCCTATGTATTACAGTGCATCGAAAAGTATTCAGACCCCTTGACTTTAAAGCCTTATTATAAAATATACATATTTTTAAACTCAGAAATCTACACATAATACCTTATTATGACAAAGCAAAAACGTTTTTTTTGACATTTTTGCAAATATATAAGAAAAAACAACAGAAATATCACATTTACTTAAGTATTCAGACCCTTTACTCAGTACTTTGTTGAAGAACCTTTGACAGCGATAACATCCTTGAATCTTCTTGGGTAGATACAAGCTTGGCACACCTGTATTTGGGTTTTGAGTTTCTCACATTCTTCACTGCAGATCCTCTGAAGCTCTGTCAGGTTGGATTGGGAGTGGCGCTGCACAGCTATTTTCAGGTCTCTCCAGAGATGTTCGATCGAGTTCAAGTGCGATCTCTGGCTGGGCCACTCAAGGACATTCTGCGTTGTTTTGGCTGTGTGCTGAGTTCCATCTTGGTTTCATCAGACGAGAGATATTGTTTCTCATGGTCTTTTGGCAAACTCCAAACAGGCTGTCATATGCCTCTTACTGAGGAGTGGGTTCTGTCTGGCCACTCTACCATAAAGGCCTGATTGGTGGAGTGCTGCAGAGATGGTTGTCCTCCTGGAAGATTCTCTCATCTCCATAGAGGAACTCTGGAGCTCTGTCAGAGTGACCGTTGGGTTCTAGGGATCTGTGCCTCGACACAATCCTGTTTCGGAGCTCTACGAACAATTCCTCCAACCTATTGGCTTGGTTTTTGCTCTGACCTGCGCTGTCAACTGTGGGACCTTCATATAGACAGGTGTGTGCCCTTCCAAATCATGTCCAATCAATTGAATTTACCACAGGTGGACTCCAATCAAGTTATAGAAACATCTCAAGGATGATCAAAGGAAACCGGATGCATCTGAGCTCAAGTTTGAATCTCATAGCAAAGTAAGGTAAGTAAGGTATTTCTGTTTAGATTTTTTTATAAATGTGCAAACATTTCTAAAAACCTGTTTTCACTTTTTCATTATGGGGTATTGTGTGTAGATTGATGAGGAAAATGTTTTATTTAATCAATTTTAGAATAACGCTGTAACAATAACAAAATGTGGAAAAAGTCAATGGGTCTGAATACTTTCAGAATGCACTGTATATCACTAAATAGCTTATACATTAATATTGAATATTGGATAAATATAACAATGTAAATGTCATGTCCCTGTGTTGCTGAATGACTTATTTGATCAGGGCGTCATACAGCATATCTTCTCTACGCTCTTAGAAAAAAGGGTTCCAAAGGGTTATTCAGTTGTCCCCATAGGAGAACCCTTTTTGGTTCCATGTAGAACCACTGTTGGTTCCAGATTACAACCCTTTTAAGCTCCATGTAGGACCCTCTGTCAAAAGGGTTCTACATGGAAATCAAAAATGTTCTACCTGGAGCCAAAAAGGCAGAAAACCCTTATTAGGTTCTAGATTGCACCTTTTTTTTTTTAAGAGTGCATAACTGATAGAACAGACAATAGGTTGTGTCTACACTTGACACTTACATGCGACTTATGCTATTAGAATACGAAGATCACATTGAAAAGACGGGTCTAGATGCACAAAAGTCGCTTTGTGGTCTGATTGTGTTCAGATCTGGCTGACCACTTCAGGAGGTGGTGTGCAGACTTCTCCTCAGTCTGAATGCCAACAGGCTACCAAAAGTGCATACAGTGAGCAATGTCATCATCTCTCCTCCCACAAGTCTCCAGAAAACTTGTGTTTTGGGATCTCAGACCTCCTAGCGTCTGAGGAACGTGTTTTCCGGACTCATAAATGCTAGCCAGCTAGCTAATATTTTGAAAAAAGAGTAATGCAAACCCATTTGGATTACCATTAGCGTTGCTTGCTAGATTGCTGGCTAATTACAGAGGTTAGCTGGCTAGCTACAGTAGTTTGCTACTGCCATCAGTTGTTCTTGTGTTATTATCAAATTTTTCATATTCCACCGTAGAATGCATACTGGCATTTGAATATAGCACGGAAAAAGGGAAACCGGACACACTGTGGACACAGTAGACACATTTCAATGTAAGTGTAGAGGCATGACACACTCAGAATTCCATGATCAGAAATCATATATCAGAATACTGTATCTGCATGAACTGTCTAGACACAGTCATAGAGAATAGTGTCCTTGGGTTTTTTGAAAGGAACTTTAAATCAAATTAATTATTATTATTTTGAGGATATAGGTTTGCAGTATACATGGTTTGAATGAAGGATGTTATTATATTGACTGAAATAAGTGGTGAACTTTCTCTTTATACCCCAGAGTGGACATACCTAGCCCATAAAATCTCCTGTAACCTTTACGAAGAGACGAGGAAAATACAAAGGAAGTGTTCTCTCTCCAGAAACACACACATTCCCCTAGCTGTAGCTGAGAGGCTACACATACACACACCATACACACACACACACACACACACACACACACACACACACACACACACACACACACACACACACACACACACACACACACACACACACACACACACACACACACACACACACACACACACACACACACACAGAGAAACAGGCTGCATTTCTCCTTTCCTGGCTAGAGCAGGGACAGTTAGGAGCGTGTCATTTTACAAATGGGGCTGGCTCACTGAGAAATGTCCTGCCGTCCTCAGATGTGAAGACGGGGACCCTCACAGTGGCGTACCAGGACAGGACAATGCTATTCAAAGACCCAGTCACACAGAGACACGGCAGTAGAGAAACAAACTTTACTTCCTATATTTTCTCACACTCAGACCTCTTTGAGGTCCTCTGTGAACCTAAAATCACCTTTAAGCCTTGACTTGGTGATTCGGCAAAGAGGTTATCCATTGACAGATATCTGACTTATTTCCACTCACATTTGCCTTAAATGTGTAACAATACAATAACAACACAAGTGATGGCATCCCAATCAATAGCATTGTCCAGGGACTGAATGGAGCTGCTCTTTCTCGTGTTTGTTCTCTCGTCTGCTCAGGGCATCTTAATCCCAAAACAGTCAAGAGTGATGAGGATGCTTTCTATTTTACTGTGGTAATTACTAAAGAGAAGAGAAGCTATTACCCTAGGCTTGATTTTACTCTTGTTAGCCAGATGCTAAAGGCCACATGAGTGATGCTTCCCCTCATGTTCTTGTTTGCTTCTGAATTAGCTGATTATTCCTGCCAAGTGGCTCCTGTCATTACAATGCTCTGAGAGATTCTCTCTTTCTCAATTGAAAGGCGAAGGAAGCCTTCTCCTCCATCAGGGAACAGCTAGTAGCCATGCTTTATAAAGCATCCTCAAAAAGAGGTGCATTTGAAATGTGGGTGAACAATACTTTAACCAGAGAAGCATAACGCATCATATTTTCATTTTAAGGTTCTGTTAAAGGAGTAGTATCTTAGCTTCGCTGTAGCATTTCTAGGGCATGTGTTTGTGTGCAGCTTTATGAGCTTTGTGCTTAGTTTAGCACACAGACTTTTGTCTAATCTGGGCCATTGCTAAAGCAGGGGCTGTGTAATGTACTGTATAAGGAACACTATGCATTATAACTGCTGACTCTGCATAGGTCAGATGTCTGTGTTCAGCCCCCATAGTGGAATATGTGGCTCCCCAGTGTCCCCCTCACTACAGCAGCCCAATCATCACTCCAGAGCCCCCCAGCCTCCCAGCCCCCTGGTCCATATAACTCCCACTGCTGCTGCTGCTGCTGACAACTCACAGAGACATCTTTGTAATTTAGGATGTAATTCTCTTTTCCTGGGAGCTGTATACAATATATATTACAACCATAAACAATTATAGGCGTCCCCTTCTATCTAAAGCCCAGTTCCCCCATCGTCATCCCCGTTCTCCTCTTTACGTATAGAGAGAGAGAGAGAGAGAGAGAGAGAGAGAGAGAGAGAGAGAGAGAGAGAGAGAGAGAGAGAATGTGTGGTGTGCAATATTGAGCCATTCTGTTTCCTGAAAGTTTCCTGGTAATAGAGTTGGAATGAGATTATATCCAGGGTCTTCCTGATGGGCTTGCTCTCAACAGATTTTTATTTTACTCTCTCTCTGTTCTTAGATTGAACATAGCTGGATGTGAATCTTGTTTAGTCCCTCTGTAGCTAGCCGGATGAGACACGACATGCACATTCTCTTAGCCTAATCGAAACCATGCATCCATAAATCAATCCATCCACTGGCCTTGAAAACTTACTCCAGATGTGACTGAAACTTTTCCCCATATACCGTCAGGGTCTTTTGAGTTCACTGCTCTATGGGTACAGGGAGCATGTGAATTATTTCAACCAAAATACTCCTATCATGGATGCAATGGTCTCACATTTAAACCTGCTTCCATTTTCCCCTGAGGGGCAGAGCATAAACCAGATGAGGATTTATGACAGAGAGCCTAATAAGTCAGAGAGCCCAATAGTTAATTATTTGTTGATGCCTTGGCAGGATGTCAAATATTAGCTGCACTCTGAACTCTCTATCCTTATGACACTGGAATAATGCATGTCAAAGTGCGTAGCCACACAAATGATTGTGCTTATGAAGCTACTCATTGTGGCAGAATCTATTTACAGTATGTCCCCCAATAGGTACCCTATAACCCATATACTGCACTCCCTATGTGCCCTGGTCAAAATAAGTGTACTACGTAGGGACTAGGGTGCCATTTTTGGATGCAACTTATCTTGAGGCATAATATCCAGCTCATTGTGACACCGTTGTCTCCTCCAATCCCGTCTCAGAGCATTACTCATTAAGCTAGCTGCTCAGTCTGACATCCCTCATCATAGCTTAATCACAGCTGATCTCCATCAAGTACATATGACCTCATCATTAACAAAGCCCACTCTCTCCATCCACCCCTCCATCCCTCACTCCCCTTCTTTGTTCTCTCACTCAGGATCTCCACAGACCTGGTCCAGCTTTTCATCCATCAAGGACTGACACCCAGAGGCCCCATACATACAGTGACAAATGACATCACTTTAAGTCGATTCATCCATCCACTGATCATTTCTAAGGCTTCACATTATTGTATTATTTCACTTTAAATGCAAAATTATTAATTCTTAAGGAGGGTTAAGTTTAAATACCGTTGATTGAGTGTGATATTGGGGTTCAACCTTGCACAAAATGAAAAACAGATATCATCATCCATCCACCAAGCCCCAAGCCAATCCACACACTGGAAGGTAGGATGGGAGCTGTGGTAAGGGTGTTGGTGCGATGTTTCCTTTCCTGATCCTGGTGGCTGTCTCCTGCTGTAATGATGAGAGAACCCAGGGCACGCACACACTCACACACACACACACACACACACACACACACACACACACACACACACACACACACACACACACACACACACACACACGCACATGCACACACGCACATGCACACGCGCACACACACACACACACACACACAGACACACAAACACACACACTGATCTGCTCTGGACATGGTGTAGGTATTGGGTAATGGCCTGTTTCCTCACACTGCCAAGGTGCTGATTACACATCCTGCCACCAGCAGGTTAATGGACATTTCAAATAATATGTGAGACTGGGTCTGCAACCCAGGTTGCTCTGACAGACAGACATGTGTATGTGTGCACTGCACACACACACACACAGGCACACATATTTTTATTTTTACCATTTCCATTGTTTATATTTCATATTTCAATATTGGCTTTGTCATTTGTCCTTATGCAAGTATGTGATTTGTGCTCCTACTATATAGTAAATGTTGGAAACCTGAAGTTTGAGCAAAAGATGTTGAGTGATGTCCTGCTGAGAGGAGCTAAACTACAAGACGTGTCAAACCATTGATCTCATTTATGTTATTTACATCACAACAGCCAGGCTTTCTGTGACTAAGTTATTGTAATATAGGGATTGACAAACCTAATTTAGAACGCAGTGCTTCTCTTACCAAGACCTATTGAGATTTACAATCGGTTTCTAGTCTTATCTTTCTTCTAAGTTATTTGATGTGTTCCAGGTCCCACAATAGCATCCACCCCCCACCGGGAGTTATATATCTATCTATTATTTACCCAGAGAACCATAACCCCAGACAACATTTCTGGACAAGAATACATAACACGACTTTCATCTGCTAGCTGACTGCAGGGTTCCAAAAGGGTTCTTCGGCTGTCCCTATAGGAGAACCCTTTTTGGTTCCAGTTAGAACCCTTTTGGGTTCCATGTAGAAAGGGTGTGGAAAGGGTTCTACCTGGAACCAAAAAGGGTTCTTCAAATGGTTCTCCTATGGGGACAGCCAAAGAACCCTTTTAGGTTCTAGATTGCGCCTCTTTTTTTCTAAGAATGTAGTATGTGTCGTAGCCTCATAAAAATGAAAGGAGACAAAGCCTTTACCCCGTCTTCACCTCATAATATATTCATAGTTGTGTGTCAGAGTACTCCCCATCTTTTCATGTTGAATTATGGCGAGTACATTATAGTGTGGAGCGAGGAGCAGAGGATCCATTTGGATGGATCTTTGCGACCAGAGCTGTAATTTCTTGTATTTTGTCAGCTCCATTTCAGACCCTGGTTATGATGAAGCCACTACAGCATAACTGCTGCGACTCGGTTTCTTTTCTTTTTTATAAACTTTGATGGATTAAAAGTACAAAAGTCGATACGTTTTACCGCACTAAAGAGCATCAGAGGTCATTGCTTGAAATTGTTCACTTCCAGATGCTGTGTAGCTTCTCTGTAATCCGACTCTGTAATGTGTTCTGTTGTAACAGTTATTCTGGGGGCCATAAAGATAGTCAACAAAGTTAGAGGACAATCTGAAAGCTGTCACAGAGCCATAAATACAGGACCATGCAACCAGAGAGAAGGATATGAAGCAGACAACTGTTGTAAGAACCAAATCATATCTTTTATAAAAGGATGACTAAACAAATGCTGTTCCTTAGAAATCCTTGGTGACCGATGGCCATGGTGCTAAGCTTACTGTAGGTCTATGTTTGTGTGCCGGTGACTGAAGCTGTGAACACTGTGCATGTATTCTGTCATGACCCACAACTGAAATAACACTGTCTGGGCTCTACTGTAACACAAACAAAGACGTATGATTTCAATAGAGCAGCTGTATGCTACTGTGATCAGACTGAAAATCTCCCTCTGGGCTTGTACCACTTACTGGTGGTCGCTAAATGGCACCTACTGTCTGTGGTGTGTGTGTGTGTGCGGGGTCCCTGGGGAACGCTGGGTGGAGCACAGGGTCCCAGGGGAGCGTTGGGTGGAGCACAGGGTCCCAGGGTAGCGTTGGGTGGAGCACAGGGTCCCAGGGGAGCGTTGGGTGGGGTCCCAGGGGAGCGTTGGGTGGAGCACAGGGTCCCAGGGGAGCGTTGGGTGGAGTGCGGGGTCCCAGGGGTGTGCTGGTGGCAGGCTGCGGTCAGAGCTATATGGGATTACAAAGAATGGAGCTGATGGTAAATGACAGCGGTTGAGTCCCACTGGGGACTAGTTATAAGAGGTAAAGGTATTTCTGCCATGCTGTTTAGCCCACAAGCCCACATCAAACAGTATGTGAGTCTGCATAATGAGGATTGTCTGGCCTCTCAGATCCTGGGGGAGAGAGAGGAGCTCACACACACACACGCGCGCACGCACGCACGCACGCACACACACATACACACACACGCACACACGCACGTACACACACACACGCACGTACACACACACACACACACACACACACACACACACACACACACACACACACTAATCCACTGGGTCCTCTTAGTCTATGGCACTAAACATACCACTTCTATAAGTGGTGTGTATCTTACCTTTGTTTTGTATAATGCACAGTGCTTTTAGAAAGTATTCACACCCTTTGGCTTTTTCCAAATGTTGTTGTGTTACAGCCTGAATTAAAAATGGATTACATTTAGACATTATTTGGGTCACTGGCCTACATACAATACCCCATAAAGTCAAAGTGGAATTATATTTTTAGAAATGTTTGCGCATGAATTCAAAATGAAAAGCTGAAATTTCTTGAGTCAATAAGTATTCAACCCCTTTGTTATGTGAAGCCTAAATAAGTTCCAGATTAAACATTTGCTTATTAACAAGTCGAGCTCCGATAAAACATTGCAGGTTTGTACTTTTTTGTGTGTTTTTTTCTAGTATTTTTCTCTAATGTTCTTAATCAGTTTGTTTTATGCATTACCACACACCCGGGTAGAACTTTTGGCATACGAATCGCTGGGTACTCACCGTCCACACAACCTCCCTTAATTCCCTGAATCGGCAGAACAATGGACTAGTTTCTTCGGCGAGGCGTCAAGCTGCTTGTGAGTCCGACCGGAGAGTAGGAAGCGAAGACGGAGAGGCAGACGTGGCGGGGTCTTAGTGAGATTAAGATGCCGGGCGACCCATCCTCCATTACTGAGAATACTACTCACCAATGTTCAATCATTAATGAACAAACTTGATGAACTCAGAGCGAGGATCTCCTTCCAGAGGGACATCAGATCCTGCAACATACTCTGTTTTTCCGAGACTTGGCTTTCCTTCGACATCTAATCGAATTATATACAGCCAGAGGGTTTTACAGTTTTCTTCGAGCGGATAGGAAGTGGGCTCTCTCTGGCAAGAGCAAGGGTGGTGGGCTCCGCTCTGCTTTATAACCGACAAAAAGGCTCTCAAAGATCTTCATTGGACCCTGAACAAACTGGAGACCGCATTCCCGCATTCCGTTCATTGTTGCGGGAGACTTTAGCAAAAGTAATTTGAGAACCATGCTCCCAAATTATTACCAACACATTGACTGTCTATCTCGTGGAAATTCTACTCTTGACCACTGCTACACACCTTTTCGACACAGGTATGAGGCACTCTCCATCTGACCATGACTCAATATTGCTTCTCCCGCCTACAAACAAACACTCAACAGGCAAGTTCCGATGGTCAGGCCTGTACAGCGTTGGTCCGACAAAGACTGTTTTGATCACGTGGACTGGAATATGTTCCGGATCGCCTCGTTCATGAATACGGCAGTCAACGGATTCATCAAAAAAGACATAGATGACATGATACAGAGTCTCTCAAAAGGTACCAGTATCAAAAACTGTGGTTTGATAGCAGCCTTGTAGAAACATTGAAAGAGAGAGATGCTGATTATAAACACGGCAAGGTGACCGGGGACAGTAGTTTGGTTATAAACAGGCCAAAGTGACCAGGGACAGTAGTTTGGTTATAAACAGGGCAAGGTGACTGGGGACAATAGTTTGGTTATAAACAGGGCAAGGTGACCAGGGACAGTAGTTTGGTTATAAACAGGGCAAGGTGACTGGGGACAGTAGTTTGGTTATAAACAGGGCAAGGTGACCGGGGACAGTAGTTTGGTTATAAACAGGGCAAGGTGACCATGGACAATAGTTTGGTTATAAACAGGGCAAGGTGACCGGGGACAATAGTTTGGTTATTAACAGGGCAAGGTGACCAGGGGACAGTAGTTTGGTTATTAACCTCTTGAACCTCTGGGGGCAGTATTTCATTTTTGGATGAAAAACGTTCCCGTTTTAAACAAGATATTTTGTCACGAAAGATGCTCGACTATGCATGTAATTGACAACTTTGGAAAGAAAACACTCTGACGTTTCCAAAACTGCAAAGATATTGTCTGTGAGTGCCACAGAACTAATGCTACAGGCGAAACCAAGATGACATTTCATACAGGAAGTGAGCCAGATTTCGAATGCGCTGTGTTCCAATGTCTCCTTATATGGCTGTGAATGCGCAAGGAATGAGCCTACACTTTCTGTCGTTTCCCCAAGGTGTTTGCAGCATTGTGACGTATTTGTAGGCATATCATTGGAAAATTGACCATAAGAGACTACATTTACCAGGTGTCCGCTCGGTGTCCTCCGTCGAAACTATTGCGTAATCTCCAGGTGCGTGCATTTTTCCATTTTGAACAGAGGAGAAACAAAACTGCCACGAGTGATTTATCATCGAATAGATATGTGAAAAGCACCTTGAGGATTGATTCTAAACAACGTTTGCCATGTTTCTGTCGATATTATGGAGTTAATTTGGAAAAAAGTTTGCGTTGTAATGACTGAATTTTCGGGGGTTTTTCTTAGCAAAACGTGATGAACAAAACGGAGCGATTTCTCCTACACAAATAATATTTTGGGAAAAACTGAACATTTGCTATCTAACTGAGAGTCTCCTCATTGAAAACATCCGAAGTTCTTCAAAGGTAAATGATTTTATTTTAATGCTTTTCTTGTTTTTTTGAAAATGTTGCCTGCTGAATGCTAGGCTTAATGCTATGCTAGCTATCAATACTCTTACACAAATGCTTGTGTAGCTATGGTTGAAAAGCATTTTTTGAAAATCTGAGATGACAGTGTTGTTAACAAAAGGCTATGCTTGTGAGGCAATATATTTATTTTATTTCATTTGCGATTTTCATGAATAGTTAACGTTGCGTTATGGTAATGAGCTTGAGGCTATAATTACGCTCCCGGATACGGGTTCTATTCTTAGCCAAAGGTGATGAACAAAATGGAGCGATTTCTCTTACACAAATAATATTTTTGGAAAAACTGAACATTTGCTATCTAACTGAGAGTCTCCTCATTGAAAACATCCGAAGTTCTTCAAAGGTAAATTATTTTATTTGAATGCTTTTCTTGTTTTTGTGAAAATGTTGCCTGCTGAATGCTAGGCTTAATGCTATGCTAGCTATCAATACTCTTACACAAATGCTTGTGTAGCTATGGTTGAAAAGCATTTTTTGAAAATCTGAGATGACATTGTTGTTAACAAAAGGCTAAGCTTGTGAGCCAATATATTTATTTCATTTCATTTGCGATTTTCATGAATAGTTAACGTTGCGTTATGGTAATGAGCTTGAGGCTATAATTACGCTCCCGGATACGGGATTGCTCGTCGCAACAGGTTAACAGGGAAAGATGACCGTGGACAGTAGTTTGGTTATAAACAGGGCAAGGTGAACGGGGGACAGTAGTTTGGTTATAAATAGGGCAAGGTAACCAGGGGACAATGGTTTGGTTATAAATAGGGCAAGATGGACAGTAGTTCGGTTAAACAGTACAAATATGACATATGCAGATCGATCAAGATGGCGAAACACAAGTATGGACACAAAGCATGTGTGGCAGGGGCTTCTAACTGTCACGGATCACAAAACAAAAGCCAGCCACATCACGGTTACCAACGCCACCCTACCAGACAAGCTAACCACCTTTTTGTCAAGATTCGAGCACAATAACCCTGAGCTGCCGAGGAGAGCCCTGATGACAACTTAGGCTACATGCTTACAGTCTCCATTGAGGACGTATGGAAGTCATTCAAACGTGTTCATCCTCGCAAGGCTCCCGGACCAGACGGCATCTCTAGCCGTGCCCTCAGAGCATGTGCATACCAGCTGACTGTTGTGAATAACCACCTCTAGTCTGCTACCTACTCCCCCCTTCCCCATGCTACTCCACCTATGGACCTACGGACACTGTTGCAGTTGTTAATATGTATATTATTACTTTTTAAATGTATGTTTTATTAAAATGTTTATTGTTTTCATTTCACTAAACGGTCATGCTTCTGCTCTCCCTATGGTCATGTCACCCCTCCCCCTTAACAGTCTTTACTCGGCCTCCACCCTGTTGGACATGTATTTATGCATCATTGCCACAGTTGCCATGATGGACAGTATATAGTGCTATTTCTATTTCTATTGTTTTATCACCACTGTCATCATTTTATTTCACTAGTTCTGCATGTTGGAGCTCAAAGCCAAAGATTTTCACTGTACCCTGCAATCACACCTGCAAAAAAAAAAACACAAAAAAATTTACATGTGACTATTGAACAATCTGAATCTGAATAAGTTACATGGACTCACTCTGTGTGCAATAAGCGTGTTTAACATTATTTTTGAATGACTACCTCATCTCTTGTACCCCACACATCTGTAAGGTCCCTCAGTCAAGGAGTTCATTTTAAACACAGAGGACCAGAGATGTTTTTCAATGCCTCACAAAGAAGGGCACCTATTGGTAGCCGGGTAAAAAAAAGAAGCAAACATTGAATATCCCTTTGAGCATGATGAAGTTATTAATTACACTTTTGATGGTAAATAAATACACACAGTCACTACAAAGATACAGGCATCCTTCTAACTCAATTGCAAGAGAGGAAGGAAACTGCTCAGGGATTTCACCATGAGGCCAATGGTGACTTTAAAACAGTTACAGCGCTTAATGGCCGTGACAGGAGAAAACTGAGGATGGATCAACAACATTGTAGTTACTCCACATTACTAAACCAATTGACAAGAGTGAACAGAAGGAAGCCTGTATAGAAAAAAAATATTCCAAAACATGCATCCTAATTGCGACAAGGCACTAAAGTAATGCTGCAAAAAATGTGGCAAAGCAATTAACTGTGTTATGTGTTTGGGGCAATTCCAATACAACACATTACTGAGGACCACTCTTCATATAGCATAGTGGTGGCTGCATCATGTTATGGGTATGCTTGTAATAGTTAAGGACTGGGGAGTTTTGTAGGATAAATAATATAATTAATGGTATGCTTTTCACCAGACACAGAGACTAATTCACATTTATGCAGGAAAATAACCTAAAACACAAGGCCAAATCTACACTGTAGTTGCTTAACAAGAAGACAGTGAATGTTCCTGAGTGGCTGTTACAGTTTTGACTTAAATCTACTTGAAAATCTATGGCAAGACCTGGAAATGGTTGTCTAGCAATGATCAACAACCAATTTGACAGAACTTGAAGAATTTTGAAAAAAATGATGGGCAAATGTTGCACAAGCCAGTTGTAGAAAGCTCTTAGAGACTTACCGAGAAAGACTCACAGCTATATATTTCCTTTTCACTAGCACCCACAGAAAAGTGCATCTTTAAGTAGAAGTTTCCTTTCCCCCACTAAGCTGGCAATGAATGATCGGAGTAGGTGGTCTTTTAAATGACTTCAGAGTGTTTGTATGTACTTATTAAGATTTGTCAGAGGAATAGACGGCAGAAATCTCAGGCTAGCAAAGTAATTAGCATGTAAAGGAAGAAGTACGGATGGCTGTTAGTATAGTGGTATTTATGAAGTGATTCTGCCTTAGATTGTTTCATTAGCATATGCTGCTGCTGAGAGCAGAAAGTGGCTTGAGTGTTTAATGACAATATAAGGAATGATGTAGCTAGAAGCTGAGATTGCAAATGAGTCAATCGTTCATGGACATTTCTCTTTGTGTGAGATCCAGTAGCAGTAACCTGGTTTCACTTGACTCAACAATTTAAATTCAATTGAAATTATTATACACAATTCTTTGCCACCAACAGAATGCTATATATATGGGGCATTTAACAATTTCAGCTCTGTAGATTATTTATTATGGCATTGCCCCTATGTAGCTTGTTTCTAGTCACAGGTTCAGGAATGGTTAAAAAAATCACAACATACATCCACATACACTATGAATATCAGTGTACGGAAAAGCCATAGTCAGTCAATAAATAATACAATGATACTTGTAGGAAAGGTTTTCACCTTTAGCTCACAATCTGTGGATACTATACGATTAGAAAGGTAAAAAAAAATGTATGTTAAACGTCACAGCACAATTGAAAAATACATGGCACATGGAAACCAAATGAGGGTGGTCTATGGTGATAGGTGGGATGGGCTGAGAGTGGCTGAGGGTTGGGATTAAAGAGCTTATGTTTGGTAATGTATTATTGTTATGTGACTGCTTTACATAGAAGTACCAAGTATGCAAAAAGTGTATGTAAAATGTATATGTAAAATGTATATGTAAAATGCATATGTAAAATGTATGTACACTACCGTTCAAAAGTTTGGGGTCACTTAAGAAATGTCCTTGTTTTTGAAGGAAAAGCACATTTTTTATCCATTAAAATAACATAAAATTGATCAGAAATACAGTGTAGACATTGTTAATGTTGTAAATGATTATTGTAGCTGGAAACGGCAGATTTCTTATGGAATATTGACATATGCGTACAGAGGCCCAATATCAGCAACCATCACTCCTGTGTTCCAATGGCACGTTGTGTTAGCTAATCCAAGTTTATCATTTTAAAAGGCTAATTGATCATTAGAAACCCTTTTGCAATTATAATAGCACAGCTGAAACAGCTGAAAACAAGAACCCCAGCCTTGCTGATTATTCAGTGCTACACAAATTGGTTTAATCATTTATTTACTAACTAACTCAATAATAACACAAAATACACATACACACATACTTGAGACAAAAGTCCCTAGCGGACTGACAAGATATGACGGCTTGTTACAACATAACGTTAGAGGGGAGAGAGAGAGAGAGACAAAGCGAAAGAGACACTTATTGTACATTTGGAAACTATGCTCACGGTAACCATTTATTTTGCACACGAACCACCGTCCGTTGGAAGTAAGAAATTAATTTATTTACGTGTTTGAATGCCCGTCATTCATCATCTATCGCTGTTGAAACCAAACCTCCTTGAAAGGGGTTTTTGTTGGCCTTTGCTGTGGGCCACTTGTACACTCCCTGAATGTCCACCAGAGGTCACAATGTTCTTCTTCTTAGTTGTCCGGTCTCCAATGGGCTGTTTCCTCAGAGCAGCTACTTAGCTGTACTACTGAATATAGGATGTTCTCCTTTCTTCCTAAGGTAGATGGTCAAAGTCCCAAACTTACTTTACACGCGCAGCTGCAGACTGGCAGTGTCCTGGTCTGGTAAGTTAATTTTCTTCACCTCGTGTTGAGAGTTTCAGTTTCTAACCATTTCAACTTGCGGACCATGGTTTCATGTCTTTCTGGTCTCAAGGAAGGTCAGTTTATTCCTTCACCTCCTGTTGGTTAAACGTTTCAATCATTTCCCACATGTAGCTAATGCTCCACGCTTTTCTGGTCTGATATTTTCATTCTTAACTCATCCTTTATACACTCTGGTAAAAAGCTGTGTTCTATTATGCTGACATGATTTCTGAGCTCACTCAGGGCTTGGCTACTTACTGTGCAAGGTATTCTCAAGAACAATTATCTTATTAGAAAACTAAAATCACATTCATATCTTAACAACATTTTCATATTGTCTACACCACGAATTGGATGGAGACTTCATACCTGTAGTGTAAATACTTTTCAATTTACACAATTTCCTTTATAACCTTACTAATGAAGTCACAAAATAAAAGACAATATGGCATGATTATTCTTTAGGTGCCCAATGACCTTTTCCCACATTCAGATGTTTTTGCGCTGCAAAAGTCTCTCTCTAGACAAAGACATTCCATTACCCAGACTAGAGAGCCAGAGAGAGAAAGTTCTCTCCTGCTTATAATTACAACCGTTGTGTGGAGGTCTCAAAAAGAGCCCCTCCCCTCTTCTGTGGGTGAAAAAGTGCCTGGTTATTTGTCAACCATTGCCAAGCTGATCTGAGCCACTGGATCCTTACGTGTAGTCACAACAATACTATCCTCTTTATTTATTCATACAGTCATTTCAGGAACACAGTGTGTTCTAGTTATCATGAGTAGTTACATATTCCTGTTTGTTTCTCAACACTGTCTCCCCTTTTCTTTCACCAGTGGTAAACCACACAGCAGGACGCCACATCTAAGGTACAACCTGCCACCTGTGCCTGTGTCTTCCAACAGTGCTAAAGAAGCAAAATTCCATCTGGTATTGCACCTTCAGAGGGCATCACAATAAGACTCCTCTTGCCAGGCTCTGTGATATTTTGCAGAGTTGCATCCTATTTTATTCCACTGTGAAGGTCCAACAATGAGTAAAATGGTTTTCCTCAACCTAAGAAGCCTTTGTCAAATTTATACTTGTACTTCTGGCTCTGAGATTATTCCAATTTATCTTTATTCCTCAAAATGCTACCACGTGATATGTAAGACATTTTCCTTTTTCTTCCTAGCCAAGTAAAATAGCTTGGTCATTTCATTTGTAAGTATAAAAGATACATTATGCAGTCCAGTAAATTCAAACAGTACATTTAAATGACCTGAATGCAAGTTGCAGGCCTGTCTCAAAAAAAAAAGGTTCTGTCCTAGTGTTTGTCTTGTTTGTCAGGTGTTTGTCAGGTCACATGACCTGTGCTCCTTATCTCTAAGGTCCCGATGGTCAGGAGGAGATGGACCCGAGCCTATTGATCTGTGATCTCTTAACACACATACACACACACTCACGTACCCACACGTGTAAACACACCAACACACACACACATACCCATACCCATGTGAAAACGCACCACCACATGCACACACGTACACACACATGTGTAAAGGCATGCACACACGCCCACACATGCATACACGCACACACACGCACACCCACACACACACAAGGTGAATAGCTTTGTTCAGCTTAGTGTCAATCCTCCTGTCACATTCTAAAAGGTTATTCCTCGGCCAGCTCCACAGAGGGTTTCAGAGGACAAAGAGAAATAGAAGAAAAGATAGAAAATTCTGCTTTTGATAATTAATTACTGTAGCTATCACAATGCATTTGCCTGGAGGTGAACCTCCATACTGTAATTTGCAGACCAAGAACACTTCTCTTCTTCTCTACTCTTGATGAGTACAATAACAGAAAAAAAGCCATCTGGACAATTATCATAGCACAGCTTTTCATTCCCTACCTCCCTACACCTTGTCACATCTTGAGGCCCGACTGTGTCAAATTAATGTCAAATTTAAATGTTAATGGAATCTTAAATTATTCACTATGAAGTTTAGCCCATTTGACCTATTCCTGGGCTCAAAATGAATCCTCCACATGAATATATCATAGCGGGAAAACAGCATGCCCTCTCTCCTCTCCCCCAGAGTACATTCTCTTAACTCTACCTGATGTCTCTCTCTGCACTAGCATCCCAAATTGCACCCTATTTCCTTCATAGTGCACTATGTAGGGGATAGGGTGCAATTTGGGACACAGACAATATTGATAAAGGGACAATGGGTGATTTTCTTAAAGTTGTCACAAAGATTGATCGGATGACAAAGGCTACATGTCTTTTCCAATAATTATTAATCAATGAAAAAGCAGCTGTAGACCACCGTTTAATGGCCTATGTTCATTGAGCATTCCCCTACAGAAGTGTCACTAATGGTCATCTATTTTATGGGACACGTTTCAAAACTAAATTCAGGTCAAACTTGAGGTTCCATTCAGAGACATATATTGAACATTAAGTCAGCTGTCCGCCCTGGTAAAAAGTAGGGGAAGCAATAGACTGCTTCACTAGGTCGACCTATCTGAGCTGACCATCCTGACCACCCATTACGGAAAAAAACTAGAAAATGCAAATTCACTGAGCACCATGGAACAATATTACAACAAATACAAAACATCCAACTAGCTAGCCACTCTGCATCTGAGTGACAGGGGGACAGGGGCAGGTGAGCATATTATCATCCAACGTAGACGTGTCTCTGTCAGAGGCTTTAAAGAACAACGAGAAGGAGAAAGTCCTTACTGCTGTGACCTTTAGAAGAATTACAGAAACATGGTGAGGCATGCCGAGTCATCTCTTCATGACTCCTATCCGCTCAGATCCTGATTTTGTTGCTGCCTGCTGCCCTGAGGTGTCCGTGGCCTTTCCTTTGACAGTTCAGCACTTGTTAGACGTAATAGAGCTACTAATGCCCAGGCTTACATCTGGCCGGGTCACAGCCGTGACACTAATGGATTCCATAGCTCATTAAAGTTATTCAGATGGTGAATAACTCCGTTGGGGAGGGTTAGGGTCAGGTAGAGAGGGAGGGGAGTGGGTGGAACAATGGAGGTAGGTCAGGTGGAGGTGGTGGGGCTTTTGGTGGGGGTAAATCAGATGGAGCTGGTGGCCAGTGGTTGTAAAGTGTTGAAATAAAAGATCCCCGAAATGTATTTCTCTCAAACGTTGTGCACAAATTTGTTTACATACCTGTTAGTGAGCATTTTTCCTTTGCCAGGATAATCCATCCACCTGACAGGTGTGGCATATCAAGAAGCTGATTAAACATCATGAACATTACACAGGTGCACCTTCTGCTGGGGACAATAAAAGTCCATTCTAAAATGTGCAGTTTTGTCACACAACACAATGCAACAGATGTTTCAAGTTTTGAAGGAGCGCGCAAATGGCATACTGACTACAGGAATGTCCACCAGAACTGTTGCCAGAGAATTGAATGTCAATTTCTCTACCATACAGTTGAGGTCAGAAGTTTACAAACACTTAGGTTGGAGTCATTAAAACTCATTTTTCAAACACTCCACAAATGTATTTTTAACAAACCATAGTTTTGGCAAGTCGGTTAGGACATCCACTTTGTGCATGATGCAAGTAATTTTTCAAACAATTGTTTACAGACAGATTATTTCACGTATAATTCACTGTATCACAATTTCAGTGGGTGAGAAGTTTACATACACTAAGTTGACTGTGCCTTGAAACAGCTTGGAAAATTCCAGAAAATGATGTCATGGCTTTAGAAGATTCTGATAGGCTAATTGACATAATTTGAGTCAATTGGGGATGTACCCGTGGATGTATTTCAAGGCCTACCTTCAAACTCAGTGCCTCTCTGCTTGACATCATGGGGAAATCAAAAGAAATCTGCCAAGACCTCAGAAAAAAATGGTGTACCTCCACAAGTCTGGTTCATCCTTGGGAGCAATTTCCAAATGCCTGAAGGTACCACGTTCATCTGTACAAACAATAGTACGCAAGTATAAACACCATGGGACGACGCAGTCGTCATACGCTCAGGAAAGAGACGCGTTCTGTCTCCTAGAGATGAACGTACTTTGGTGCGAAAAGTGCAAATCAATCCCAGAACAACAGCAAAGGTCCTTGTGAATATGCTGGAAGAAACAGGTACAAAAGTATCTATATCCACAGTAAAATGAGTCCTATATTGACATCACCTGAAAGGCTGCTCCAAAACCGCCATAAAAAAGCCAGTCTACGGTTTGCAACTGCACATGGGGACAAAGATCGCGGTTTTGGAGCAGTGGCTTCTTCCTTGCTGACTCAGTTACACCAGCTCTGTCAGGAGGAATGGGCCAAAATTCCCTCATCTTTTTGTGGGAAGCTTGTGGAAGGCTACCCGAAATTTTTGACCCACGTTAAACAATTTAAAGGCAATGCTACCAAATACTAGTTGCGTGTATGTAAACTTCTGACCCACAGGGAATGTGATGAAAGAAATAAAAGCTGAAATAAATAATGCATGTAAACTTCTGACTTCAAATGTATATAGCTCTTAAATTGGTTTGTAGAGAGAGACTGTTGATGATATTTACAAGGAAATAATCCCATTAGATAGATTTCCTAATAGGCCTATTACGACAACCAACACTGGACGTTTCACCCAAACGATCCCCAGAGCAGAGGACAGGGGAGCATTCAGATCAGATGTGTTCCAGATGATTGGACATAATTACATTCTTTACACAGCAATGTAGTCTTCGATTTTCACCCAGTGTTCCAGAATTGTTGTTCTTGGATCCATCATCCTATAAGAGGTCCTGTGTCCCATATGTAGAATGAACTCCATGTGAATTCCCACACAGAGAACTTAAATTATGGTGAATTAATGGTGGTAAATGGTAGTGGAGGTCATTAGGCCTGTTGTCCATCTGTTCACATAACATAATCACATCAGTGCCTCAGCCTGGCAACAATAACACACACATACATACACACACAGACAGAAACGTGCGGGGGCACGCACACACACAAAAGCATTTGTCGCATACACACACACACCCACCTGCTCTCACTAATTTAGTAAATGCTAAGTGTTATTGTCCAAAGAAGCATTAGAGGCTTGCCATGAAGGATGCTTTGACAGCGCCAGCACTATTCACCCAGTTGTAGAAAAAGTCTTCAGATGTTGCTGTGACTTTGTTGCACAGTGACACAAGAGGTCTTCTGATAAGGTATTGTGTGTAGTTTTTATTTTTTCTTGTCTCGACCTTGTGGAAGTCTGCTCCATATGCATGTGTTTTATTGAACCACACGTCACAGTGGTTCTTATGCAGTTGCTGTTGTGTCACTTTTACACTTCGCAATATGTGACAGGATCTGAGCAACAACAAAGACTTCCTGTTTCAGCCCTGAAACATTACAACAACTTCAGAACATAACAACAACATCCAGAGGAGCAGCGAGAGGTGCTCACGTTTCGCGAAGACAAGGTACCACAACACCAGAGAGACAGTTTAGCGAAGACAATGTACCACGACACCAGAGAGACAGTTTAGCGAAGACAAGGCACCACAACACTAGAGAGACAGTTTAGCGAAGACAAGGCACCACAACACCAGAGAGACAGTTTAGCGAAGACAAGGCACCACAACACCAGAGAGACAGTGTAGCGAAGACAAGGCACCACAACACCAGAGAGACAGTTTAGCGAAGACAAGGCACCACAACACCAGAGAGACAGTTTAGCGAAGACAAGGCACCACAACACCAGAGAGACAGTTTAGCGAAGACAGGTCACCACAACACCAGAGAGACAGTTTAGCGAAGACAAGGCACCACAACATCAGAGAGACAGTTTAACGAAGACAAGGCACCACAACACCAGATAGACAGTTTAGCGAAGACAAGGCACCACAACACCAGAGAGACAGTTTAGCGAAGACAAGGCACCACAACACCAAAGAGACAGTTTAGCGAAGACAAGGCACCACAACACCAGAGAGACAGACACAGATCTCTGTTCTGTACTGTTCCAACCCCTGAGGCACACTCATTTAACAGATGGGGCCCCAGCAGAACACAGTCAAATATTGTTTTTTTTCTCCCATATCTGGAGGGGTTCACATCCCTCACCCCCACCACAACTCCCCTCCCCTCCCTCAGACTCCCACCACTGCCCTACCCTCCCTTCCTCCATTCCGCCATCCCTTCACCCTGCTCCTCATTAGTACCACAGCATTGATGTTTTCTTTTCATAAATCACCAAGCTGATATCCCATGGGTTTGGGGATTAATAAAATATGAGGGGACATTAAAATTCACAGCATTCACAACTATTAGTACAGAGGAGGCTAGCGGAGCCCCCGACAGCCAATCACACAGCATGTATAGCCTGCTGCCGCTCAGACCTGTGTTAAAATAGAACTCCAAATAATTTCAAATAGTTTATCTGTGCTTGATTGAGCTTGCCTGGCTTATTGGAACCAGTAGAATAAACCTGAAATAGACCAAAAACTCCACCTATCTTGCACTTCATGCAAACTAAAGCAAATGCTAAAAGTTTTTCAACGATTTTGTACAGTATTTTAACCCAGGTCTCCTGCTGCTGCAGCTCTGTCTCAGTCCGTCTGTTAGACTAGAGGTGAGCTGGGTTGACAGGCTTTAAACAGCCCCCTCAAGGGTATTAAAGGGCAGGTGTGTGACACTGTTGGGGCATGTCTGTGTATTTAGGACCCCCTTGTCTCAACTTACATTGTTGTTCAAAGAACTGCCTTTTTCTAGAGAGGGGGGATGAAAACGAGGATATGCACATGTGACTATGCTTCGTGGCTTTGATCTTTTTGGGGATGTGCTTTACATGTGACACTCTAACGTTGATGTATCCATTCATGTGAACCACAAGACCTGTTTGTTTTAATGTTCTTTCACAATGGAAGACACTGTTATTTCTTTATAGACAAGGGAAAGTGGCACAACTGTTTGGGATTGTCAGTTATTTTATAGGTTATGATACAGACGGTATTATTTTATTTTTCTACTTTATATTATTCTGAAATACGGTACATATTGTGAAATGTAAGACATTCAATAAAGAAGCTATTTGAAGAACACACTGAGTATGATTGGTTGTATAGTTGCAATGAGCTATAAGAAGATGATTGATTATACCTTTGAAAAAATCCACTTAAAAACATCAAACAAAGCTAACATTTTAAAGGACTAGCCTAAAGCTAATACCCTCTTTACAGTCTAAAACCTGAGTTGTTTGATTCTCTATGTTTAAATCTGGAGAGAGAGTTGTCTTTGGTCTTAAGCCTCTAGTCAATATCTCACAATTAATTGCCCAAATGAAAGTCGTCCCTTTAAATAATTCAAATGGCCATTTGTATGAATTAACCAGAAGGCTGTCTTGGCACGGCCTGTAATTCCACTGTTCTCAGGAGAGCCTCCAGTCTTTTCACACTTTATTTGTAATTGAAAACACAGAGACGATGAATGGTACATCTTGATTAGGACTCCAGTGGACCAAAAAGCATTTGTTTGTGCCTCCTGATGATATTGTTTACTACAATCCAAAATATATTTTCCCATTACGTCTGAATGATTCTGTCATGTGATGTGACATTGCCAGTAGGTTTCCAAGCTCAATGGTGGAATCTGATGTGACATGACAGCCTTTCTCTTCTGTCTCTCTCTTCTATATCTTTCATCAGAGAGGAAAATCAAAACAAAGGAGAGAAACAGACTAACCAGACTGATGTAATAAAATAACCAACCCCCCTATTGAACAGTACACATGACTAGGTATTGTATTTTGTTATTGACACAAGGAAAAGCGTATAAATAATTGTTCACAAAAAAAGAAACTAACAGTTGCAGTAAGACAAAGATACTGAACCGATCCCTCGTTCTCTTTCACTCTGTCTATCTGGGGATGTCCACTGCTGTGGTTTGGTTTAGGGTGGCTCTGTCTGTGTGTCTGACAGCCTTTAAACGTGACCGTTAATAGTGAATAATTCATTTATCAGAGGAGGCCAGACTCTAATCCCTGGTGTCCTGGTGATAAGAAAGGTTTCTTCTCCCCTGATCCCAACGCCGATAGGCCTCCTTTTCACCGCGGCTTCCCGTTAATAAGCCTGTCAAAGAGGGACCGCGGCACGCTGCAGCGCGGAGGCTGACGGCTCGGTCCCATACATGTTATCTCCCTGCTACACGTTTCCCTGTATCTCGCTTTAGTCTCCTCCCTGACAGCCAACAGCACCTGGGTTGGTGGGTCGCTGGGCCTTTGAAACGCTGGGAGAGAGCAGGACCCTGTGGGCGATGTGGTCCCTGTCATTTAGATCAGTTAATTCAAACATCAGGTCGGCCAGAGAGAGAGCACAGGAGGGGAGAGAAGAGACGGGAGAGCATACAGCCCCCGACCGATGGTTAAAGGGACAGAAGGATATACCAGACAGATCTCACCAGGAGCTGAACTTTAAAAATGATCTTTTAAGGCAAATCAAAATACAGACATATTTTGTTGCGCAGTCTGTCTCAATCTCTCTATCCCTCCTCTCTCTTCTTCAACCCCTACCGCTCCCTCTCTGAACCCTGGTTGAAATTGATCGGTTGCTTGTGAGATGTGAGATGTGTGGGTATTTTGTATCCCAGCACAGTTTGAGGTATGGGTCTGGTCTGAGGAGTGATGAGATCTGTGGTGGTGGGGCTTCATCTCTGGCTTGCTGGAAATATGGTAATGGCATGGCACGAGACTACAGACTAGCAGAGGTTTGGCTACAGACGAGCATAGCATTGGCTTAAATCACATACAGCAGGTTCAAGAAAAAATATACAAAATCTATTCATCTGAATGAAATCAACAGTGAAACTGTAAACAGATGGGGTTTTTGGGCACAATAATTATATTTTGGTGGACAAAAAAGAACAGCATAAACCATTATAACCATTCTAACCAAATATATATTTTAGGGCTTTGTCTCAGCACTCTGTGCTCAGTACAGTGAGCCAGCTTCCTCAATACCTCTTAGTCTAGAGGAGAAGTGACACAAAGAGTGTCTAAGTCTCTGTACCGTGTCCATATCAGGACAGCCTCTGTGTCATTTTGTGTCGGTCCTAATATGACAATGTTTAGTGTGTCTCTCTAGTGGGAACAATGTCAATCTGCTGGTGTACTGCCGGGTGGCCTTTACTGCTCTGTGTTCTCTCACCATCTCCACAGAGCCTCACCTATTCAACAGAAAGCCTGAATGCATTTCCATGACATCTCCAGGTTCACGAAAGGCAAGGACTGGAGAGACTGCCAAGAGACTGGCTTTGCAGCAACCAGAGACTTACAGGAGTCATGCTCATGTCGGTGTGTGAATTGATTCATACTGGATTGTTATGCATGTAAGCTTTTTGAATCATTGTAACAATATCCTCACTCCAGTAAACGTTGTGCTTTTATTATAGCGAAAGTTTGATACTTCAGATTGATCTTCTTTGCACTTTGTACTCCAATGAGAAAAGCAATCTGATTGTTATTGTCTTACATCACATGTCCTTTGCTCTCGTCTCCTCTTTGATTCTGTGTTGTTTTGTTATTGATTTATTCCAGTCTATACCTAGCATTTCCCTTTCAGAGCTGGATACAAATCAAACCTGTCTTTGGGCCAAAGAAGATCAAGCCAAGGTCAGTTCTGAATGATTCATCCTCTCTCCTGCAGTGCATCGGTCTGTGTTTTGGCCAATGTGAGCACTTCTGCCTTTCGATCGGAGGGCCACTACAGACCGAAAACGTCTGGCCGATTTCTCCTCTTATCTCTCTGATGTTTTTAATCTCCTGAAGCTGCAGGAGTGGAAGCAGAAGGCTGGGGTTAGAGGGAGGGCTTGCATTGTCCAGGGATGTGAACCCGCAACCTTTTCAATTTTGTCCCGAGTTTCAAAGCCCCTTCCGCCTGGGCGGACACACGTCCTGGACAAAGGTGCCATTTGCTTTTCATTTCCCCTTCGATAAGAGAGGAGAGAACATTGTATATTGTAATGCTGCCTTCACCCCTTTGACATCGGCAAAATTGAGGTGCGGGTGAAAGATCGATACAAATTAAAAGCAAATAAAGGAAACGGCCGCGGGAAGAGGGGACATTACGGGGGTTAGGAAATCCATTGGCTTTTCTCAGCACAAAGCCATTGTTTGTTCAAGAGGTGACAAAGATGGAGGAGGAAGGAAAAAAGTTCAAGAAAGAAAAGTGAGAACTTTCTCTGATGTCATCTGAACTCTACTCCTTACCGTGTGTCAGAATACTTACAGAATACTGTTGCTACCTCCCATTTAAGCCAAGGTGCATGAAGAGTGGAGCTGAATTTCAGATGAAGAGATATCCAGCAGCTGCTTAATTTGAAGCAGAGTGGAAGTTTGCTTGAAAAATCTATATGTTATTGAAACCAATGGGTTTCAGCAAAAATGCCTACAGTACATCAGGGATTGTTTTTTCTTCATCTGTCAGTACACTGACCACAGTAACTCTTCACGTGACCCATCAACAGTTACCTGCAGAGAAGAACAAATCTGCAGATGGGACTGGAGCAGTTTAGAATTGTACATTCTATACCTGGCAGCAGGTTATAGGACTTCTAAACGGTGTTGAAATAGCAGCTGCGACTTATACAATTACCCATCATTTCCATCAGGATCAATTTATTCCAATTCGCATGCTACATCCACTTACAGTGAAATTGTAATTTATGGCCATCTAATAGGTTGTATCAGAGTTTGAAATTGAAGCCTTTCCAATTTCTACGTTTGTATCTCATATCGCCATGTTCACCATTTTGTATCACACATCTTTCATATCACATTCATGAAAATACATTATTTACAGTACTAGGCTGTGTACTACGTTATTATTGTTGTAATACTGCAGTAATATGTTATAAATAACCAAAAACGTGCCAACTTAGCTACTGAGGAGACTGGTGATAGTCATGTAAGCACCTTATTCTGCTTAGGGACATCTGCTTATTTTAATTGGCGTAAAGTCCTAATCGAAGCAAGTATAAGACGATTAAAACACCTGGTTTTCTGAGCAATCTTTCAAGTTATTAGGATTATGTAAACACGTAAATCAGCATTTCAGAAGTGTATTTGATCTGCACATGTGCCAGCATAGGCAGCATAGGTTCCTGCCTCTAATGCGCATAGTGAAGTGAGTTCAGAAAAAACTGAAAGTATGCAACTTAGAAATAGTTTTCACTTACAAATGTTATGTCCGAACTCAGAATCAAATAGTCTTTGCAAAAATAACATGGTCACTGTGGTAGAATATTTATTTTGATTGAAATCATTATTCATGCAAAGCATGTAAACGCTTTAAACAAACTATTAAATTAACCTGACTGTCACATTATTGTGTGCATGTAACTGTGTAACATTGTATGCCCTGACATATTCTGACATACCGTACTCTGACATACCGTACACTTGTTTTCTCTCTGTGGGCAATGAGGCACACCGCTACACCATCAGGTACCGATTCTGATTTATACTAAGATCTTACAGTGACCCACACACGCATGTACACACACACACACGCACGCACGCACGCACGCATGTAAACACCACCCACTCCTGCCCCACCTCCCCTCTTCAGACCCTCCTAGCATCTCCTCCTCCCACTTCTCCTCCATCTCTTTCTCTAGACTGGCAAAGTGATATTTTTAATCGTTATCGCTCCAACATCTACACAACATTAACCAAATAATATCTGTCCGGCGACACGTTCCAGCGTCAGCTAGCGCCTCACGGCGTGGCAGGTGGCCATGCATCAATCAAACAGCAACAGCAGCAGGGCCAGCGGAGCCCGATTTACAGCAGAATGGGGAAATGGTGTCTCTCTCTGTAATTGTGTTTCTCTCCCCCAGCTTCCATTCTGCTTTGGTTATGTGGAGTGAATTGCCTCAGGAACAGCTTGATAGGTTCGAGCTGGCTCGCTTCTGGGTAAGGGGAATGGAGGAAATGGACATTTCTGCGCTCTTTATTTTAATGCTTAAACATTAACCCTTAGTAACAGCGAGTATCTACATGTGTGGAGAACGAAAACATGCAGAACCATGCGGTGTGAATGTCTGTGGCACAAACCCTGGACTCACAGGAACCCAAGTCGACACTCACATTACTTCACAAATGACATGACAATCAAAGTAATCTGTTAGGTAGGACTCTATCGATAGAGATGTAGGATCTTAATATGAGCCAGTTTGCTTCAACAGGAAAATAATATTAATAATAATAATCCTACAGCAACAAGAAATGTGAATGTGTATTGTAAATAATGGACATTTTTGAAAGTGGAAATTACAAACTTCAGAAGCCTTTTTAGACCTCGAACACATCAGGTTTATAATTACATGCATTGCAGGAAAGTTCTCCTGCAATAGAGTGATCAAATTAAGGTCCTACATCTGTATGCTACTACACTTCGCTGGACCAAGAGCATTTCTCATCATCTTTATGTACTGTAAGGCATGAGGATGGGCTCATAAGAGACAGTGCCCAAGGGGTGTGAATTATTTCTGGGAATCCCATCAAGAGCATCCCTGACCCGGAAAGGTGGGAAAATCGGCCGTTCTGCCCTTGAGCAAGGCAGTTAAACCCCAACAACAACTGCTCCCCAGGCGCTGACGACGTGGACACCGAGTGAGGCAGCCCTGCGCACCTCTCTGATTCAGAGGGGTTGGGTTAAATGAGGAAGACACATTTCGGATGAATGCATTTAGTTGTGAAACTGACTAGGTATTTGGTCACTATGAGGACACAGTGAACGAACAAGATACTTATTTTAATATCATATGATATTATGTAGACGCATGTCTGAAAATGTGGGCACAATCAGAATATGGAAAAGATCAGGATAAAGGATGCATGTTAGGGCCAGGTGTCACAATGTGTGCAACTGGTTGAAGGTAAGTCAGGTGCAGGAGAGCAGAGATGGGTGATAACAGGCACACTTTATTCATGCCCATGGAAAACAGTGATAATGCCCAAAGTACAAAAACGGTACAATAAACAAAACACACGGGTCAAACACATAACCGGCGCAAAACAGTCTGATGCGAACCACACGTAACAAACAAACAGTTCCACACACAGACATGGGGGGGAACAGAGGGTAATATACATTTAGTCAGATGTGAACCAGGTGTGCGGAAAACCAAGACAAAGCAAATGGAAAATGAAAAGTGGAGCGGTGATGGCTAGAAGACCGGTGACGTCGACCGCCGAACACCGCCCGAACAAGGAGAGGGACCGACTTCGGCGGCAGTCGTGACACCAGGTATAAATGAGGCTACTGTCACGATGCAAACACATACAGTGCCTTGCGAAAGTATTCGGCCCCCTTGAACTTTGCAACCTTTTGCCACATTTCAGGCTTCAAACATAAAGATATAAAACTGTATTTTTTTGTGAAGAATCAACAACAAGTGGGGCACAATCATGAAGTGGAACGACATGTATTGGATATTTCAAACTTTTTTAACAAATCAAGAACTGAAAAATTGGGCGTGCAAAATGATTCAGCCCCCTTAAGTTAATACTTTGTAGCGCCACCTTTTGCTGCGATTACAGCTGTAAGTCGCTTGGGGTATGTCTCTATCAGTTTTGCACATCGAGAGACTGAAATGTTTTCCCATTCCTCCTTGCAAAACAGCTCGAGCTCAGTGAGGTTGGGAGGTTGGATGGAGAGCATTTGTGAACAGCAGTTTTCAGTTCTTTCCACAGATTCTCGATTGGATTCAGGTCTGGACTTTGACTTGGCCATTCTAACACCTGGATATGTTTATTTTTGAACCATTCCATTGTAGATTTTGCTTTATGTTTTGGATCATTGTCTTGTTGGAAGACAAATCTCCGTCCCAGTCTCAGATCTTTTGCAGACTCCATCAGGTTTTCTTCCAGAATGGTCCTGTATTTGGCTCCATCCATCTTCCCATCAATTTTAACCATCTTCCCTGTCCCTGCTGAAGAAAAGCAGGCCCAAACCATGATGCTCCCACCACCATGTTTGACAGTGGGGATGGTGTGTTCAGCTGTGTTGCTTTTACGCCAAACATAACATTTTGCATTGTTGCCAAAAAGTTCAATTTTGGTTTCATCTGACCAGAGCACCTTCTTCCACATGTTTGGTGTGTCTCCCAGGTGGCTTGTGACAAACTTTAAACTACACTTTTTATGGATATCTTTAAGAAATGGCTTTCTTCTTGCCACTCTTCCATAAAGGCCAGATTTGTGCAATATACGACTGATTGTTGTCCTATGGACAGAGTCTCCCACCTCAGCTGTAGATCTCTGCAGTTCATCCAGAGTGATCATGGGCCTCTTGGCTGCATCTCTGATCAGTCTTCTCCTTGTATGAGCTGAAAGTTTAGAGGGACGGCCAGGTCTTGGTAGATTTGCAGTGGTCTGATACTCCTTCCATTTCAATATTATCGCTTGCACAGTGCTCCTTGGGATGTTTAAAGCTTGGGAAATCTTTTTGTATCCAAATCCGGCTTTAAACTTCGTCACAACAGTATCTCGGACCTGCCTGGTGTGTTCCTCGTTCTTCATGATGCTCTCTGCGCTTTTAACGGACCTCTGAGACTATCACAGTGCAGGTGCATTTATACAGAGACTTGATTACACACAGGTGGATTGTATTTATCATCATTAGTCATTTAGGTCAACATTGGATCATTCAGAGATCCTCACTGAACTTCTGGAGAGAGTTTGCTGCACTGAAAGTAAAGGGGCTGAATAATTTTGCACGCCCAATTTTTCAGTTTTTTGTTTGTTAAGACAGTTTGAAATATCCAATAAATGTCGTTCCACTTCATGATTGTGTCCCACTTGTTGTTGATTCTTCACAAAAAAAATACAGTTTTATATCTTTATGTTTGAAGCCTGAAATGTGGCAAAAGGTCGCAAAGTTCAAGGGGCCGAATACTTTCGCAAGGCACTGTACATACAGATTGCATTCCATCTTATTTAATACAGTACATATGAATCACTGAATTGCAGCACTAATATAACTAGTAGTCACCATAAAGACAATCAGTTAAAACTACCCTGTGGGGAAATCAATGCAATTTCCATATGATGGTATTTAATCCTATCCAAAGCAACTTAGTCAGTGCGTGAAACTAAAGCAGGTAAAACAACTATCAGAATCATTGTGCAAGAGAAACCTTACAGCTGTTGATAGAAAAATAAAAAATACAGCTGTTGTTGTTTTTACTGGCACGACTCAATCTGGATCACTGAAGGATTATAGGTTGCGTGATAGAAATTTGAAGGTAATTTCCGATTTAGTCAACATATGCAGCGTTTATCGCAAACGCAGTCTCCGCCTTTAAATTTAAATGTAAGCCTGAATTTCTGCATTACGGATTTAATAGAGCCTTAATAGAGACTGGGACACAAATCCTTCTATGTCATTTCCGGTCACAACTTGTGGGCTTGTTGCGGTTTGTTGTTAACCTGACGTTGCCTCTTGCCAACTTTGCGGTTTTTACTTTTTACTTTTTATTTTTTCCCTCGCTCTAATTTTTTCATTCAACTTTTTCATCCCAGATGCTTTATCTGGACATAGTTCTACAGGAACTCCTCCAGCCGAAGGTAAGTAGTAACATTAACATGAAAACTTTCAACCGGTTTTCCCCATAAAGCAACGAGGCGAAATCAGAGACCGAGCCTTCTCTGGTCTCTCCTCCACCCGTTACAGGGTCTGAGACGCCGAAGCCTCCCAACAATAGCTCTGACAAATTGAAAACCCTAGACATTGACGACTCCATTACCTGCAGTGTTAGACTTAAAATGAATCATCCAGCAATCATACACTGTTTACCAGGGGGCAGGGCTGCCGACGTTAAGGCTAATCTGAAGATGGTGCTGGCTAAGGCTAAAACTGGCGAGTGTAGAGAGTATAGGGATAATGTTATCCACGTTGGCACCAACAATGTTAGTATGAAACAGTCAGAGGTCACCAAGAGCAACATTGCTTCAGCGTGTAAAGATGTGTCGGCATCGAGTAATTGTCTCTGGTCCCCTACCAGTTAGGGGGAGTGATGAGCTCTACAGCAGTCTCACAACTCAATCGCAGGTTGAAAACTGTTTCCTGCCCCTCCCAAAAGATAGAATTTGTAGATAATTGGCCCTCTTTCTGGGACTAACCCACAAACAGGACCAAGCCTGGCCTGATGAGGAGTGACGGACTCCATCCTAGCTGGAGGGGTGCTCTCATCTTATCTATGAACATAGACAGGGCTCTAACTCCTCTAGCTCCACAATGAGATAGGGTGCAGGCCAGGGAGCAGGCTGTTAGCCAGCCTGCCAGCTTAGTGGAGTCTGCCACTAACACAGACAGTGTAGTCAGCTCAGCTATCCCCATTGAGACTGTGTTTGTGCCTCGATCTAGGTTGGGCAGAACTAAACATGGAGGTGTTCGCTCTAGCAATCTCACTGGAAGAAAGACCTCCTCCATTCCTGTCATTATTGAAAGAGATTGTGATATCTCAGGTCTCAAAATTGGGCTACTTAATGTTAGATCCCTCACTTCAAAGGCAGTTATAGTCAATGAACTAATCACTGATCATAATCTTGATGTGATGGGCCTGACTGAAACATGGTTTAAGCCTGATGAATTTACTGTGTTAAATGAGGCCTCTCCTCCTGGTTACACTAGTGACCATATCCCCCGCGCATCCCGCAAAGGCCGGAGGTGTTGCTAACATTTATGATAGCAAATTACAAAAAAAACAATGAATTTTCGTCTTTTGAGCTTCTAGTCATGAAATCTATGCAGCCTACTCAATCACTTTTTACAGCTACCATTTACAGGCCTCCCAGACTTTGTAGTCATGACAGATAATATTCATATTTTTGGTGACTTTAATATTCACATGGAAAAGTCCACAAACCCACTCCAAAAGGCCTTCGGAACCATCATCGTCTCAGTGGGGTTTTTCCAACATGTCTCCGGACCTACTCACTGCTTCAGTCATACTCTGGACCTAGTTTTTTCTCGAGGAATAAATATTCTGGATCTTAATGTTTTTCCTCAAAATCCTGGTGTAATGGGTGCATGTCGGTGGCAGGGAAGTCAGGCGCAGGAAAACAAACTTGGTATAAACAAAGTCGTTTAATAAGTGCTCATACAAATTTAAAAAACAAAATATAAAAAAAATAACATGCGAGTACAAAATCCGTCGCACACCAACACGTGACTTGCACAAACATACAATAAAACAATCTCTGACAAAACATGAGGGGAAACAGAGGATTAAATACACAACATGTAATGGGATTGGAACCAGGTGTGAAGGAAGACAAGACAAAACCAATGGAAAATGAAAAATGGATCAATGATGGCTAGAAGTTCGGTGCCGAACACAGCCCGAACAAGGAGAGGGACCGACTTCGGCGGAAGTCGTGACACCTGGACTAGCGGACCACCATTTTATTACATTTGCAATTGCATCAAATAATCTGCTCAGACCCCAACCAAGGATCATCAAAAGCTGTGCTATAAACAACAACCCAAAGAGTCCTAGATGCCTTTCCAGACTCGTTACACCTACCCAAGGACGTCAGAGTACAAAAATCGGATAACCACCGAACTGAGGAACTCAATTTTACCTTGCATAATAATCTAGATGCATTCGCACCCTAAAAGCAAAAAACGTTTGTTTTTCATAAGAAACTAGCTTCCTGGTATACAGAAAATATCCAAGTCCTGAAGCAAGCTTCCAGAAAATTGGAACCGAAATGGCGCTACACCATACTGGAAGTCTTCCGAATAGCTTGGGAAGATAGTATCTTGCCGTTTCGAAGAGCCCTCACTGCTGCTCGATCATCCTATTTTCCCAACTTAAGGAGAATAAGAACAATCCAAAATGTATTTTTAATACTGTTGCAAAGCTAACTAAAAAGCAGCATTCACCAAGAGAGGATGGCTTTCAATTCAGCAGTGATAAATTCATGAACTTCTTTGACGAAAATATCATGATCATTAGAAAGCAAATGATGGACTCCTCTTTAAATCTGCATATTTCTCCTAAACTCAGTTGTCCTGAGTCTGCACAACACTGCCAGAACCTAGGATCAAGGGAGACACTCAAGTTTCTTAAATTCTATATCTCTCGACACATTCATGAAAATTGTAATGGCCTCTAAACCTTCAAGCTGCATACTGGACCCTATTCCAACTAAACTACTGAAATATCTGCTTCCTGTGTTTGGCCCTCCTATGTTGAACATAATAAACGTCTCTCAATCCAACGGATGTGTACCAAACTCACTAAAAGTGGCAGTAATAAAGCCTCTCTTGAAAAAGTCAAAACCTTGACCCAGAAAATATAAAAAACTATCTGCCTAAATCGAAGCTTCCATTTCTTTCAATTTTTTTTGAAAAAGCTGTTGCCCTGGAACTCACTGCCTTCCTGAAGACAAACAATGTATACAAAACGCTTCAGTCTGGTTTTAGACCCCATCATAGCACTGAGACTGCACTCGTGAAGGTGGTAAATGACTGTTTCATAACTTCAGATCGAGGCTCTTCATCTGTCCTCGTGCTCCGAAACCTTAGTGCTGCTTTTGACACCATTGATCACCACATACGTTTGGAGAGATTGGAAACCCAAATTGAACCCAAGTTCTGGCCTGGTTTAGAGCGTATCTGTTGGAAAGATATCAGTTTTTCTGTTTGTCCTCTGACAAATCAATTGTATGTTTCGGTGTTCCTGAAGGTTCCATTTTAGGACCATTATTGTTTTCACTATATATTTTACCTCTTGGTGATGTCATTCAGAAACATGATGTACATTATGTTTCCGAATGAAACCAGCTATACATTTTAATGAAACATGGTAAAGCCCCAAAATGTCCCTCCCTGGAAGCCTGTGTTTCAGACATAAGGAAGTGGATGGCGGCAAATGTTTTACTTTTAAACTCGAAAAAACAGATGCGTGTTCTAGGTCCCAAGAAACAAAGAGATCTGTTGGATCTGACGATTAATCTTGATGATTGTACAGTCATCTCAAATTAAACTGTGAAGGACCTTGGCGTTACTCTGGACCCTGATCTCTCTTTTGATGAATATATCAAGACTGTTTCAAGGACAGCTTCCATCTTCGTAGCATTTTATAAATCTTAATCTTTCTGTCCAAAAAAAGATGCAGAAAAGTTAATCCATGCTTTTGTCACTTCAAGATTAGTCTACTGAAATGCTCTAATTTCCGGCTACCTAGATAAAGCACTAAATAAACTTCAGTTAGTGCTAAACACGGCTGCTAGAATCTTGACTAGAACCAACTAATTTGATCATATTACTCCAGGGCTAGTCTCTCTACAATGGCTTCCTGTTAAGGCTAGGGCTGATTTTAAGGTTTTACTGCTAACCTACAAAGCATTATATTGGCTTGCTCCTACCTATCTCTCCGAATTGGTCCTGCCTTACATACAGTTAAAGTCAGAAGTTTTCATACACTTTGGTTGGATTCATTAAAACTTGTTTTTCAACCACTCCACAAATGTCTTGTTAACAAACCATAGTTTGGGCAAGTCGGTTAGGACAACTACTTTGTGCATGACACAAGTAACCTTTCCAACAATTGTTTACAGACAGATAATTTCGCTTATCGTTCACTGTATCACAAATCCAGTGGGTCAAAAGTTTACATACACTAAGCTGACTGTGCCTTTAAATAGCTTGGAACATTCCAGAAAATTATGTCATGGCTTTAGAAGCTTCTGATAGGCTAATTGACATAATTTGAGTCAATTGGAGGTGTACCTGTGGATGTATTCCAAAGCCTACCTTCAAACTCAGTGCCTCTTTCCTTGACATCATGGGAAAATCTAAAGAAATCAGCCAAGTCCTCAGAAAAAAATTGTAGTCCTGCACAAGTCTGGTTCATCCTTGGGAGCAATTTCCAAATGCCTGAAGGTACCACGTTCATCTGTACAAACAATAGTATGCAAGTATAAACACCATGGGACCACACAGCCATCATACCGCTCAGGAAGGAGACACGTTCTGTCTCCTAGAGATGAACGTACTTTGGTGCGAAAAGTGCAAATCAATCCCAGAACAACAGCAAAGGACCTTGTGAAGATTCTGGAGGAAACGGGTACAAAAGTATCTATATCCACAGTAAAACGAGTCCTATATTTACATCACCTGAAAGGCTGCTCAGCAAGGAAGAAGGCCCTTGCTCCAAACCCACCATAAATAAGCCAGACTACAATTTGCAACTGCACATGGGGACAAAGATTGTTCATTGTGGAGAAATATCATCTGGTCTGATGAAACAAAAATAGAACTGTTTGACCATATTGACCATCGTTATGTTTGGGAGGAAAAGTTGGAGGCTTGCAAGCCGAGGAACACCATCCCAACCATGAAGCACATGGGTGGCAGCATCATGTTGTGGGGGTGCTTTGCTGCAAGAGGGACTGGTACACTTCACAAAATAAATGGCATCATGAGGAAGGACAATATGTGGATATATTGAAGCAACATCTCAAGACATCAGTCAGGAAGTTAAAGCTTGGTCGCAAATGAGTCTTCCAAATGGATAAAACCACAAGCATACTTCCTAAGGTGTGTGAAAATGGCTTAAGGACAACGAAATCAAGGTATTGGAGTGGCCATCAGAAAGCCCTGACCTCAATCCTACAGAAAATGAGTGGGCACTGAACTGAAAACATGTGTGCGAGCAAGGAGGCCTACAAAATTCACCCAAGTTATTGTGGGAAGCTTGTGAAAGGCAACCCAACATGTTTGACCCAAGTTAAACCATGTAAAGGCAATGCTACCAAATACTAATTGAGTGTATGTAAACTTCTGACCCACTGGGAATGTGATGAAAGAAATACAAGTTGAAATAAATCATTCTCTCTACTATTATTCTGACATTTCACATTCTTAAAATAAAGTGGTGATCCTAACTGACCTAAAACAGGGAATTCTTACTAGGATTGAATGTCAGGAATTGTGAAAAACTGAGTTAAATATATTTGGCTAAGGTGTATGTTAACTTACGACTTCAACTGTACCTACACGCACGCTACGGTCACAAGATGCAGGCCTCCTTATTGTCCCTAGAATTTCTAAGCAAACAGCTGGAGGCAGGGCTTATCCATGTGAGAGACGTAGACTCAGTCTCAACCTTTAAGTCTTTATTGAAGACTCATCTCTTCAGTTGGTCCTAAGATTGAGTGTTATCTGGCCCAGGGGTGTAAAGGTGAGCGGAAAGGCACTGGAGCGATGAAACACCCTTGCAGTCTCTACCTGGCCGGTTCCCCTCTCTCCACCGTGATTCTCTGCCTCTAACCCTATTACAGGGGCTGAGTAATTGGCTTACTGGTGCTCTTCCATGCCGTCCCATCACTTGAGTGGGTTGAGTCACTGACGTGATCTTCCTGTCCAGGTTTGACGCCCCCCTTGGGTTTGTGCCATGGGGGAGATTTTCGTGGGTTATACTCGGCCTTGTCTCAGGGTAGTAAGTTGGTGATTGAATATGTCCTTCTTGTGGTGTGGGGGCTGTTCTTTGGCAAAATGGGTCAGGTTATATCCTGCCTTGTTGGCCCTGTCTGGGGGTATCGTCGGACAGGTCCACAGTGTCTCCCGACCCCTCCTGTCTCAGCCTCCAGTATTTATGCTGCATTAGTTTGTCTCGGGGGGCTAGGGTCAGTCTATTATATTTGGATTATTTCTCCTGTCTTATCCAGTGTCTAGTGTGAATTTAAGTATGCTCCCTCTAATTCTCTCTCTCTCGGGACCTGAGCCCTAGGACCATGCCTCAGGACTACCTGGCCTGATGACTCCTTGCTGTGCCCAGTCCACCCGGTTGTGCTGCTGCTCCAGTTTCAACTGTTCTGCCTGCGGCTATGGGACCCTGACCTGGTCACAAGGTGCTACCTTGTCCCTGACCTGCTGTTTTTGACTCTTTCTCTCTCTACCGCGCCTGCTGTCTCTAACTCTGAATGATCGGCTATGAAAAGCCAACTGACATTTACTCCTGAGGTGCTGACCTGTTGCATCCTCTACAACCACTATGATTATTATTATTTGACCCTGCTGGTCATCTATGAACGTTTGAACATCTTGGCCATGTACTATTATAATCTCCACCCAGCACAACCATAAGAGGACTGGCCACCCCACAGAGCCTGGTTCCTTTCTAGGTTCCTTCCTAGGTTCCTGCCTTTCTAGGGATTTTTCTTAGCCACTGTGCTTCTACATCTGCATTGCTTGCTGTTTGGGGTTTTAGGCTGGGTTTCTGTATAGCAGTTTGTGCTATGTAAAAAGGGCTTTATAAATACATTTGATTGATTGATAGATCATAATGAAAATATATCAACAAAGAACAGGTGACAGTTTCAGATTGTTCACTCCATAGTGTACACTGCATCACAGTGTCTGTCATCCCTCTGACAGAATGCTACACTGAAGAACATCAGAATGCTACACTGAAGAACAGAATGCTACATTGAAGAACAGAACGCTACACTGAAGAACAGAATGCTACACTGAAGGACATCATAATGCTACAATAAAGAACAGAATGCTACACTAAAGAACAGAATGCTACACTGAAGAACAGAATTTTACACTGAAGGACATCAGAATGCTACACTGAAGAACATCAGAATGCTACACTGAAGAACAGAATGCTACACTGAAGAACAGAATTTTACACTGAAGGACATCAGAATGCTACACTGAAGAACATCAGAATGCTACACTGAAGAACAGAATGCTACACTGAAGAATAGAGTGCTACACTGAAGAACATCAGAATGCTACACTGAAGAACAGAATGCTACATTGAAGAACAGAACGCTACACTGAAGAACAGAATGCTACACTGAAGGACATCATAATGCTACAATAAAGAACAGAATGCTACACTAAAGAACAGAATGCTACACTGAAGAACAGAATTTTACACTGAAGGACATCAGAATGCTACACTGAAGAACATCAGAATGCTACACTGAAGAACAGAATGCTACACTGAAGAACAGAATTTTACACTGAAGGACATCAGAATGCTACACTGAAGAACATCAGAATGCTACACTGAAGAACAGAATGCTACACTGAAGAACAGAGTGCTACACTGAAGGACATCAGAATGCTACACTGAAGGACATCAGCATCCTACACTGAAGAACAGAATGCTACACTGAACAGAATGCTACACTGAAGGACATCAGAATGCTACCCAGAAGAACATCAGAATGCTACCCTGAAGGACATCAGAATGCTACACTGAAGAACAGAATGCTGCACTGAGAACAGAATGCTGCAGTGAAGGACATCAGAATGCTACACTGAAGACCAGAATGATACAATTAAGAACAGAATGCTACACTGAAGGACATCAGAATGGTATACTTAAGTGATAATGGATCCGAAGTCGGTGTTTGGAGGATATATTGGCATGAGTGTTGTTAGTCCCGAGACGACCGGCAAACCATGCCAATTTATCCTCCAAACACCGGCTTTGAGGGCATTATCACTTTTATGCAATGGGTTACCAACATATTCAAATAATGATTCACATATTTTCCTTAAAAACTTTATTTTGATTAATTTATTAATACTATTTCATTCTTCCACAAGATATAGTCCCGACACAAGTGTGTGGATGCTACCCAAGCCGGCTGGCGATTCGTTCTATCGGTTCGGTTGCCAGAGACTTCACCCCAGTCTGAGGTCCTGAGAGCTTTGGAGCAGATTTTCATCAAGGATATTTCTGTACTTTGCTCCATTCATCTTTCCCTCTATCCTGACTAGTCTCCCTGTCCCTGCCAGTGAAAAACATTCCCACAGCATGATACTGCCACCACCATGCTTCACCGTAGGGATGGTGCCAGGTTTCCTCCAGATATTATGCTTGGCATTCAGGCCAAAGAGTTACATTTTGGTTTCATCAGACCAGAGTATTGTTTCTCGTGGTCTGAAACTCCAAGCGGGCTGTCATGTGACTTTTACTGAGTAGTGGCTTCCGTCTGGCCTCTCTACCATACAGGCCTGATTGGTGGAGTGTTGCAGAGCTGGTTGTCCTTCTGGAAGGTTCTCCCATCTCCACAGAGGAAATCTAGAACCTCCCGACCAAGGCCCTTCTCCCCTGATTGCTCAGTTTGGCCGGGCAGCCAGTTCTAGGAAGAGTATTGGTGGTTCCAAACATCTTCCAATTAAGAATGATGGACATACTGAAATCTCCTGAGGGATTTAAGTGCCAATACAGGAGAGATGTCCCCTGACTGAGGTGGAAATGGGATCCCATTCCCATGGCTGTCATCATTCTTGTCTGCTAACTGGCTTACGACCACACTTGATCACTAATGTGATGTTGAAAAAAATAAAATCCCAAAAGACAGCGAGACCGAGAAAGTGGCAGTGGCATTTTCACTGTGTTAGTGGTCCTATATTTTTGTGCGGAGCCATGGGATTACCATCGATACAAATTAAAAACAAATAAAGGAGGTGTGCGAGGGGACGCGCTGAGAAGCCAGAGATCAGGTTCTATTATGCTGTGATTTATAGAGCACTGACCCACAGCAGGTAAGGTCAGAAGAGGCAGCATGAGCCTCCATTCTCATTGCCAACTCACAGACCAGTCAATAACCTATTTAATTTAATGTCACAGACAATACAGGTGAAGCGTATTGACAAGTTCCTGAATACACCTTCAAGAAGCCCCCCAGCTGCAAAAACCAGATAAACTGTATGTGAAAAATGAAATCTTGTTGTCCATGAATGCCCCAGAGTCCTAATGAATTATTAAACACACCTGCCCTCCAATAAAGTGTGTTGAGAAACTTCAACTCCAGGAACTAATGTCAGTGATTTCGAGGAGGGGAACAATTGTTGTCGAGACAAGCCTCAATTTTATTCAGCTCTGCTTTTGCATCGTCTCTGAGGGGACTCCATCACTAACTGGCCTTTATGAATGTTTCAGTGCAGGAGAGGTGGCAGAGAGAGAAATGCCATTTCACATGAACAGGTAATACACTTCTATTTCTCAGATGTAATACTGCTTCTTCCATTGCTCTTGTGTTATGAATGCTGCTGAATTTTGCATGGGGCTCCTGATTTCATAAAAAATCTAAACTGTCAAACTATTTTCAATAAAAAAGTAGAATGTAACATTCAAAAGGCAGAATTTCAAGTAACAGCCTTGGGCACTTGTACCTTTATGCTCTCTTGTGTGAGCTCACCAACCTTTTAAACATTACCCCTCAAGTGTCAGCTTACAAAAACATAAATGCCACATTCTTCCCTGCATCTGTCTCTACTGTAGAGTGGGTGTGTGACAGTGACATATGAAGGTGAGTCCAGTCTTTTGATAGCCCTGTAACAGTCAATAAGCCATTTAATCTTGGGCCTCAGCAATGTCGATACAGACCATGTCGTGTCCTGCAGATCAAGTGAACGAGAGCTCTGCCCAAGCCTGATAACCCACTAATTTCCCCCTAACCCAGACCCTTTGTCTTCCATCTATGTTGTTTTGGAGGAGCAAAGAAGAGTTCTTGGCCCATTGCAAGCATGTATTCCCTCTCTTTAATGAGTTCTGGTAACCCTTAGCAGCGGTCAGGGGCGGTTAGCCCCTGCTGACTCAGCTGCCTTGCAGCGACTCCAAAATGAACTTGTTTAGATGATTACGCACATATTTGTATTCATGGTGTTAATTTACAAACATGACAGTATCATTCCAGGAGCACCACAAACACCAATGTCAATTTCTTAAGGTATTACAAGGATGAAATGACTTATGTGGCATGGGTTTGGTGTCCCTTTGGGTAAAACTAGCTGGATGCATTACTGTGTTTCAAAGTGTAACCTATTATTGTCAAAATAATGGAAATCATGTTGATTGTTTATCTTTTGAAGTCATTAAAAGAATTGCATGAAATAATACATTTTCTCTTTCTCTCTGTGAAAATGTTCCTACTAATACATTTCAATCATTTCTATTCAAATGAAATTGCATTGTAACTCTTATGGGTTAATATAAGGTAAGATTCAGGGTGAACACCGTGCCTACTAAGGTAGAACTAAGATAATCCCACCCTCACACCTACAGTGTGGTCCATTCCCAGTTCAATGTCTAGTTTTGATTTACATTTGGTTGAGTTGTCAACTAATGTAAATTCAATGTGAAATCAACCAAACATTTCACCATGTCATTGGATTTAGGTTATAAGTTGGGTGGTAAAAATACAACATTTCCTTACATTGATTACTTTTTTCAAATCCAATCAGTTTTCCACGTTGATTCAATGTCATCACATAGAATCTTTGGTTGAAATTAAGTGCAAACAACATTGATTCAGCCAAGTATTTCCACAGACATAGATTTGCATTTCATCAGAGCAGTCTGGCAGGCTAGATGGTGTACAGTACTGGAGAGTGAGGCACTTACCATAAATGACTGACTAAACATTATAGTTCATGTACTTTGGAAGCTATTTTAGTACTTGATGGATTGATGCACGCTAGTTTTTCTCTACTCCAAATGGAGTGGGCCTTGAAATACTCATTTACATTTTTAGGAAGGTTTTAATTAAGTGTTTTTAATGTTGCATATCTACAGTACCTAAACCTTAGTGTTACTTTTGATACCATCAATGACCACATTCTTTTGGAGAGATTGGAAACCCAAATTGGTCTACACGGACAAGTGGCCTGGCCTGGTTTAGATCTTATCTGTCGGAAAGATATCAGTTTGTCTTTGTGAATGGTTTGTCCTCCGACAAATCAACTGTACATTTCGGTGTTCCTCAATGTTCCAATTTAGGACCACCATTGTTTTTAATAAATATTTTACCTCTTGGGGATGTCATTCGAAAACATAATGTTAACTTTCACTGCTATGCGGATGACACACAGCTGTACATTTCAATGAAACATGGTGAAGCCCCAAAATTGTCCTCCCTGGAAGCCTGTGTTTCAGACATAAGGAAGTGGATGTCTGCAAACGTTCTACTTTTAAACTCGGACAAAACAAAGATGCGTGTTCTAGGTCCCAAGCAACAAAGAGATATTCTGTTGAATCTGACAATTAATCTTGATGGTTGTACAGTCGTCTCAAATAAAACTGTGAAGGACCTCGGCGTTACTCTGGACCCTGATCTCTCCTTTGATGAACATATCAAGACTGTTTCAAGGACAGATTTTTTTCCATCTGCAGAACATTGCAAAAATGATGCAGAAAAATTAATCCATGCTTTTGTCACTTCTAGGTTAGACTACTGCAATGCTCTACTCTGTTGCTACCCGGATAAAGCACTAAATAAACTTCAGTTAGTGCTAAATACGGCTGCTAGAATCCTGACTAGAACCAACAAATGTGATCATATTACTCCAGTGCTAGCCTCCCTACACTGGCTTCCTGTTAAGGCAAGGACTGATTTCAAGGATTTACTGCTAACCTACAAAGCATTACATGGGCTTGCTCCTACCTATCTTTCCGATTTGGTCCTGCCGTACATACCTACACTTACGCTGCGGTCACAAGATGCAGGCCTCCCAACTGTCCCTAGAATTTCTAAGCAAACAGCTGGAGGCAGGGCTTTCTCCTATAGAGCTCCATTTTTATGGAATGGTCTGCCTACTCATGTGAGAGACGCAGACTCGGTCTCAACCTTTAAGTCTTTACTGAAGACTGTTCTCTTCAGTGGGTCATATGAATGAGTGTAGTCTTGCCCAGGAGTGTGAAGGTGAACGGAAAGGCTCTGGAGCAACAAACCGCCCTTACTGTCTTTGCCTTATCCGGTGTCCTGTTTGAATTTGTGTGCTCTCTCTAATTCTCTCTTTCTCTTTTTCGGAGGACCTGAGCCCTAGGACCATACCTCAGGACTGCCTGGCCTGATGACTCCTTACTTTCCCCAGTCCACCTGGCCGTGCTGCTGCTCCAGTTTCAACTGTTCTGCCTGCGGCTATGGAACCTTGACCTGTTCACCGGACGTGCTACCTGTCCCAGACCTGCTGTTTTGTACTCTCTAGAGACAGCAGGAGCGGTAGAGATAATCTGAATGATCGGCTATGAAAAGCCGACTGACATTTACTCCTGAGGTGCTGACTTGCTGCACCCTCGACAACCACTGTGATTATTATTATTTGACCATGCTGGTCATTTATGAGCATTTGAACATCTTGGCCATGTTCTGTTATAATCTCCACCTGGCACAGCCAGAAGAGGACTGGCCACCCCACATAGCCTGCTTCCTCTCTATGTTTCTTCCTAGGTTCTGGCCTTTCTAGGGAGTTTTTCTTAGCCACCGTGCTTCTACACCTGCATTGCTTGCTGTTTGGAGTTTTAGGCTGGGTTTCTGTACAGCACTTTGATATATCAGCTGATGTAAGAAGGGCTATATAAATACATTTGATTTGAGTACATCTTGACATCTCATTGACAAATTAATGTTCACTAAATGTAAAATACAAACTTAAATAACCCTGCAGGAGTGCAGGTGAGAACACACTCCATGAAGCAGTTTTGAGGTACAGTTAAGTCAATAGGGGTTGACCTATAAAAACACTTTCCTATGACTGAGCTGTGGGGTCAGAAAAGTGGGGTTACAATAGCTGAGTTAGCAGAGTGAAAAGCCTTGCTAGTCTTGCCTCTTGGTTGTCCTAAGGGTCTGCCACAGAGCATCCAGCTAAATGTGCTCAGACAGAGGAGTCTGCCCTTGCAGCGCTGCTGCACCTCCCACGGGCACAATGACATTTTCCTGTGACAATATTGGACTGCAGTGACATAGAAAACATTCCCGCCCTCCAACCCTCCCGTTCTCCTTTCCTCCCCCAGACACTGCAATGCCATGCCCCTCTCCCTCTCCCCCTCTTCAATCATTTCCCCTAGCCTTTCTAGAGTGCTGCTGCAATAGCTGCTTTTTGCCTTTTCATTCTGTTACAGGTCAAGGGACTTGACAAAGTTCCAAAAGGCTGGTGGCGGCAGGGGAGAGAATGGAGGAAAATGAGACTGGGTTCAACAAAATAAAATTATTAGAAACAGAAAAGGCACAGCAACAAAAATCCTATTGAGATTGAACTTTCAATCTAAAACTTTTACTTTCTCTATTCTGTGTGCTGTAGTTTTTAAAATCTTTTTTTTTTTTTTACAGTAGTCTACACTACAAACCCAATCAACAAAATGTTTAATTGCACACCACTAACAAGCCTGAGAAAAGGGAAAAAACATTAATAATAATTGCATTTCCTAAAAACGTGATACGCTGCAAAACATGTATTTGAAACACTTCCTTTACTTCTACAGAGACAGCTCTTCAACAGAGAAACATGCATGGGAGCTGTTTTTGACTTAGAGACGTGTATGTTTTATTTCTAAATGACTGACTGTTTATTGCACATGTCAACATACATACAGTCAGGTTCCAAATTACTAGCACCCTTGATAAAGATGAGCAAAAAAAGACTGTATAAAATAAATAATAGAAATACTGAGCTATGTTGTATCCTCAAAGAAATTGGAAAAGATTATTATTTTATCGTTGTATAATTGTTTACCAAGTAATCATTTCCCCTCTGCCCTCTTCAATTCAAACCACAGTTTTTCAATGGGGTTCAAGTCCAGAGAATGAGATTGTCATTGCAAAATGTGGTTATTTTCTGCATATGCATCATTCTTTTGACGCGAACCCCATCACTGGTGTACATGGCCTAAGAGCTCTATTTTCATGTCCTCTGACCATAGTACTTGTTTCAATGACGTTGAGCAAACTCCAAGAGTTTACATTTATTGGATGACATGAAAATAGAGCTCTTTGGCCACGTACACCAGTGGTGGGTTTTGTGTTGGAAGAAGGGTGCATTGGCAGAAAATAACCCCATACCAACTGTAAGATATGGTGGTGGATCGTTGATGTTATGAGTCTATTGTGCTTGTGCTGGGGTTTGGGGTGCCAAAAAACAACTCTTTAAAACAACATCTCTTTCTAGCAAATGTATTATTAGGAAAAAGTAAACTACATATTTTTGGGGGGCATACAATACAGATCAGTATTTGTCTTATTTAATGCATACAGTCGGATCTCTTCACATCCCTGCGTTGGCAGTCATACAAAGCACATTGATGAGCGACAGCCCCCAGCCTGTGATTGACTGGCACGCTAACAAGAAGCGACAGCTATGCACACCACAGGGCAGAGAGGCAAGGGGACCACAAGCACACGGCCCTGTCCCTGACATAAAGAACACAAGCCCAGACACATAGAACAAATCTCTGCACATTAAGACCCCACCTCTCCCTCTCTCCTCTACGGCTGGTATGACTGACTGACACCCATGGCTAATGTCATTAGTATCTTCTTCCATAGAGCTGGAGATAGAGACAGCTATAGCATTACAGCTGTTATCTTTCTGCAATTAGAACACAAATACAGGAGCCAATGCCATTGAAAAATACATCTCAGAAGATATTGAACAATACATCTCAGAAGATATTGTCAGTGAACAATACATCTCAGAAGATATTGTCAGTGAACAATACATCTCAGAAGATATTGTCAGTGAACAATACATCTCAGAAGATATGGTCAGTGAACAATACATCTCAGAAGATATGGTCAGTGAACAATACATCTCAGAAGATATTGTCAGTGAACAATACATCTCAGAAGATATTGTCAGTGAACAATACATCTCAGAAGATATTGTCAGTGAACAATACATCTCAGAAGATATTGTCAGTGAACAATACATCTCAGAAGATATTGTCAGTGAACAATACATCTCAGAAGATATTGTCAGTGAACAATACATCTCAGAAGATATTGTCAGTGAACCACACATCTCAGAAGATATTGTCAGTGAACAATACATCTCAGAAGATATTGTCAGTGAATAATACATCTCAGAAGATATGGTCAGTGAATAATACATCTCAGAAGATATGGTCAGTGAATAATACATCTCAGAAGATATGGTCAGTGAATAATACATCTCAGAAGATATGGTCAGTGAACAATACATCTCAGAAGATATTGTCAGTGAATAATACATCTCAGAAGATATGGTCAGTGAACAATACATCTCAGAAGATATGGTCAGTGAACAATACATCTCAGAAGATATTGTCAGTGAATAATACATCTCAGAAGATATTGTCAGTGAATAATACATCTCAGAAGATATGGTCAGTGAACAATACATCTCAGAAGATATTGTCAGTGAATAATACATCTCAGAAGATATGGTCAGTGAATAATACATCTCAGTAGATATGGTCAGTGAACAATACATCTCAGAAGATATGGTCAGTGAACAATACATCTCAGAAGATATGGTCAGTGAACAATACATCTCAGAAGATATGGTCAGTGAATAATACATCTCAGAAGATATGGTCAGTGAATAATACATCTCAGAAGATATGGTCAGTGAACAATACATCTCAGAAGATATGGTCAGTGAATAATACATCTCAGAAGATATGGTCAGTGAATAATACATCTCAGAAGATATGGTCAGTGAACAATACATCTCAGAAGATATGGTCAGTGAACAATACATCTCAGAAGATATGGTCAGTGAATAATACATCTCAGAAGATATTGTCAGTGAATAATACATCTCAGAAGATATGGTCAGTGAATAATACATCTCAGAAGATATGGTCAGTGAACAATACCCATTTGATTTAACGGTAACACTTTGACTTAACGGTCATAACCACGTCATAATATATCATAACAGCTGCCATAACTTGCCATAACCTGTCATAATATTGTCATAACACTGTCATGACACAGACATTTAGACCTGTTGTGACATATAATGCATTATTTTATGGCTGGTTATGACATGTGACACCCACATAAAAGTGTTAAAACCCACAAAACCTACCATGGCAGTTATTTTATGGCTGGTTATGACACCCACATAAGAGTGTCAAAACCCACAAAACCTACCATGGCAGTTATTTTATGGCTGGTTATGACACCCACATAAGAGTGTCAAAACCCACAAAACCTACCACACAAAGCAAAACATTTAATTACACTTTATCCTACTTGTCAACAGTATGTTTATGTTCTATAACATTTTCTGAAACTTCCCATATTAAATGATCATTGAAATTGCTCACAACGTCAGACATGCCCCTACCCCAGGATGGTAGGTGGTAGAGCATTTGACTTGGATCACTGGTCACTTTATTGGATTTATTGAGTCACTTTAAACAAAGCCACTCCAAATAATGCCACATTAATAATGTTGACATATCTTACATTACTCATATCATATGTATATGGGGTATTTTATTTAGAATGTTGACATATCTTACATTACTCATATCACATGTATATGGGGTATTTTATTTAGAATGTTGACATATCTTACATTACTCATATCATATGCATATACTGTATTTTATACCATCGACTGCACCTTGCCTATGCCGCTCGGCCATCGCTCATTCATATACTTACATGTACATATTCTCATTCACTCCTTTAGATTTGTGTGTATTAGGTAGTTGTTGGGGATTGTTAGATTACCTGTTAGATATTACTGCACTGTCAGAACTAGATTTGATTTGCTCTGCTGCTGATGACTGGGATGAGTGCAGGAGCAGATTTCAGAAGCAGGACAAGACACCCTCTTTTTGACTGATGACTGACATAAGGGCATGTACGTGACAGGCCTCTCTGGCTTATATGATTATGATGGTCATAACGCTTCTTGACAGTGTCATAAACTGTATTTTCTGCAAGTTATTTAAAATATGATGAAAATACCATGGCTATGTTCGAATACCTATACTAACTTACTGTATACTACATACCTAATGAGTATATACTATTAGTTCATTTTAGTATACTGTAAACAAATGGTATCGTTTCAGTTGAGCTTCGCCTGTCTGCAGGAAGTTGATGCTTGTTAGCTTGTTAGCATAACAAATGACTAGCTAAACATTTTACGATTTCGGGTATGTTCGTAAATTCCATCTGCAGTGTCAAATTTAACACAATTTTCTTCAAATCTGAAAACGTTGTGAAGCCACGCACATTTTCTGAAGAATTGCATTATGGGCCCTAAAAGTACGGAAATAGTGTCCTCTGCGTGTATACTTTGTATTTTAGCGAATTTAGTCTGACATCCGGGAACTTTTGGCATTATAACTATATACATACTATGACCAATAAGAATACTATATACTCAATTCACATCAGAAATAGTACAGTTAGTGCAGTTAGTATGAGCATTTGAACACAGCTCATGACTTTTAACAGAATTCATTGCTACTACAACAACAACAAAGGACTTAAGAAACAAACTTTCAAACTAAATCAAAAATAATAATACATTTGGGTTTTGACACTCTTATGGAGGTGTCATAAACAGCCATAAAATAATGCAACATATGTCACAACAGGTGTAAATATTCTGGTAATGACAGTTTATCACCATACTTTGACAGGTTATGACAAGTTATGTCAGCTGTTATGACATATTATGACATGGTTATGATCATGTCATAACGTGTTATGGCACTGGGTGTCAAGTAAAGTGTTACCGATTTAACCTCTTCAATGGTAGCATAATGTATTCAATTTTAGCCATGTATGTTACCCAACTCGGGTCAAAGAGGTTCACAGTTCATTAACTGCTGGGTCCCTGATGGGGATGGCTGAGATCAACTAATCACACCAGCCAATAATGAATTTGCCTGCTGAATGTAGCACTACAAAAAACAGTTAAGATTTCACTTCAAATGAGACTCATTCCAAGATCTCTCCCAGAGAGAGGAGAGGGATACCACATACTGATGAGGCTATGTTCCACTATCCACAGTAGCATACCACTTGGAATGCATGCCCAATACATTGTTTCATTCCAAGTTGTATGCTAGTGAGGATATTGGAACAGAGCCTCTTCAGGGAGGTTGAGTTTCCTGGCCACCAGGCAGATAACTGAGCTGATTGTTCCATTTGTAGTGCTGCTGGGTTCAACCACAGGGTTCCACCACAGGGTTCTACCACTGGGATGCTAGCAGGGCCAGTCTGTCACCTCCTAATACTCTGTAGCACTATAGTTACTGTCTCTGTCCTCTGAGACAACATGACACCTCCCAAAGGGCCAACAACCAGGATGCTGATTGGACCAGGGAGTAAACTCATTACGCAGAGAGAGAGAGAGAGAGAGAGAGAGAGAGAGAGAGAGAGAGAGAGAGAGAGAGAGAGAGAGAGAGAGAGAGAGAGAGAGAGAGAGAGAGGGAGGGAGGGAGGGAGGGAGGAGATAGAAACTTGAGAACAACCCAGAGGCCCTGTTTGTTTAAGAGCACAAAGCCATGTGGAAACGTCTAATGTCTAAATTGGCCTGAGTGGCAACGGATGGTACCTGACGACATTCGTTAATCAGAGTGGAGAGGAGAGCCGGAGGGAGGGTGGGATAGCGGGGGAAAGGGAGAGTGGGATAGCAAGAGAGAGAGAGAGAGAGTAGGAGCCTGCTGTGAACTAACAGTAGCTCTTACTACCACTGACTTTGCTGATTCATTAAGGGAAAATGGACTATAACTGAGATATGTGCTTGTCCCACCTAGATATCTTAACACGAATGCACAAACTGAAAGTTGCTATGGATAAGAGTGTCTGCAGAATGACTCAAATGTATTTAAAAACTGTAGATCAGGGTGGCAGTGTATCCATCAGGTTCCCAGTCACATGCCTTCCTCTCCCTCTCCTCCCAGTCCCAGACACCTAATGACACACTCCTCTCAGCATGTCTGTCACACCCAGTCACTCATCAACACACACAGAGTGCACAGAGAGGAGAGGTCAGTAGTTAGAGTAAGTCAGGACAATTAGAATTTTCCACAAAAACAAAACATGTAGACAGTCTACACACACACACACACACACACACACACACACACACACACACACACACACACACACACACACACACACACAATCACTCAAAAATGAACAATAAAAATGATGTTTGATATCAGAATCCACTATACCGTAGAGACCCTATTCAGTGATTTGCTAGATATATTTCTACCACACAGGGCCAGCTAAAGAAAACTCTTGGGCTGGTATGTCGAACATGGCCATGTCACTTTGTGGGTCATTTGAGGTTTTGTCATACATCATTTGAGGTCCTGTCATATATAGCCTACATGTGTCTGAAAGCAGGTCTGTAGAGACCACAATACCTCTTCAGACACTCCCCTCAGGCCTCTCTATCAGACAGAAGCCATCACAGCCCCCTTACTCACACTGACTGGCTCTTGAATGCTCTTTTCTACTCCCTCTCTCTGTCTCTTCCTCCCTCGCTCTGTTATTTCAGAGTGTTTGTCCTGATCTTCATCACGTCACTTCACCTGATGGGGTAAAAGCCAAGGCCCTGAGGCCAGAAGTTGTCCTCTGAACAACACACAACACAAGACCCAGACTCTTTCACTGCTCTCTCTCTCTCTGTGCTTGTCTGCCAGTCTGACCTGCCTGCCTGTGGCCTAGGGAGCTACTATAGGATAGGAGAAGGAGTCACTTAACTTTCTGTTATGGTTGTCCTTTTCAGGGGCGCACCATTAAACCCAGGCTACTTCCTGGCTCGCTCTTTGTGTTTGTGTCACTGCACTGGTCTTCTCTCTCTCTGTTGTGTGGCTCTCTGTTGTCCCCTCTCCCACTGCTGTCCCCTTGGCAGGATAAGCAGTGGTAAATTGATTGTTTGTGTCACTGCACTGGTCTTCTCTCTCTCTGTTTTGTGGCTCTCTGTTGTCCCCTCTCCCACTGCTGTCCCCTTGGCAGGAGAAGCAGTGGTAAATGGATTGTTTGTGTCTAACAGAGAGGCAGGGAAAGTCAGGGAAAGAAGGGGAGAAAAGGTGACAACTTGAAATTGTATCTAACGTAGGCCTTTGAATAGTGCATGTGATGCCCAGTGATTATGGCCCAGTGACTCTTAGTTGCATTGAAGGTTATAGTGTTGTCCATAAGGCCATACATAGCCATACATAGCACATAGGCATACATAGCACATAGCCATACATAGCACATAGCCATACATAGCACATAGCCATACATAGCACATAGCCATACATAGCACACACAGTAATGTACCAGTATGAAGGATGCTTAATATTCCATATACATTTATTAAACTGAATAGACCCTGTTCTTTGAGGATTTCATTCAAATAAAATCTATTTTCAGGCTACATTCCACTTTTAATTTCATGAGGCTATTCTTTTTGTGTTGAATCTGTTAAGATGCATGATCCTACTATGTGCTGCACCACAAGATGATATATTGAGCAAATTGGGTTGTCCCCATAGAATAACCCTTTCAAAATCAAATCACATTTTATTTGTCACATGCGCCAAATACAAGTGTAGGACCGTACAGTGAAATGCTTACATACAAGCCCTTAACCAACAATGGATCCGTTTGAAGAAAATACCTAAAAAAAAGGAGTAAGAGATAAGAAAAACAAATAATTCAAGAGCAGCAGTAAATAACCAATAGCGGGGCTATATACAGGGGGTACCGGTACAGAGTCAGTGTGTGGTGGGACTTACTGACTCTGTAAGGTAATTTAGGTAATATGTGCGTGTAGGTAGAGTTATTAAAGTGACTATGCAGAGATAATAGGGGGGGGGGGGGGGGGGTGCAAACAGACTGGGTAGCCATTTGATTAGCTGTTCAGGAGTCTTATACAGTAGCTTGGGGGGTAGAAGCTGTTTAGAAGCCTCTTGGACCTAGCCTTGGCGCTCCGGTACCTCTTGCCATGTGGAAGCAGAGAGAACAGTCTATGACTAGGGTGGCTGGAATCTTTGACAATTTTTAGGGCCTTTTTCTGACACTGCCTGGTATAGAGGATGGCAGGAAGCTTGGCCCCGGTGATGTGCTGGGCTGTACACACTACCCTCTGTAGTGCCTTGCGGTCAGAGGCCGAGCAATTACCCTACCAGGCAGTGATGCAACCCGTCAGGATGCTCTCGATGGTGCAGCTATAAAACATTTTGAGGATCTGAGGACCATTGCCAAATCTTTTCAGTCTCCTGAGGGGGAATAGGTTTTGTCGTGCCCTCTTCACGACTGTCTTGGTGTGCTTGGACCATGTTAGTTTGTTGGTGATGTGGACACCAAGAACTTGAAGCTCTCAACCTGCTCCACTACAGCCCCGTTGATGAGAATGGAGGTGTGCTCGGTCCTCCTTTTCCTGTAGTCCACAATCATCTCCTTTGTCTTGATCACGTTGAGGGCGATGTTGTTGTCCTTGCACCACATGGTCAGGTCTCTGACCTCCTCCCTATAGACCGTCTCATCATTGTCGGTGATCAGGACAACCATTGATGTGTCATCGGCAAACTTAATGATGGTCTTGGAGTCTTGCCTGAACGTGCAGTCATGAGTGAACAGGGAGAACAGGAGGGGACTGAGCACGCACCCCTGAGGGGCACCCGTGTTGAGGATCAGCGTGGCGGATGCGTTGTTACCTACCCTTATCACATGGGGGCGCCCCGTCAGGAAGTCCAGGATCCAGTTTCAGAGGGAAGTGTTTAGTCCCAGGGTCCTTAGCTTAGTGATGAGCTTTGAGGGCACTATGATGTTAATGAATAGCATTCTCACATAGGTGTTCCCTTTGTCCAGGTGTGAAAGGGCAGGGTGGAGAGCAATAGAGATTGCATCATCTGTGGATCTGTTTGTGCACTATGCAAATTGGAGTGGGTCTAGGATTTCTTGGATAATGGTGTTGATGTGAGCCATGACCAGCCTTTCAAAGCATTTCACGGCTACAGACGTGATTGCTTCGGGTTGGTAGTCATTTAGGCAGGTTAGCTTAGTGTTTTTGGGCACAGGGCTATGGTGATCTGCTTGAAACATGCTACTATTACAGACTCAGACAGAGAGAGTCAGTGAAGACACTTGCCAGTTGGTCAGCGCATGCTCGGAGTACACGTCCTGGTAATCCATCTGGCCCTGCGGCCTTGTGAATGTTGACCTGTTTCGGCTGCGGAGAGCATGATCACACAGTCGTCCGGTACAGCTGATATTCTCATGCATGTTTCAGTGTTACTTGCCTCAAAGCGAGCATATAAGTTATATAGCTCATCTGGTAAGCTTGTGTCACTGGACAGCTCTCGGCTGTGCTTCCCTTTGTAGTCTTTAATAGTTTGCATGCCCTGCCACATCCGACGAGCATCGGAGCCGGTGTAGTACAATTCGATCTTAGTCCTGTATTGATGCTTTGCCTGTTTGATGGTTCGTCGGAGGGCATAGCGGGATTTCTTATAAGCTTCCGGGTTAGAGTCCCGCTCCTTGAAAGCAGCAGCTCTGGCTTCTGGTTGGGGTATGTACGTACAGTCACTGTGGGGACGACGTCATCGATGCACTTATTGATGAAGCCGTGACTGATGTGGTGTACTCCTCAATGCCATCGGAAGAATCCCAGAACATATTCCAGTCTGTGCTAGTAAAACAGTCCTGTAGTTTTGCTTCATCTGGCCACTTTTTTATAGACCAAGTCACTAGTGCTTCCTGCTTTCATTCTAGCTTGTAAGCAGGAATCAGGAGAATAGAATTATGGTCAGTTTTGCCAAATGGAGGGAGAGGGAGATCTTTGTACGCTTCTCTGTGTATGGAGTAAAGGTGGTCCAGAGTTCCGCTGTCCCCATAGGATAACCCTATATGGTTCCAGGTAGAACCCTTTTTGGTTCTTGGTAGAACCCTTGAAGGGTTTTAAATGGATCCCAAAATGGTTCTACCTGGAATCAAAAGGGTCCTTCATGATAAGCTGTAGACCACACTATCTACCTAGAGAGTTTTCATCTGTATTTTTCGTAGCTGTCTACATATACCACCACAGACAGATGCTGGCACTAAATCTGCACTCAATGAGCAGTATTCCATCATAAGCAAACAGAGGCAGTGCTCTTAGCACAGTGCTCTTTAATGAGGGAAACTTAAATCAGTTTTACCTCATTTCTAAAGGTGTAGGTGCAACATGTTGCTCCTCCAGTTCAAAAAAGAGAGGATGCAGAGAGAGATATCGAGATCCATGACATAACATGCCAGCTACATCCAACTGCACCCCTGTACTGTCTCCTCCATAACAAAACATGCCAGCTACACCCCTGCACTGGCTCCTCCATGACAAGACATGCCAGCTACATCCAACTGCACCCCTGTACTGTCTCCTCCATAACAAAACATGCCAGCTACACCCCTGTACTGTCTCCTCCATGACAAAACATGCCAGCTACATCCAGCTACACCCCTGTACTGTCTCCTCCATAACAAAACCTGCCAGCTACAACTCTGCACTGGCTCCTCCATGACAAAACATGCCAGCTACATCCAGCTACAACCCTGTACTGTCTCCTCCATAACAAAACATGCCAGCTACACCTCTGCACTGGCTCCTCCATGACAAAACATGCCAGCTACACCCATGTACTGGCTCCTCCATGACAAAACATGCCAGCTCCATCCAGCTAAACCCCTGTACTGGCTCCTGCATGACAAAACATGCCAGCTACATCCAGCTACACCCCTGTACTGTCTCCTCCATAACAAAACATGCCAGCTACACCTCTGCACTGGCTCCTCCATGACAAAACATGCCAGCTACACCCCTGTACTGGCTCCTCCATAACAAAACATGCCAGCTACACCTCTGCACTGGCTCCTCCATGACAAAACATGCCAGCTACACCCCTGTACTGGCTCCTCCATAACAAAACATGCCAGCTACACCCCTGCACTGGCTCCTCCGTGACAAAACATGCCAGCTACACCCCTGTACTGGCTCCTCCATGACAAAACATGCCAGCTCCATCCAGCTACACCCCTGTACTGGCTCCTCCATGACAAGACATGCCAGCTACATCCAGCTACACCCCTGTACTGGCTCCTCCATGACAAGACATGGCAGCTACATCCAGCTACACCCCTGTACTGGCTCCTCCATGACAAAACAAGCCATCTACATCCAGCTACACCCCTGTACTGGCTCCTCCATGACAAAACATGCCAGCTACACCCTTGTACTGTCTCCTCCATGACAAAACATGCCAGCTACATCCAGCTACACCCCTGTACTGTCTCCTCCATGACAAGACATGGCAGCTACATCCAGCTACACCCCTGTACTGTCTGGTACACCCATGTACTGTCTCCTCCATGACAAGACATGCCAGCTACACCCCTGTACTGTCTCCTCCATGACAAGACATACCAGTTACATCCAGCTCCACCCCTGTACTGTCTGGTACACCCATGTACTGTCTCCTCCATGACAAGACATGCCAGCTACACCCCTGTACTGGCTCCTCCATGACAATACATGCCAGTTACATCCAGCTCCACCCCTGTACTGTCTGGTACACCCCTGTACTGTCTCCTCCATGACAAGACATGCCAGCTTCACCCCTGTACTGTCTCCTCCATGACAAAACATGCCAGCTAAAATCCAGCTCCGCCCCTGTACTGTCTCCTCCTTGACAAGACATGACAGCTACATCAAGCTCCACCCCTGTACTGTCTCCTCCATGACAAGACATGACAGCTACATCCAGCTACACCCCTGTCCTGTCTCCTCCATGACAAAATATGCCAGCTAAACCCCTATACTGTCTCCTCCATGACAAAACATGCCAGCGACATCCAGCTCCACCCCTGTACTGTCTCCTCCATGACAAAACATGCCAGCTACATCCAGCTACACCCCTGTACTGTCTCCTCCATGACAAAACAAGCGAGCTACATCCAGCTCCCCCCCTTACTGGCTCCTCCATGACAAAACATGCCAGCTACATCCAGCTCCACCCCTGTACTGTCTCCTCCATGACAAGACATGCGAGCTACATCCAGCTGCACCCCTGTACTGGCTCCTCCATGACAAAACATGCCAGCTACATCCAGCTCCACCCCTGTACTGTCTCCTCCATGACAAAACATGCCAGCTACATCCAGCTCCACCCCTGCACCGGCTCCTCCATGACAAAACATGCCAGCTACGTCCAGCTCCGCCCCTGTACTGTCTCCTCCATGACAAAACATGCCAGCTAAACCCCTATACTTTCTCCTCCATGACAAAACATGCCAGCTACATCCAGCTACACCCCTGTACTGTCTCCTCCATGAGAAGACATGGCAGCTACACCCCTGTACTGGCTCCTCCATGACAAAACATGCAAGCTACATCCAGCTACACCCCTGTACTGTCTCCTCCATGAGAAGACATGGCAGCTACACCCCTGTACTGGCTCCTCCATGACAAAACATGCGAGCTACATCCAGCTGCACCCCTGTACTGGCTCCTCCATGACAAAACATGCCAGCTACATCCAGCTCCACCTCTGTACTGTCTCCTCCATGACAAAACACGCCAGCTACATCCAGCTCCACCCCTGCACCGGCTCCTCCATGACAAAACATGCCAGCTACGTCCAGCTCCGCCCCTGTACTGTCTCCTCCTTGACAAGACATGACAGCTACATCAAGCTCCACCCCTGTACTGTCTCCTCCATGACAAGACATGACAGCTACATCCAGCTACACCCGGGTACTGTCTCCTCCATGACAAAACATGCCAGCTAAACCCCTATACTGTCTCCTCCATGACAAAACATGCCAGCTACATCCAGCTACACCCCTGTACTGTCTCCTCCATGAGAAGACATGGCAGCTACACCCCTGTACTGGCTCCTCCATGACAAAACATGCGAGCTACATCCAGCTACACCCCTGTACTGTCTCCTCCATGACAAGACATGGCAGCTACATCCCTGTACTGGCTCCTCCATGACAAAACATGCCAGCTACCTCCAGCTCCAACCCTTCACCAGCTCCTCCATGAAAAAACATGCCAGCTACATCCAGCTCCACCCCTGCACCGGCTCCTCCATGACAAAACATGCCAGCTACGTCCAGCTCCACCCCTGTACTGTCTCCTACATGACAAAACATGCCAGCAACATACAGCTCCACCCCTGTACTGTCTCCTCCATGACAAAACATGCCAGCTACATACAGCTACACCTCTGCACTGGCTCCTGCATGACAAAACATGCCAGCTCCATCCAGCTACACCCCTGTACTGTCTCCTCCATGACAAATCATGCCAGCTACACCCCTGTACTGGCTCCTCCATGACAAAACATGCCAGCTACATCCAGCTACACCCCTGTACTGTCGCCTCCATGACAAGACATGGCAGCTACACCCCTGTACTGGCTCCTCCATGACAAAACATGCCAGCTACCTCCAGCTCCAACCCTTCACCAGCTCCTCCATGACAAAACATGCCAGCTACATCCAGCTCCACCCCTGCACCGGCTCCTCCACGACAAAACATGCCAGCTACGTCCAGCTCCACCCCTGTACTGTCTCCTCCATGACAAGACATGCCAGCTCCATACAGCTCCACCTCTGCACTGACTCCTGCATGACAAAACATGCCAGCTCCATCCAGCTGCACCCCTGCACTGTCTCCTCCATGACAAGACATGCCAGCTACATCCAGCTACACCCCTGTACTGTCTCCTCCATGACAAATCATGCCAGCTACACCCCTGTACTGGCTCCTCCATGACAAAACATGCCAGCTACATACAGCTCCACCTCTGCACTGGCTCCTGCATGACAAAACATGCCAGCTCCATCCAGCTACACCCCTGTACTGTCTCCTCCATGACAAGACATGCCAGCTACGTCCAGCTCCACCCCTGTACTGTCTCCTCCATGACGAAACATGCCAGCTACATACAGCTCCACCCCTGTACTGTCTCCTCCATGACAAAACATGCCAGCTACATACAGCTCCACCTCTGCACTGGCTCCTGCATGACAAAACATGCCAGCTCCATCCAGCTCCACCTCTGCACTGTCTCCTCCATGACAAAACATGCCAGCTACCTCCAGCTCCAACCCTTCACCAGCTCCTCCATGACAAAACACGCCAGCTACATCCAGCTCCACCCCTGTACTGTCTCCTCCATGACGAAACATGCCAGTTACATACAGCTCCACCCCTGTACTGTCTCCTCCATGACAAAACATGCCAGCTACATACAGCTCCACCTCTGCACTGGCTCCTGCATGACAAAACATGCCAGCTCCATCCAGCTACACCCCTGTACTGTCTCCTCCATGACAAGACATGCCAGCTACATCCAGCTACACCCCTGTACTGTCTCCTCCATGACAAATCATGCCAGCTACACCCCTGTACTGGCTCCTCCATGATAAAACATGCCAGATACATCCAGCTACACCCCTGTACTGTCGCCTCCATGACAAGACATGGCAGCTACGTCCAGCTCCACCCCTGTACTGTCTCCTCCATGACAAAACATGCCAGCTCCATACAGCTCCACCTCTGCACTGGCTCCTGCATGACAAAACATGCCAGCTCCATCCAGCTGCACCCCTGTACTGTCTCCTCCATGACAAATCATGCCAGCTACACCCCTGTACTGGCTCCTCCATGATAAAACATGCCAGATACATCCAGCTCCACCCCTGTACTGTCTCCTCCATGACGAAACATGCCAGTTACATACAGCTCCACCCCTGTACTGTCTCCTCCATGACAAAACATGGCAGCTACATACAGCTCCACCTCTGCCCTGGCTCCTGCATGACAAAACATGCCAGCTCCATCCAGCTGCACCCCTGTACTGGCTCCTCCATTACAAAACATGCCAGCTACATCCAGCTATACCCCTGTACTGTCTCCTCCATGACAAGACATGGCAGCTACACTCCTGTACTGGCTCCTCTATGACAAAACATGCCAGCTTCATCCAGCTCCACCCCTGTACTGTCTCCTCCATGACAAAACATGCCAGCTACCTCCAGCTCCAACCCTTCACCAGCTCCTCCATGACAAAACATGCCAGCTACATCCAGCTCCACCCCTGTACTGTCTCCTCCATGACAAAACATGCCAGCTACATCCAGCTCCACCCCTGCACCGGCTCCTCCATGACAAAACATGCCAGCTCCATCCAGCTACACCCATGTACTGTCTCCTTCATGACAAGACATGCCAGCTACATCCAGCTCCACCCCTGTACTGTCTCCTCCATGACAAAACATGCCAGCTACATCCATCTCCACCTCTGCACTGGCTCCTGCATGACAAAACATGCCAGCTCCATCCAGCTACACCCCTGTACTGTCTCCTTCATGACAAGACATGCCAGCTACATCCAGCTCCACCCCTGTACTGTCTCCTCCATGACAAAACATGCCAGCTACATCCAGCTCCACCTCTGCACCGTCTCCTCCATGACAAAACATGCCAGCTACCTCCAGCTCCAACCCTTCACCAGCTCCTCCATGACAAAACATGCCAGCTACGTCCAGCTCCACCCCTGTACTGTCTCCTCCATGACAAAACATGCCAGCTACGTCCAGCTCCACCCCTGTACTGTCTCCTCCATGACAAAACATGCCAGCTACATACAGCTCCACCTCTGCACTGGCTCCTGCATGACAAAACATGCCAGCTCCATCCAGCTACACCCCTGTACTGTCTCCTCCATGACAAGACATGCCAGCTCCATCCAGCTACACCCCTGTACTGTCTCCTCCATGACAAATCATGCCAGCTACACCCCTGTACTGGCTCCTCCATGACAAAACATGCCAGCTACATACAGCTCCACCTCTGCACTGGCTCCTGCATGACAAAACATGCCAGCTCCATCCAGCTACACCCCTGTACTGTCTCCTCCATGACAAGACATGCCAGCTACGTCCAGCTCCACCCCTGTACTGTCTCCTCCATGACAAAACATGCCAGCTCCATCCAGCTACACCCCTGTACTGTCTCCTCCATGACAAAACATGCCAGCTACATCCAGCTCCACCTCTGCACTGGCTCCTGCATGACAAAACATGCCAGCTCCATCCAGCTACACCCCTGTACTGTCTCCTCCATGACAAGACATGCTTGCTGCATCCAGCTACACCCCTGTACTGTCTCCTCCATGACAAATCATGCCAGCTACACCCCTGTACTGTCTCCTCCATGACAAAACATGCCAGTTACATCCAGCTACACCCCTGTACTGTCTGGTACACCCCTCCGCCGTCTCCACATCATGGTTGAGACTGAAGGAGATGACTGTCTGATGGCCACTGTCTTTTTTCTCTAATTGTCCGCCCAACAAAATTCATCATCTTAATTGTCTGTCCCGTTGATGGGAAATTCAATGAAGCAAGTGTGTCCCTGTCCATCTCCTATGGTTTGTCATTAGCGTCAAATGCCTCACTGTCTGTCTACACTCATGACAGCTCACCTGGCGACGAAGAGGAGATGCAACAGAGATACAGGGAGAGGAAGAAAACGTGTTCATTATGCTGGCTTTAAAGAGGCATGTTGGGAAACATAGGAAGTTATTTGGTGACAAATTGTTGCTGCATTGCTCTTCCTCTATCGGTGTTTTTTTTGTAACCGTCCTAGTAGGGGAGCATCACTATGCTGTCTCTTCACATTTGAATACAGATGTACAATTGCTCACAGGGCATGAATTCCTTAACAGAGCTGAAAAGAGGACCCCCCCCCCAAATGAAAAACAAAACCCACCATGCCCTTCCTTCTCACTTGGCTGAGCTCTAGTCATTGCTCTTTGATGGTATGCAACTTAGAAATAAAAGATTCATGGTATGCTATATTTTCCAATGCCCTCTGACCATGGCCCTAATTTGAAGAGATTACTTCCAAAACAATTTTCACCTTTTTTTCATCAGAAATGAATGCTTATGGGTACTTTTACGTGTGTACTATACAATATTCCTGCCCTCAGATGTGTTGTTCATAGATGTTAGATGTGCATTACAACAGGTTTAGTTGCATAATGCTTTATATCCATTGGTTAGCTGGAGTGAAATGTTCATGTCCTGTACATTTAACATATAAATTAAACATCATAAATCTAACCTCATGCTACCTTATTCTGGAAAGTCACAGTGGTCGCAGCGAGTTTGTTGCAATTGTGTTTCTATTTCCGGCAACATTTGCTTGATGCTAGCACATGCAAAAGTGGTACTTTCAGTTGAAAGCTTGACAGCTTTACACCGACAGAACTGCATAAAATCTTAAAATCGATCAACATGACAAGCATTATATGTTCAGTACGAGGCTGTCACAATATTTGGATGAAGAGGAGACAGTTTTTACAACAATGTTTTGAACACCAACCTCTACGACGTCGATCTGAAAGTACCTGTGGAGCCCCATACGACCTGCATCCACCTACTAAAGACACAGTCTTTGCGGCTCTGGCTCAAAGCGTTAAACCTAAAGAAACCACCAAAACGTCCCTTTGTGTGCTCCTGTCACTTCTTTGACAAGAAGCCTACAGTGGAGGATCCATAACCAGAAAAATGGCTTGGCTACGATGCTTCACTCGTGAAGAAGCATCGGGCGTTGGTCAGGCAGTCATCAGTGACAGGTAAGCCAATCGCTAGAGCAGTTTGCCTGCTGTCATTGTGTGTCTCCCTCTTGCTCTTGTGTCTAAGCACAGTCTTATTAATAGCACAATTTATTTCCTCTACAAGTCAATAAAAAATGCCCATTTTTTTATGCTTAATTAGTATGATTATTAAATATTATTGGGAGTGTTCATGCAGTATGGTTGTTTATTATACGGTTTTGTCCATTGACAAGCCATATTGATTTCTTAACAGATGACAGGCTCAAGTGTTCACCAAATTGAAAATGGGGATTGGCCAACACAGATAGAAGGAAAGGATGCCCAAACACAATGGGAAGACCCATCTCTAAGGGATCACAACTACAGCTCAGATGATCATGTAAAACCCACTACCTGTGAGGCAGGGACACAGTGCCCAGCAGCACCTCTACAAATCCCTGCTGAGGAACGAAGCACTCTGTCGACTGCATACAGGCTTGTCTCTTACTGCCTTTTCTACCCTGGGGGAACTTCTCCTACCCCTCTACAAAGGCAGCTTTCAGTTAGACCTGACAGACCAACTCCTGATGACACTGATGAAGCTGAAGCTCAACTTGCTGCATCAGTACCTAGCAGAAAGGTTTGGTGTTTCCCAGAGTATTGTCAGTCAAGTGATTAGTTATTGGATTGACAGAATAGAATCTGAGAGAGAGAGTACATTCCGTGCTACAATGTGACAATGTTTTAAGGACCACTACCCAGGAACAACTTGCATTATTGACTGCTCAGAAACTGCTTTACAGAAGTGTAAGAATCTGGATTCAAGGGGAGAGTCATTCAGCCATTACTACACCTTGAACACTATCAAGTACCTGGTGGCCATTGCACCTTGTGGTCTAGTGATGTTCATCTCCTCAGCATATGGAGATAGATATATAACATCGGATTCTAGGTTCCTGGAGAACCTCTGTCCAGGTGATGTGGTCATGGCTGACCGGGGCTTCACACTCTGAGATCTGCTACACGAGAGGAAGGTCAAATGAACAATTCCACCTTCACAAAAAGAGGTGCACAGCTGTCAGAGAAGGACACCACATGTAGAAGATGGATCGATAATGAGAGGGTTCATGTGGAACACGTAATTCTAAGGCTCAAACGGTTTAGAATCATCTCACAAACAGTGCCAATCAACCTCTCTGTGCTGCCTTGTGTAACCTGCGTGGTGATATCAGTCATGAAGATGCTGAATGAACTGACAAGTCAAATGCCATTTACAAGGTCGATTTCCCAATAGGAATTAAAGTTGTCAAGTTACGTTAAATAAAATGTAAATTAATTCTATAACAACTCGACTTATGCCTGATGCTCCTCAACAATAAATGGCAGCGTGTGTGTTGAGTAGAATGCCTTGATGACAACTTGCTGGGACGGAATCCAGATGAGCAGCTTACTTTCTCTCAGTCCTGTGCAAAACATACAAGTTCATACCTGCATGTAGTAGCCACGTGGCCTATGTGGTTGCAGTTGGGGTGTGCCCTCCACCACCTTCACATCACTTTACCATTGAAGACATCATCCAGAGAATCACAGCCCTTCCCCATGACAGGACACTTGATCTTCAACAGCTCCTTGGAGTTCAGCAACTCTGTCAGGGCTTGCTGGTAGCCATGGCTCATCAACACTGACAACAGGGCCTCTGTGGTCCACAGCATATCCACAGTCTTCCAGCCACTGGGAAGGCCATCCACTCATTAGACACAAATAAATATTAATTTCAGTCCAATTTGACCTGGGATGCTACTGGCTGTGATGTTATTGTCGGTTCAGCATTAACACACTTATAGAGCAGACTCCCACAGGCAGATTCGGGTGTCTCAGGCTCCTATTCAATTCCTCCTGTGAGTGGAATGCAGGAGTGGGAGGCAGGGGTAGACATGGACAATTTTCTACATATTGGTCACTGGCCTTATGGTGTGTGAAGTCAATGCTGTTTAACCGCTTTGGCTCAAGGTTCCTCCAAGTCCATACATTCCATTTTCACTGCTCATCTGTGCAGGCTATGCAAGTTAGCCCACTGGACAGTGCATTTTGCACCTGTGATAGAATGTTTGTTACAAAAAAAGACATTGAGAAAATCACATTATTAATAATTGTGTGACTGTTGACAATGTCATCACCTTAATCAAAACACATGAAAGTTTCATCATAAACTTGCTTTGCTATTGTTCCCAATGAGATGAGACCACTTATACCTACCATATTTTAGGCATTACCACAAGGATATATTTTACAAACCTTATTCACCCAGATAAACAATAGCACTAAAGACACTAAGAACACTAAAGAAATACATGTGATGCCGACATATTTAAATAAATGTTATACCCTACTCACCTGGACTCCATAAACCTGCCTTGCTTCACCAACATGAGATTTGACAGGATACTTACAGATTCCCCACATTAATACAGCAGTTCTGTTGATCCACAAATACATGTTAACATAACCAATACATCATGACATTCTCAATTCAGCTTTCATCAAACAAATCGTTTGGTCTAACTGCTATATTAGGCCTGACTGTTTTATCTTTCTGTGTCTAGATAAGGCAGTACTGTGCACTTTTATCTCTAAAAATAACAAAGAAAATAGGTTATAAACATCAATTACAATACCAAGTAATGCGGAGATTGATCATAGATATCATCTGAGAACTCTATCATAACGTTAGCCTATGGATTATAGTAACTGTCACCACAACACACGTAGGCTGCTTGTATGCTGTCATCACTTACGTTAGGTAATGTTACACATAGAAAAGCAAGTGACTTTGCTTATTAGCTGACCTTCCACAACATTGAGGCTTCATGACTTTCCAAGGCCAGCGCATCAAGAGCATCCAGCCGTCTCTACTGATCCGTTGTTGAAAAGTGCCCAAGCAGAGTGGTAAGAGCTGTTTGATTGGCTGGGCTGAACATCGGCCTTCAAAAATACCAATCATTTTCCCTCCTCCTGGTGAAGCAATTTGTGTGTCTGCCCAAATGAGCCATGTTATGTTTTGTTTATTTGTTAAGACGTGTTAATGATGCAGGTTTTTAAATGATTAGCTAGCCACCGCTCTGAGGTAATTCTCTAGCGTTGATGTAAGTTGGTAAATGGAAACACAAACACAATCACGTTCGAATGGAACTTTGTCAAGTGGGCAGGGCTACATAAGACGAATAGTGTTTGATATAGAGTCAGGCCTTGCCCGAAATGACACCCTATTCCCTATATAGTGCATTACTTTTAACCAGAGCCCAGATCTCATATTACTCTATTGATAAATCAAATTAAAATACATTTTATTTTTATTAATCCTTTTTTTGCAACAAAATGTAATTGTTTATCTCTCAGAAACAACCTAGTGGGGTGGTAGGTAGCCTAGCTGTTAAGCGCCCTGGGCCAGTAAAATACAAAGTTGTTTCTCCAAGTTTCTCCATGGTGGAAAAATCTGCTTTAAGCCCAAACAACAACTGCTTCCTGGGTGCTGATTAAGGCAGCACCTCACACCTTTCTGATTTTAGAAGGGTTTGGCTAAATGTGGAAGACTCATTTTGGTTGAATGCATTCAGTTGTACAACTGACTAGGTATCCCCTTTCCCTAGTGATAGGTTTCCAACAAATACATATCTGTTATTTAACAACTCCAAGCCATGATTAGATATTGAAAAAACACACCAATATTTTCCTTGCATAGTGCTACTTCTCTCTAGAAGCTACCTTTATATGGTGCAGATACTACTATGGAATCCATGTTAGGGTTAACGCTTGAATGGGTTGAGATTTAACTAGGTGAGGTGAGGTCTGAGGAGGAATGACGATGTTCCTATAATGGATTCCATATCTCAGAGTCACACTGAGCCGTGGCATGAAATCAAATCAAATGTTATTGGTCGCATACACATATTTAGCAGATGTTATTGCTGGTGTAGTGAAATTCTTGTGGGTAACAATGTGAGAAATAACGCACAAAAAACGAAATACTGCAAAGTTGCTTATTAAAAGCCATGAACAGGGCGACCATGTCTATCAGTGCCATTTTGCTAAAACAGATTATCATCTGGAGAAAGAAAATCTATGATCTGTTGTGCTCAATACTAAATTAAGGTCGAGGGTTACCATATGTTTGGGTAGGAAAGCTTATTAGTGATAAATGTATAGATCCTGAGGACACTCAAAATGTTGCCATATGTTTCAGTGGGAAAGCGAACAGCCCAATACATCACTGGGACCAAGCTTCCTGCTATTCGGGACCTCTATACCAGGCAGTGTCAGAGGAAGGCCATAAAAATTGTCAAAGACTCCAGCCACCCTAGTCCTAGACTGTTCTCTCTGCTACCGCACGGCAAACGGTACCGGAGCGCCAAGTCTAGGTCCAAGAGGCTTCTAAACAGCTTCTACCCCCAAGCCATAAGACTCTAGCCAAATATCTACCCAGATTATTTGCATTGCCCCCCCTCTCCCCCTCATTATACCACTGCTACTCACTGTTGTCATCTATGCATAGTCACTTTAATAACTCTACCGACATGTATATACTACCTCAACTAACTGGTGCCCCCGCATATTGACCCCCTGTATATAGTCCCGCTATTGTTATTTTAATGATGCTTTTTAAATACTTGTTACTTTTATCTCTTATTCTTATCCATTTTTAATTTCAAACTGCGTTGTTGGATAGGGGCTCGTACGTAAGCATTACACTGTAAGGAATACCTACACCAGTTGTATTCGGCGCATGTGACTAATAGAATTCGATTTGATTTTGATTTGAGAACAGGAAGTGATTAACTGTATTTTCAAAGTAGAAAATGCACACAGGCCTAGAAAATGCCACAATACATATAAAATGCCTGATATAATTCCTCAGCCCTGTGAAAATGCCTTTCTTACACCTGCCTGTAAGGTTTTCCTCTTGATAGAACATGTAAGTGCATTTGACTACTCATTTTCTATAGATCAGTATCGATCAGTGCCATAGAAAGAGCATGCTCCCCTCTCCCCTCCCTCCTCTCTCCTCTCCGTTGTCAGGAGAGATAGATTGTATGGGTCGTGGGGTCTTTTCCCCTCCTCTCTGTGCTTTAAAACTTAATCTGCTTCTAGTCTGTTATTAACCTGGCTGACAGGGCCTTCCTTGTTGCCCTTGACAATGACAGCTAGTGAAAATGTTGCCAGAAGATTTGCCACTTTGACATTTTCTACAGGATTCTTTAAACACTTGAAATGGGATTTGACATTCTGGCATTTAGCAATCAATTGTCAAACACTGCTTGGAGAACCTTCATGTATTTGCAGTCATTTCAAATGAAAGTATTTCCAATCATATACTCAGTGCTTGACTTGACCGGTACTGTTTATATTTAGTTGAAGGAGCTCCACGATACTTTTGAACTAATATTCTATAAGAGGAACAGGAGCTCAAGCAGTAGAACATTTGAGGTGCCGGTATTCAGTTCAGGTGAACTCCTGCCCAAGTCAAGCACTGTATATAGTAAATCAATAGCCTAATAAGGTACTGTTAGCCACCACCTAAAACAAGTCAATCGAAGGAGCAGGGTCTTGTCAATCACATCACCAGTCACATGTGAATAGACACTACATAAGATTACTTTATCTTGTAGCCTAGAGTTTTATTTTGGTATTCCATAGGTATCCCATAACCACACTATCACTATCCTATCAGTATATGTAAATCTAGGGACCTATCCCTCATACAGCAGTTAGAGCCAGTGGTGCATGGGAACGTCCACACCCCATACCTCTTCCATACCTTTTCCATACCACTCTATCACTGATGGAGGAATGTGCTCCTGCCTCTCACCAACAGAGCCCTTTAAATAGTCAGTTTCAGAGTTACACTGAGAAGTGATAAACTTTCCAGCCACCCTCCTTCCATCATCTCCTTCCATCCCCTCCCTCCCTCTCTTCATTAATAACATCTTTGGTATCACCACTGCAGCTCCCAGCATGGGGCTAATGTAGAGTTGTAGCTGTCGCCCGAGGAGGCCGGCCCTGCGCCACTGACTCCCCCCTCCTCCCCCTTTCTCCACTTCTCCATCTTCCCTCGTCTCAATGTGCCACCCACATCCACGCTCATGCCACCCTCATGCAGCTAAGTGCTTCCTCTTAATCAGCTTACGGGACTCTGCTAAGCACCGGACATATTTCCATGGGGAAAATCTATTTACCTGCTTGATCTAACAATGGGCCAACACCGCTGGGCTCTCCTTATTCTGCACTCTCACTGGCTGGCAAAAAAAGCACATTAGATTAGTCCAGCTAATTTAATTGTAGGTCCAAATGAATGAGGTTCAATACTGAAAGCCAGACTTTATTTTTGAGCTACTCTGAGCTTTTCAAAACAAATCTGAATGTATTTGCCAATTTTCCTCTCAATAGATGGTACTGTTTGGATTAGCTAAGATTTTTTAGTTTAGAAACCACTGATTTAGCAGACACTCTTATCCACAGCAACATACCAGAAAAATTAAGTTAAGCTCTTTGCTCAAGGGCACATTGACATATTTTTCACCTCGTCAGCTCAGGGATTCGAACCAGCAACCCTGCCACCCTTATACAGAGCTGTACATACGGAGCTTACACCAAGCTGTACATTATACAGAGCTCATGTGGGAAATGTTCCTCTGGGAAATTGGTATAAATTCAATTACATACTACGTCTCGAAGTGATTATGCCAGCTGTCAGATACACACTAACTGAGACATCAGATGTGAGAACCGTATTGACATTAATAAAGGGATATGAATATGGAAGGGCCGCGCCACTCCCCCCATCTAGCCGTTCTGAAAGAGTCTTAGCATCCTGAAGCATTCCAGGTTTATTCAGACGTCAGATGCACCTGCCTGCTTACAGTCAGCTCAGTTTACAGCCTCACACTTTGATGGCCTTTCAGACTGTAATGTTTGGGCTTAATCAGGAGAACTTGATTGCCTAGCTACCTGCCCTTACTCCTGCCATCCCATAATGACTGGTTCTCCCATTTAGAGACACATGGCTATTGCCTACCAGTCCCAGCTCTGATGGTGGTGGTCTGACAGGCTGGGACTGGTACCACTGCATAACTGTGAAGGGAATGCTGAGGGCTGCTGTATGAGTAGTCAGTATCAGTGTCAATTTTGTCAACAGAAATAGTGACTAAAATACTTGTCAAACACCTATTTTTTCTGTGGCAATTGATGAGACTATACATTACTAAATAGACCCAGAAAAACTAGAACTAAATGAAAAGTATTTTTAATTCAAACGAAAAGTATTTTTCATTTCAGTTGACTAAAACGAGACAAGACTAAATTATTTCTGTGACTAAAATCTGACTACTAAGAGGACAAGAGTTAGAGTTTTTCAGTGATAAGCACAATTAATATTAGCAGCGCAGATGGCAGCAGAGCTCTGTTCAGCAGTGGGAAGGACAGTCCAGTTACAGTAGCTACCCTTGGCCTGGTTTTTCCATGGCAATTCATATAGGCCTACACATTTTAGCCAACATAGCCAAGTCTCCTTCTTTCCCTCAGAGAAAATCTATTGATTCGAGCCCTTAGGTTAATGTTCAAAAGACATGACCGGGGCTACCTTGTTTTATTTATATTGTGCATTTGCAGGCAGCATTTCACATTCATAAAGCCTATCTCGGGCTGTTCTAAAACTAGGCTACATGTTAAACACTTGTTTAGGCTACACCTTGTTTAGTCATGTTACCTCATTATCTAGCTATAGCTAACAACCTGGGGCCGTTCAGCAGGAAGCAACGTTTTGGAACATTCCGAAAGAAATATGCTATGTAGAATAAACATGCCTCTCTGACATGAATAAGGAATAACTTTGGCTCTATTCATGGTATTTCTATCTGCAACGTTCAAGAACGTTTTCAACTGAACCTGGCATATATGCATATATGTTTGCCATATTTCTGCTGTTGGAAGAGAGTAAGATATTATGCGTAGGACAAGGCAATGCATCTATGTACACATGGAAGTCAGTGTTTTATTTTTACTATAGGTTAATGAGACAATACAAATGTGATGTGACTAAAATGTGACTAAAATGAAAGGCCATTGAGTTGACTAAAATGATTTAGACAAATCTAAAAAAAAAAGAGTTAAAAAATTAACACTGCAGTTCATTACCACAAATTCATTCTATAATCCCTGACTACATCTTTCCTCGTTTCATGTGTCTGCATAGTTTAAGTTGTAAATGTTTGTTTACACAGTTTTGCTTCATCCTGACAACTGATTACCTATTTATTGAATAGAACTAACACTGCGGAGCGCCAAATGGAGAAATTAAATTTGTGTTTATATGAAGTTAGACATACTAATTGGTGATTAAATCCACCTGGAAACTGCTAAAAGAAGGGTTTTGAAAGGGAAAACATACTTGGATAGTTGCTTTATTCTTTAATAGCTAGCAGATTGTAACGGGCTAATGTGACGCTCCATTAGCCGTTAAGGGATAGGTGCAGTTTGGCTTAGCACAGAGAATTTTCAACCAATTTGGCGATACTATCCTTGTTCTCCATTCGGCCTAACACATATCTTCTAAAATGTCCATGTCCAGTTGGAGGTGGTTTGTTTGAAAAAGTACAATCTGCTAGCTCGTTCTTTAACAGACATGGCCCACTTTGTGCATTCTGCTGATGTCACAAACTGTATTAGCTTCCAGATGATTCTAGCTTGCCAAGGCCATAGAGAGGAACAATGGAGCAGCCCTAGCATGTCTGTCCAGCACCAGTTACCTAATCCGAACAGACAAACCACAGTGAATACACCCACCCGCCCTAACAACTGCACCTAATCTGAACAGAGCCCAGACAAACCACAGTGAATACACCCGCCCACCCTAACAACTGCACCTAATCTGAACAGAGCCAAGACAAACCACAGTGAATACACCCCCCCCCCCCCCCCCCCCCCCCCCCCCCCCCCCCTAACAACTGCACCTTTCAACTAGTTTGGCGCATGTTCATAAGGATTTTGTTTTGTTCCTCTGCTATGTTTTCTTTGTTTTTGGCTGAATAGAGAATGGGAGACAGGAGTCTTATACCGCCTATTGTAAAACCTTCCATCAGCAATATGTAGTGAGACCATTGTGCTTCACGTGATGTTTTCCAGCTATTTAAAGATTTAATTTAGGTGGAAAGAACAGTGGATAAAAAAAGGATCTTAATGCCAGAGAAAAGTACACAGTGTGAATCCCTAAAAGAGCCCCGGTTTGGAGAATGAAGGCAAAAGGAAGCATCTCCAAAGCCACAAGAAGTCACAATAACATACATAGCATTCAGCTGGCGTACTCACGCAACAAATACACAAGCCAAGTGACGCTCCTCAGCTCCACGCCCTGACAGTGACTAATTTATCTGTCATGTCAAAGGCGTATGCCGGAATTAGAAAGTTATTTTCTTGAAACCTCATTGTTCAGCGCTCCTGGGACAATTTTTCCTGCTGTCTGTGGGGGTTGTGCTCTGACAAATGCGTATATTAGGCGCATTTTTCCTGCCTTCGGGGGCTGTTGGATCACAAACCAAACAAACCCATACCACAGCAGGTGTTAACAGGCTTAATGAGAGAAATGTGGGTCTTGGGGTTATATATTGGATCATTACAACGGACCATTTCACAGCAGAATGAGGCTAAAATGTGAAATGAGTTTCTTTAGAGACTTGTATTAGGAAAGAGAGAGAGAGAGAGAGAGAAAGAGAGAGAGAGAGAGAAAGAGAGAGAGAGAGAGAAAGAGAGAGAGAGAGAGAGAGAGAGAGAGAGAGAGAGAGAGAGAGCATGAGAGAGGCGAGAGAGTGAGTGAGATCTGGGCCAGAACAAAACATCTTCATTATTGTCCGTGGCTCTCATTGCGTTGCACTGGAAAGTAATGAGAAATCAAACGGAACCGAATGAAAAATCCAACGGTAAATGTGTAAGATAAGCCAACTGTTGGAAAATGTGATGGATGTTCCAGGCATGGAGGTAGCCAGCCCAGGTCTTTTCCCCTTTTCCCTGTCTCTACCCTGTCGATAATTGCATCGACTTCCAGAGGTAGCCATATCACATTTTTGCAGGTCATAAGAGACAGGCAACCTGCATGTGCTGTAATGAGCTTTTTGATTAAGAAGGAGCAATCCACTGGAGAGGGAAACAGTCTTGTGTGAGAGAGGGTCATTTCTCTCATGCCACAGCCCTATGCCTGCATGGGCACACAGACAGACAGAAGGAACAATACATGGCTGTTGCAGTCTTAGTCAAACGCCCCAACGCCCTTAGCCCTACGCCAGCTCCATTTACCCAACTGGGAAGCCGAAACAAGGACTACAGACACATGCATCTGCCTGTATTGTTATTCAAAATGAGATGGCTGTGGTTGAGGCTATTTATCTGTAAATGCTGCTATTAGAGCTGGGCTGGATGGGAGTCAGATGATGTGAATCTATGAGTTAGATGGGACTGTGGGATTGAGCAGAACGACAGGGGGAGGGAAGTGGAGGAAAAAGAGAGAACATGAGGAGAGAGTAGGTGGAGAAAGGCCAGGGTGTATCTCTGGCTCTCCTTGTATAGGTCTTTAGCTACCAATTGATATCGCTAGCCATCAGCCTCCTTACTAACTCTCACCCTCCCTTCTACCCTCCTGTCCCTTCCTCCTGTCCCCTCTTTCTCTCCCTCGCCCCTGGTCTCTCTTTTAGCTGTACGTTCAGCCTGTATGTTGAGGTCATTACTCTCTCTGCTTCATTAAAGACAGCCTGTCATCTCTCCTGACACCTCATTAGTGTTTCTCCTCTGCTCTCCTCCCTCTGCCCTGTGACAGAACATGGCATGACGGGGTGACCAAATAGAGGTAAAGTCACTTTGTCTCTCACATGAAAAAAAAACATGTTTTATTGTAACATACACCAGATAGGTGCAGTGGAATGTGTTGTTTCACTGTTTCAACGCCCATGGCACAAATTAGGGTTAAGTGCCTTGTTCAAAGGTACATAGACACATTTTTCATCTTAACTGGCCCAATTCTCTAACCACTAGCCCACCTGCCATCCTAATGGTGAATGAAGAAGTGATGTTGATGCTCTCCAAAAAGCCCAGAGCCAAAGCTTATCAACTAAAACAAAAGTTGACTACAGACACTGATGAACAAGGGTGCGTTTCACCAAAGGTGATGCCCAAAAGAGGGGAAAAATGCCTTTAACTACATTCATTGTGTTGGTGTTTTGATCTGAGCTCTGGGGTCTGGTAGTGGTCCATTGGTCACGTGGTTTAGACTGTCAACAGTGAACACACTGCATGTGTGTATAAGGGCACAAGGCGAGACCCAGATGCAGACAGAGGAGGCAGATGGTTAGAGTCCATGATGTTTATTAATTAACAATCCAAAAGGGGGAGGCAAGAGAATGGTCGTGGACAGGCAAAAGGTCAAAACCAGTTCAGAGTTCCAGAGGTACAGAATGGCAGGCAGGCACGAGGTCAGGCATGGAGTCCAGAAACAGGCAAAGGTCAAAAGCAGGAGGACTAGTAGAATAGAATAGAATAGAAACGCAGGCGCACGGGGGAAAAACCTCCCTGGTTGACTTGTACATACAAGTGGAAATGGCAGAGAGAGATAGGAAACACAGGGATAAATTACACCAGGGGAAATAAGCGACACCTGGAGGGGGTGGAGACAATCACAAGGACAGGTGAAACAGATCAGTGTGTGACAGTGTGGCTGCATGGTGAGATAATCACACTCTGTTGGGAGACAGATCATCTAGGTTTGTTTGCTGGAGTCCAGCATTTTAAACAACACTTAATTCCTGCCACACATGCCAAACTCACCAAAGACACCAACACACTACATACCACCAGACCCAGTGCCAGGATAAAGTGACTAAGGGGGCTGTTGAAATCGACGAGAGGGCAACATTTTATTGGGTTCTTGCATTGGATTTATATACAGCAAGGCAGTTTTGGTAATGAATATACTGTAGGCTACAAGATAGATAAACCACATTGCCAAAAGTATGTGGACTAATGCTCATTGGTATTAATACGTAGTTGGTCCCCACTTTGTGACTGTAACAGCCTCCACTCTTCTGGGAAGGATTTCCACTAGATGTTGGAATATTTCTGCTCGGACTTGTTTCCATTTAGCTACAAGAGCATTAATGAGGTCGGGCACTGATGTTGGGCAATTAGGCCTGGCTCGCAGTCGACATTCCAATTCATCCCAAAGGTGTTCTATGGGGTTGAGGTCATTGTACGCTGCTGTAGTGTTAAGATTTCCCTTCAATGGAACTAAGGAGCCTAACCCAAAACAAGAAAAACAGCCCCAGACCATTATTCCTCCTCCACCTACCTGCCCCAATGTACTATGCATTGGGGCAGGTAGCGTTCTCCTGGCATGCGCCAAACCCAGATTCGTCCGTCACAATGCCAGATGGTGAAGCGTGTTTCATCACTGCACAGAACGCTTTTCCACTGCTCCAATGACGGTGAGCTTTACACCATTCCAGCCAACGCTTGGCATTGTGCATGGTGATCTTAGGCTTGTGTGCAGCTGCTCGTCCATAGAAACCAATTTCATGAAGCTCCTGACGAACAGTTCTTGTGTAGACGTTGCTTCCAGAGGCAGTTTGGTACTCGGTAGTGAGTGTTGTAATCGAGGACAAACAATTTTTAGTTTGGCTTCAGAACTTGGCGGTCTCATTCTGGAAGCTTGTGTGGCCTATCACTTCGCGGCTCAACTGTTGTTGCTTCTAGACGTTTCCACTTCACAATAACAACACTTACAGTTGCCCGGGGCAGCTCTAGCAGGGCAGAAATTTGATAAACTGACTTGTTGGAAAGGTGACACCCCTATGACGGTGCCACGTTAAAAGTCACTGAGCTCTTCAGTAAGGCCATTCTACTGCCAATGTTTGTCTATGGAGATCGCATGGCTGTATGCTCAAGTTTATACACCTGTCAGCAACAGGTCTGGCTGAAACAGCCGAATCCACTAATTTGAAGGGGTGTCCACATACTTTTCTATATATAGTGTATATTTAGGCTTGTTACATTAACAGTAAACAAACGCAGTAAACAAAAGGCGAATGGAGATCCAAATAACCAAAACTTAGCCAACAACCTACTACGGTGAGATGCAGCCATGAACAGCTGTCTGGCCAAATAAATAGGCCTATACAGGCCCACTTCAACCATGGAAAATCCTGCTGCTCACTCAAGAGTTCAGAAACACGTTGTGATATGGCATAATGCACTTCTGTGAATCAAATTTGACCCATGTAATCAAATAAGCAATGCCAGCCTACCATAAACACGTTTCCAATACGTACAATTCCATTTACAGCAACAACAACAAAAATAGGTTACCAAGAAAACCATAATCTAATGTATCAATTTCTATGATGAAACATACCGATATGTAGCTATACCCAGGGGGTCATTTGTGTTTTTGCTTTGGAATTATATTGAATTATGCTTATATCATGCGATACCACAATAAACATAAAAGTTCAAATGCTTTTGATCAAGAAGTTGACCAGGTTCAATTGCACAAAATCGCTGCCGTGCTCTATCAGCACCAAGGACAGCGCCCTACACACTAAAGCAAGATTTTGATAAAAAACTAAAACAAACAGCTAGATTGTTTCAATCTTATATTTTCAAATTGCAGCCTCCTTGATTCTCTGTGGAACTTCCTGAGTAATCGATCATTCCATTCTCCCCAAAATCGTCTTGTTAGATCCTCCTCAAATGCCAGTTGGATTAGTTGAGCTTTCCTCGGGTGTAGCATGCTTCTTCTGCTCACTGAACACGTTTGTCAAAGTGGAACATTTATTATCGCATGTAAAAGTCTCCAAAAGTCTGGCCATGTTTCAGTGCACGGTCGGGATAGCAGAGAGAGGTCCAGAGAATCATTGCAGGATATCAAGCAGGGTCCATTTGTCCTCATGGGGGCCAGAGTGGGAGATATCAGTCTGCAAAATCTGGCGAGCACACTAAACTCAGTTTACACCAAATCTGTTTTGCTTAGATCCAGCAGTGGTTTCACATTTTTCACATCTAGAAAGTCATGGCTCTCTGGGTCCAGGGCACACAGAGCCTCCTTGATGCTGCTGCTGCTCATCACTCTCCTTCTCCTCCTTTGTTTGGGTACTTTGGCGAAGCCAATTTCTGATACCCATCGTGGCAGAGATTAGCTGTTTCGATCTAATAACACTAATGCTGTTTACAGCTAGCTAAGAAGCTACCTAACTCGATAGTGGTGAAGCATGAGGCAGAGTTGATGAAGTAGCTTCAACGATAAACTTAACCCTACCTTTATGAATCACAATAAAATATTACAGGCAGAGACATATTATGTTATTCACTTAGCCTACCACAGAGAAGAGAGATGAGAAGCGTTTTTCACGCTTTTTATGGGAACCCAAAGGCGTCAAGCTAACCACCCTGTGGCTTCCCATAGTCCCCTACACACACCGCGGCGCGCTCTGTCCACTGTGCTGACAATGCGCAGAGTATATACATATTTTTGTCCGCCAACCTGTCACCAAACACACACTATACCATTTCCAGGAGAGGCTTTGTTATGGCGAAGGGATGTTGAGTTGAGTGCTGAAGGATTCTGACTACCATAACATGCATACAACATGTTCACAGAATGAATGTAACAGGAAGTCATATTTCCTGTATGCTGTCTGTTTGCAGAGATCTACTCTATGCTGAGAAGGATGCCCTGTCTCACGTAGGAGGACAGCTGCACACAACACAAGGTGGTGAGACATCTCTGGGCCTGATTAAATATGCCTGTGAGTATTCCCAGTCTGATTTTGTCGCCCATGTGGCTTTGCACCTACATTCACAGATTGATTACAGCTTTACAGGGAACGTTTGACATGGAAGTCAGTTGTTTTCTATGAAATTGTGGCATAATTTCTATGATGATATCAATAATAGTGGGATTACAGGTAAGCGTCTTTGTATTCCTGCTACTGACTGCAATACAGAAATTAATTCAAGACCTTGAAATAATCTTGAACGCTCTGGACCTTAATGTCTGGATGTATTGTGGTTATGTAGACATACAGTACCAGTCAAATGTTCGGACACACCTACTCATTCAAGGGTTTTTCTTTATTTTTTTACTATTTTCGACATTTTAGAATAATAATGAAGACATCAAAACTGTGAAATAGCACATATGGAATCATGTAGTAACCAAAAAAGTGTTAAAAAAATACAAATATATTTTAGATTTTAGATTCTTCAAATTAGCCACCCTTTGCCTTGATGACAGCTTTGCACACTCTTGGCATTCTCTCAACCAGCTTCACCTGGAATGCTTTTCCAACATTCTTGAAGGAGTTCCCACATGTAGATGTCAAATATCTGTTAATAATATGTGAATATATCCAATATCTATCTCATATATTAGAACCAGAGAGAAAGCATTCAGGAATTTGTTGTTAAAGATGGTGAAGCTATCTGAACCCAATATCTCACCTATCTTTGAAGTGTTTTAACAGTTTCCTGCCACCAGGAGACTATTTCTGTTTTTAGAATCGCCTCTAGGGGGCACTGTGGGAACCTGATTTAGAGGTGTCAAGAGAGTGTGAATCCATTCGTTCTGTCTAACAGAGTAACTCTCCATGGGAACAGCAAAAAAACATAACATTTTTCTTTTTCCTCCCCAACCTCCCACAACAGTGGTCTAGAAACACATACTCACTATTATAAAACCAACCTTTTTTACTTCCTGTGTCATATTCCTCAAAACGTCAATGCTGTAAGGCACTTTCCACTCATAGAAAAGCTGTATCTGGCCATTAATCAGCTGCACATGATTGAAACATATTAAATAAAATAAAGTCTAACCTTTAAAATCCCAGTATGATTGCTTCTGTCCACCGGTCTCTCAGTTGGTCTGTCTCTGTCTGATGTTCATGACACTTTTCTAAGGGCCAATCACTTACATGAACAGGGTAATATGCACCTTTCATCTCTCCCCTCCTTCTTCAATTTTCTCCTGGTGAGAAGCTGTCATGGAGAAGTGACTCCAGAGAGCGAGAGGATAGGAGAAGGGAGAGGGGGTGAGCTGAGCCAGCCACAGATACCAATCTGCAGCAGGTAAAGAGAGGGAGAGGGAGAGGGAGAGGGAGAGGGAGAGGGAGCGAGAGGAGGAAGCAGGTTCCCATGTCATTACCCACTCCACTGCACTAACATCTCAAATTAACAGCGGCCCCATCCTGATTATTACATGTTTTCAGGATGTTGCTCTGTCTCCAAGACCGATCTCCTCACACTCGGCTGGGCTTCACACCCGTTCAGGGGGAAGGCAGCTATGCAAAGACATGCAGCCAGTGGAAATGCATTCCATCCTTTTTTTAATCTTCATCTTACGTAACATTTCCAGTACCAATCCACTGTCTCTCCTGCTCCTCCAGGCTGTAAGGAGGAGAGTCATGTGGCTGGGGCTTGTGTCCCAAATGACATCCTATTTTATACTTAGTGCACAAATTTTTGACCAGGGCCCAATAGTGCTGTAGTGCACTATATAGGAAATAGGGTGTAATTTGGGACGCAGCCTGGGGCATTGGTGCATAATCATAATCAGGTCTCCAGTGTGTTTTGCCCTCCCTCCCTCCCTCCCTGCCTTCTTCCTTCTTTCCTTCCTTCCTTCCTTCCCTCCCTCCCTCCCTCCCTCCCTCCCTCCCTCCCTCCCTCCCTCCCTCCCTCCCTCTCTGCCAGGATAATATGAGGTGCATAATCAGCTATATACTTGACCTTGGCTCGTATCATTAATTCAGGGAGCATCTTGTCAACTTCTCCTCTCACCAGCTGTGCCCTGGAATGTAACCTTGTCTCCCTGAAGGTCAAGCACTCTGCACAACAGACATACACGGATGCACACACACAAGCACTCAGATACCACAAACACACACGCAGGTACGTACAGATGTACACATACATGCACACTTTCACAAAAAGCTACTCATATACACATATTGTATGGAAAAGTAGAGGCTGGTCTACAAACAGCACTATAGAGTTACATTACCTCTGTCTCCCTCTCTTATTGTCATTGATCCTCTTCTCTCCCTTCTATGTAATAGAAAAACAGCAGCCTTCATCATCAGACTGTGCTCTGTAGAGGAGCTGAGGCTGGGGCTGAGTATCTAGGCCAGTAGTAATGACAGAACCTATGGGGTAACAATGGTAGCAGGTGAGGCAGCCCAGTAAATTAAATTAGAGCTATGCCTGCATTCACTATATTATAGAGGGGCTAACAAAGTCCCCCTGCTCCGGGAGATAAAACCAAGGGCTTCTGGCATTTGTTAGTCCCATCAGAGACTGCTCTGATCGGGCCCAAGATGTCCCAGACGAGTCCCTCTATGGCCTGGTGGCTGGGGACAGAATTAAAAGAAGCAGCTCATTCTCTTCTTATCCAGAGTTTTGCTAGAAATAACCATTTCTGCCAATGTCGTTACCCCACTGCCCCTCCCAGCTCCTTTCTCCTCCCCAGCCTGCTTTCAAATTTCATTAAGGTTTCACTAGTACATTAAACAGCCAGCAAATGAAATTCCCATTCTGGGAGGAGATAGAGGGTTAAATGAGCCTTTCAGGAGAGTTGGATTCAGGCTGACTGTTATTAGCTTGCCAGGCGGTGCGTACACTTATCCTTGGCGCACCCTTTAAACCCCCACTGACTGCCTTACAGGAGTACTGTCATTCAGCACCCTTTAAACCCCCACTGACTGCCTAACAGGAGTACTGTCATTCAGCACCCTTTAAACCCCCACTGACTGCCTTACAGGAGTACTGTCATTCAACACCGTTTAAACCCCCACTGACTGCCTTACAGGAGTACTGTCATTCAACACCGTTTAAACCCCCACTGACTGCCTAACAGGAGTACTGTCATTCAGCACCCTTTAAACCCCCACTGACTGCCTTACAGGAGTACTGTCATTCAGCACCCTTTAAACCCCCACTGACTGCCTAACAGGAGTACTGTCATTCAACACCCTTTAAACCCCCACTGACTGCCTTACAGGAGTACGGTCATTCAGCACCCTTTAAACCCCCACTGACTGCCTAACAGGAGTACTGTCATTCAACACCCTTTAAACCCCCACTGACTGCCTTACAGGAGTACTGTCATTCAACACCCTTTAAACCCCCACTGACTGCCTTACAGGAGTAATGTCATTCAGCATCAATTTACAATGGGATCCACTACTTAAAATCACAGAGCTCAAGACTTAATCAAATCAAGCCCCTCTGATTGAGGCTAGAGAGCACTGCAGAGGAGCTCTCATCGGTGTGTCTGAAATGCCACCCTATTCCCTGTAGTGCACTGTGTTTCAATATAGAGAGACTGGGGTGGCATTTCAGACACAGCCCTTGTCTGTCTGCAAGGCCAATAAAGGTATTAGGTGAACAAAAGGTAAGTAAATGTCACGCCCTGGCCTTAGTATCTGTGTTTTCTTTATTATGTTGGTTAGGCCAGGGTGTGACATGGGTGATTTATGTGTCTTGTTTTGTCTAGGGGTTTTGTAGTCTATGGGGTTGTGTTCAGTTGAGTGTTCTAGGTAAGTCTATGGTTGCCTGGAGTGGTTCTCAATCAGAGGCAGGTGTTTATCGTTGTCTCTGATTGGGAACCATATTTAGGCAGCCATATTCTTTAGGTATTTTGTGGGTGATTGTTCCTGTCTCTGTTTTGCACCAGTTAGGACTGTTTTGGTTTTTCCATGTTTTCTTATTTTGTACAGTGTTCACGTTTTCATCTTTCATTAAAGATGTTTATAAATAACCACGCTGCATTTTGGTCCTCCTCTCCTTCCCAGGAAGAAAACCGTTACAGTAAAGAAATAAAAACAACAGTTAAAAGACAGTGAAAAACAGTAGCGAGGCTTTATACAGTAGCGAGACAAAAAAAGTAGCGAGGCTACATACTGGTTAGTCAGGCTGATTGAGGTAGTATGTACATGTAGATATGGTTAAAGTGACTATGCATATATGATAAACAGAGAGTAGCAGCAGCGTAAAAGAGGGGTTGGGGGGCAGACAATGCTGATGTGCCATTATTGGAGGGAGGAGACCACAGGTCACACTCACTCACACATTCAGGTATCAGGGGGGAAGGATATTTGTGACATGTAAAATATGAAGAAATGTTTTTGTCTGTCATGTGAAATAAATTCATTCTGAGACATTGGATGAATAAATATTTATTTGTATTTATTATAATATATATATATGTTTTAACCTCTTTTTCATGGTATCCAATTGGTAGTTACAGTCTTGTCTCATCGCTGCAACTCCCCTACGGACTCGGGAGAGGCGAAGGTCGAGAGCCGTGTGTCCTCCGAAACAAAACCCAACCAAGCCGCACCGCTTCTTGACACAATGCCCACTTAACCGGGGAGCCAGCCGCACCAATGTGTCAGAGGAAACACCATATACCTGGCGACCATGCACTGCACCCGGCCTATCACAGGAGTCACTAGTGCGTGATGGGACAAGAACATCCCTGCCGGACAAACCTTCCCCTAACCCAGACGATGCTGGGCCAATTGTGCACCGCTCCTGGACTCAAACCCAAAATCTCTAGTGGCACAGCTAGCACTGTGCCACTAGACCACAGCACCACTCGGGAGGTGGATGAAGATTTCTGCCTGTTTTGTGATTTCAAATAGTCTAATATTATATTCCATTAGGGGCCTATAAAACACAGCAGGGAGGTCAACACAATGGTACACTTACCAGTTTTTGAGAGCGGCTGCCTGCTGAAAGCAAGTGTTTCAGGGATAGCAGGGTCGTCGGCCTGTTTGGATGAAAATCATTTCAGAGTGGTCTAGAAATGCAGGTGGGCCAATTCATAGCCCAAAGCACTGCAGGAGATGTTCAGGGACAGAAACATAAAGAGCAAAGAATACATTTAAATTCACAGGCCACACACAGTCTGAAGTGTTACTCATTTTAGTTTCCCCGCTCTGGACTCCTCAGCACCTTTGCGTGGTTCATTTTAACTGAGGTTGAACAGTACCTCCTTACCAGTGGCTCCTGATCTGTTGATCTGTTCAAGTAACCATCCCTATGACTGACCACTTTGACCTCCCTACATTTTAGATTTGGTTGGAAAGACAAATGACTCCACTGACTGGGTAGATACATTCCCACATGGTTATATGAAGTGGTTACCAACCTGGGGAATGAACCACTGTAGCATCAGTCTCCCACGGCGATCGCTCAGCTCCGATCCCTTTGCGACTAATGGTAGAGGTCTTCCTGTGGGGTTAACACCAGGGAGGAAAGGAGAGAGAAACAGACAAGGGAAAGAGAGTGATATGAACACTGCCACAGCCATGTAACATTTACACACATTCGTCATGCTAGTGTAAGTATCCCTCTGACTGTTCAAATCTAAGTGGATGTTCTCATTCAATGTTGTGTAATGCTGCTGTTATGAGAAACTAAATTAGAAAATTGCAGAAATAAGCAACCCAAATAGTTGTATATTTACATTGCAATTTTTTTATTTGCATTGAACGGGTGGAGTGCCACAAGGAAGCTGCTACTGGCTTTTTACACAATGGAGTGTTGTGGAGAGAGAGAGAGAGAGAGAGAGAGAGAGAGAGAGAGAGAGAGAGAGAGGGAGAGAGAGAGAGAGAGAGAGAGAGAGAGAATCCCAAGAGGCCCCTTCTCTCTCCGAAGGAAACCTTGGAAGATGGGGTGTCATGGAGTCACAGAGCCTGAAACAACAACACTGTCGGGGTGCAGGTCACCCATCCCTATTCTCAGTGCTGCAGACCTCATGGCTGCTAATAATGTAATTGCTTTAATGGTAGAAAGGTTGTTTAGTGGATTAATTAAGGGTTTTGGTTTCACACTGAAAAAGCCCAAGTCCAGGGCCACAGCCAGGGGCCAGGAGAAACAAATAAACCTGTCAACTCTGTGTCGGGAGGCCTATGGTAAGAGCACACACACCACAGGACTGCACAGCACATCTGGATGCTTGGTTTGCCTACACCACAGTTCCGTAGCAACAGAGTAGAGTAACCATATACAACCAAAACACAGTTAAAAGACAAATCGGTGCCTAAAGGTAGACCTTGAACAACCTTTTTACAAGCTTTGTAAACATTAGAATTATGTACAGTCACATGTTCTCATCTACTGATATTTACCAGAAGACTGGAACCAGTTTTGTGATTACAAACTAAGAAATGCCCTTCACAGAGGATCTAGGCCTACTACTTCTTAGGCCGTACTGTTTTCACATGGAAAGAACATTTTACGTTATTACCCTGAAATATAGAGTAGAGAAATGTTTTATTGTGTTTCAGTTTCTTTTGTAACCATCTGACTTGTCATGTGTCTCCCAGGTTGTTTACATTGTGAGAGACTTGGAGGGGCCCTAAATGTCAATAAATGTCAGCTGTTGAAAATGAATGCAGTGAATGTTTACCGTCCATCTTTACATTAAACATACCCCTTGTTGTCAAGTCCCCCACCAAAATCAAATCAAATCAAATGTATTTATATAGCCCTTCGTACATCAGCTGATATCTCAAAGTGCTGTACAGAAACCCAGCCTAAAACCCCAAACAGCAAGCAATGCAGGTGTAGAAGCACGGTGGCTAGGAAAAACTCCCTAGAAAGGCCAAAACCTAGGAAGAAACCTAGAGAGGAACCAGGCTATGTGGGGTGGCCAGGCTATGTGGGGTGGCCAGATTATAACAGAACATGGCCAAGATGTTCAAATGTTCATAAATGACCAGCATGGTCGAATAATAATAAGACAGAACAGTTGAAACTGGAGCAGCAGCAAGGCCAGGTGGACTGGGGACAGCAAGGAGTCATCATGTCAGGTAGTCCTGGGGCATGGTCCTAGGGCTCAGGTCCTCCGAGAGAGAGAAAGAAAGAGAGAAGGAGAGAATTAGAGAACGCACACTTAGATTCACACAGGACACCGAATAGGACAGGAGAAGTACTCCAGATATAACAAACTGACCCTAGCCCCCCCGACACATAAACTACTGCAGCATAAATACTGGAGGCTGAGACAGGAGGGGTCAGGAGACACTGTGGCCCCATCCGTGGGCACCCCTGGATAGGGCCAAACAGGAAGGATATAACCCCACCCACTTTGCTAAAGCACAGCCCCCACACCACTAGAGGGATATCTTCAACCACCAACTTACCATCCTGAGACAAGGCTGAGTATAGCCCACAAAGACCTCCGCCACGGCACAACCCAAGGGGGGGGGGGGGGGGGGGGGGCAACCCAGACAGGATGACCACATCAGTGAATCAACCCACTCAGGTGACGCACCCCCTCCAGGGACGGCATGAGAGAGCCCCAGTAAGCTCAGCCCCTGTAATACGGTTAGAGGCAGAGAATCCCAGTGGAAAGAGGGGAACCGGCCAGGCAGAGACAGCAAGGGCGGTTCGTTGCTCCAGAGCCTTTCCGTTCATCTTCCCACTCCTGGGCCAGACTACACTCAATCATATGACCCACTGAAGAGATGAGTCTTCAGTAAAGACTTAAAGGTTGAGACCGAGTTTGCGTCTCTGACATGGGTAGGCTGACCGTTCCATAAAAATGGAGCTCTATAGGAGAAAGCCCTGCCTCCAGCTGTCTGCTTAGAAATTCTAGGGACAATTAGGAGACCTGCGTCTTGTGACCGTAGCATACGTGTAGGTATGTACGGCAGGACCAAATCAGAGAGATAGGTAGGAGCAAGCCCATGTAATGCTTTGTAGGTTAGCAGTAAAACCTTGAAATCAGCCCTTGCTTTGACAGGAAGCCAGTGTAGAGAGGCTAGCACTGGAGTAATATGATCAAATTTTTTGGTTCTAGTCAGGATTCTAGCAGCCGTATTTAGCACTAACTGAAGTTTATTTAGTGCTTTATCCGGGTAGCCGGAAAGTAGAGCATTGCAGTAGTCTAACCTAGAAGTGACAAAAGCATGAATTATTTTTCTGCATCATTTTTGGACAGAAAGTTTCTGATTTTTGCAATGTTACGTAGATGGAAAAAAGCTGTCCTTGAAATGGTCTTGATATGTTCTTCAAAAGAGAGATCAGGGTCCAGAGTAACGCCGAGGTCCTTCACAGTTTTATTTGAGACGACTGTACAACCATTAAGATTAATTGTCAGATTCAACAGAAGATCTCTTTGTTTTGTCCGAGTAGAACGTTTGCAGCCATCCACTTCCTTATGTCTGAAACACATGCTTCTAGCAAGGGCAATTTTGGGGCTTCACCATGTTTCATTGAAATGTACAGCTGTGTGTCATCCGCATAGCAGTGAAAGTTAACATTATGTTTTCGAATAACATCCCCAAGAGGTAAAATATATAGTGAAAACAATAGTGGTCCTAAAACGGAACCTTGAGGAACACCGAAATGTACAGTTGATTTGTCAGAGGACAAACCATTCACAGAGACAAACTGATATCTTTCCGACAGATAAGACCTAAACCAGGCCAGAACTTGTCCGTGTAGACCAATTTGGGTTTCCAATCTCTCCAAAAGAATGTGGTGATCGATGGTATCAAAAGCAACACTAAGGTCTAGGTGCACGAGGACAGATGCAGAGCCTCGGTCCGATGCCATTAAAATATCATTTACCACCTTCACATGTGCCGTCTCAGTGCTATGATGGGGTCTAAAACCAGACTGAAGCATTTCGTATACATTGTTTGTCTTCAGGAAGGCAGTGAGTTGCTGCGCATCAGCCTTTTCTAAAAATTTTGAGAGGAATGGAAGATTCGATATAGGCCGATAGTTTTTTAGATTTCCTGGGTCAAGGTTTGGCTTTTTCAAGAGAGGTTTTATTACTGCCACTTTTAGTGAGTTTGAGTACACATCCGGTGTATAGAGAGCCGTTTATTATGTTCAACATAGGAATAGCAATAGTTGGAATAGCGTCCAGTATGCAGCTTGAAGGTTTAGAGGCCATGATTATTTTCATCATTGTGTCAAGAGATATAGTACTAAAACACTTGAGTGTCTCTCTTGATCCTAGGTCCTGGCAGAGTTGTGCAGACTCAGGACAACTGAGCTTTGAAGGAATACGCAGATTTAAAGAGGAGTCCGTAATTTGCTTTCTAATAATCATGATCTTTTCCTCAAAGAAGTTCATGAATTTATCACTGCTAAAGTGAAAGTCATCCTCTCTTGGGGAATGCTGCTTTTTAGTTAGCTTTGCGACAGTATCAAAAAGGAATTTTGGATTGTTCTTATTTTCCTCAATTAAGTTAGAAAAATAGGATGATAGAGCAGCAGTAAGGGCTCTTCGGTACTGCACAGTACTGTCTTTCCAAGCTAGTCGGAAGACTTCCAGTTTGGTGTGGCGCCATTTCCGTTCCAATTTTCTGGAAGCTTGCTTCAGAGCTCGGGTATTTTCTGTGTACCAGGGAGCTAGTTTCTTATGAGAAATGTTTTTAATTTTTAGGGGTGCAACTGCATCTAGGGTATTGCGCAAGGTTAAATTGAGTTCCTCAGTTAGGTGGTTAACTGATTTTTGTCCTCTGGCGTCCTTGGGTAGACAGAGGGAATCTGGAAGGACATCAAGGAATCTTTGTGTTGTCTGTGAATTTATAGCACGACTTTTGATGTTCCTTGGTTGGGGTCTGAGCAGATTATTTGTTGCAATTGCAAACGTAATAAAATGGTGGTCCGATAGTCCAGGATTATGAGGAAAAACATTAAGATCCACAACATTTATTCCATGGGACAAAACTAGATCCAGCGTATGACTGTGACAGTGAGTGGGTCCAGAACATGTTGGACAAAACCCACTGAGTCGATGATGGCTCCGAAAGCCTTTTGGAGTGGGTCTGTGGACTTTTCCATGTGAATATTAAAGTCACCAAAGATTAGAATATTATCTGCTATGACTACAAGGTCCGATAGGAATTCAGGGAACTCAGTGAGGAACGCTGTATATGGCCCAGGAGGCCACCACCTGTCCCACTTCCCCCATTTCTCCTCCCCGTCCCCTTTCCTGAGTGAGGTGCCAGTTTGGGGTTAATGCCCCTATGGAGGCTGAAGTGGGTTATAACTGAATGATCAAATCCAATTCACTAAAACACTATCAAGCTTTTACTTCTAAAAAGACTCACTCCACACTTTGTGTAATTGCCCACATAACCATGTTATTTAGAGGATCTACACTAATGCAGTTCCCAGGCTTACTGTAGTCAGGGAAATGCTAATGTTGAAAAAAGAGATTTGTCTTTTAGAATAAAAAAAAACGCAGATGGATTTCTTGGTAGTTCAGCACCCATAAAAAGCATTTATTTCAACCATTAATGTGATTTGGCTTCATCAACAATACATTTCAATACCTCAGGTTAAACAGTGAAACATTAGCAACCAAATTGTAACCTCCTGGCTAAACTGCCTTCTCCTTCCTGTCCCAGCCACGTCCGCCCACGCCTGGGGACAGCTTACTTCCCGGCTAGCCTCTAGCCAGCTGACCCTTACAAGGTAAACATCTTATTCTTCACCACATATATATTATCGCAGATGAAAGAGGAAACCTAGTGTTACTTTAGTTATAAATATCTTTGTTAACATGTGTCCAGGGCCAAAGGACCACACTGACTCAGTTTTGCCCCAGCAGCCAGCTAGCCAGCCAGTCCATCCAGGCTCCAGTGAACCCCAGCTGTGAACACTTCTGTATGGAACAGCAACATAGCAGGGCTCATGGATGACAGTTGCTTGGCAACCCTAAACTCTTGCTGCTTAGGAGGTAGGTGAGGTGAGGTTAAGGTGGTGAGTTGGCAGGGAAGGACCTGAACTCTGAAGTCATAGCCTACAAAGATTCACCTCTCATTCACTTTACAGCGTATGAATACAATCAGTCTGCTCCATGGGTCGGTCATCTCTATTGCCCGTTCTTTCTACTCCTCCTGCTATGTTAAGTTTAGGCCTACATGTTCAGCCAACATCCTTATTTTGCTATTTTAGGTATGCAGTTCCATTGTCAATGTTAATCTTTGCTATGAGAGACTATCTATATTTAATGCATGTAACTGCTTACATCCAGCTTCTTCAAAGGTTAGACTAGGAAATGAACCCTGCATATGGTTGTGTGTGTGTGAACCTCAGGGAGACCAGTGTGTGATACGGAGGTTCCATAAGACCTTTCTACAGACAAGGGCATGTCATCATCATTCCTCTGAGTGATCCAATTATGATCAAATTATGATCCAATTCTATCTGCTCCACAGATGGGAGAAGGAGAGGGAGGAGGAGGGGGAGGAGGACTGGGGAAGAGGATGGACAGGAGGGGGGAGTGGAGGAGTGGGGAGGACGGGGGCGAGAGAGGAAGGAGGAGGGGGAGAGGTGGGGAGGAGAGGGGGAGGAGAACTGAACAGGAGCATGGGCAGGAGGTGGGGGGCGGAGGAGTGGGGAGGAAGGGGGACGAGGGGAGGACGAGAGAAAAAGGAGGAGGGGGAGGAGTGGGGAGGAGAGGGGGAAGAGGAGGGAGGAGGAGGGAGAGGAGGACTGGGGAGGAGGAGGGTGAGGAGGAGGGACACTGGGGCTAACAGAGGGAGGATAATTGACTCCATGGTCAGCAGCGTAGCGGTGTGCCCTAGCTGCTGTTTCTTTTACCTCAGCCAAAGGGATGCAGCTGGCACAAAATGGAAACCGTGGAACACTTAGGTAATTGGCTTGGCTTTCTTAGTGTTTTCCCTCAGAAATACATCAGTACATTATTACCTTGACTTTTTTAACCATGTACTTTGTCTTCACAAACTTTTTCACACTTAGTGATTTACTGACAACCGACATGAACTTGTTCTATTAAGAAGAACAGCAAGAATTCTTGACTAAAGTAACACCTACAGTGTGCTGCAAATCTCAATAGAAAAAATCCCACATAATACATAGTATGTAGCTATTCTTGTTGTTCACTGCAGCCTTTTTCATTGAAAGGGGAATGTGTGTGTCACCATTTTCATTTGTGGTGGCTCATTGGGTCTATCACTCCGTCTCTTTTGTTCTGCTACATTAGGAACATGGTCCTATGGATTCTCCATTAACATTGGGTCTTAGGGTGTGTGCCATTATCTATATTGCAGTTCCACTACAATCTCAACCCATGAAGTGAACATAAGCCTACACAATTAAAACGAACATATATAGGCCTACACATCTACACACTTGTTGTGCTTTCATAACCAGGAGTTTCCTTGTTAATGATGATCTAATACAGGGGTGTGTTCGTGCTTGGGAATGATCCACAACATATTACCGAGCTACCCTACATCCCTATGCTGGCTTCCAAAGATCATTGTCCTAAATGAGAATGTTTTCTCAATGCAGCTTGCTGGTACAATGAAAGGTATGCATCTTCAATGCATCCGAACTGGTAACCAACTGTATATCTTCATGGGTAAATAATCCATCTGAGAGGTCTATCAGTGAATACAGACAGACAGGCCATCCCTGACAGACTGACAGACAGGTCATCCCTGACAGACTGACAGACAGATAGCCCATCCCTGACATGTTCCTAATGTAGCCCATCCCTGACAGACTGACAGACAGGCCAACCCTGACAGACAGATAGCCCATCCCTGACAGACAGCACATCCCTGACTTATAGACAGCCCATCCCAGACAGACAGAAAGACAGACAGACAGACCATCCCTGATAGACAGACAGCCCATCCCTGACAGACAGACAGCCCATCCCTGACAGACAGATAGACAGCCCATTCCAAACAGACAGACAGCCCATCCCTGACAGACAGACAGGTCATCCCTGACAGACAGCCCATCCCTGACTGTTAGCGAATCCACGTGTAGTCACATGATGAAGGACCATGGAGAGGTGGTCTGGCAGGAAGAGGCAGTCATGTGTGAACGGTAATCATGTGGTGTCAATCATAAGGCTTCAGCCAAGTATCAATCAGCATTCGGAAGCTTACAGACAAATCAGCACAACTGCAGGTGCACTGTTTGACTGGCAGCTTATTCTGTCAGTAGTGAGCAGTAGTGATAATTCTATGACTGCATCCCAAATGGCACCCAATTCCATTAACAGTGCACTACTTTTACAGTGCACTATATTGGGAATAGGGCGCCATTTGGGACGCTACCCTATTCAGCGCTCCTTCTGGCATTGTAGATTCTTCTGTGCCACTAGATTGTAAGGCAGACACAAGGTTAGTAAAATGTATTTCAATGTGAAGAGTAAATATGATCATCAGTTCGGTATCAATGATTCATTTACTCCATATGAATTAGCTGGTTAGAGGACAGAGTGGTGATTAGTATTTACTCTTAGTTGTTGTCTCAATCAGCATAGAAACTCCAACAGGCCTTGTGTTTTGTCCCGTAACAGCAGTAGCTGGCTCCATTCAGGTGGCACATCGTGCCTTTTTGTCTTTGGTGATCATGTGAATCTGTTCTGAATGACTACATTTGTTACGTTTGTTCGATGAATTAGACCCAGGTGCAGCGTGGTAGGCGAACATCTTACTTTTATTTAAAATGAACACCAAAAACAAAAACAAAATACAAAACGAAACGTAAAGTTCTGCAGGGCTAGACAGCAACTATGCAAAAACAAGATCCCACAACTGAAGGTGGGAAAAAGGACTGCCTAAGTATGATCCCCAATCAGAGACAACGATAGACAGCTGCCTCAGATGGGAACCATACCCGGCCAACAAAGAAATAGACAAACTAGAATGCCCACCCAAATCACACCCTGACCTAACCAAATAGAGAAATAAAAAGGCTCTCTAAGGTCAGGGCGTGACAGTACAGAACCCACCCGCTCCACACTCTGAACCCTCCGCTTCCGTGGAACCTTACCGTGGATCGTCGTCGGATACTCCGGACCGTGAATCGTTGCTGGAGGAACCGGACTGTGGATCATCGCCGGAGGCTCTGGATTGCCAACCGCCGCTGGGGGCTCTGGGCTGCAGACCGTCACTGGAGACTCTGGACTGCAGACCGTAAATAAGGCTATCCTCCTGACTTCCTCCCCCTCCTCCTACACCACTTCCTTCTCCTCCTACACCACTTCCTCCCCCTCCTACTACACCACTTCATCCTCCTCCTACACCACTTCCTCCTCCTCCTCCTACACCACTTCCTCCCCCTCCTCCTAAACCACTTCATCCTCCTCCTCTTACACAACTTCCTCTTCCTCCTCCTACACCACCTCCTCCTACACCACCTCCTCCTACATCACTTCCTCCCCCTCCTCCTACATCACTTCCTCCTCCACCTCCTCCTCCTACATCACTTCATCCTTCCAATCCTACACCATTTCTTCCTCCTCTTCCTACACCACTTCCTCCTCCTACATCACTTCCTTCTCGTCCTAGGGTCCAAACACATTCAAGTATTTACATTATATATAAAACAAAAGATAAAACAGTACATCATATAACATTATTATACCACTACGTATCTACAAAACAAAATATATAATACCACCATACAACAATCTACGTGTGTGTAGAGTGTGTGTGAGTGTGTCTGTACCTTTGTGTGTGTCTCTTCACAGTCCCCGCTGTTCCATAAGGTGTATTTTTCCCTGTTTTTTAAATCTTTCTAGAGCTCCAACCTGAAGATCCCAAACATCATGATTTGACCTTGTTTTTCCAAGTTCTCAGTTGTCTTGAAGCAACATAAATCCAGAGAATACCAGACTTTGATGACAAAGTTTGATGACAGAATTTGCCCACGAAGGACCCGCCATGCCACTTTCCTGTTCAAGTAAGCACAGCACAACAAGGTGAGTCCAAAAATATATTGTATGCTGCTGCATAAATTATGTAATATTCCAGGGAGATATGTATACTGTAGCTAAGAAAGTAATACTAAGTGTATGTTGTGTAGTAAGCTGTTAGTAGACCATGTGTTACGGTGCGTGAATGAGGACCCAAAAGCGAATCAACTTAAACAGAGCTTCTTTAATTACCAAACATAGGTAGGCTCAGATGGACCGGCAGATTCCGACAGGACAGGACAAGGTTACAGCAAACATGACGACAGTCTGGTTCAGGCATGAATGACACAAACAAACAAGAATCCGACAAGGACAGGAGCAGAAACAGAGAGAGATATTGGGACCTAATCAGAGGGAAAAAAGGGAACAGGTGGGGAACGGGGTGAATGGGTAGTTAGAGGAGACAAGGGACAGCTGGGGGAAAGCGGGGGAGAAAAGGTAACCTAACACGACCAGCAGAGGGAGACAGGGTGAAGGGAAAGGACAGAGACAAGACAACATGACAGTACATGACAGTACCCCCCCACTCACCGAGCGCCTCCTGGCGCACTCGAGGAGGAAACCTGGCGGCAACGGAGGAAATCATCAATCAGCGCACGGTCCAGCACGTCCCGAGAGGGAACCCAACTCCTCTCCTCAGGACCGTACCCCTCCCAGTCAACTAGGTACTGATGACCACGGCCCCGAGGACGCATGTCCAAGATTTTACGGACCCTGTAGATAGGTGCGCCCTCGACAAGGATGGGGGGGGGGGGGGAAGACGAGCGGGGGCGCGAAGAACGGGCTTAACACAGGAGACATGGAAGACCGGGTGGACGCGACGAAGATATCGCGGAAGAAGAAGTCGCACTGCGACAGGATTAATGACCTGAGAGATACGGAATGGACCAATGAACCGCGGGGTCAACTTGCGAGAAGCCGTCTTAAGGGGAAGGTTCTGAGTGGAGAGCCAAACTCTCTGACCGCGACAATATCTAGGGCTCTTAGTTCTACGCTTATTAGCAGCTCTCACAGTCTGCGCCCTATAACGGCAAAGTGCAGACCTGACCCTCTTCCAGGTGCGCTCGCAACGTTGGACAAAAGCCTGAGCGGAGGGGACGCTGGACTCGGCGAACTGAGATGAGAACAACGGAGGCTGGTACCCGAGGCTACTCTGAAAAGGAGATAGCCCGGTCGCAGACGAAGGAAGCGAGTTGTGGGCGTATTCTGCCCAGGGGAGCTGTTCTGACCAAGACGCAGGGTTGCGAAAAGAAAGACTGCGTAAGATGCGACCAATAGTCTGATTGGCCCGTTCTGCTTGACCGTTAGACTGGGGGTGAAAGCCGGAAGAGAGACTGACGGAAGCCCCAATCAAACGGCAAAACTCCCTCCAAAATTGAGACGTGAATTGCGGACCTCTGTCCGAAACGACGTCTGACGGAAGGCCATGAATTCTGAAAACATTCTCGATGATGATTTGTGCCGTCTCTTTAGCAGAAGGAAGCTTAGCAAGGGGAATGAAATGAGCCGCCTTAGAGAACCTATCGACAACCGTAAGAATAACAGTCTTCCCTGCTGACGAAGGCAGTCCGGTGACAAAATCTAAGGCGATGTGAGACCACGGTCGAGAGGGAATAGGAAGCGGCCTGAGACGGCCGGCAGGAGGAGAGTTACCGGACTTAGTCTGCGCGCAGACCGAACAAGCAGCCACGAAACGACGCGTGTCATGCTCCCGGGTGGGCCACCAGAAACGCTGGCGAATGGAAGCAAGCGTACCCCGAACGCCAGGGTGGCCGGCTAACTTGGCAGAGTGAGCCCACTGAAGAACGGCCAGACGAGTAGGAACGGGAACGAAAAGAAGGTTCCTAGGACAAGCGCGCGGCGACGGAGTTTGAGTGAGTGCTTGCTTTACCTGCCTCTCAATTCCCCAGACAGTCAACCCGACAACACGCCCCTCAGGGAGAATCCCCTCGGGGTCAGTGGAGGCTACTGAAGAACTGAAGAGACGAGACAAAGCATCAGGCTTGGTGTTCTTAGAGCCCGGACGATAAGAAATCACGAACTCGAAACGAGCGAAAAACAGCGCCCAACGCGCCTGATGCGCATTAAGTCGTTTGGCAGAACGGATGTACTCAAGGTTCCTATGGTCAGTCCAAACGACAAAAGGAACGGTCGCCCCCTCCAACCACTGTCGCCATTCGCCTAGGGCTAACCGGATGGCGAGCAGTTCGCGGTTACCCACATCATAGTTACGTTCCGACGGCGACAGGCGATGAGAAAAATACGCGCATGGGTGGACCTTGTCGTCAGAGAGGGAGCGCTGAGAAAGGATGGCTCCCACTCCCACCTCTGACGCGTCAACCTCGACAACGAACTGTCTAGAGACGTCAGGTGTAACAAGGATAGGAGCGGATGTAAAACGATTCTTGAGGAGATCAAAAGCTCCCTGGGCGGAAACGGACCACTTAAAGCACGTCTTGACAGAAGTAAGGGCTGTGAGAGGAGCTGCCACCTGACCGAAATTACGGATGAAACGACGATAGAAGTTCGCGAAGCCGAGAAAGCGCTGCAGCTCGACGCGTGACTTAGGGACGGGCCAATCAATGACAGCTTGGACCTTAGCGGGATCCATCTTAATGCCTTCAGCGGAAATAACAGAACCGAGAAATGTGACGGAGGAGGCATGAAAAGTGCACTTCTCAGCCTTCACAAAAAGACAATTCTCTAAAAGGCGCTGGAGGACACGTCGAACGTGCTGAACATGAATCTGGAGTGACGGTGAAAAAATCAGGATATCGTCAAGGTAAACGAAAACAAAGATGTTCAGCATGTCTCTCAGGACATCATTGACTAATGCCTGAAAGACAGCTGGAGCGTTAGCGAGGCCGAAAGGAAGAACCCGGTATTCAAAGTGCCCTAACGGAGTGTTAAACGCCGTCTTCCACTCGTCCCCCTCCCTGATGCGCACGAGATGGTAAGCGTTACGAAGGTCCAACTTAGTGAAAAACCTGGCTCCCTGCAGGATCTCGAAGGCTGAAGACATAAGAGGAAGCGGATAACGATTCTTCACTGTTATGTCATTCAGCCCTCGATAATCTATGCAGGGGCGCAGAGACCCGTCCTTCTTCTTGACAAAAAAAAACCCCGCTCCGGCGGGAGAGGAGGAGGGGACTATGGTACCGGCGTCAAGAGCTACAGACAAATAATCCTCGAGAGCCTTACGTTCGGGAGCCGACAGAGAGTATAGTCTACCCCGGGGGGGGGTGGTTCCCGGAAGGAGATCAATACTACAATCATACGACCGGTGTGGAGGAAGAGAGGTGGCCCTGGACCGACTGAACACCGTGCGCAGATCGTGATATTCCTCCGGCACCCCTGTCAAATCACCAGGCTCCTCCTGTGAAGAAGAGACAGAGGAAACAGGAGGGATAGCAGACATTAAACATTTCACATGACAAGAGACGTTCCAGGAGAGGATAGAATTACTAGACCAATTAATGGAAGGATTATGACAAACTAGCCAGGGATGGCCCAAAACAACAGGTGTAAAAGGTGAACGAAAAATTAAAAAAGAAATGGTTTCACTATGATTACCAGAAACAGTGAGGGTTAAAGGTAGCGTCTCACGCAGAATCCTGGGGAGAGGACTACCATCCAGGGCGAACAAGGCCGTGGGCTCCTTTAACTGTCTGAGAGGAATGTCATGTTCCCGAGCCCAGGTCTCGTCCATAAAACAGCGCTCCGCCCCAGAGTCTATTAAGGCACTGCAGGAAGCTGACGAACCGGTCCAGCGTAGATGGACCGACAAGGTAGTGCAGGATCTTGAAGGAGAGACAGGAGTAGTAGCGCTCACCAGTAGCCCTCCGCTTACTGACGAGCTCTGGCCTTTTACTGGACATGAAGTGACAAAATGACCAGCGGAACCGCAATAGAGACAGAGGCGGTTGGTGATTCTCCGTTCCCTCTCCTCAGTCGAGATGCGGATACCTCCCAGCTGCATGGGCTCAGCACCCGAGCCGGCAGAGGAAGATGGTAGTGATGCGGAGAGGGAGGCGACGGAGAGCGCGAGCTCCTTTCCACGAGCTCGGTGACGAAGATCAACCCGTCGCTCAATGCGAATAGCGAGTTCAATCAAGGAATCCACGCTGGAAGGAACCTCCCGGGAGAGAATCTCATCCTTTACCTCTGCGCGGAAACCCTCCAGAAGACGAGCGAGCAAGGCCGGCTCGTTCCAGCCACTGGAGACAGCAAGAGTGCGAAACTCAATAGAGTAGTCTGTTATGGATCGATTGCCTTGACATAGGGAAGACAGGGCCCTGGAAGCCTCCTCCCCAAAAACAGATCGATCAAAAACCCGTATCATCTCCTCCTTAAAGTCTTGATACTGGTTAGTACACTCAGCCCTTGCCTCCCAGATTGCCGTGCCCCACTCACGAGCCCGTCCAATAAGGAGAGATATGACGTAGGCGACACGAGCAGTGCTCCTGGAGTAAGTGTTGGGCTGGAGAGAAAACACAATATCACACTGGGTGAGGAACGAGCGGCATTCAGTGGGCTCCCCAGAGTAACACGGCGGGTTATTGATTCTGGGCTCCGGAGATTCGAAAGCCCTGGAAGTGGCCGGTGGATCGAGGCGGAGATGGTGAACCTGTTCTGTGAGGTTGGAGACTTGGGTGGCCAGGGTCTCAACGGCATGTCGAGCAGCAGACAATTCCTGCTTGTGTCTGCCTAGCATCGCTCCCTGGATCTCGACGGCTGAGTGGAGAGGATCCGAAGTCGCTGGGTCCATTCTTGGTCGGATTCTTCTGTTACGGTGCGTGAATGAGGACCCAAAAGCGAATCAACTTAAACAGAGCTTCTTTAATTACCAAACATAGGTAGGCTCAGATGGACCGGCAGATTCCGACAGGACAGGACAAGGTTACAGCAAACATGACGACAGTCTGGTTCAGGCATGAATGACACAAACAAACAAGAATCCGACAAGGACAGGAGCAGAAACAGAGAGAGATATTGGGACCTAATCAGAGGGAAAAAAGGGAACAGGTGGGGAACGGGGTGAATGGGTAGTTAGAGGAGACAAGGGACAGCTGGGGGAAAGCGGGGGAGAAAAGGTAACCTAACACGACCAGCAGAGGGAGACAGGGTGAAGGGAAAGGACAGAGACAAGACAACATGACAGTACATGACACCATGTGCCTCACCTTTATAATTTGGTATTTTTTCCCCTCATAACTTAGCCTACTGTTCTGACTTGGTGGTACAAATGTAGCCTATAGCCTGTTTTAGAGAAATGTTATCATCGAATATTGTAAGAACTTTCATTGTCTGCTTTTATGCCAGCTTTATTAATCCTATGGTTCTAACTTGGTGTACAGGAAGAAAACTTGTAAGAACGGCCCATGTTCTGAATTCTGTCGCTGTACATTTCAAAAGTCCTGAACAAATAGTTATATTGACTATGTCCATCCTAGCTCGCCCATTAATGTCTTAATCGAAATTGTGGATTGCCTCTCATCCGCTTGTCGTCCCCTTATGCCATAGTTTGTACATCTCAATTGTCAGTAGAAACCACATATGTTTAAGCAAGTCAGCCATACCAGCTATGTTTTTTTAAAAGGCAGTAAATAAGGCTATTTTGCTGCCCGACAAGGCTCCGCTGATAGCCAGGTGTAACAGTGGTAAGGTGTTGGGACTGCTGTTGGGACTATGCTGTTGGGACAGCTTTATGTAGGCTCTAACAGTGTGTGGGCACCGTTTGTCACCGTTATAGTCCAATTAACATATTGTTTAGTGCTGTGTTGTGTAGTGACTTTGCTGGCATGCATCTAAAACATTATTTTTTTAGTTTGCCCCACCAAGATTTACATACTAAAACGGCACTGAACACAGCATACAGTGCACAATGTTGTGTCTTTGCCTATGCCAGATTAAGTGATATGACATGCTATTCTATAAAATCCTTTCTCTGTAATTCATATTACCTGATTGAGCTACTCATGTAAATGTAATTTACTAGAAAGTTGGGGCACCACAAAATAATATTTATAGAGCTTTTGTCTTCCGAATATACTCTTAAAGACCTAGTAATATTTAACATCAATAGCAGTCAATATTAATCGTCACCTTATTTCAGTCTCATCTGAAAGTTGTAAATTCTTGGTTATCTTCACGAACCCTGGCTAACAAGTTGAATCAGCAATACAAAATTGTGTTTAATTATTTATTTACTAAATACCTAACTAATCACACAGAATTACATATACACAGAATGAATCATACCTTGATCACAAATTATATCATGAAAACGTCCCTAGAGGAGGGAACAGATATGACAGCTGGGTACACAAAGAAAAGGGGCTGGGTTGGAGTGAAAGAGTGGGAAGACTGAGGAACAAAGGGAGAAGCGATGTCTCTATCGTAAATACAGTATCTTATTGTAACGTGACTGTACCCCCCTCTCCCTCCAAGGTGCGGACTCCGAACGCACAACCTAAACCTATAGGGGAGGGTCTGGGTGGGCGTCTGTCCGCAGTGGCGGCTCTGGCGCTGGACGTGGACCCCACTCATCATTGTCTTAGTCCACCTCCTTAGCGTCCTTTGAGTGGTGACCCTCGCCTAGGAACCCTAACAAAGTGCCCCACTGGCCTAAGGGGCAGCTCCGAACTGAGGGGCAGCTCGGGACTGAGGTAGCTCAGGACTGAGGGGTAGCTCAGGCCTGAGGGGTAGCTTAGGACTGAGAGGTAGCTCAGGACTGAGGGGTAGCTCAGGACTGAGAGGTAGCTCAGGACTGAGGGGTAGCTCAGGACTGAGAGGTAGCGCAGGGCAGAGAGGTAGCTCAGGACTGAGGGGTAGCTCAGGCCTGAGGGGTAGCTTAGGACTGAGAGGTAGCTCAGGACTGAGGGGTAGCTCAGGACTGAGAGGTAGCTGAGGACTGAGAGGTAGCTCAGGACTGAGAGGTAGCGCAGGGCAGAGAGGTAGCTCAGGACTGAGAGGTAGCTCAGGCTGGTTATAGCTCTGGCAGCTTCTGGCTGACTGATGGCTCTGGCAGCTCCTGGCTGACTGACGGCTCTGGCAGATCCTGGCTGACTGGCGGCTCTGGCAGATCCTGGCTGACTGACGGCTCTGGCAGATCCTGTCTGAATGGCGGGTCTGGCAGATCCTGGCTGAATGGCGGCTCTGTCAGATCCTGGCTGACTGGCGGCTCTGGTAGAACCTGGCTGACTGGCGGCTCTGGCAGATCCTGGCTGACTGGAGGCTCTGGCGGCCCCATGCTGACGGGCGGCTCTGGCGGCTCCATGCTGACTGGCGGCTCTGGCAAATCCTGGCTGAATGGCGGCTCTGGCAGATCCTGGCTAAATGGCAGCTCTGGCAGATCCTGGCTGACTGGCGGCTCTGGCAGATCCTGGCTGACTGGCGGCTCTGGGGATCCTGGCGGACTGGGGGCTCTGGCGGCTCCATGCTGACTGGCGGCTCTGGTGGCTCCATGCTGACTGGCGGCTCTGGCGGCTCTGGACAGACGGGAGACTCTAGCAGCTCTGGACAGACGGGAGACTCTAGCAGCTCTGGACAGACGGGAGACTCTAGCAGCTCTGGACAGACGGGCAGCTCAGGCGGCGCTGGGCAGCCGGCCAGCTCAGGTGGCGCTGGGCAGACTGGAGACTCCAGCAACGCTGGAGAGGAGGAAGGCTCTGGCAGCGCTGGACAGAGGAGCTCTGGCGCCTCTGGACTGAGGGGCTCTGGCGCCTCTGTACTGAGGGGCTCTGGCGCCTCTGGACTGAGGGGCTCTGGCGCCTCTGGACTGAGGGGCAGAAGCTCTGGCAGCGCAGGACAGGCGGGAGACTCCGGCTGCGCTGGAGAGGAGGAAGGCTCTGGCAGCGCTGGACAGAGGAGCTCTGGCGCCTCTGGACTGAGGGGCTCTGGCGCCTCTGTACTGAGTGGCTCTGGCGCCTCTGGACTGAGGGGCTCTGGCGCCTCTGGACTGAGGGGCAGAAGCTCTGGCAGCGCAGGACAGGCGGGAGACTCCGGCTGCGCTGGAGAGGAGGAAGGCTCTGGCAGCGCTGGACAGAGAAGCTCTGGCGCCTCAGGACTGAGGGGCTCTGGCGCCTCTGGACTGAGGAACTCTGGCGCCACTGGACTGAGGAGTGGAAACTCTGGTAGCGCCGGACAGGCGGGAGCACATGTATTGATGGGACAGAGAGACAGCCTGGTGCGGGGTGCCGGCACTGGTGGTACCGGGCTGGGGACACGCACCTCAGGGCGAATGCCTTGCATACTACGCCAAATCAACTGCTCTCTCTCTTCACACTCCCCCAATTCTATTAACACCTCACCTGTCTCCTCATCTCCCATCCATTCACTCTCCTCCATTCTGTCCAATAACTCCTCAACCCTCTCAGACTCAGCCCTCAGCTTCACCGACAGCTCCGATAACATCCATGGCACCTTACGGTAAACAGGGGGAGTTGGCTCAGGTCTGGCTCTTGACTATGCCACACTCTAACTGTGCCCCCCCCAATACATTTTTGGGGCTGACTCTCGGGGGCTTTCAGCCGCTCTGCTGTGCCAGCTCCTCATAATGCCACCTCTCTGCTTTCGCTGCCTCCAGCTTGGCTTTGGGGCGGCAATATTCCCCTGGCTCTGCCCAGGGTCCTTTCCCGTCTAGGATCTCCTCCCAAGTCCACTTCTCCAAATAGTGCTGCCTCTCCCACTGCTGCTGCTGTTGCTCCTACTGCTGCTGCTTCTCCTGCTGCACTTGTTGCTTCTCCTGCTGCTGCTTTTGCTGCTGCTTCTGTTTACCACGCCGCTTGGTCCTTGGTTGGTGGGTGATTCTGTAACGGCTTTCTTCCTGGGAAAGAGAGGACCAAAGCGCAGCGTGGTGAGTGTTCATCTTCTTTAATAATAAATCCCAACTGAACACTTAAAATTACAAAACAACAAATGTGAAAACCGAAAACAGTCCTATCTGGTGCATAGACACAAAGACAGGAAACAGACAAACTAGACACACAACATAGACTGCCCACCCAGCTCACGTCCTGACCAACACTAAAACAAGGAAAACACACAAGAACTATGGTCAGAACGTGACACTTATGCATTCTAAATTCCCGCCCATTTGGAAAAGGAAAATGCAGTAAATATTTACTCTGAGCTTCGGTTGGTTGGTGGTAGATGGAAGGCCGCGTTGCCCAACCGAGTCCTTTGTCCTTTGAAGAATGTCTCTGGTGGTAAATTGGATACGTTGTAGTAACGTCATTGTGTGGTAGACGGCATACTCTGTCTGTTCTTTCCTAGCCCAAGTTTGCAGCTGCTTTTGCTAACTCAACAGCTAGGAGGTAACATTTCTGTAGTGAATAAGAATTCAAAGTTCATACCATTCGCAACCAAAGCTCACGCTGAGGTTGGCTTAGTTCTGTAGTTGACTTGTTAGTCCTTTTAACGCATGGACCGTCGTCCTCACATCCTCGGAACAGGAGGTTACATTTTCGTCAAGGCTTTATAGAGTAGAGCGAGAAGGGTGTGTTTGAAAAGTTTTATAACCCATGTCTCTTCACAGGGGTGGGCCACTGATTGAGCAGAGCAGACCTTATGAAAACCCAAATATCTAATTTGGAAGCTAAAATTACATTTAATCTTTTCACCAATAATTTTATACTCAAACATTTACATTGAACAACAATTCCATGTGAATCCGATAACTACAATGTGCAGACTTTCCACTGTAGAGTTTATGTCATCCTATCATTGATGAGAATGTTTCAGATGACAACTGAACTGACATCATATTCATTAAGTACCACCGCATATATGCAATTGGTCGGATTACCAGAACAAAGTTAATTTCCCCCCACCTTCTAATGTTCCCAGAATCTCTATGTTAACCAAAGGATTTTCAAATGTCACATCAGTAGGGTAGAGAGAGGAAAAAGGGGGAGTGGTATTTATGACTGTCATAAACCTACCCCCAGGCCAACGTCATGACCAATAACTAAAGAAAAATATATAATGCTAATGAGTGATACATGTTATCCCCGTGTCCATGTTGTAAGGTACAGCAGGGCTTCTGTATAGAGAGGCTAGAAAAGCATGAACTACAGTGAGCTTTCAAAACTATTGGGACAGTAACACAGGTTATTTTCATCCATATCAGGTGAACGGTGTAGAAATGACAGCACTTTTTGTACATAGTCCCCTCATTTTAGGGGACCAAAATTATTAGGACAAATTCACTTATATGTTTATTAAAGTGGTAGAAAGTGTAGTATTTAGTGTCATATTCCTAGCACGCAATGATAACATAAAGCTTGTGACTCTAGAATCTTGTTAGATGCATTTGCTATTTGTTTTGGTTGTTTCAGATTATTTTGTGCCCAATAGAAATGAACGGTAAGTAATGTAGTGACATTTTGGAGTCACTTTATTGTAAATAAGAAGAGAATATGTTTCTAAACACCTCTACATTAATTTGGATGATCAAATTAATGAAACACCAACGTAATTTCTTAAAAGGGTGTTGGGCCACCACGAGCTGCCAGAACAGCTTCAATGCGCATTGGCATAGATTCTACAAGTGGAACAGGAAAATGCATCCCACACACCATAACATATACTTTCTATCTCTCATTAAGTGTTTCCTTTATTTTTGCAGTTACTGGTTGCCTGTAGTCGGGAAGGCCGCAATTTGGGCAGCATGCATGCCAAACATACAGCTTGTTACGGCCAAAGACATACCATATAATCCATGGAAGAGTTTTGGAACTTCTCACCCTGACAATTTGAGTGTTAAACTCAAGTACGCTCAGGTACGCTAGCAATGATTTTCCTAGTTTGAATGGGAACTGCCATCTATGGATTATATTTCTATGGTTTGTTGATGCTGTCTGTTTGCCTTTTGCAAATTTCAAAATACAATTGTGCAAATTCCTACGACTGAAAATAGAAGACAAGTCTGTTAGTAGAACCATTAGGAAAAATGTGTTCTCAACAACTACCATTTTTTTGTGAACAGCTGCACTGTTTTTCAAAGTAACTTGTTTTAAGGAGCACATCGGTCATCACCACGAGTACTAGCCTATGGTTTAATTTTCATCATTAGTGTGCCACTGGAAATTGTATTTAGTATTCAGTCTACTGTAGCCTATAATATACTGTATGTGTGTTTATGACTTCATTGGCCTGGGCCATTGTTTATTTGAATTCAAGACCAGATTGATTTTAGTTTGTCAGAGTAGCCACTCATTTCAGTCATTTGTGTGGTATTAAAAACGATTCAGCTAATGTCTTGTTGTGTAAATGATGTGGAATAGCATGAAATGCTTTTTTAAAAGGCCAATTTTTGGGGGGATTGGAGACCTACTAGCAAATGTTCCCTATGTGTGGAAATCCTAAAAACGCCTCTGCTCAACTGTATCCAATGCCATATCGCAAATCTTATAATGGCTTTATAATTTCTTATAATTTATAATTTAATTTATAATAAAAATGTTTCTATGATCTCTTAATCCGGCACTGATCATACTGCCCAACAAATGCTAACCTCCACTGTTATTGTAGTGGTGAAAGGTTAGCACAAAACGAGTGTCATAATGGATATGGAGAATTTTCAGAAGTTTTTTTTGTAATTATACTTGATCCAGAAAAAGTTATTTTCAGCTGCCAGCACGCATACTCAAACAGAATGAAGCGCTGTGTGCTCCAAACAACTATTGTTGGCTAGTTCTTCTGCCCGTAAATAAACTGGCGGAGTATTGGTTGAGCCTGCTGCAACTATTGGATTAGAACAAGCCGCTCTCCATCTGTTCTCATTTCCCCAGACAGACACACATGGGGCTGTTTCACTCACTCACAGTCACGTCTCCCCTTCTCCAAACATCATGTATGAATCAGTATCCGTAGCTAGTCATTGTTGTTCAATCTAGTTATTTTCTGAAAACATATGTTTTTTTTGTCTGTCTACTTGGTCTGTCCTTATTATAATTCAGTTTCTGAAGATATCTGTCGTTATGTCACAATCCAAATCTATGCTTCTTGCTATTATTATTTCTTCTCGTCCAGGCATGTTTACAGCGCAATATATAATATAATTAAAATGACGTCATTTATCAGACTCTCTTATCCAGAGCGCCTTACACTAGTGAGTGCATATATTTTAGTACTGGTCCCCCGTGGGAATTGAACCCACAACCCTGGCTTTACAAGTGCCATGCAGTACCAACTTAGCCACACAGACTAGATAGTTATTCAGATGGTACAAATGTTGTGGCATAAGTGTCGGGAGAGAAAGTTTAGCTCCACCACATAGGGAAACAATATGTGGGGCAAGCGAATTAGCCAACCTTCATCTACATATGTGTCTGGAATAAATGCAGACAGTAGTAGCCAGTAGTAGCCATGCACTCGGCCATGTATTAGCCTTTTTAGTTGATCATTGAATAGAACTAAGTAAGTAAAAGGCCATAATGTGCATTTTCATCTGTCAGGCTCATTTACACTCTACTCTAAAAAGAAAAGGTTCCTGGAATATATTTTAGGGGTTCTTCTAAGTGAAAATGTGGGGTAACCCCTATTAATTATTTGAAGAGTGGCAAAGCAGAATTCCAAAATCTAAATATGAGGTAAACTCAGAGCAGAGCTCCAAGGTCAGTGGGTATATCCTCTGGCGTGTTAATGTGAACTCTATGGAGTACCACGGTATGAGTCATAATACCCATAAAACCTGGAGGTCAAATACAGAAATGGTTCAAATAGTTTTTCCACCATTTATGTTTCCATCAGGTCATAAGGTCTGTGTTTGGTGTAAGCTTACCCTGGCTTGATGTTTTGATAACCATGTAAATCTCTCTCGGACCAGGTAACTTTTATGAAGATATTAGCTGCAATTACTCCCCAAAAATGAAATGCTAGTACGCCACTAATGTGGCTATCGTACAGAACTACACATCCTGGCGCACGCTTTGACGTCATCACACAGAATTTCTCCACGCAACTCTCAGCAACAAGTAGCAAGGACCATAGCAAGTAAAGTCAAATAGAATAACTAGTAGATATTATAACCTTTTTGTAGTTTCTGTTTATATAATTGATATTGTGTATTTCTTGTGTGTATTGTTTTTTAGCATCTTACCTACCTTAGCATTTTTTTATTACTATCAATATTTGAATTTCCCTGGCCTTTGCTAACCTCTTCATCGATCAGGAGCAAGGATGGTACTGTGCTATGTACCTTGGTTGGCTAGTAAGCTACATTAGCTAAAGTTAGCTAGCTGGCTAGCTAGCTCACAAAGGACTTGTGGGCTCGATGTGTTCCCCATGCAAAACACAGAAACGGTTTTGTTCCACAAGTAAATCTGTTGTATAAGACTAATCAAATGACCTGTGAAGTCAGACATGTCAGCAGGGATGGAAATTAAGCTAGCCCGAGGCTATTACTTTTCAGACTTTGCTAGTACATAATGTGCCAAACTAGCCTGACACAGCAGTGAAATGGCTAGTAGATAATGTGCCAAACTAGCCTGACACAGCAGTGACATTTTGCCTTTACAAACATTGCATGCCACAGATGCAGGACCTGAATGTTACCCAGGCCAGTAGAAATGGTAGTCTGCTGGCAAGTTCCCAAAATCCTTATGTTCCATCGCTGCATGTCAGTCCCCCTACCACTGTTGTTCCTCGTCAGTGACCTCACGGCTGAGGGTTTCCATTTTCCTCTTGACAATTAGAATCAAAAGTACAGGCATATACAGTAGCTCATTGCAATACTTCACCTCTTCGGGCAAATAGTACCCGAGACTGTCCTGATCATCTAGTTGAGCAATTCCTCCACCCCAGCAGAAATGTCCCATGCACATTCAGTAGTAGGATTTTAGATGTGCAAATCAAATCACATCAGACTTTATTGGTCACATACACATGGTTAGCAGATGTTAATGCAAGTGCAATGCAATGAAATGCTTGTGCTTCTAGTTACAACAGTGCAGTAATATCTAACAAGTAATCTAACAATTTCCAACAACTACCTAATACACACACATCTAAAGGGGTTAATAAGAATATGTACATACTGTATAAGTATATGGATGAGCGATGGCCGAGCGGCATAGGCAAGGTGCAGTAGATGGTATAAAATACAATATATACATGTGATATGAGTAATGTAAGACATGTAAACATTATTAAAGTGGCATTATTTAAAGTGCCATTGTTTAAAGTGACTAGTGATCAATTTATTAAAGTGTCCAGTGATTGGGTCTCAATGTAGGCAGCAGCCTCTCTGAGTTAGTGATTGGTGTTTAGCAGTCTGATGGCCTTGAGATAGAAGCTGTTTCTCAATCTCTCGGTCCCAGCTTTGATGCACCTGTACTGACCTCGCCTTCTGGATGATAGTGGTGTGAACAGGCAGTGGCTCGAGGTGGTTGTTGTCCTTGATGATCTTTTTGGCTTTCCTGTGACATCGGGTGCTGTAGGTGTCATGGAGGGCAGGTAGTTTGCCCCCGGTGATGTGCTGTGCAGATCGCACCACCCTCTGGAGAGCCTTGCGGTTGAGGGCAGTGCATTTGCTGTACCAGGCTGTGATACAGCCCGACAGGATGCTCTTGGTTATACATCTGTAAAAGGTAAGGGTTTTAAGTGACACATTTCTTCAGCCTCCTGAGATTGAAGAGGCACTGTTGCACCTTCTTCACCACACTGTCTGTGTGGGTGGACCATTTCAGTTTGTCTGTGATGTGTATGCCCAGGAACTTTACACTTTCCACCTTCTCCACTGCTGTCCCTTCAATGTGGAAAGGGGGGTGCTCCCGCTGCTGTTTCCTGAAGTCCACGATCATCTCCTTTGTTTTGTTGATGTTGAGTGAGAGGTTGTTTCCCTGACACCACCCTCCGAGAGCCCTCACCTCCTCCATGTAGGCTGTCTCGTCGTTGTTGGTGATCAAGCCCACAACTGTTGTGTTGTCTGCAAACTTGATGATTGAGTTGGAGGCGTGCATGGCAACGTAGTCGTGGGTGAACAGGGAGTACAGGAGAGGGCTGAGCACACAGTGTTGAGGGTCAGCGAAGTGGAGATTTTGTTTCCTACCTTCATCACCTGGGGGTGGCCCGTCAGAAGGTCCAGGACCCAGTTGCACAGGGAGGGGTTGAGACCCAGATCCTCCAGCTTAATGATGAGATTGGAGGGTACTATGGTGTTGAATGCTGAGCTGTAGTCAATGAACAGCGTTCTTACATAGGTATTCTTTATGTCCAGATGGGATAGGGCAGTGTGCAGTGTGATGGTGGTTTCGTCCTCTGTGGACCTGTTGGGGCGGTATGCAAACTGAAGTGGGTCTAGTGTGACCAGTAAGGTGGCAGTGATATGATCCTTGACTAGCCTCTCAAGCGGTAGTCATTTAGTTCAGTTATCTTTGCCTTCTTAGGTACAAGAACAATGGATGGCTACCCATCTTGAAGCATATGGGGACAACAGACTGGGATAGGGAGCGATTAAATATGTCCGTAAACACACCAGCCAGCTGGACTGCACATGCTCTGAGGACGCAGCTAGGGATTCCATCTGGGCCAGCAGCCTTGCTAGGGTTAATATGTTTCAATGTTTTACTCACGTCAGCCACTGAGAAGGAGAGAGGGGGGCCGCAGTCTTTGTTAGCGAGCTGCTTTGAGGATAATACAGTGGCACCGTATTATCCTCAAAGCAGGCAAAGAAGGTGTTTAGTTCATCTAGAAGCATGACGTCAGTATCCGTGACGTGGCCGTTTTGTTTTTGTAATCCATGATTTCCTGTAGACCCTGCCACATACGTCTTGTGTCTGAGTTGTTGAATTGCGACTCTACCTTGTCCCTGTACTTGCATTTCGCTTGTTTGATTGCCTTGCGGAGGGAATAACTATACTGTTTATATTCAGCCATATCACCAGACCTCTTTCCATGGTTAAATGCGGTGAATCGCTCTTTCAGTTTTCCGCGAATGCCGCCACCCATCCACGGTTTCTGGTCAGGGTAGGTTTTAATAGTCACAGTGGGTACGACATCTCCAATGCACTTATTTATAAACGCACTCACCGAGTCAGCATACAGATCAATGTTGTTCTCTGAGGCTGACTGGAACATATTCCAGTCCATGTGATCAAAGAAATTTTGGAGTGTGGCTTCCTATTGGTCAGACCAGAGTTTAATTGTTCTCGTCACTTGTACATCCTGTTTCAGTTTCTGCCTATAAGCCGGGACGAGCAAGATGGCGTTTTGGTCGGATTTGTAGAAGGGAGGGCAGGGGAGGGCTTTGTATGCATCACACAAGTTAGAGTAGCAGTGGTCAAGAGTATTAACATTGATCTCAAATTTGCTTTGTTAAAAGCCCCAGCTAAAATAAATGCAGCCTCCTGGTATATAGTTTCCAGTTTACATAGCGTCCAGTGAAGTTCCTTAAGAGCCGTCTTGAGCGGTGATGTACACAGCTGTGACTTTAACTGACAAGAATTCTCTTGGTAGGTAGAATGGCCGGCATTTGATTGTAAGAAATTCTAGGTCGGGTGAGCAGAAGGACTTGAGTTCCTGCGTGTTGTTATGATCACACCATGAGTTGTTAATCATAAAGCATACACCCTCGCCCTTCCTGTTCCCAGAAAGGTGTTTATCTCTGTCGGCGCGATGCATGGAGAAGCCCGATGGCTGGACCGATTCCAACAAAATATCCAGAGAGAGCTATGTTTCCGTGAAACAGAGAATGTTACAATCTCTGATGTCTCTCTGGAAGGCAACCCTTGCTCGAATTTCGTCTATCTTGTTGTCAAGAGACTGGACATTTGATGAGTAGGATACTCGGGAGAAGTGAGCAATGTGCCCCTTTATGACTGACCAGAAGAATGCCTCTTCTGCGTCGCGGTTGTTTTCGGTCAGCTGCTGGGATTAGATCCATTGTGCTGCGGGGTGGTCAGAAGAGAGGATCTGCTTCGGGAAAGTCGTATTCCTGGTCGTAATGTTGGTAAGTTGATTTTAATACCTGTTGAGGATATGGCAGACTTATGCCCCCTTTGGAGGAATTGGGTACCCCTAGTAAACTGAAAAAAAAATTGTCAAAAATTGCTATAATAATTATTATTGGATAGAAAACACTCTAAAGCTTCTAAAACCGTTGGAATTATGTCTGTAAGTATAGCAGAACTCACAGGGCAGGCATTCTTCTAAACTAGTTTTGTGGTCATGAAAGTTGGAGCAACTTTGACGTCATCGACCCACCCTTCCCAACCACTTATGGATCTGGCGACACTTTCTATGTCTTCCACTAGATGTCCTCATTCTTTAGAGCGTTTAATCGTTCAAATCGCGCGAGAATTGGCCCTATGGGAGTGATTTGAGTAAGTGCCGCGAGAAAAAACCTGTGCATTAGGGCACGAATTGGTCACAGCCATTCCTTTGTTCCAGTACTCAGAAAAAGGACCAGACGATGACCGGTTGAATTGAAATTTGTTTTGTGTGTTTAAAACATCATAAAGCTTGCTTCTGCACTTAGTTTGACCTGTTTAGTCGACATATAATATGTAATTTTGAAGTTTTGATGCGCAACTTTTCCGGACCAGAGGACATTTTGGGTGCATTTCAGCTGATGTTATTAGCAGTAGCTAATACAAAGACGCAAGACTTGAAACCAAACGATGTATTGGGTAAGTATGAAGCCAACCAGAACATTCTGAAAGAAGACCATCGAAGGTAAGGGAATATTTATGCTGAAATCTGTGTTTCTGTTGACTCCAACATTACGGAGAAATGTAGCTTGTATCTGAGCGCCGTCTCAGAATATTGAATAGTGTGCGATTTCTGTAACGTTAAAAAGAAATGTAACAAAGCGATTGCATAAAGAAGCAGTGTATCTTTCTAACTATATGTAGAACATGTATATTTAGTCAAAGTTTATGATGTCTATTTACGTTATCTTGCCGCGCTACCTAGATTTCCTGCGGACATTTTTGAGTAATTTCTGAACATGAACTCAATGTAAATGGACATTTATGGATAAAAATGGCATATTATTGAAAAAAAAAATGTACTGTGTAACATGTCCTATTACTGTCATCTGATGAAGATTTTCAAAAGGTTAGTGAATGATTTATTTTTTAATCCTGCTTTTATAATTTTATATTTTCTGGGACAAAATGGCTGCCTCTTGTCTTGGTTTCGGTGGTGGTCTAATATAAATATGTGGTGTGTTTTCGCCGTAAAACATTTAAAAAATCTGACCGCTGGGTAGATGAACAAGGTGTTTATCTTTCATTTGAGCTATTGGACTTGTTAATGTGTGGAGGTTAAATATTTCTACGAATATTTTTGCGTTCCATGCGCCACGGTTTGAGCTGAACGGGGGGGGGGGGGGGGGGGGGGGGGTGGAGTTCCTCTAGTTCCCAATAGTTCTTCCTGGCTGTATGTAATAAGACTTAAGATTTCCTGGGGTAACAATGTAAGAAATTATACATTAAAAAAGAAAACACTGCATAGTTTCCTAAGAACGCGAAGCAAGGTGACCATCTCTGTTGGCGCCATTGCAGATAGACCAAAGCCCAGTCCATTTTACAGTTACTGTAGTCAAACATATGGGTTATGGTATTTAAATATAGATGTTACCATTTTCGTAATTAACCTAGCTAGCTAGTCAAATAAACATTTTATTTTTACTTTCAGACCTGCGGACCGGAAACCCAGTGAAACATTCGGGTCTGCAGCTGCCAATTTCCTTTGCGAAAGAGAAATGGCCCTGTATTTACCAGAAAAGGTAGCTCATCCACCATGGAAGAAGAAGATCCAGACTCATTCACCATGGCAGAAGAGGAAGATCCAGACTCATTCACCATGGCAGAAGAGGAAGATCCAGACTCATTCACCATGGCAGAAGAAGAAGATCCAGACTCATTCACCATGGCAGAAGAAGAAGATTCAGACTCATTCACCATGGCAGAAGAGGAAGATCCAGACTCATTCACCATGGCAGAAGAGGAAGATCCAGACTCATTCACCATGGCAGAAGAGGAAGATCCAGACTCATTCACCATGGCAGAAGAGGAAGATCCAGACTCATTCACCATGGCAGAAGAGGAAGATCCAGGCTCATTCGCCATGGCAGAAGAGGAAGATCCAAACTCATTCACCATGGCAGAAGCGGAAGATCCAGACTAGTTCACCATGGCAAAAGATCCAGGCCCCTCAGCCAATGAAGAATGTAGGAGGCTTCTGTCTGCACAGTTGCAGAATGTTCTCACTGAGTTGCATCTTTAGGAAACATTAGCGCAGTAGTAGGTTCTACAGAGGAATCAGCTGTATACCCGCAGCAGGTATTCAGCATCACAGCTGTCTGATAAAGCACTTAGGATGTAAACAGGACTTCCAGACAAATACATGTTCAATAACATTGTTGAATACTTGGAACGTTACAAGGACTACGTTGTCTACTTTGCCAAGTGGAGGGTCTAGGTGGTGTCATTTAAGGATAAAGTGTTTATGGCGCTTATGAAGTTGCATCACAGCCACATCAACTTCCACCTGGCTCAACTACTCCATTGCAGTGCAAGCACTGTCAGCATTGTTACCATCACTTTCATTCACGTTATCCACAAGCTTTTTTCATTAGCATCATGAAGACTATAACCAAATTTGGGTGCCTGCCTCTTTTCAGGTGTCCAGCAGAAAATGCCTGTACTGACATAGAAGTTACTACTCCAAGTCAGATGGATCTGCAGGAGCAAACCTATTCTGTGTACCATTCAATACACTCCTTCACACTACTCCTAGAATTTGGACCTAATGCGATGATAACATACTGCAGCGATCTGTATCTGGACCATTGTCCAGAAGTCAGGGTTTGAAAAAGGCTACTTCATCCAGAGCTTGATGCTCTGTGATCATTTCTCCATTCATGAACTATGGAAGGTTCACAGAGAATGAGATACATCTCACAAAAGACATAGTGAGAAACAGGATCAATCAATCAATCCAATTGATTTAAACAAAGGAAAAAAATAAACATCTTTCTTTCAGGACCCTGTCTTTCAAAGATAATCCGTGAAAATCCAAATAACTTCACAAATCGTCATTGTAAAGGGTTTAAACACTGTTTCCCATGCTTGTTCAATGAACCATAAACAATGAACATGCACCGGTGGAACGGTTGTTACGACACTAACAGCTTACAGACGGTAGGCAACTAAGGTCACAGTTATGAAAGCGTAGGACACTAAAGAGGCCTTTCTACGGAAAAACACCAAAAGAAAGATGTCCCTGCTCATCTGTGTGAACGTGCCTTAGGCATGCTACAAGGAGGCATGAGGACTGCAGATGTGACCAGGGCAATACATTGCAATGTCCGTACTGTGATACGCCTAAGCCAGAGCTACTGGAAGACAGGACGGGCAGCTGATTGTCGTCGCAGTGGCAGACCACGTGTAACAACACCTGCACAGGATCGGTACATCCGAACATCACATCTGTGGTACAGGAACAGGATGGCAACAACAACTGCCCGAGTTACACCAGGAACGCACAATCCCTCCATCAGTGCTCAGACTGTCTGCAATAGACTGAGAGAGGCTGGACTGAGAGCTTTTAGGCCTGTTGTAAAGGCAGGTCCTCACCAGACATCACAGGAAACAACGTCGCCTATGGGCACAAACTCACCACCGCTGGACCAGACAGGACTGGCAAAAAGTGCTCTTCACTGACGAGTCGCGGTTTTGTCTCACCAGGGGTGATGGTCAGATTTGTGTTTATCGTTGAAGGAATGAGCGTTACACCGAGCAGCATGACAATGCCACCAGCCAGACTACTCGTTCTGTGCGTGCTTTCCTGCAAGACAGAAATGTCAGTGTTCTGCCATGGCCAGCGAAGAGCCCGGATCTAAAACCCATTGAGCACGTCTGGGACCTGTTGGATCGGAGGGTGAGGGCTAGGGCCATTCCCCCCAGAAATGCCTGGGAACTTGCAGGTGCCTTGGTGGAAGAGTGGGGTAACATCTCACAGCAAGAACTGGCTAATCTGGCAAAGTCCATGAGGAAGAGATGCACTGCAGTACTTACTGCAGCTGGTGGCCACACCAGATCCTGACTGTTACTTTTGATTTTGACCCCCCCTTTGTTCAAGTACACATTATTTGATTTATGTTAGTTACATGTCCGTGAAACTTGCACAGTATATGTCTCAGTTGTTGAATCTTGTTATGTTCATACAAATATTTACACATGTTAAGTCTGCTGAAAATAAAATCAGTTGACAGTGAGAGGAAGTTTCTGTTTATGCTGTGTTTATGAAGCATCAGCAGATGTCACAAAGTGCTATAGAGAAACCCAACCTAAAACCCCAAACAACAAGCAATGCAGACATAGAAGCACTGTGGCTAGGAAAAACCAGGAAGGCAGGAACATACAAAGAAACCTAGAGAAGAACCAGGCTATCAGGGTGTTACTGTAATTTAATTATACCAATGTGTTTTCATTAATAGAATTCCCTTAATCTATTTTATGAAAATTTGTAAGATTCTTGTTTGCATAAAATAGACGGAGACCAGTCTTATCAATAATAGGTAACATAATTTATTCTCGGAGCGCGCTCCCACGTTACCACGAGCAACAGTTTATATACAATACAATGACGTCATTTCATTGCTTGACAGAATCCCCTCCTCTCGATCGGGACAAAGGGAACTTTAAAAGTTCATTCTGACCCCCCTAGCACATACACAGAACACACAACACAACTGAATTAACTTTTGACCCCTCAACATTATCGATCACCACTTAGCTGACAGTTCTAATTAACAGAAAACCTAGGAATGCACTCACTGTCTTATCTAAAACACCCCAGAGCTAAGTTTGTCGGTTCAACCATACGTTAACTACCTTATCTGTTTCCTTAATCCACAAACCATTTCTATCTTCCTAGCTGGAATGGTGTTCATTAACTTTAATTACTCCTTGTCCGTGTCACACAATCCCTTCTTATGAACTCATATTGTTAATCAGATATAATAAAACAGAGATTAAGTTTACTTAGCTACAGTTCCATTTAAAATGATTTGTTCAGTCATTTAATCATAATTTTCCTAACAGAGGGGTGGCCTGTCCTCTTCTGGCTGAACCGGGTGAAGAATATAACAGAACATGGCCAAGATGTTCAAATGTTCGTAGATGACCAGCAGGTTCAAATAATAATAATCACAGTGGTTGTTGAGGGTGCAACAGGTCAGCACCTCAGGAGTAAATGTCAGTTGGCTTTTCGTAGCCGATCATTCAGAGTTTCTCTACCGCTCCTGCTGTCTCTAGAGAGTTGAAAACAGCAGGTCTGGGTCAGGTAGCATGTCCGGTGAACACGTAAAGTTTCCATAGCCGCAGGCAGAACAGTTGAAACTGGAGTGGCAGCACGGCCAGGTGGACTGGGGACAGACCCTAGTCCCCGGACACAGAAAAAACCACAGCACAAATACTGGAGGCTGAAACAGGAGGTGTCAGGAGACACTGTGGCCCCATCTGGTGATACCCCCGGACAGGGCCAAACAGGAAGGATATAACACCACCCACTTTGCCAAAGAACAGCCCCCACACCACTAGAGGGATATCTTCAACCACCAACTTACCATCCTGAGACAAGGCCGAATATAGCCCACAAAGATCTCTGCCACGGCACAACCCAAGGGGGGTGCCAACCCAGACAGGAAGATCACATCAGTGACTCAACCCACTCAAGTGACGCACCATTCCTAGGGACGGCATGGAAGAGCACCAGTAAGCCAGTGACTCAGCCCCTATAATAGAGTTAGAAGCAGAGAATCCCAGTGGAGAGAGGGGAACTGGTCAGGGCGGTTCGTTGCTCCAGAGCCTTTCCGTTCACCTTCACACTTCTGGGCCAGACTACACTCAATCATAGGACCTCCTGAAGAGATGAGTCTTCAATAAAGACTTAAAGGTTGAGACCGAGTCTGCATCTCACATGGGTAGGTAGACCGTTCCATAAAAATTGAGCTCTAAAGGAAAAAGCTCTGCCTCCAGCTGTTTGCTTAAAAATTCTAGGGACAGTTGGGAGGCCTGCATCTTGTGACCGTAGCGTACGTGTAGGTATGTATGGCAGGCCCCAATCGGAAAGATAGGTAGGCGCAAGCCCATTTAATGCTTTGTAGGTTAGCAGTAAAACCTTGAAAACATCCCTTACCCTAACAAGAAGCCAGTGTAGAGAGGCTTGCACAGGAGTAATATGATCAAATATGTTGGTTCTAGTCAAGATTCTAGCAGCTGTGTTTAGCGCTAACTGAAGTTTACTTAGTTCTTTACCCGGGTAGCTGGAAAGTAGAGCATTGCAGTAATATAACCTAGAAGTAACAAAAGCATGGATTAATTTTTCTGCATCATTTTTGGACAGAAAGTTTCTGATTTTTGCAATGCTACGTAGATGGAAAAAAACTGTCCATGAAATAGTCTTGATATGTTCGTCAAAAGAGAGATCAGGGTCCAGAGTAATGCCGAGGTCATTCACAGTTTTTATGAGACAACTGTACAACCATCAATATTAATTGTCAGATTCAACAGAATATCTTTTTGTTTCTTGGGACCTAGAACAAGCATCTCTGATTTGTCAGAGTTTAAAAGTAGAACATTTGCAGCCATCCACTTCCTTATGTCTGAAACACAGGCTTTCAGCGAGGGCAGTTTTGGGGCTTCGCCATGTTTCATCGAAATGTACATTTGTGTGTCATCCTCATAGCAGTGAAAGTTAACATTATGTTTCCGAATGACGTCACCAAGAGTTAAAATAAATAGTGTTGACAATAGTGGTCCTTGAGCCTTGAGGAACACCAACATTTACAGTTGATTTGTCCGAGGACAAACCATCCACAGAGACAAACTGATATCTTTCCGACAGATAAGATCTTAACCAGGCCAGAACTTGTCCATGTAGACCAATTTGGGTTTCCAATATCTCCAAAAGAACGTGGTGATTGATGGTATCAAAAGCAGCACTAAGGTCTAGGAGCATGAGGACAGATGCAGAGCCTTGGTCTGACGCCATTAATGGGTCATTGACCACCTTCCCGAGTGCAGTCTCAGTGCTATGATGGGGTCTAAAACCAGACAGAAGCATTTCGTATACATTGTTTGAGAGGAATGGGAGATTCGATATTGGCCGATAATTTTTTATATTTTCTGGGTCAAGGTTTATCTTTTTCAAGAGAGCCTTTATTACTGCCACGTTAGGTGAGTTTGGTACACATCTGGTGTATAGAGAGCCGTTGATTATGTTCAACATAGGAGGGCCAAGCACAGGAAGCAGCTCTTTCAGTAGTATAGTTGGAATAGGGTCCAGTATGCAGCTTGAAGGTTTAGAGGCCATGATTATTTGTGTCAAGAGACATAGTACTAAAAAACTTGAGTGTCCTGGCAGAGTTGTGCAGACTCAGGACAACTGAGCTTTGGAGGAATACGCAGATTTAAAGAGGAGTCCATAATTTGCTTTCTAACGATTATGATCTTTTCGTCAAAGAAGTTTGTGGAGCCGGCACAGATGTCAGCCCGCCTGCGCTTCAGCCTACTCCATGTTAACCTGGGGTTAACCCCTCTTTCCAGTATCCTTCCTCACATTGTTCCATCAATTCCCAGGCAGCACTCTCTCGGCGCGAAGGAAGGGTCTCGTGTCCTCCCATGATTTTTCTCCCATGTCCAAAACACCTTCTCCTCCATGGCACGCTGCTTGGTTCTTGCGTGGTAGGATATTCTGTCACGATCGTCGTAATGAGCGGACCAAGCCGCAGCGTGAGTATAGTTCCACATATTTTTAATCTCCGTGAAACAAACAAAACAATGAAGAAACAATAAAACATGAAGTCATGATGTGCACACAAACAATATCACACAAAACACAGGTGGGGAAATGGCTACCTAAATATGTGCTCTCTACCAAGGGCTCTCTATGGTCAGGGCGTGACAGCCATTTCAGTTTTCTGGAAGCTTGATTCAGGGTTCGGGTATTTTCTGTATACCAGGGAGCTAGTTTCTTATGACAAATGTTTTTTGTTTTTAGGGGTGCGACTGCATCTAGGGTATTGCAAAAGGTTAAATTCAGTTCCTCAGTTAGGCAGTTAACTGATTGTTGTACTCTGACGTCCTTGGGTAGGCGGAGGGAGTCTGGAAGGGCATCTAGGAATCTTTGGTTTGTCCGAGAATTTATAGCACGACTTTTGATGATCCTTGGTTGGGGTCTGAGCAGATTATTTATTGCGATTGCAAACATAATAAAATGGTGGTCTGATAGTCCAGGATTATGAGGAAAAACATTAAGATCCACAACATTTATTCCACTGAACAAAACTAGGTCCAGAGTATGACTTTGGCAGTGAATAGGTTTCCATAGACATGTTGGACAAAACCCTCTGATTCGATGATGGCTCCGAAAGCCTTTTGAAGTGGGTCTGTGGACTTTTCCATGCGAATATTAACCTGTCTAGGAACGGGGTTCCACTAGCGGAACCCCTCACCTACAGCCAATGAAATTGCAGGGCGCCAAATTAAATCAACAGAAATCTCATAATTCAAATTTCTCCAACATACAAGTATTAGACACCATTTTAAAATAAAATTCTCGTTAATCCAACCACCGTGTCCGATTTCAAAAAAGCTTCAGAATTCACTCCCAGGAATCCCAGTTCCACAATAAATGTTGATTTGTTCCATAAAGTCCATCATTTATGTCCAAATAACTCCTTTTGGTTCGTGCGTTCAGTACACAATCTAAACTCACGGGTAGGTCCAGGCAAAAGTTCAGACGAAAAATCAGATTACAGTTCATAGAAACATGTCAAACGAAGTATGGGATCAATCTTTAGTTTTTTTAAAATCATAAATCTTCAATAACGTTCCAACCGGAGAATTCCTTTGTCTGTAGAAATGCGATGGAACGCAGGTCACTCTCACGTGAACGAGCATGGTCAGCTCGTGGCTCTCTGGGAGAGACATTAATCAATCCCCTTTCATTCGCACCCACTTTACAGTAGAAGCATCAAACAAGGTTCTAAACACTGTTGACATCTAGTGGAAGCCTTATCCATTGCAAAATGACCCCACAGACACTGTGTATTCGATAGGCCAAGAATTGAAAAACTGCAAATCTCAGATTTCCCACTTTCTGGTTGGATTTTTCTCAGGTTTTCACCTGCCATATGAGTTCTGTTATACTCACAGACATCATTCAAACAGTTTTAGAAACTTCAGAATGTTTTCTATCCAAATCTACTAATAATTCGTATAATTATAATTAGTATAATAATAATTAATCTACTAATATTAGCAACTGGGACTGAGTAGCAGGCAGTTTACTCTGGGCATGCTTTACATCCAAATGTGAAAATGCTGCCCCCTAGCCCAAACAGGTTGAATATTAAAGTCACAAAAAAATTGAATATTATCTGCCATAACTACAAAGTCCTGATGAACCACGTCCAGATAAAGTGTCTGGAGTGAAAAAGTAGAATGAAAAAAAGTTGAGCTAGGGAAAACCAAAAATATAAACGGTCATTTAAAAGTAAAAAACGTAAACAAGTCTACAAGTTGTGACCGGAAATTACTTTACAAGTTGTGACCAGCAATGATGTGCAAAGTGCTGTCAAGGATTGGGCACAGGTCTCTGCTTGTGCTAGTAAACGGTAGCTGACGGTGTCAGCTAGAGATTACATGCAGGAGCTTCCTGCATGAATTTGTAGCCTCGCTGAGGTCTTCTACTTTGCTAATTAGAATTTCACATTTTGGGAGTAAATTGAGGCAAATATATTGATAAAAGTCACCTTATCCAAGGGAGAACTACATGGTTATCAAAACGCCACGCCAAGGTAAGCCTACACCAAACACATTTTTCATTTGAGGTGTTTGTAAAATTCACTATGTGAAAAATGAAAGGTGGAAAGACAATTGGAAACATTTTCGTGTTTGACCGGCTAGTTTTTGGGGGTATAATGACGGGTCCAATGTGGGGGATTATAGGCTTTAAAGCGCACTTCCGGGTTTTCCGATCACGAGTAAATCCAATTAGGAGTATCAAGTGTGATAAAACAAATATGATTACCAATACGAGTACGACAAGATCAGCACACACCCCTAAGTTTTATGGGTGTGGTCTGTAACTTTCTCACTCATCGTTGTTCATGATTCATTCAGGACTATCTGTAATCATGGTAGCATCCACATTAATGTAGAAGTGTTAAGAAACACATTTTATTCTTATTTACCATTCATTTCTATTGAGCACAAAATGATCTGAAACACAACCTAAACAAACAGCAAATGCATCCAACAAGTTTGTAGAGTCACAAGCTTGATGTAATCATTGCGTGCTAGGAATATGGGACTAAAACTTTTGACTACTTTAATACACATATAAGTGAATTTGTCCCAATCCTTTTGGTCCCCTAAAATGGGGCCAATGTACAAACAATACTGTAATTTGTAAATGGATAACCCGATATGAATCAAAATACCCTCAAATTAAAGCTGACAGTCTGCACTTTAACCTCATAGTCATTGTATCATTTCCAATCCAAAGTGCTGGAGTACAGAGCCAAAGCAAAACCAATTTGTGACTGTCCCAATAATTATGGAGAGCACTGTATGTGGTGGTTGAACTTTAGCCAATAGAAATATAACGTTTCATGGTATTGTAACGACTCCCGGGATTCATATTCTCTCACAAAAATGACACATGAACTCAGCTTGTTTGAAGTCTTATTTTTCCCGCTCTGTAATTATTAAGCTATACCAAAGAGAGCAGCAAATGAGGCTCACAACTACAGAACATAAATCTGTGTTCAGGCTGATCAATGTACAGTAAATTAGAGATTTAACTCTGAAAATGCTGTAGAAATAAATAGTGAAAAGAAATATCCAAAAGCATAACAATAATATTCCCTAAAATAAATCTGTATACAATGTCATGTGGCTCAGACGTTTATATATTCTGCAACATTTGGAACTCATTTGACCAGAAGCCACATAAAAGGCTGCATTTGTTCTGTGGTTCACCACATCTTCCAAAAGCAAGGTTTAGACTTAGACAGCTAAAAAAAGATCTGTTCTACCTGACAGTTCCCATGACCACAACATCCTGTGACAAGATGTCTACTGCCTCACAGACAGAAGGAGTGCTGACACACTGAGAAAAGTAAGAAGTAAAAAACCTTACAGGGAGCTATGGTCTCTAGCTTGTCTTTGGACATCATGTCGGTTGGAGCCTTTCCCACAACATCAGCAGTGTGTTTGGAGGTGCTCAGGGCTCAAGGCTGGCACTGGTGTGTGTCCATGCGTGTGTGCATGTGTTTGGTGGTGCTTGGTGCTCAGGGCTGGTGCTGGGGCAGGGGAATATTTGTAGCTGGCACATGACAGGGGTTCAGCTGGTTGCAATCCTGTACACCCACCCAACCACACACACACATACAAACACACACACTGCTCCTGACGGACAGACCATATGCTGCTAGGATTGGCGACAACACCTCCTCCACACTGACTCTTAACACAGGGGCCCAGAGGTGTGTCCTCAGTCCTCTGCTCTACTCCTTATTCACCCACGACTGCATGGATTTGCATGACACCAAATCCATCATCAAGTTTGCTAACAACACCATGGTTGTAAGCCTGATAACCAACAATGACGAGTCAGCCTACACTATATGACCAAAAGTATGTAGACACCTGCTCGTCAAACATCTCATTCCAAAATCCTTGGCATTAAAATGGAGTTTGTCCCCACTTTGCTGCTAAAGTATCCTCCACTGTTCTGGGAAGGTTTTCCACAAGATGTTGGAACTTTACTGAGGGGACTAGCTTCCATTCAGCCACAAGAACATTAGTGAAGTCGGGCACTGACGTTGGGGGATTAGGCCTGGCTCGCAGTCGGCGTTCCAAATCATCCCAAAGGTGTTTGATGGGGTGGAGGTCAGGGCTCTGTGCAGGCCAGTCAAGTTCTTCCACACCGATCTCAACAAACCATTTCTGTATGGACCTCGCTTTGTGCACTGGGGCATTGTCATGCTAAAACAGGAAAGGGCCTTCCCCAAAATGTTGCTACAAAGCTGGAAACACAGAGGCGTCTAGAATGTCATTGTATGCTTTAGCATTAATAATTCCATTCACTGGAACAAAGGGGCCTAGCCCAAACCATGAAAAACAGCCCCAGACCATTATTCCTTCTCCACCAAACTTTACAGTTGGCACTATGCATTGGGGCATTGGGGCATCTGCTAAACCCAGATGTGTCCGTCAAACTGCCAGATGGTAAAGCGTGATTCATCACTCCATAGAATGCGTTTCCACTGCTCCAGAATCCAATGGCGGCAAGGTTTACACCACTCCAGCCGACGCTTGGCATTGCAAATTATGATCTTAGGCTTGTGTACGGCTACTAAGCCATGGAAACCCATTTCATGAAGCGCCCGACGAACAGTTCTTGTGCTGACACTGCTTCCATAGGCAGTTTGGAACTCGGTAGGGAGTGTTGCTACAGAGAAGAGTCGATTTCAGCACTCGGCGGTCCCATTCTGTGAGCTTGTGTGGCCTACCACTTCGCGGCCTAGCAGTTGTTGCTCCTAGACATTTCCAATTCACAATAACAGCACTTACAGTTGACCGGGACAGCTCTAGCAAGGCAGAAATTTGACAAACTGACTTGTTGGAAAGGTTGCATCCTATGAAGCTGGCACGTTGAAAGTCACTGAGCTCTTCAGTAAGACCATTCTACTCTCAATGTTTGACTATGGAGATTGCATGGCTGTGTGCTCAATTTTATACACCAGTCAGCGACAGGTCTGACTGAAATAGCCAAATCCACTAATTTGAAGGGGTGTCCACATACTTTTGTATATATAGTGTAAGTGAACTGGCATTGTGGTGTCATGACATCAATCTCTCTCTCATTGTCAGCAAAACAAAGGAGGTGATTGTTGTCTTCAATAGGACTGCAGTAGAGAGAGTCAGCAGTTTAAATTCCTCGGTATCCACATCACCAAGGTCTTGTCATGGACCAACAACACCACCACTCTTGTCAAGTGGGTGCAACAGCGTCTCTACTACCTAAGGCGTCTGAAGAAATCCGGCATGCCGCTCTGGGTCCTCTCCAAATACTACCGCTACACCAACGAGATTGTCCTGACAGGTTGAATCATGGCCTGGTACAGGAATTGCTCTGTCCATGACCGCAAGGCCTTTCAACAGGTGATGAAGATGGCCCAGTACAACACTGGGACCGTGCTCCCACATATCCAGTACAACACTGGGACCGTGCTCCCACATATCCAGTACAACACTGGGACCGTGCTCCCACATATCCAGTACAACACTGGGGCCGTGCTCCCACATATCCAATACAACACTGGGGCCGTGATCCCACATATCCAGTACAGCACTGGGACCGTGCTCCCACATATCCAGTACAACACTGGGACCGTGCTTCCACATATCCAGTACAGCACTGGGACCGTGATCCCACATATCCAATACAACACTGGGACCGTGCTTCCACATATCCAGTACAGCACTGGGACCGTGATCCCACATATCCAGTACAACACTGGGACCGTGCTCCCACATATCCAGTACTTCTACTCAAAACGGTGCCTGAGGAAGGTACGCAGCATCATCAAGGACCCCACACACCCCAGCCACGAGCTGTTCTCTCCCTTAACGTCCAGCAGACGGTATCGGAGCATGAGGTCTGTTACCAACAGTCTCAGAGACAGTTTCTATCTACCATCAGACTGCTGAACACTTGAACTGGACTGACCACCTGCTCTGACTCTCAACACCTTAGCACACATGCACTCACTCATGCACACACACACCCACATAAACATACACACACATTTACAGTCAGGCTTCACACACATCACACCTGCTACTACCAGACACTTATTATACTGCTCAGTTCATACACTGCTCCCCGTGTAAATATTGAACTATAAATTGTGCCGTCCTGTATTATACTTAGACAAAAAAATATATTATATTCTACAGAGACATTTACTTTGTGTTCGTATTCTTATCTTTTATTATTTGTTGTTGTTGTTGCATTAGAAGGAACCTGCAGGTAATAATTTTGTTGGACAATGTATACCATGCGTATCCTGTACATACAACTAATAAAACTTGAAATCTGAAACTTGAAACACACACACACATCAGAGCAGACAGGTCGAGAGAGCTGATTGGCAGCTTTAGGAATGTGTGTTGTAAAGGAGATTGTTTTCTTGTGTCCTGGAGAGACACAGGTCAGGGAGAGGCCGTCACAGGACATGAGCTGTTCATGCAGGGAGAGTGAGCCTACACAGCAACTGACACACAGGGTTATGTTTAGGGTCAGGCAGAATGCAGGCTTGTTTTTGTGACCTGTCAGGTGCTGAGGATTCTGATGGTACTTTCTGTATGGCTGAAAGACTGATGGAACATGTGTTAATGGCCGTTATTATGGATGATAATACATTTGTAAGATTGGTAAATATATACAGAACAAAAATATAAACACAACATGCAACAATTTCAACTATTTTACTGAGTTACAGTTCATATCAGGAAATCAGTCAATTGAAATACATTCATTAGGCCCTAATCTATGGATTTCACATGACTGGGAAGGGGCACAGCAGTGGTTGGGACTGGGAGGGCATTGGCCCACCAACGTGTGAGCAAGGCCCACCCACTGGGGAGCCAGGCCCAGCCAATCAGAATTAGAGCTTTATTACAGACCGAAATACTCCTCATTTTCATCAGCTGTCCGGGTGACTGTCTGGGTGAAGAAGCCGGAAGTGGGCTGGCGTGGTTACAAGTGGTCTGCGATTGTGAGGCCGGTTGGACGTACTGCCAAATTCTCTAAAACGGCCGCTGGAGGCTGCTTATAGAAATGAACTTTAAATGATCTGGCAACAGCTCTAGTGGACATTCCTGCAGTCAACATGCCAAATGCACGCTCCCTCAAAACTTGAGACATCTGTGGCATTGCGTTGTGTGACAAAACTGCACATTTTAGAGTGGCCTTTTATTGTCCCCAGCACAAGGTGCACCTGTGTAATGATCATGCTGTTTAAGCAGCTTCTTGATATGCCACACCTGTCAGGTGGGTGGATTATCTTGGCAAATGAGAAATGCTCACTAACAGGGATGCAAACAAATTTGTGCACAGCATTTGAGACAAATACGTTTTTAGTGCGTATGGACAATTTCTGGGATCTTTTATTTCAACTCATGAAACATGGGACGAACACTTTATTACATGTTGCATTTATATTTTTGTTCAGTGTATATGTTTTTCTTGTAGATGATGAGAATGTTCCTCACATCCAGTCAGGAAATCATATCTACCTGTTCTTCAAGGCAAAACCATGCATTGTTTACTACATCATGCATATTTGACAATAACATTACTTTGGATGATGATCATCAATCCAATTCATACATGAGTAATCAAAGTGGGTATATTTGATGCATCACTTAGATTGACTAACATTTCATTTATATAACATTTTACCTCTGTTTTGCATGCATCAAATACAATTATATTGCCAATCCAGTATCTCGAAAAATGTCTTTGGAAAAAATGAATTTTGTAGGCAATCCAAAGGCTTAGTCATACATTTTTTATATTATGTTTATAGATAATGATAGCAGCTCAGAAATCCTGAAGGATACATTTGGTGGTGCTTCAGAGTGAATTAATCTAATTTAAACTTAAATCTGCAGCAACATGGAGTTATGAGAGAGAGAGAAAGAGAGAGAGAGAGAGAGAGAGGTACTGTGAGACTTTGTTTTTTGGCTTGGAATATGGTTATGGGCCCGGGTGTGCTTGTACGTGTGCATGTGTGCCTGCTGTGTGTGTATATCTGTATGTCTAATTCAATTACTCCATAGCCTGTAAGGTTCTACTCAAGGTCTCTGTGGATTTCCTTTGGTCACGTATCCCCTGCGTCCATCCCCCCTGCTCTCTGACACACTGACGAACAAAGGAGAGTTAATGACAATGTCACATTCTGATCCTGGCATTTCCCCATTGACACCCTCAATCCCCCATCTACATTTCCTATCTGCATGGGCCGGTGGCTGGGCCGGCTGGGGCGCGTGGTAAAGGCCAACCAGGATTAAAGTATCAGGGTATCACCATGGATGTGATGCGAGCCGAGCGGAGCTGCCTCCTCGACGGACAGGCAGGCAGGCAGCAGGCAGGCCTCTAAATCCCTGTCTAGAGCGAACCAGGACACACATGGCCGCTAAGCTCTCATCAGTTTCACCCTCTGCCTTGAGACGCTGCTCTCTTCTCATACCCAGGAGATCAGACAGACATGTAATGTAGTGGCGGATGTAATTGCTTCGTTCTCTATTCGATCCCTGTCTTCTAAGTCAGTGTGATATTATTAACCAAATGACATGAAGGAGAAGATAGGGTTTTCATGTCTAGGAACCTGGTGGTGATTTTGTCTCGGGGCATGGTGGGCAATGAACGTGATCAGTTATTAATGATCAATGAATTTGATCATAGAGACATCAATCTCAACAACCGAATGCCAGCATTCTGCATTTACAAGAATAATATGAATCACATTACTAATGAAATATCATGTGTTTATTGTTTGGCATTGGAGAAATATTAACAATATGAATGATATTTTATTTTCTCCTTGCTGTTATGGTGACCTCTTGACTTGGGTTCCAATGCTACCGGTAGTTGATCAAAGCTACTGGAATCTTCAGTAATGTTGGTTAAATCTAATCTATATATCTATTGGAACTTGGTAATTTATTCATATATAGTTTAAAAAAAATGTTTTATACATGTGTCTATATGGTCCGTGAGTTTCTAGTGGAATAGATCATATTGTTCAAGAGAAAATAGACTAATTAATAAAAATATCATCTAATCAACAATGGCTGTCACACCCTGATCTGTTCCACCTGTCTTTGTCATTGTATCCAACCCCCTCCAGGTGTCGCTCATCTTTCCCATTATTCCATGTGTATTTAAACCGGTGTTCTCTGTTAATCTGTTGTTAGTTCGTCTTGTTTGTCAAGTCAACCCTCGTTTTTGCATCAGCTCCTGCTTTTCCCCAGTCTCTCTTTTCTCGTCCTCCTGGTTTTGACCCTTGTCTGTCCTGACACTGAGCCTGCCCGACCACTCTGCCTGCCCCTGACCCTGAGGCTGCCTGTCGTCACGTACCTTTGCCCCGTCTCTGGATTACCAACCTATGCCTGACCTGACCCTGAGCCTGAGCCTGCCTGCCATCCTGTACCTTTGCCCCTGTTGCTGTAATAAACATTGTTACTTCGACACGGTCTGCATCTGGGTCTTACCTTATCCTGATAGTACGAACTGGCCATGTCAGAGCCAGCAGACCTGGAACAGCTGCGCAACGCCATCTCCTCCCAAGGAGCCACCATCGGGAGGCACGAGGAACTGCTTCGTGGCCTTATGGAGGGGGTCCAAGCGTTGGCTGAATGCCATGACCGGGAAACAGTTTGCTGGAGCAATTCTGCGGGTTGTCTGGGAGGCAGCCTACCACGGTGGTAAACCCACAGTCCCTCAGTAACCCAGCTGCTTGCAGCGCCATCTCATCGGCCACTCCACCTTCTCGGGAGCCCCGTTTACCCCCCCGGAACACTTCAATGGAGAGTCGAGCACCTGTCGGGCGTTTCTAACTAAGTGTGCCCTCATTTTCGAGCATCAGGCCTCCTCCTTCCCATCGGATCGCTCCAAGGTAGCCTATGTCATTACTCTGATGTCCTGGAGGGCTCTCACCTCAGCTACTGCTGTATGGGACCAGCAGCCAGCCATATGCGTTAGTCTGAAGGGGTTTGTGGGAGAGGTGAAGAAGGTTTTGTATGCCCCGTTCTCCGGGAGAGAAGTTGCCCGGGAGCTAATCCAGCTTTGGCAGGACTCCTGCAGTGTGGCTGACTATGTGGTGGATTTCCGCACAGTGGCAGCGGAGAGTGCTTGGAAACAGGATGCACTGTTCGATATGTTCCTGCACGGTATCTCGGAGGAGGTCAAGGACGAGCTTGCTGCTCGGGAGTTACCTACCAATCTCGATTCCCTCACGACTTTGACCATCCAAATCGATGGGCGACTAAGGGAACGACGGAGGGAGAGGAAATTTGACTTCGCTCACATGTCCAGGGATTCCACCTTGCCTCCGAATCATCCCGGAAGTCCCAGATGATCCTGTTGCCGAGAGAACCCGAGGCCTCCCGACCTTCACCGAGAGTTGCCGGAGACGGATGAGTCACCACTTCCCGAACCTATGCAACTAGGTAGAGCTGGGCTGTCGCCAGTGGAACGGAATACAGGATCAATACGAAGAGTTGTCTGTATTGCCGGACTCTTGGTCATTTTGTGTCCTCTTGTCCTTTAATGAGATCAGGCTCACGGGTAGGAGCGAGTACTCTGGTGGGCCATATGGAGAACTTTCCTGTTTCCCTTGGTCACACCCTGTTTATGCCATTCTGCTGTGGGGTAGCGTATAAATCTCTTCGGGTCCTCATTGACGCTGGGGCCAATGAGAGTTTTTTGGACGCTACCCTGGATTCCAAGCTGAACATCCCCACTCAGCCTCTCTCCACTCCCATGATTGCTAGAGCGCTGGGTCACTCACATTACCACTCCCATCAACCTATGGGTGTCAGGGAATCACAGCGAGACTATTCAATACCTGCTCATCACGTCTCGCCAGATTCCTGTGGTACTGGGATTCTCCTGGCTCCAGTGACACAGTCCCCTCATCAACTGGTCTACTGGTGCCAGCATGGGTTGGAATCAGTTCTGCCACGCCCAGTGTCTGAAGTCAGCGCAACCTGCCCCGGGACGTCTTCCTGTGGGCTCGGGAAGGTGCCCAGGACCTCCCCACCATTCCCACGGAGTACCAGGACCTTCGGGAGGTATTCAACAAGGCCCGGGCCATTTCGCTACCGCCACACAGGGCCTAGCACCACTCCGCACCGGGGACGACTGTACTCGCTGTCGAAACCGGAGATAGACACCTACATTGGGGACTCCCTAGCTGCAGGATTTATACGTCCTTTGTCCACTGGCGCAGAAGCCCGTACATCGACTACCGAGGACTCAATGACACAACAGTGAAGAACTATCTACCTGCTACCACTCATCTCCTCTGCCTTCGAGCCTCTCCAGGGGGCCACCTTGTTTTCCAAGCTGGATCTACGTAACGCCTGCTACCTGGTGCAGATACGGGAGGAGGATGAGTGGAAGACCGCCTTCAACACGGCCAGCAGCCAACTCAAGTATTTGGTCTGGCCATTTGGCCTCATGATGTTCTCCGTGACATGTTGAACCGGCTCGTCTTTGTCTACATTGATGACATCCTTGTCTTCTCCCGCTCCCCCCAAGAACATGTGCTCCATGTCCGACAGGTTCTTCAACGCCTCCTGGAGAACCAGCTGTTTGTCAAGGCAGAAAAGTGTGAGTTCCATCGCTCCACCATCCCCTTTCTGGGGTACATCATCTCTGTCCAGATGGATCCCGGGAAGATGAGGGCGGTGGTGGATTGGCCCCAGCCTTCATTCAGGGTGCAGCTGCAAAGTTTCCCGGGTTTCACCAACTTCTAGCTTCATCTGGGGTTACAGCACCCTGGCTATCCCCTGTTATAACTCACTTCTACCAAGGTTCTGCTAACTGGGCGTTCCGGGACCTCAAACACCCCTTCACCACTGCGCCCATCCTTGTTGGTGGAGGCCGATGCGTCGCAGCGTTCTGCCCTGGACCTGAAGATGCACTACCGTTCAAAAGTTTGGGGTCACTTAGAAATGTCCTTGTTTTCCATGAAAACATACATGAAATTAGTTGTAAAATGAATTGGAAATATTGTCAAGACATTGACAAGGTTATAATGATTTTTAATTTAAATAATAATTGTATCCTTCAAACTTTGCTTTTGTCAAAGAATCCTCCAATTGCAGCAATAACACCTTGCAGACCTTTGGCATTCTAATTGTCAGTGTGTTGAGGTAATCTGAAGAGATTTCACCCCATGCTTCCTGAAGCACCTCCCACAAGTTGGACTGGTTTGATGGGCACTTTTTACGTGCCATACTGTCAAGCTGCTCCCACAACAGCTCAATAAGGGTTGAGATCCGGTGACTGTGCTGGCCACTCCATTATAGACAGAATACCAGCTGACTGCTTCTTCCCTAAATAGTTATTGCATAGTTTGGAGCTGTGCTTTGGGTCATTGTCCTGTTGTAGGAAGAAATTGGCTCCAAATAAGCGCCGTCCACAGGGCATGGTGTTGCAAAATGGAGTGATAGCCTTCCTTCTTCAATATCCCTTTTACCCTGTACAAATCTCCCACTTGATCACTACCAAAGCACCCCCAGACAATCACATTGCCTCCATCATGCTTGACAGATGGCGTCAAGCACTCCTCCAGCATCTTTTCATTTTTTCTGCGTCTCACGAGTGTTCTTCTTTGGGATCCGAACACCTCAAACTTAGATTTGTCTGTCCATAACACTTTTTCCAATCTTCCTCTGTCCATTATCTGTCATTTGCCCATGGTAATCTTTTATTTTTACTGGCCATTCTGAGATATGGCTTTTTCTTTGCAGCTCTGCTTAGAAGGCCAACATCCCAGATTCGCCTCTTCACTGTTGATGTTGAGACTGGTGTTTTGCGGGTACTATTTAATGAAGCTGCCAGTTGAGGACTTGTGAGGCCTCTGTTTCTCAAACTAGACACTCTAATGTACTTGTCCACTTGCTCAGTTGTGCACCGAGGCCACCCACGCCTCTTTCTATTCTAGTTAGAGACAGTTTGCACTGTTCTGTGAAGGGAGTAGTACACAGTGTTGTACGCTGGCAATTTCTCGCATGGAATATCCTTCATTTCTCAGAACAAGAATAGACTGACGAGTTTCAGAAGAAAGGTCTTTGTTTCTGGCCATTTGAAGCCTGTAACCGAACCCACAAATGCTGAGGCTCCAGATACTTGTCACGATCGTTGAATGAGGAGGACCAAAGCGCAGCGTGGTGAGCATACATATTCCTTTATTTCGGATGACGCTGACAAAAACAATAACCATACAAAAACGACTGTGAAGCCTAAGGGCTATACTGCTACAAACAAAGACAACTTCCCACACCCACAGGTTGGAAAAGGGGTACCTAAGTATGGTTCCCAATCAGAGACAACGATAGACAGCTGTCCCTGATTGAGAAGCATACCCGGGCAATTTGAACGGTAGTGTACATCCCTGCGCCTTCTTCTCCCATCACCTCAACGCCACAGAGAAAAACGATGATGTGGGAAATCGTGAGCTTCTCGCAGTGAAGATGGCATGGAGGAATGGAGGCACTGACTGGAAGGGGCGGAACATCCGTTCATCGTATGGACCAACCACAAAAATCTGGAGTATCTCCGCACCGCCAAACGCCTCAACTCCAAGCAAGCTAGATAGGCCCTGCTGTTCACACGGTTCAACTTCTCCCTCTCTTATCGGCCGGGATCCTAGAATGTCAAGCCGGATGCACTGTCTCGCCGATATAGCCCCACGGCTATTACCCCAGAGTCCGAAACCATCCTTCCTACCTCCTGCCTGGCAACGGCACTCAGCTGGGGTATACGGAAAGAAGTCCGGGAGGCACAGCATTCCCAGCTGAATCCCGGGGGGGAAGGTGATCCCGATAACCGGATGGTCGTGCCTAGTCTGTGCTCAGAACACACAATTAAAAGCAAATAACCTACTGGAAGCCTCTCCAACGTAATCCAGATAGAGTCGGAAATTCCCCAGGGCAGCTTTCTAGGCCACTTACTTTTTATCAATCTTTACTAATGACCTGCCACTAGCTCTAAGTAAAGCCTGCGTGTCTATGTATGCTGATGACTCAACATTATACATGTCAGCTACCACAGCAAGTGAAATCACTGCAATAATTTACAATAAGCTACTGTCAGTTTCAGAATGGGTGGCAAATTATTACTAAACATTCCAAAAACTAAAAGCACTGTATTTGGGACAAATCATTCACTAAACCCTAAACCTCAACCAAATCTTGCAGTGAATAATGTGGAAATTGAGCAAGTTACAGAGACTAAATTACTTGGAGTAACCCTGGATTGTAAACTGTCATGGTCAAAACATATTGATACATCAGTAGCTATGATGAGGAGAAGTCTGTCCATAATAAGCAATGTTCTGCCTTCTTAATAACACTATCAACAAGGTAGGTCCTACAGGCCCTAGTTTTGTCGCACCTGGACTACAGGCCAGTCGTGTGGTCAGGTGCCACAGATGGATTTAGGAAAAATACAATTGGCTCAGATCAAGGCAGTACGGCTGGCCCTTAAACATTCACAGAGAGCTAACATTAACAAAATGCATGTCAATCGTTCCTGGCTCAAATTTGTGAGAAGTATGGACATAATGAATGCATAAGCTGTCTGTTTAAACTATTAGCATACAGCTCAGAAACACATGCATACCCTACAAGACATGCCACCAGAGGTCTCTTCACAGTCCCCAAGTACAGAACAGACTACTGGAGGCACACAGTACTACATAGAGCCATGACTACATGGGACTCTATTCCATATCAGGTAACTGATGTAAGCAGTGGCATCAGAAAAAACAGATACAAATACACCTTATGGAACAGCGGGGACTGTGAAGAGACACACACACAGGCCCAGACACACACATACACACACATGATAACATACGCACTATACACACACATACACATGGATTTTGTTTTGTAGAAATTGTATGTGGTTGTAGAGTAGGGGCCTGAGGGCACAAACGTAATGTTTTGTGAAATATATTGTCATATGTTTTTAAAATGGTATATAACTGCCTTCATTTTGCTGGACCCCAGGAATAGTAGCTGCTGCCTTGGCAGGAACTAATGGGCAGCCATAATAATGCCCAGGAATAGTAGCTGCTGCCTTGGCAGGAACTAATGGGGAGCCATAATAAACCCCAGGAATAGTAGCTGCTGCCTTGGCAGGAACTAATGGGCAGCCATAATAATCCCCAGGAATAGTAGCTGCTGCCTTGGCAGGAACTAATGGGGAGCCATAATAAATACAGACTATGTTTTGTAAGCTATACTGTCTATTTTGTGTAGGCTAAACTGACTATTTTGTGTAGGCTAAACTGACTATTTTGTGTAGGCTAAACTGACTATTTTGTTTAGGCTATACTGTCTATTTCGTTTAGGCTATACTAACTATTTTGTGTAGGCTATACTGTCTATTTTGTGTAGGCTAAACTGACTATTTTGTGTAGGCTATACTGTCTATTTTGTGTAGGCTAAACTGACTATTTTGTGTAGGCTAAACTGACTATTTTGTGTAGGCTAAACTGACTATTTTGTGTAGGCTAAACTGACTATTTTGTGTAGGCTAAACTGACTATTTTGTGTAGGCTAAACTGACTATTTTGTGTAGGCTAAACTGACTATTTTGTGTAGGCTAAACTGACTATTTTGTGTAGGCTAAACTGACTATTTTGTGTAGGCTAAACTGACTATTTTGTGTAGGCTGTGTTTTATAGTGCCGCTAAGTTTCCAATTCAGGTTTAAACTGTTACTGTGCATTTGTGCTCAAATCCACAGCGTAAGTCAGAGTAACACAGTTATCCCGTTCAGAGTGTTGCCAGTTTTTCTGTTATCTTTCACAGATGCATTCAGATAAATTCACTGGCTTGTTTTCACACAAAGTCTCAGGAACCTAGAAGGAAATGTGTTTCTTCAACATTGCAAAGTGGAACCTATCCTCTTATAATTACAAAGGATAAGGATATCCAAGGTTTCCTTGTTAGTATGCAAAACAATGCATCCTATATCTCACCATGCCTCATTTCCGATGGTGGAGGGGGAAAATTTGAAATCGGCAGGAGATTACCCCATTAAGCAATTTGGTTCTGCTTAATAGTGGCTTGTTTGATTTGGTCTGGGCCATGAGATGAGCGACGAGCGTGTGAAATGATTGGGATGCATCGTGGTATCTTGTTCCTGCCAGTCTGCTGCATGTGTGTGTGTGTGTGTCGCCTGCGCCGCGTGCCGAGCAGGCGTCCTCCACGTAATAAGAGGTCATCCCTCGTGGAGTGTGAAAATGTGTCTAATTAAAGAAAATGCATTATCAAGAGCCCAGGCAGAGTGAATGGCCCGCGTAAAAATAAATATCCAGCAATTTCCTGAGATTCATATTCGGATAAACATCTTATTAAACCATCCACTCACTATCTAATGGAAATGTATTGTGCGAAGAAGACTTGAGCTAATTCTTTATGTGCATGTCTGTGTGTTGGGATGCAGTATGAATTCATGAGTAATATGAAACCTTTCCAACTTCTGTGAGGTATGGCCTATTTTGGATTTTTGCTCTCCTTGCAGTTAAGTGGGAGTGTAAATTACTTACTGCTGTGGGCGCATATACTTAATTGTTTTTTTATCATCATTATTCATCTGCCCCTGACAGCTTGATTGATGTGTTGAATGCTGGGCCATCTGCACATCTCCTGCCTGCCTGCGCCTCTCTCTGCCTCTCTCTATTTTCCCTCTCTCTCTCTCTCTCTCTCTCTCTCTCTCTCTCTCTCTCTCTCTCTCTCTCTCTCTCTATCTTTCTCTTTCTCTCTCCTCTCTCTCTCTCTCTCTTTCTCTCTCTCTCTCTCATTTTCTCTTTCTCTCTCCCTTCTCTCTCATTCTCTCTCCCCCCCTCTCTCTCTCTCTCTCATTTTCTCTCTCTCTCACCCCTCTCTCTCATTTTCTCTCTCTCACTCTTTCTCTGTGTCTATCTTTCTCTCTGTTTCTTTCGCTACGCTCTCTCTCGCTTCTATTTCTGATCCTCTGCTGCCGCGTTTCCTTGCGATGACAACTTGGTCCAACTGTCTCCAACATCTTGTTATGACATTATTCGGATGTGTGAGATTGTGACACAAACACACACATTTGTTCTGTTCCCTAACTGTGCCGTGCCTGTGAAATGCCTTGGAGCAAGGACAAAATACTAATAAACACTTCAACATCACATTGGAAGGAGCAGCTCAGATGCAATTACCCTGTCCTCTCTGATTGGCTCTCAGAGGAAATGAATCGTATTTTTCTCTTTAAGTTGATGAACCCCCACACGTACACAGATCCTTCCATCACAATATCTCCCTCAAAATCTCTCCATTGAGACGTGTGTTTTAGGCACTCAGATCAGACCTTCAGATTATATTTAACCCAATACAGCGGGCGGTTCGTTCACCCTGAAGAGAGGAGGAGGGGAGTCAACTGGTGGTATGGAGCAGAGCTGTGAAATCAGAATACCTGTAAAATGGTGGTTGGCCTATATTTCTTGAAACAATCACTACAGGCTTGGTTCCAATCATGGCTGTTTTATAACAAGTCTTGTAGTCTCCGTGAACAACCTGTGAAACCTTCCAACTCACTCTTTCTTTCTCAGTCTTTCACTCCCTCAATTCCCCCTCTGTCTTGACAGTGTTGGGTGAGCGTTAGGGTTGGCGTCAGTGGTGCCCTGCTGCTGGGTCTCTCTGTGGCACAGGAGGTTGGTGGCACCTTAATTGGGAAGGATGGGCCCATGGTAGTGGCTGGAGCGGAATAGGTGGAATGGTATCAAATACATCAAACACATGGAAACCATGTGTTTGATGCCATTCAAATTTGCTCCATTCCAGCCATTATTATGAGCCTCAGCAGCCTCCACTCCTCTATGGGTGGGCCATTAGTGATAATGGGCCACCTGTATGACTGCATAACTGCACGGCAGTGTGGGTGGTGTGTGTGTGTGTGTGTGTGTGTGTGTGTGTGTGTGTGTGTGTGTGTGTGTGTGTGTGTGTGTGTGTGTGTGTGTGTGTGTGTGTGTGTGTGTGTGTGTGTGTGTGTGTGCGTGCGTGCGTGCGTGTGTGCGTGCGTGTGTGTGTGTGTGTATAACTGTGGTGTAGGTGGGTGGTCTCGGAGAGCCAGCCTGGCAGTGCTCCCCTGCACCTCTTGAGTCCCTGTCTGTGTGTCTGTCCGGTAGGTACCCACAATTGAGAGCATCCTGGGCTCTCCAGAGGGTGGTGCGGTCTGCCCAACGCATCACCCCCAGGCTCAAACTAACTGCCAACCACAGGGCTCTCCAGAGGGTGGTGCGGTCTGCCCAACGCATCACCCCCGGGCTCAAACTAACTACCCTCAAACTAACTGCCCTCCAGAACACCTACAGCACCAGATGTCACAGGAAGGCCAAAAATGTCATCAAGGACAACAACCACCCGAGCCACGGCCTGTTCACCCCGCTATCATCCAGAAGGTGAGGTCAGTACAGGTGCATCAAAGCTGGGACCGAGAGACTGAAAAACAGCTTCTGTTTTCTCAAGGCCTTCCAACTGTTAAATAGAGGCACCTTAGAGGCTGCTGCTCTATATACATAGACTTGAAATCACTGGCCACTTTAATAATGGAACACTTGTCACTTTAATGTTTACATATTTTGCATTACTCATCTTATACACTCTATTCTATTCTATTCTGCTGTATTTTAGTCTATGTCGCTCCGACATTGCTCGTCCAAATATTTATATATTCTTAATTCCATTCCTTTACTTTAGATTTGTGTGTATTGTGTGTATTGTTGTAAAATTGTCAGATATTCCTGCACTGTTGGATCTAGAAACACAAGCATTTAGCTACACCTGCAATAACATTTGCTAAACGTGCATGTGACCATTAAATGTAATTTGATTTGATTTTCACTGTTTTGTACAAATAATTATCAGTCTCAAGTTACAAATGCTGGTAAATGTTTTCACAAAAGTAGTGCACTGGGTCTTTACTAGTCCTGTATTAGCAGACCAACATAGACATCTTCAGCGAAGCATTCATTTTTTTCTGGCCCAACTACTTCCAGCGGCTATGCTCAAGCTCATGTTCCAAGCATCTCAGCTGTAGAGTAAAGGTATTTACCATTTCCATTTGCCCATGTAAAATATGTTTACTATCTAGAGAATCCCACTAGTGACGCAACTGTGAACTCGGGACTGGGAACTCGGAAATCTCAGACCTACTGTAAGTGCGGGGAAAAAACAACCTCAGACTGGGAAATATTGGTTTAAACAGTCATCCAACTCGGAATTCCAACTTGGGAACTCTGGCCTCTTTCTAGAGCTCCGACTTTCAAACCTGAAGATCACTGACATCATGGTTTGACCTCTAATTTTTCAGAGTACCCAGTTGTTTTGAAGGCGACATAAAACCAGGGGTAGACTATGGCTTATACGTCATGATGTGACGAAATTACATTCATAAGGAAACAGTATTGCTCTGCATTCCTCCAGCAGTTGGCTTGCTCTCACTCTTTTTCACGTGTGTATTTTGTGTGATTTCACTTATGTTTTGGTTTGGAGTGTCACTGTGTGGTTTCATAGGAGCATTGCCAACAATCACTGGGGTGCACCAACAGGAGGAGAACAGAGCAACTTGCGACCCGATTGTCACTCCTCTCTCATGAGAATGCAGGTACAATCATTCAAGATGTATTTCCATTGGTTCACTGCATATTGATGCGTGTATTTGAAGCCTTGCAGAGGCAGCATCGCAGCAGAACAGCTCAGAGCACCGACGAGTAAGGACCTCAGACAGAAATGGGGCGGAGCTCTGGCGGATCATACTGAAGACACGTACTGAAGTATCAAGGAAGTGCACCGTTTTTTAACCATTTTCCATTGGCTTGGACTCACCTGATTTCAAAGAAGACATTGTGGTTTTCAAGGAATGGATTGCTTAAATTTAAATATTTATTCAAAGACAATTGAGGCTTTGTACTGCACAACATTTCTTTGTGCCTCAGGCCTTACCCAGAGGAGGCAGCTCTGGAGTAAGCAGAGTGTAACAATGTGCTGGGTTCGTTGTCTGGCGCAGGACACAGGTTCGAGAAAAACACAAAAGTCTTTACTCAAAATATGAATACAAAAACCCGGAATATCTCCAACAAGGAAACATCCCGTAAAGAGAAAACCCTCCAATACACACAGTAACCCAAAACAATCACGGACAAAACAGAAAGGTAGACGAGAGGTTAAATAAGGAACATAATGAGGGAATAGAAATCAGGTGTGCGTAATCAAGACAAAACAAAAGGAAAAAGGAAACACGGATCGGTGATGACTAGAAAGCCGGTGACGTCAACTGCCGAACGCCGCCCGAACAAGGAGAGGAGCCGACCTCAGCCGAAGTCGTGACACAGAGCAAGAGGACAACCTGGAACCGACTTCCCCAAACCCAACAACTGGACAAAGACCTTTTTACATTTTTGCAGAACAATTTCCACCTTAGCCCATAAGAGGGTGGCCAAGATATTGAGACTACTTTTACCATTTTCTCATTTAAAAATAAAATGTTCATACTGTTTGTTAAATTGCTGCCTCCTCATATTTTTGGCCACTGTCGTGGTTCCCAACTGGTCACTCTTATTGAACTTCAATATTTAGAGTTCTGGTGCTCTAACTCTCAACCAGCTGGCATAGTCTGTACCTTTTTTCTTCATTTAAAAATATACAGTTTTGAATGAAAACCAACACTGATTTTATTACACAGACGTCTAGCAAAACCACACGAGAACTGTACATACTACACAGACAGACAGTGTACCCAGCACCTGCTCTCCCAGACCCGATATGAATTCAGTTATGTTCCAATCAAACAAATCACTGCTTGTTCCAAACAAGCCTATGAGTAATGGATTCAAGAGCGGTGCTGTATTTGATTACCCCTGCTCTGCTCTGCCGTGGCTTGACTAAGATCCATTTGAGTCTTGAGTGGTAGGAGCTAGGTAGTGCTGCTGTGGGACTTCAATATGGATGCCCTCCAACTATTGACCTAGGCCATCTGTAAGTGGGCTGTGCTTTTAGTTCAGTCACACACTCGATGGGTCTGCGTCCTGTACCTCCTGGCAGTTTACAGATACTTGTGATGGCAGACAGAAACCTGTCTTGTTTTCCTTTTCCTCACTGAAGAGAATGGGGCTAGCCTACTTTTTCCTTAATGTCTTCAAGTATTAAGCTTTGGTGGGGCATGGACCATTTTTCTATCATGGCAATAACAGAATGACCATTTTAAAGTGCTGGATCATCACAAGTATTTAGACACATTTAGGAGTATGTAGCCTAATAACGTAGTTAATCAGTGGTATCTTTTCCTTTGGGAACATAGAGCGGAGTTGGGTGGATCAAGAGATCCCTCTTTGCTGAATATTAGAGGCAAATCCATTAGTGAACTACCAGTATTGCAACTGAATATAGAGGTACTTGGAACAGTTGATCAGATTGTACTTTAATAACTCAAATGTGAAAGACCAGGATGTGTTGGACACCTTCCTAGTGGCTAAGAGGCGACTTGGGGATGGAGAGAGGGAATTGATTAGCGTTAATGCAGCGCAACAAAATGGCTACTTAATGGGGTCTGGATTCCAGAACACTTACAGAGAGGGAGAATAAACTTAAAGGGATTTGTTGGAAAAAAGCAGATAAGGAGCAGCAGAGTGGAGGGAATTAGTGCTGAGGCTGGTTTTAAGCGCTCTTCTCATTACTTAAACAACAACGTTCTGTCGCCCCCTGGGAGCACAGGGACTCGGAGGGCTGTGAAAGTTATACCTGATCATTATCTCAGAAGCAGAAAGAGCATGCATCTCAGAGCCAATCAACGACACTGTTGGGTGCTCTAATGGCTGGCACTCAACAGAGGGTCACTGTGAATATATATGACTGCACACGGTAGTGTCTACTCACCTGGAAAGCACATTACAAGGACCAATAATGGTCTAAAAATTGCTTGTCTTCTGTCTGTCTTTCACTGCCTCTCTCTTTATCTATTGAGAGAGAGGATAAGCAGAAAGAGATACTTTGCAAAAAAATACTTAATGATAGATATTTTTAATTGGGCTTCAATCCACCATTTCAAAACTGGCCTATTATTTTTAATGCAAATGGTTGATTCATTCCCTAAACTGAGTAGCTTAGACAATGTTTTTCTTCTTTTGAAGACCTGTGAGACTGTAGTAGGACTATTGTATCGGGTCATTTATTACTAGGTAGTAGCTCCGTGTTATGCCTATAGGTGGCAGTACTCTAACAGAATTGGCACCAGCATCTCCCCTCAAAGTATCCTTCATTGTTGAGACTTCTTAAATCCCAATGCGCACCAGAACTGGCCTAACGGTATTGTAGAATGGGTGTAAGACTAAGAGGCTTATTATATGTTTGGATTACATTCGATTATATTAATAATATTCATACTTTTTTTACTATATTAATACTTTTAATACAATGATCTCTATTTCAATACATCAAATATAGCTTAAAAACGTCTTCAATGCAGGTAGGCTAGACCAATGTAACTGAAACATCTTAAACTGAAACATCAGGTAGGCTAGACCAATGTAACTGAAACATCAGGTAGGCTAGACCAATGTTACTGAAACATCTTAAATACTTTCTTATATTAAAAGCGTTTAAAGATTTGTACCCACTTTATGGTGACCTTTCATTCCTTGGTAATCAATAATACAATTATATTTTCCCATAGCCTATAAATGAGATGAAATCAGAGGAAAAGGAAAGTATTTATCCCAAAAGATAATTACTTTATTGTGTTCTCTACACTATCTTCCTACTTTTACTGGAGGCTGTTATGATTGCCGCAAATGACACTGAGCAGAGCATATGGCCAAGCAACTTTTCGGAGGCACCGCACTGAAACAGTTAACACATGCACCATGCAAATGAGTCCGTGCTGCCGAAGTGTACAGGGGGCCGGGTTTAAACGCTGTGGTTTGCTAGCTGTACTGTACACTGGCGGGGTGCGCCGCAGCTTTCCATGCCAGTCTAACACAGCCCTGTGAGAAAGCGTGTGTGAATTTGTGCTGCAAGGTTGCTACGCAAACCGAAGATAGCCTACCCGCCGATGGCAAGTGAGGCTACAGCCGAATTCATAGTACAGGACATTACCCTGTAAACTAAAGGAATTCGCTGTATCATAGGCATGCTCATGTGAATTACCATTTGAATAAATTGATGGTCAACCGAAGTTGAGCGCGCTGAATTTTCAGCATAGATTCGTTATTGTGGTTTTACCTAATATTAGCCGTGTGAAACCTAGAATCGGCTTTTAGGGATTTTAGGATATAAATGAGGGGGCATTGGGTATGCGACAATTTATAGGAATTGGGAGTAAATAGGAGTACTCTAAATTGTTTGATGAACGCGGCGTCAGACTTTCTCGTGGTACTCGTAGAATTTTCCGTGGATGTAAGTAGAATACTCCATCACCTCAACGAAGAGAAGACCGTCACAGCTTGTGTGATCAGAATTAAAATATCAGCAGCAGCTCCCATTGAAACCGAAAGGTGAGTGATAACGTTTAGCCTATGTTATTTAAAAAAAAAATCTACCTAGACATAAATCAATTTATTATCAGTTTGGTTTTACATTTCGATGTCGATGCTGATGATGGCTACCAGCACAATTTTGAGTCTTTTGCCTTGACACTTCTGCTAAATTATTAACTGTAGCCTAGTCTGCCACAATAAGGATGTAGATAATAATACGGCTGGTTATTACAAGGTTGTGGGATATTAAGCTGAATGAAAAAATGCCCCAAAAATAGATTGGATTAATTTCAGTGTTGTTATTTTTCCAATGGTACCTGTTACTTTTCAATGAACGTGTAGACAAATGTAGGCATACGGGTTGTACAGCTTATAGACTCGTGCGTAAAACCACAATTACGCATAGCTCCTTTCAGCCAGGTTTTGGGCTTTTCCAGAGTCATATGTATGGCTCTGGGCTTTACCATCCACTCTATGACCACACGGTCAACCTTTAATCATAATGCAGCTGTCATCCGCTCATTAAACTAATTTGATTGAGTTTGATATCCAGACAATCCTAAAATATTCATATTGCATTGTTCTGGGTTGATGTTATAAGACCTCTATTAAGCTGCAGTATTAAATCAGTTATCCGTTATTTTTAACTGACTATCATCCCAACGTATTTTCAATTACTTCCAATAATCAACAGACCAGTATCTATAGCTAATGATTCCCCCAGCATCAGCTCGCCATGCTGACCTTGACTGTGAACCTGCTATTAGGGGCAAGTTAGAGCAGTGCTCCACAGAGTGAATATAAAAATGTCCATTATAGTGGACAGACAGATTGTAGTGCCTATTTTAAGCCTTGTGTCTCATAAATGCGATCCAACACGTGAGAACAAATGTGATTATTTTGCACCATGTAACTTGTTTCTGTTCTTTACTGCATTACCCGGGTCAGGGGATTGGAATAACGATTTTAAATGTACTGTCCGACACCGATTAGTCTACTCTTTCATCCATCCTTCTAACTTGTTAATAGTCTATAACGCTGTTGATATATGATAAAGGTTCCGATTACAATGTCGCCGTTTTCCCCAAGCCTTGAAAGCAGCTAGAATCTAGACTACTCATCTGTCGAAGCTCTGGACCAGCAGATGCACTCACAAATCTTCATTTTCCGTCACACACACACAGCGCCCGAGAAAGCGCTCATGACAGTGACTCTAAAGGAAAATAAATGTTATCTTAGGGAGAAAAATTGCCTTACATTTGCATGACAATAACTTGCATCTGCCTATGACTGACGGAGAGCATATTAATCGTTGTGACCATGCAATCAAACATTGTTTCTTCTTGGTAAAATCAGTTTTTGTATATCTAAAGCGTGACCTACTCACATAATTATTTTAATTATCAATTTCAAAGCGAAACAGCAGTTTGACCCCAGGAACAGCCACAAGGGTGGACATTGCATCCCTGGAAGAACAAACCACTAAACTCAGCCTTGGTCTGATTATCACATGCTCATTATATTCACCTAATTAACTCCAATCTGAAGAGAAGCACAGGCACTGATAGCCTGGAATGGTAATAGCAGCGTTTCCCAAACTCGGTCCCTGGGACCCCAAGGGGTGCTGATTTTTTATTCTTCCCCCTAACACTACACAGCTGATTCAAATGATCAATGCTTAGTTGATTAATTGATTATTTAAATCATGTGTTGTGATTGGCCAAAACCAAAACGTGCACCCCTCTTTGGCCCGAGGACCGAGTTTGGAAAACTCGGGGTTATAGAATTACCAGTGTGTTTGGGCAGTGGGGCATTACCGGTTATAACATTACCAGTGTGTTTGGGCAGTGGGGCATTACCGGTTATAACATTACCAGTGTGTTTGGGCAGTGGGGCATTACCAGTTATAACATTACCAGTGTGTTTGGGCAGTGGGCCATTACCGGTTATAACATTACCAGTGTATTTGGGCAGTGAGCACTGCCAGTTATAACATTACCAGTGTATTTGGGCAGTGGGGCACTACCAGTTATAACATTACCAGTGTGTTTGGGCAGTGGGACACTACCAGTTATAACATTACCAGTGTGTTTGGGCAGTGGGGCACTACCAGTTATAACATTACCAGTGTGTTTGTGTAGTGGGGCACTACCAGTTATAACATTACCAGTGTGTTTGGGCAGTGGGACACTGCCAGTTATAACATTACCAGTGTGTTTGTGTAGTGGGGCACTACCAGTTATAACATTACCAGTGTGTTTGGGCAGTGGGGCACTACCAGTTATAACATTACCAGTGTGTTTGTGTAGTGGGACACTACCAGTTATAACATTACCAGTGTGTTTGGGCAGTGGGGCACTACCAGTTATAACATTACCAGTGTGTTTGGGCAGTGGGGCACTACCAGTTATAACATTACCAGTGTGTTTGTGTAGTGGGGCACTACCAGTTATAACATTACCCGTGTGTTTGGGCAGTGGGGCACTACCAGTTATAACATTACCAGTGTGTTTGTGTAGTGGGGCACTACCAGTTATAACATTTACCAGTGTGTTTGGGCAGTGGGGCACTACCAGTTATAACATTACCAGTGTGTTTGGGCAGTGGGGCACTACCAGTTATAACATTACCAGTGTGTTTGTGGAGTGGGGCACTACCAGTTATTACATTACCAGTGTGTTTGTGTAGTGGGACACTACCAGTTATAACATTACCAGTGTGTTTGTGTAGTGGGACACTACCAGTTATAACATTACCAGTGTGTTTGTGTAGTGGGGCACTACCAGTTATAACATTACCAGTGTGTTTGTGTAGTGGGACACTGCCAGTTATAACATTGCCAGTGTGTTTGTGTAGTGGGACACTACCAGTTATAACATTATCAGTGTGTTTGGGCAGTGGGACACTACCAGTTATAACATTACCAGTGTGTTTGTGTAGTGGGACACTACCAGTTATAACATTACCAGTGTATTTGGGCAGTGGGGCACTACCAGTTATAACATTACCAGTGTGTTTGGGCAGTGGGACACTACCAGTTATAACATTACCAGTGTGTTTGTGGAGTGGGGCACTACCAGTTATAACATTACCAGTGTGTTTGTGTAGTGGGACACTACCAGTTATAACATTACCAGTGTGTTTGTGTAGTGGGACTCTACCAGTTATAACATTACCAGTGTGTTTGGGCAGTGAGGCACTCACCTTATGACTGTATTATTTTAAGACACAGATTTAGTCAGACATGATCCCCGTTTTCTGGAATCAAGTGTACATGAAATACATGATATCTAGATAATCTCTTTATGCGAGCTACAAGAACACAGTAAATTGCATTGCCATTCTGCTCAATGTAGCACATCAAGAGATCTCTTTGAAGAGGAGCAGTGCAAGCATAGATGTTGAGAACCTCAACATCACACATTCTTTAATCAATAAGGTTAACTACATGAAGCTCAGAGAAATGACCTCCATTGGAGAAATTCACATCAAACTGGTTGGCTGGCTGGTTGATCGTGCACTGCCATTGCCTCTCCATCTCTCCATTCCCCTTTCTCTCAACATGTGTTCTAGCATTTTGATTGGATTTTATTCAGCTGTCAGGACAGGAAGAATCTCAGTGCTATTGATTTGCTTTTGCCAGTTTAGTACATGTCTTTTTCCTGCAGGGTAATCGGGAGGTCTTATGTGATTAAGGATGGTTTGTTCACCACTTTCAACAGCTTTATTTTAGAAAGGGTAAATGATGCATCTCAATGGACTCCCTGAAAGCATTCTGGTAGTACACACATGGAGTACGAACGCTATGTTGATTAAGTACTGTGCTCTTTTTAGATGACCGGTATCTCAGTTATGTTGAGTTTTTCCATTCTGCCTGATAGCAAGGTAGCAGTTTTCTCCTCTCTATTCAAAAGCTGCAGACCACTGAACAGCGTCACGTATGTAGTGTAGAACGTATACCCTGGCCCCTGTTCCCCAAGTCTCCTTTCTTGTGATGATAAGACTCTTCCTCAGGATGGCACGACGGCTCAAGAGCGTCCCCTGTCGACCCCAACCACAACTCTTTAGACTTCAGCAGCTATCAAGCAGACCAGAGCAAGATCTGAACAGAGCCTGCTCTGCATCTCCTCAATACCATCAGCAGTCAGGCCTTTAGAGCCTAATAATACATATTGGTGTTTGTACTTAGTACCAAGTGAGTAGGATAGTGGTGGTGGTGACAGAGGTGCATGCACAGATAGCCTGCTCTGTGCTGTTGTATGTGCTGTGTGAGTGTCACCAGCATGCAGTGCACACTGGCTTCTCTTCTCCTCTATTGGCTGGGCTCCCTCTACCAGGTAGCCAGGCTCATCATCCCATGTTTAGATTGAGAGATTTTGACAAGTCACTATGCATGCAGGCGGAATCCTTGACATATTTCTTAACGAGTGAACAGTCTAAACATGTTCAGTGGTTGGATATTCTGGAATAGGCTCCCCCTTAAAGACCCCCCCCCCCCTCACACACACACACACACACACACACACACACACACACACACACACACACACACACACACACACACACACACACACACACACACTTGCCTATACAGGCACTCCAATGCCTTGCAGGCTGGCTGCTGTGTGTTCACTTGTTCCTTGCAGATCTAGGTCTCCACATGATCTGCTTGAGTGTAGGCTACTCACCATATTTGTTTGTTCAGTTCAATTGGTCTCCCCCTCACTGCAATGTTTAATCGGAACCTGTCAACTGTCCAGCTGTCACAACAGAGATCTCTAACTCTGACCTACACACGCTCCACTCATGCCTTGGTGTACATGCGTGCATGCATGTGTGTGGGTGTGTGATAGAGAGGGAAGGTGTATCCATGTGAAGATTGACATAAGAGAGACTTATAACATCTGTGACATTGATCAAGTTGAGTGTAGCCAGGGAGAGTGTTTAGTTGGAAAGTGGTTGTTGTATGGTGTTAAGCAGAACTATCTCTCTCCTCATGCTGTTTAAAGGCTGTCTCCTCACCCAAGACAGTTTCCTCAACCATATCACTGAGTTCTCTGAGCTTTCAGTCTCTCTCAACCCTGCAAACAACAGGCTTTTATTATCTGCCTGTTAGGCAGCTTCTTTAAGCATCATGTCCAGCCCACCTTATTTAGAGATAGCTATGCTTCTGTTAGTCATAATTATCCCAGAGGACTTAGAGGAGTAGACAGTAGCCAGCAGCAGTGCCCAGATATGTTGCATCAATGTGGGGGAGTTCCGATACTTTTCATAGCCTTGATTTAGGAAGAGGGGGAGGCTAAGGGTTCTACTCATCCATCAGCCTAGTCACAGATATGTGCGGAATGAACTGAACCTTGCACATCTCATTATGTAATGCATTTGAAAAGTGCTTCTTTATGTCACTATAGCCAGGGCTACCCTGAAAGACTTAGTCATGCTGTGGTAGTTTCCATCATGTTGAGTGGTTGTGTGCGTAGCCTTTAGTGACTTACTGAATCGTTGAGACCAGTTTAGGTTGATGGCTACAGGCCTCTACATTGGTAAATAGCAGCTGGAGTCGGTATGAGCAACACATAGCACATGGAGTGAAAATCAATGTGACTGCTCTGCATGACATTTTCCAATACATTCACAGAAACTATAATGCACCAGAAGACTCCAAAGACCGCAAGTACCTCTTCTGAAATCATAGAGCCTGGGAGTCCGAGGTGGGTGCTTTTCCTTTTTAACTGCTGTGTGTGGGATATTGTGTTGAGAGTAGGGCTGGGCGGTATACTGTGTTTTACTATATACCGGTATTGATGCACGGAGCGGTTTGGGTTTTTACTTTACCTCCTATAATGGTATAACGGTGATACACCGTGTGTAACGTTCATTTTGATAGTTCACTCCACTACTTGAGTCATCCCTCTTCACGGTCTCGCTCTCTGCACGCCGCTTTCCACACAGACCTGGTCCCACCCCGTCACTCAAGGAGCGCATTTGTTGTTGCTTGACCAAGAGACACTTTCATACAGTCTGCATGGTCAATGTCTTGCTTGTCCTATGTTGCTATTGTCTATATTGTAATTGTTTTTAATAACCTGCCCAGGGACTGCGGTTGAAAATGACCTGGCAGGCTAAAACCGGCACTTTTACTGAAACGTTGATTAATGTGCACTGTCCCTGTAAAAATAAAATAAACTCAAACAATGCAGCACATGCTACAATCATGTTTCCACTTTGATCTTAATATAAATCCACAAGTGTTTTATAATTACAATATTAGTTAGTGTTTCTTATATCAGCAAACAGCTAGTTTGTATTTTCTTAGCAAGTTAAGCTAAATTGTGTTAGCCACTAATGCTAATCACTAGTTAGCTGGCTAGCTAATAAAAGTACTGAGTCAGAGCAAACGTAGTTAGCTAATAATCAGCATGTTGTCTGTGCAACAGTATCTTCTAAATCACAGAGGAATAGGCAAAGCATGAATATGTTGACTATATGAATAAAAACGTAATGTAGCCAAAGATTATAGGGTCCCCTAGGAAACGCGGAACATCACTTTGGTTCCTACCCTGTCAGAATAACTCATCCATGGCATTTTCATTCGTTGTCATGTCAAACAACACTATATTTAAAGTGCCCACTTACAACTGCGACCTGACCAATATAAAGTGAAGCAGTGCGACACAAACAACAACACAGAGTTACACATGGAATAAACAAACGTACAGTCAATAACACAATAGAAAAAATAAATATACAGTGTGTGCAAAAATGAGTGCAGAAATTGATGGAAATTCAGGAAATTATTTTAGGTTGATGTTGAATTGAACAGTATAAACCAATCAGAATGGAGAAAGACCCATTGAAATAATTTAGAATATAAGTGTTGCCACTCTAGGGTCACCCACTACTCATAAAGAAAATGTAGAACTTTTATTAATCAAAAACATAAAATACCGTCATAAAGTCAAAATTTGAAAAATGCAATGATATGATATTTTGGCCATATCGCCCAGCCCTAGATGAGAGAGGTTGTTTCCCCATGTCTGTTCCAGTGCTGCTGGCAGAGGCCCTGCAGTGGGAGGTTGGAGGGCCGGAGAGTTGGACCCCCCAGACAGAGCAGTTGAGCAGCAGACTCCAACCAGTCTGTCTCTCTCGCTCCTCAGAGGGCCAAGCTGAGGGGGGAACCGTTAATGTCCTACCTCTTTCTGGCAGGATAAAGTGTCCAGGGCCCTTATTCATAAAGACTATCAAAGTAAGACTCCCGATGAGTGCTGATTTAGGATAAGTTTAGCCTTTTAGATCATAATGAATAAGACAACATTGACAGGGGAGACCTGGTCCAAGATCAGCATTCTTTTTAAAAACGGGTCCAAACCCCAGACCTCACCATGCATCCCCCTGGCTATTGACGGCAATGAGGCTAATGCTGAACTCCAGTGTGCCCTCTCCTCTACCAGTCCCAAAGGCCTGCCAGCTAGCTGAAACAAAGCCTTTTGTCCAACTACTGAATCCAACAGATGGAGAAATGGACAGTAAATGAAAGTAGGGGTGGCAGGGTAGCCTAGTGGTTAGAGCGTTGGACTAATAACCGAAAGGTTGCAAGTTCAAACCCCTGAGCTGACATGGTACAAATATGTCGTTCTGCCCCTGAACAGGCAGTTAACCCACTGTTCCTAGGCCGTCATTGAAAATAAGCATTTGTTCTTAATGGACTTGCCTGGTTAAATAAAGATTAAATAAAAAGGGGAGGAAAAGAAAGGTAACTTAGTGGAGCGTGTTAGAGCAGCGTGTTTGGAAAGTGTAACACCCTCATAAAGCACCATTGGTGCAGCCTTGAAGGAATTTGCTGGGGGTGCTGGGCCCATTGCAGCTCTCTCTCCAGGGCCCAGGTTTTGAGAACCTTTTATTGAGATACTCATGGAATTGCCTTCATGACACATTTCCATGGGACAGGATCTCTCGCCTCAGCCGTTCTTTAGTGCCTCAATCTGTCCGCCGCACTCGATACATCAGTCAGCCTCTCGCTCTCTTTCTCAGTCACAGAACAGGCCCTTTAGGCATTCACCACCATGTCCACATGTCTCTGCCCAGACCCAGTCTCACTGTTTATCTGATCCCTCCTGTCACAAGCCATGCTATATTTTACCTGCTGTAACAAAGTTACCCTGTTGCCGGAGATAAGAACAGCAATCATGGAACCAGGACCTGCGGAATAACAAGTCTGCCTGTTTGTTTGTCAGTGAACTTCACACTTGCTGTAAGTCACAGGCAGCCTGTCAGACCCAGTAGCAAGCCAAGCATTACCTCATAGCTATGAGGGTTGTTTTGATTATTCAAGAAGGGGCTGAAATTGACATTTGGGTTGTTTGTGTTGCCAGAACAAAACCCTCAGGCTGTTTCTCCACCTCAAGACCCCACTATTTGTTGTGCCGAGACGAGACTGTTCCCGAGGCAGCACAACAGCCTAATCAAAGCATTGGAAACGGGGGGAAAAGACCTTGAGGCTCAAGCTTTACATTCAAATGCTTTGACTTTTTCACTGAATGCATTGTCTCGGTCTCTGAATTTTCCCTTTCAGTCTTGGTTGAATATAAGTCAGTTTAGGCCTGGAAGCATCAATAATCAATTAGCTTGTGTCATGGGAGGATGTTTTGTTTAGTGTGGAAGTTGACAATAAGTGAGCAACAAAAGGGAGAGAGCGGACGAGAGCCATGCAGGCAGAGATGGAGGGAGGGAGGGAGGGGGCTGAGCACAGCACAGACACCAAGGGCAGCTGTCAGTAGCAGGCAGACGACAGTGTGAGAGTGTATGCGTCCCAAATGGCTCCATATTCCCTATGTAGTGGACTACTTTTGACAGGGTACATAGGGTTCTGGTCAAAAGTAGTGCACTAAATAGGGAATAGTGTGCTATTTTGGGAGAGAACCAGTGTGCGCCTGTGTATGTGGGGGTGTTTTAGGGGAACAGGGCGCTGGGCACAATGGCAGATAAGGTAAAGAACGCCAATGTGCCACATGCTGACAGAGTCCACAACGCCCCCTGGTGATGCGGATGGACGCCCTGCCTGGCCCTGTCACCGTCACCATGGTTACCACTCATGATGGGGGCATGGCAAGCAGCATTGCATTGGCCAGTCTAGTCTGCTCATGTGCTGTGAGAAAGAGTTCTGAGCCAACGGCAGCTTTGTCTCTACTCCACTGCTCGGACTGCGGTCCAATTCCAACCTGAAGCAGCAGTGTATTACTGCTCTCCATTAGCTCTTCTTCATCCAGTTCAAAAAGATATGTGTAATTTGCTGCTTCACACTATATTGACTTAGGCTTTATTCTTCCTCACTTGGAAATGTAGCATACAATTCTTACAATTTATCCATTTCCATCAGTGCCAAATGAGCCATCCTCCCTTCACCAGCCTCCACTGATTTGCGTTATCTAAAAAATTGTTACGCAATGCTTAGTCAGAAGAGCGAGGAAGGAACAGTGTTATGGGGATGAGTATTCTGTTGCCCTTGCCTGGTCCTGTAGTGCTGGAAGGCTGGTTCTCTGGAGCTCCGTGACATGTATGTCTGTCTGCTTTGTGACAATTCTCAAGTCAGCCAGGGCCTTATCTGTATGAATAGCTCCTCTTCCCCATAGGAGACACCTTAACTCATCCTTTGCCTTCAGCTGGGAAAACCAGAGGAGATAAAGCTCCCAAACTCATTCCTGGGAAAAGATAGTGAACAGAATACCTCAAAGCAGAAACCCTTTCCAAATAAAACTGCCTCTTTCCTCTGCCGACCAAAACAAATCCAACCAAAGCGATGATAAAAGACCTCTAAACTCCAACTTCAGACTGAAAACCCATCCATCCTATCTTGGCTATCCTTCTCCCTGTATGGTTGGGTTTGTGTGTAAGTCCGCTTTGGGCAGGCAAGCTACTGACATGCCAGGAGGATTGGACACACTCCTTTAAAAACATGGAGGGTCCATTCTTAGGCCTTCAACACTGGGTCATGCCACAACAGTCTGAAGGAACGGGAAAGGTATTTGGGAGTCTGGAGTCGGGAAATGTGTTTTTAAGAGCATGGATAAGGCTTGTTCCCTCCCATTAATGTACCAGCCAGACTCTTTATTTTGGCCCAGAAGGACACAGAGTGTTCAGGCCAAGGGAAATTAATTCAGTCTCCCTCGGGTTGGCTAGTTACAGTATGTTGATGCATACAGTGCCTTAAGAAAGTATTCACACCCCTTGACTTTTTGCACATTTTGTTGTGTTACAGCCTGTATTTAAAATGGATTTTGTTCACTGGCTTACACACAATATCACATAATGTCAATGTGGAATTATGTTTTTAGATAAAAAAAATACAAATGTATTAAAAATGAAAAGTTGAAATGTTTCGAGACAATAAGTATTCAAGCTTAATTAATAAATGTGCTTAACAAGTCACATAATAAGTTGCATGGACTGTGTGACATTATCTGTAAGGTCCCTCAGTCAAGCAGTGAATTTCAAACAGATCCAACCACAAAGACCAGGGAGATTTTTCAATGTCTCGCAAAGAAGGGCACCTATTGGTAGATGGGTAAAAAAACAAATCAGACATTGAATATCCCTTTGAGCATGATGAAGTTATTAATTACACTTTGATGATGTACCAATACACCCAGTCACTACAAAGATACAGGTGTCCTTCCTAACTCAGTTACCGGAAAGGAAGGAAACAGCTCAGGGATTGCCTCATGAGGCCAGTGGTGACTTTAAAACCGTTACTGAGAGGCCTCCCGAGTGGTGTAGTGGTCTAAGACACTGCATCGTAGTACTAGCTGTGCCACTAGATATTCTGGGTTCGAGTCCAGGCTCTGTCGCAGCCGGCTGTGATCGGGAGACCCATACAATTGGCCCAGCGTCGTCCGGGTTAGGGGAGGGTTTGGCCGGCATCGATGTCCTTGTCCCATCGCGCGCTAGCGACTCCCGTGCCGGGTGCATTGCATGCTGACACAGTTGCCAGGTGTTTCCTCCGACACATTGGTGTGGCTGACTTCTGGGTTAAGTGGGCATTGTGTCAAGAAGCAGTGCGGCTTGGTTGTTTATGTTTCGGAGGATGCACCTTGGCCTCTCCCGAGTCCGTATGGGAGTTGCAGCGATGAGACAAGACTGTAACTACCAATTGGATACCACAGCATTGGGGAGAAAAAGGGGTAAAATAAAAATTAATTTAAAAAAAAAAATATATATAAACAGTTACTGAGTTTAATGTGTGATCTGTGATAGGAGAAAACAGAGGATGGACAACATTGTAGTTACTCCACAATACCTACCTAGATGACAGAGTGAAAAGAAGGATACCTGTACATGATAAAAAATATTCCAAAACATGCCTCCTGTTTGCAATAAGGCACTAAAGTAAAACTACAAAGAAATTACCTTTATGTCCTGAATACAGAACGTTATGTTTGTGGCAAATCCAAACACAATCAGAGTACCACTCAAAATATTTTAAGCATGGAGGTGGCTGCATCATGTTATGGGTATGCTTGTCATTGGCAAGGACTAGTGAGCTAAGAACTAAGCACAGGCAAAATCCTAGAGGAAAACCTGGTTCAGTCTGCTTTCCAACAGACACTGGGAGATGAATTCACCTTTCAGCAGGACAGCTTATGTAAATTAGATATTTCTGTTTTCAGGAAACATTTACAAAATCTTGTTTTCACTTAGTCATTATGGGGTATTGTGTGTGATTGGGTGCTATTTTTTTTAAATGAAAATACATTTTGAATTCAGGCTGTAACACCAAAAAATTTGGAATAAGTCAAGGGGTATGAATACTTCCTGAAGGCACTGTACATGTATGACTCTTAACCACATTTGACCAGTATATGACCTACATATGACCTACATATGACCTGCATATGACTGGTATTTGACCTACATATGGCCTGTACAGTATATTACCTGTATATAACCGGTATATGACCTGTATATGACCTTTATGTGACCTGTATATGACCTCTATATGACCTACATATGACCTGTATATATTATGACCTACATACGTCCTGTATATGTGGTGAGCAGTGAGAACCAGAGACTGGGTGGAAAGGGCTTTTTTTGAGAAGGTATTTTGTCACATTGTGTTATGAGTAGGTTGAGGCATGTGGGAAGAGTAGACTTGATTTATGGAAGCCGAATGTATAGCTGTCTCTGTAAAGGTTTGATTTAATGTGTTTCTAGAAGCTGTTGTTATTGATTTTGACCTGCCCCTGACCTTTCAGGACAAATCTTTGGAATTCCCCCCCAGCTGTGTGGCATTGGAACAAGCAACAATAAATGTTGTTTTCTCTTGTCAGTCATCCCATCAAATAATATCAAGCAAATAGCTATTGTGATTTGGGTAATAAACTAAACAAACATCACTATCGTCTTTTTAAAATTATGCAATTTGTTCCTGTCTTATCAAGCATGATAATTTATCACGATGAATCCATTAGCTGGAAGTTGGGTTAAGTTTTCCCACTCCTCTTTCTTCTCCGCTCTGAGAAACTGTCCGCTCTGTGCACCACTGTAACAACCGCTAGTCTCCCTGTCTATCATAAGCAATGATATGGGAGACATGACAGACGGATCTTCGCGCAGAAAGAGACACAATTATGACAAACATAAGCGCCTCCTAGGTCTTAAACTACAACCGACGTGCAAAAAAAGAATCAAATGGTGACATCATGTATAATTCACTGATCAACAGCAATGTGGGTCAAGGAACAGTGTTTCTTTTCTGTAGCGTTTAAGGAGAATGACGGGGAGAATTAATGGATCTAAGACAATTATGCTGCACTGTAGTGTGACAGCGTAGTGTGACAGCGCTGAGTCTGGCGGCTGAGGAGATCCTCTGTGTTGTCCATGAAGATGTTGATTAAATATGACTGCTCTGGAGCACAGAGCTGCCTGCCTGGAGGCAGAGGAGGGAGGGAGGGAGGGAGAGGAGGGCTGCCTGCCTGGAGGGAGAGGAGGGAGAGGAGGGAGGGAGGGAGGTAGGGAGAGGAGGGCTGCCTGCCTGGAGGGAGGGAGGGAGGGAGGGAGGGAGGGAGGGAGGGAGGGAGGGAGGGAGGGAGGGAGGGAGGGCTGCCTGCCTGGAGGGAGAGGAGGGAGGGAGAGGAGGGCTGCCTGCCTGGAGAGAGAAGAGGGAGGGAGAGGAGGGCTGCCTGCCTGGAGGGATAGGAGGAAGGGAGAGGAGGGCTGCCTGCCTGGAGGGAGAGCAGGGAGGGAGGGAGGGAGGGAGGGAGAGGAGGACTGCCTGCCTGGAGGGAGAGGAGGGAGGGAGAGGAGGGTTGCTTGCCTGGAGGGAGAGCAGGGAGGGAGGGAGGGAGGGAGGGAGAAATGGAGGAGGAGGGGGCCGGGTAGGTTTGTACTTGAAACCAGTGAATGAATATCTATCTGCTCATGTCTTAATCTGCAACAGTTTGGGACTTGGGGTCTGTTGCCATTTTAAGCGTGATACTTACAGAAGGGGAGGAGTGGATGGGATCTCTGCCATTCATCTCTTCTGTGTTAGCCAAAGGCCTGTATTCAGCAAGCGTCTCGGAGTAGGAGTGCTGATTTATGATCAGTTTTGCCTTTTAGATTAGACTGAATAGACGGGGGGGGGGGCTGATTCACAGCACTCCTACTCTAAGACGCTTGTTGAATACGGGGCCTGGCATTGGCATTGCCCTTTTCCAGAGGATGGCATTTGTGCCAGGTACTTAGTATTCCCTCTCTGGTTTTAATACCCAATAGGGGAGAGACCAAGTACTGCTGCTGTTGATTTAGGTGTTTTTCTTTGGGAAGCTTGTAAGAACATAGTTGTAATGCTTGTCTGACTGCTGCCTCTACAGGCCAACTGCTACAGCTCTGCTCTACAGACTGCTTTTTATTTTCCCATTAACTTAAGGAATAGAACATTGTGTTTAACATGACAGAGGTGAATAGGTGAGATTAATTTGCATCCAATTACAAAACATTGTCTACGTTAGATAGATATTATCATAATTCAAATTTACAACGACACAACAACATGGATGTTTGCTTTCTTCTGAATATTTTATTGCCAATGTTCCACTGAAGAGGGTTTTGTTATCTATTAGGCAAAATATGCTTGACAATGTCATTTTATTTTTTTGTATTTTTTTTGTATTTTTATTTTTTTACCCCTTTTTCTCCCCAATTTCATGGTATCCAATTGTTGTAGCTACTATCTTGTCTCATTGCTACAACTCCCGTACGGGCTCGGGAGAGACAAAGGCTGAAAGTCATGCGTCCTCCGATACACAACCCAACCAGCCGTACTGCTTCTTAACACAGCGCGCAGCCAACCCGGAAGCCAGCCGCACCAATGTGTCGGAGTCTACACCGTGCACCTGGCAACCTTGGCTAGCGCGCACTGCGCCCGGCCCGTCACAGGAGTCGCTGGTGCGCGATGAGACAAGGAGATCCCTACCGACCAATCCCTCCCTATCCCGGACGACGCTAGGCCAATTGTGCGTCGCCCCACGGACCTCCCGGTCGCGGCTGGTTACGACAGAGCCTGGGCGCGCCCAGGGACTCTGATGGCACAGCTGGCGCTGTAGTACTGCGCCCTTAACCACTGCACCACCCGGGAGGCCGACAATGTCATTGTTGATTGAGATAATTAAGCATTCATTCCCTGTGTTCTTTTGTGTACACAATTCTGCACTGTCCTTTCAAAGCTGACAATTAACAGCTTACAGCTTTCGTCACACTCCTCCTCTTCCTCCTCCCTCTCCTCCTCCCTCTCCTCCTCTTCCTCCTCCCTCTCCTCCTCCCTCTCCTCCCCTCCTCCTCTTCCTCCTCCCTCTCCTCCCCTCCTTCTCTTCCTCCTCCCTCTCCTCCTTCTCTTCCTCCTCCCTCTCCTCCCTCTCCTCCCCTCCTCCTCTTCCTCCTCCCTCTCCTCCCCTCCTTCTCTTCCTCCTCCCTCTCCTCCTTCTCTTCCTCCTCCCTCTCCTCCTTCTCTTCCTCCTCCCTCTCCTCCTTCTCTTCCTCCTCCCTCTCCTCCCTCTCCTCCATCTCTTTTGCTGCCAAACGGCCATGCAACCTAGTAAACACCTCTCTCAGTTTTCTGACTGTTCTGCTCTGTCACATAGGGACTTAGATACCGCAACAGTTAAAGGGGAGTGGCCATCGGTTGGCCAGTGTGTCAATCAATGTGTGAATAGGTTCATAGTACACAAACACACACACACATACACACACACACATACACACACACACACACACACATGCACACACACACACACATCTGCCTCCTCACCTTGCAGGGGATAAAGGGCACCGTGTCTTTGTTAACTTTCCCACCTCGGTGGGTTGCTGTGTCTGCTGCTGTTCTGTCTGAGGACTCCAGTTGTGAAATCCTCTTAATGCAGTCTGCCCAAAGTTAACATGTAGCACTGCATCAAGGTAAATAGACCCAACCCCTCTCTCTTTACTAAACTTTGACGCTGCTAGCCACAGGTCGGTCTGAAACTCGGGACAGGAAGGAGGGACAGGATTGGCTTATTAGCATAAAGTGTGTGTCGCCGCAATCACGTGCACCGTACTTCATAATAAACTGGGTGGTTCGAGCCCTGAATGCTGATTGGCTGACAGCCATGGTATTTCAGACCGTATACCACGGGTATGAAAAAATATGTATTTTTACTGCTCTAATTAGGTTGGTAAGCATTCACTAGCAGTCTAGGCAAACACGGAACTGAAGCACCCTACTACTAATTAGCCTCGTGCTGCATGTTAGTCTGGTTCTGTTGACGGCTGAGTGTTCTACTAGGCTGACTGCTCCACTGGGCTGACTGCTCCACTGGTCTGACTGCTCCACTAGGCTGACTGCTCCACTGGGCTGACTGCTCCACTGGGCTGACTGCGCCACTGGGCTGACTGCTCCACTGGGCTGACTGCTCCACTGTGCTGGCTACTCCACTAGGCTGACTGCTCCACTAGGCTGACTGCTCCACTAGGCTGACTGCCCCACTGGGCTGAATGCTCCACTAGGCTGGCTGCTCCACTAGGCTGACTGCTCCACTGGGCTGGCTGCTCCACTAGGCTGGCTGCTCCACTAGGCTGACTGCTTCACTGGGCTGGCTGCTCCACTAGGCTGACTGCTGCACTGGGCTGACTGCTCCACTGGGCTGGCTGCTCCACTAGGCTGACTGCTCCATTGGGCTGACTGCTCCACTAGGCTGACTGCTCCACTGGGCTGGCTGCTCCACTGGGCTGGCTGCTCCACTAGGCTGACTGCTCCATTGGGCTGACTGCTCCACTGGGCTGACTGCTCCATTGGGCTGACTGCTCCACTAGGCTGACTGCTCCACTGGGCTGATTGCTCATATTTGTGTAATTGCCGAAATGCTGAATGGGGGGTTTCTCCACTGTAAGAAACTGACCATTTCTGTTGGCCTCTTCTCTTTCCTGTTATTGCAGTTTTCTGCTGTGGTTGTATGATTCTGTGATGTGCCTGTGTAGAGTAACAGGGCAGGCATTCAGCACTGTTCTGTTTGGCCAATAGCAGCACAGAAGGAAGTGCTAGAGCCTGTTCTGTAGGTACTAGTATTGCATGGCTGCTGTGTGTGTTTTGTGATGACTTTTATGTAGGCAGTCATACCATCCTCTAGTCTACCACAGTTTCTTAGGCTACTGTCTTAGGTTTCAGTTAAATATCTCAGTTGGCTATGGAGGGGATGGTTTGCCTTGCGAGGAGGCTTCATTTGGCTGCTTCAGTAAGCCCTCTGGCTTTGTGTGATCGTTCCAGAGAGGAAAATACTAGAGGATGCTGTATGTGACGAGTCGAGTCGACCCACCAGTCACTCCTCTGTACCATCATCTATATGTGGTTAGAGCCAGTAGAGAGAGTTTACATGAGGTAAAGTAGCAGTGATTCATTCTGTGACTTGGCCAAATTGCCCAGTCATTAATTCCTCCTCCTCCACTATCTCTCTCTCTCTCTCTCTCTCTCTCTCTCTCTCTCTCCCTCTCTCTGTCTCTGAAGTCCCCTTTCTCCCTTCCCTTCCAGCTAAGACATATGCTAATTTAGGCTTGTTACTTAATGGGGTCTGCCTACTGAGGCGATATACAGGGTAGACCCCACTGGAGTGGAAGGGAAGGCCGATACTGTGACTATAGTTGGGCCTGAGGCCACCCAACAGCCAGAGTAAGGTCCTATAGCCAGCCTATTCTCTACCAGCCTTGAGCTACACTATACAGTGCCTTGCGAAAGTATTCGGCCCCCTTGAACTTTGCGACCTTTTGCCACATTTCAGGCTTCAAACATAAAGATATAAAACTGTATTTTTTTGTGAAGAATCAACAACAAGTGGGACACAATCATGAAGTGGAACGACATTTATTGGATATTTCAAACTTTTTTAACAAATCAAAAACTGAAAAATTGGGCGTGCAAAATGATTCAGCCCCCTTAAGTTAATACTTTGTAGCGCCACCTTTTGCTGTGATTACAGCTGTAAGTCGCTTGGGGTATGTCTCTATCAGTTTTGCACATCGAGAGACTGACATTTTTTCCCATTCCTCCTTGCAAAACAGCTCGAGCTCAGTGAGGTTGGATGGAGAGCATTTGTGAAAAGCAGTTTTCAGTTCTTTCCACAGATTCTCGATTGGATTCAGGTCTGGACTTTGACTTGGCCATTCTAACACCTGGATATGTTTATTTTTGAACCATTCCATTGTAGATTTTGCTTTATGTTTTGGATCATTGTCTTGTTGGAAGACAAATCTCCGTCCCAGTCTCAGGTCTTTTGCAGACTCCATCAGGTTTTCTTCCAGAATGGTCCTGTATTTGGCTCCATCCATCTTCCCATCAATTTTAACCATCTTCCCTGTCCCTGCTGAAGAAAAGCAGGCCCAAACCATGATGCTGCCAGCACCATGTTTGACATTGGGGATGGTGTGTTCAGCTGTGTTGCTTTTACGGCAAACATAACGGTTTGCATTGTTGCCAAAAAGTTCAATTTTGGTTTCATCTGACCAGAGCACCTTCTTCCACATGTTTGGTGTGTCTCCCAGGTGGCTTGTGGCAAACTCTAAACGACACTTTTTATGGATATCTTTAAGAAATGGCTTTCTTCTTGCCACTCTTACATAAAGGCCTGATTTGTGCAATATACGACTGATTGTTGTCCTATGGACAGAGTCTCCCACCTCAGCTGTAGATCTCTGCAGTTCATCCAGAGTGATCATGGGCCTCTTGGCTGCATCTCTGATCAGTCTTCTCCTTGTATGAGCTGAAAGTTTAGAGGGACGGCCAGGTCTTGGTAGATTTGCAGTGGTCTGATACTCCTTCCATTTCAATATTATCGCTTGCACAGTGCTCCTAGGGATGTTTAAAGCTTGGGAAATCTTTTTGTATCCAAATCCGCCTTTAAACTTCTTGACAACAGTATCTCGGACCTGCCTGGTGTGTTCCTTGTTCTTCATGATGCTCTCTGCGCTTTTAACGGACCTCTGAGACTATCACAGTGCAGGTGCATTTATACGGAGACTTGATTACACACAGGTGGATTGTATTTATCATCATTAGTCATTTAGGTCAACATTGGATCATTCAGAGATCCTCACTGAACTTCTGGAGAGAGTTTGCTGCACTGAAAGTAAAGGGGCTGAATAATTTTGCACGCCCAATTTTTCAGTTTTTGATTTGTTAAAAAAGTTTGAAATATCCAATAAATGTCATTCCACTTCATGATTGTGTCCCACTTGTTGTTGATTCTTCACAAAAAAATACGCTTTTCATCCAAACGTGAAAATGCTGCCCCCTATCCTCTGTTCCCCCATGTCTTTGTGTGGTATTGTTTATTGTAAGTGCTTGTGCACATGTTGACTGGTGCTTGACGTGTTTTGTACCCATGTCATGTTATCCTTGATGCTGTTGGTTTTGCTATTAAACTGCTCCGGCTATTACCTAGTTCTGCTCTCCTGCGTCTGACGTCCCTGCCACCAGTTACGCACCTCTTACAATGGGGCCGGTACAAACAGACACTCATCCGCCCTGTCAGCCGGGTCCTTCTGGAAGCCCTTCTCTAACCCTCACCATCCCACCTAGTTCAGGGTCCTTTGAGTGGCTCAGCCTCACCAAGAGAGAAAGGGAGAGGGTCGTGGCCCTGGCACAGAGTTGCAGCAGGTGTAATGACTGATGAGGAGGAGAGAAGGAGAGACAGAGTCACAGCAGGGTCTTGTAATACCCTGCAGTGGTCAAAGCACCTCAACAATGTCTGAAATGGGATTCCAATAGGTCAATACAGTGGCACAATTCTCTCCCTGTGTCCCTGTGTCTCTGCAGGACTAGAGGAACACCCAATTAGGGTCCTGTTCTATTTCCCAGTGTTTCATCCCAGGTGGTGTCATAATTCCCAGACACCTTTGCTCCTCCACAGTATTACGTTCAGCTCAGCCTCTAGGGCAAAGTGAATAACACGGCCAGGACTTCGCTACTGTTCTGTTGAGGTGGTGACACACTATGTTTCAAACCTGGGCTCTTGTAGGTCACAGTGACATTCCCCCACTGTATTCCTCACCACCATCTACCCCCTTTCCAGGTGGAACTGTGGTATCCAACACCCCAGCCCCTTTCCTACTCTGCAGGTGGAACTGTGGTATCCAACACCCCATCCCTTTCCTACTCTGCAGGTGGAACTGTGGTATCCAACACCCCACCCCTTTCCTACTCTGCAGGTGGAACTGTGATATCCAACACCCCCACACCTTTCCTACTCTGCAGGTGGAACTGTGATATCCAACACCACCTCTCCGCACCTGCAAGTGGGAACTGTAATATCACATGTGTCATGAATGTGTTCTGAGAATTGCTGTGCATGTGGGAATTTCATTGGTCCATGTTTGAGGCCACCAACTGGCAGACTAGTTCTACATTATGAAGACATGTTCTCCACACAGTATGACTGTAATTCACTCTCTTTTTTAAATGTATAATAACTGATTTATTGTTATGATAAACATGACAGTAGCAGAGGGACAGAGAGAGCTGCACCCTGTCCCAGTCCCAGCCAGCCATTCAACCAGTCAGTCAACCAGACATCCTGACCCAGTCCCAGCCTGTCACCCATTCAACCAGTCAGTCAACCAGACATCCTGACCCAGTCCCAGCCTGTCACCCATTCAACCAGTCAGTCAACCAGACATCCTGACCCAGTCCCAGCCTGTCACCCATTCAACCAGTCAGTCAACCAGACATCCTGACCCAGTCCCAGCCTGTCACCCATTCAACCAGTCAGTCAACTAGACATCCTGACCCGGTCTCAGCCTGTCACCCATTCAACCAGTCAGTCAACCAGCTGGCCAGCCAGACATCCGGTGGGATTTTTAATTTATTTAATTTAACCTTTATTTATCCAGGCGAGTCAATTAAGAACAATTTCCTATTTACAATGACAGCCTGTTCACATGGAACAGGCCGGAAGAGGAAGGCGAGTGCACCAGTTCTACCCAGTCCTACCCAGTCCTGCCCAGTCCTACCCAGTCCTACCCAGTCCTACCCAGTCTTGCCCAGTCCTACCCAGTCCTACCCAGTCTTGCCCAGTCCTGCCCAGTCCTACCCAGTCCTGCCCAGTCCTGCCCAGTCCTACTGACGGCTCTGACGGCTCCTGGCTGACTGGCGGATCTTGGCTGACTGGCGGCTCTGGCGGTCCCTGGCTGACTGGAGGCTCTGGCGGCTCAGGACAGACGGGAGACTCTGGCGGCTCAGGACAGATGGGAGACTCTGGCGGCTCAGGACAGACGGGAGACTCTGGCGACTCAGGACAGACGGGAGACTCTGGCGACTCAGGACAGACGGGAGACTCTGGCAGCTCAGGACAGACGGGAGACTCTGGCAGCTCAGGACAGACGGGAGACTCTGGCGGCGCTGGGCAGGAGGAAGGCTCTGGCAGCGCTGGACAGGCAGGAGCACCTGTAGGGATGAGACGGAGAGACAACCTGGTGCGGGGGGCTGCCAACGGAGGGCTGGTCCGTGGAGGTGGCACCGGATAGACCGGACCGCGAAGGCGTACTGGAGATCTTGAGAGCAGGGCTGGCACCATCCGCCCTGGCTGGATCCTCACCCTAGCCCGGCAGATGCAGGGAGCTGGAATGTAGCGCACCGGTCTAAGCACGTGTACTGGGTACACCGTGCGCATAACACAGTGCCTGACCAGTACAATGCCGCCATGGTAAGCACGGCTCGGAGAACAGTCTTCACCAGACAGCTAGCACGCACCTTAGAGTATAGAGAGCTGACCCAGGTGACATCAAATCCCCGACACGCTCCGCCGGGCGGATGTCGTGCCTCAGGCACCAACACAGCACCTCCCGCATAACTCTCTCCTCCAATCTCCCCATTAACTCCTTCACTGTCTCTGCTTCGCTCACCTCCAATACCGTCCTGACCGGCTCTGGTTCCATCCTTGGCTCCTTATGGTAAGCAAGAGGAGTTGGCTCAGGTCTGACTCCTGACTCTGCCACACTCTCCCTGTGCCCCCCCCCAATACATTTTTGGGGCTGCCTCTCTGGCTTTCAGCCGTGCTGTCGTGCTGCCTCCTCATACCGGCGCCTCTCTGCTTTCGCTGCCTCCAGCTCTGCTTTGGGGCGGCGATATTCCACTGGCTGTGCCCAGGGTCCTTCGCCGTCTAGAATCTCCTCCCAAGTACATGAGTCCTGCGTTCTTTGCCGCTGCTGCTGCTGGCCATTACCACGCTGCATGGTCCATTGTTGGTGGGTTATTCTGTCACGATCGTCATATGGAGGGGACCAAAGCGCAGCGTGATGTGAATACATACTTTAATGATTGACGAAAAAACACGAAGTACACTAAACAAACAAAACAAACTAACCAGACGAACGTGACCGCTATAGAAACTGAGTGCTAACATGCAACATCCCATAGACAATAACCCACGAATCACAATACAAAACAGGCTACCTATATATGGTTCCCAATCAGAGACAACGTCAAACACCTGCCACTGATTGAGAAACATATCAGGCCAAAACACATAGAAATAGACTAACTAAACATGCAACATAGAATGCCCACTCATATCACACCCTGACCAAACAAAACATAAAAACAAACAACGCAAATAATGGTCAGAGTGTGACAAATGGCTCTATGAATAGGCCTTAATGTGTCCTCAGTGTTCCTGCAGGAGAAAGTACTAAAGTAGTGCATAAAGACAAACGTGGGTGGGGAGAAGAGAGGGACAGACAGAGGAACTGGATGGGGAGAAGAGAGGGACAGACAGAGGAACTGGACGGGGAGAAGAGAGGGACAGACAGAGGAACTGGACGGGGAGAAGAGAGGGACAGACAGAGGAACTGGACGGGGAGAAGAGAGGGACAGACAGAGGAACTGGACGGGGAGAAGAGAGGGACAGACAGAGGAACTGGACGGGAAGAAGAGAGGGACAGACAGAGGAACTGGATGGGGAGACGAGAGGGACAGACAGAGGAACTGGACGGGGAGAAGAGAGGGACAGACAGAGGAACTGGATGGGGAGAAGAGAGGGACAGACAGAGGAACTGGATGGGGAGAAGAGAGGGACAGACAGAGGAACTGGATGGGGAGACGAGAGGGACAGACAGAGGAACTGGACGGGGAGAAGAGAGGGACAGACAGAGGAACTGGATGGGGAGAAGAGAGGGACAGACAGAGGAACTGGATGGGGAGAAGAGAGGGACAGACAGAGGAACTGGATGGGGAGACGAGAGGGACAGACAGAGGAACTGGACGGGGAGAAGAGAGGGACAGACAGAGGAACTGGACGGGGAGAAGAGAGGGACAGACAGAGGAACTGGATGGGGAGAAGAGAGGGACAGACAGAGGAACTGGACGGGGAGAAGAGAGGGACAGACAGAGAGCATTTCATACTCACCCATAGTACCCTGCAACCTGTGTAATGAAAATACACTATTTCATACGAACTATTCAATCACTCTATTAACAAATATTAAGACACCGGGGTGCACATTTCTAAGTCTAAATGGAGCTAGATTCATTCATCTTCAGAGTGTAGCCTACGCTATGTTATGTGTTTTTACAGTTCTCCTTACTTAGATAACATATCATGATGTCCTGGCCCAGGTATCCACAAAGCGTCTCAGAGTAGGAGTGCTGATCTATGATGAGTTTTTCCTTTTGGATCAGAATGAATAAGATTAAATGGACAGATCCTAGATCAGCAATCCTCCTCTGAGACGCTTTGTGGATACAGGCCCTGATCTTGTTATAGTTAAGAATGGTTTTAGTTATCTTGTCCCAGTCCCAGTAGTCCTATTGTCCACCATGCAATATACATCAAGGACAGGAAAACTAGTACATCAGCTGGAAGGAGAGAAATGTGAAGAAGACCTTGACACACTGTTCATTGATAGTTTACCAAAGCTCCAGTATCATGTTCATTGTTTGTCTATGGGAAATACCATGATACACTATTGAACATGTTCAAAATACTGTGTTATGTTCAATATTCTGCCTGCCTGCCTGCCTGCCTGCCTGCCTGCCTGCCTGCCTGCTGTCTGTCTGTCTGCCCGCGTGTGTGTGTGTGCGCGGTGACCTATGGAGAGGTGTAGTAACCAGAGACGTGTCATTAACACACAGCAGGTGAGGAGGAGGAGGGGAGAGAGGAGAGGAGGGTCACTGGGGTTAGTTGGTGTAGCACCATGCATGCGTACCAGGCTTCCAGTGAAACAGTCCCAGTAAACTCCTGTCTGCAAGCCCTGTCCCAGTAACCTCCTGTCTCCAGGCCCAGTCCCATTCTCAGTAACCTCCAGTCCCAGTCTCAGTAACCTCCTGTCTCCAGTCCCAGTAACGTCTTGTCTTCAGTCCCAGTCCCAGTCCCAGTAACCTCCTGCCTCCAGTCCCAGTCACATTAACCTCCTGTCTGCAGTCCCAGTCCCAGTAACCTCCTGTCTCCAGGCCCAGTCCCATTAACCTCCTGTCTGCAGTCCCAGTCCCAGTAACCTCCTGTCTCCAGTCCCAGTCCCAGTAACCTCCTGTCTCCAGTCCCAGTCCCAGTAATCTCCTGTCTCCGGTCCCATTCCTAGTCTCAGTAACCTCCTGCCTCCAGTCCCAGTCTCAGTAACCTCCTGTCTCCAGTCCCAGTTTCAGTAAACTCCCGTCTGCAGTCCCAGTCTCAGTAACCTCCTATCTCCAGTCCCAGTCCCTGTAACCTCCTGTCTCCAGTTCCAGTCTCAGTAACCTCCTGTCTGCAGTCCCAGTCCCAGTCATCTCCTGTCTCCAGTCCCAGTCTCAGTAACCTCCTGTGTCCACTCCCAGTCCCAGTCCCAGGAACCTCCTATCTCCAGTCCCAGTAACCTCCTGTCTCCAGTCCCAGAATCTCCTGTCCAGTCCCAGTCTCAGTAACCTCGTGTCTGCAGTCCCAGTCCCAGTAACCTCATGTTTCAAGTCCCAGTCCCAGTAACCTCCTGTCTGCAGTCCCAGTCCCAGCAACCTCATGTCTCAAGTCCCAGTCCCAGTAACCTCCTGTCTCCAGTCCCATTCCCAGTCTCAGTAACCTCCAGTCCCAGTCCCAGTCCCAGTAACCTCCTGTCTCCAGTCCCAGTCTCAGTAACCTCCTGTCTGCAGTCCCAGTCTCAGCAACTTCCTGTCTCCAGTCCCAGTCCCAGTAACCTCCTGTCTCCAGTCTCTGTCTCAGTAACCTCCTGTCTCCAGTCCCAGTAACCTCCTGTCTGCAGTCCCAGTCCCAGTCCCAGTAACCTCCTGTCTCCAGTCCCAGTCTCAGTAACCTCCTGTCTCCAGTCCCAGTCCCAGTAACCTTCCTGTCTCCAGTCCCAGTCTCAGTAACATCCTGTCTCCAGTCCCAGTCCCAGTCCCAGTAACCTCCTGTCTGTAGTCCCAGTCCCAGTAACCTCCTGTCTCCAGTCCCAGTCTCAGTAACCTCCTGTGTCCACTTCCAGTCCCAGGAACCTCCTGTATCCAGTCCCAGTCCCAGAACCTCCTGTCTCCAGTCCCAGTCCCAGTAACCTTCCTGTCTCCAGTCCCAGTCTCAGTAACATCCTGTCTCCAGTCCCAGTCCCAGTCCCAGTAACCTCCTGTCTCCAGTCCCAGTCTCATTGATCTCCTGTCTACAGCCTCAGTCCCAGTCTCAGTGATCTCCTGTCTAGAGCCTCATTCCCAGTCTCAGTGATCTCATGTCTACAGCCTCAGTCCCAGTCTCATTGATCTCCTCTCTACAGCCTCAGTCCCAGTCTCAGTGATCTCCTGTCTACAGCCTCAGTCCCAGTCTCAGTGATCTCCTGTCTACAGCCTCAGTCCCAGTCTCAGTGATCTCCTGTCTACAGCCTCAGTCCCAGTCTCAGTGATCTCCTGTCTACAGCCTCAGTCCTAGTCTCAGTGATCTCCTCTCTACAGCCTCAGTCCCAGTCTCAGTGATCTCCTGTCTACAGCCTCAGTCCCAGTCTCAGGGATCTCCTGTCTACAGCCTCAGTCCCAGTCTCAGTGATCTCCTGTCTACAGCCTCATTCCCAGTCTCAGTGATCTCCTGTCTACAGCCTCAGTCCCAGTCTCAGTGATCTCCTGTCTATAGCCTCATTCCCAGTCTCAGTGATCTCCTGTCTACAGCCTCAGTCCCAGTCTCAGTGATCTCCTCTCTACAGCCTCAGTCCCAGTCTCAGTGATCTCCTGTCTATAGCCTCAGTCCCAGTCTCAGTGATCTCCTGTCTACAGCCTCAGTCCCAGTCTCAGTGATCTCCTGTCTATAGCCTCAGTCCCAGTCCCAGTAACCTCCTGTCTCCAGTCCCAGTCTCAGTAACCTCCTCTCTCCAGTCCCAGTCTCAGTAACCTCCTGTCTCCAGTCCCAGTCCCAGAACCTCCTGTCTCCAGTCCCAGTCTCAGTAACCTCGTGTCTGCAGTCCCAGTCCCAGTAACCTCATCTCTCAAGTCCCAGTTCCAGTAACCTCCTGTCTCCAGTCCCATTCCCAGTCTCAGTAACCTCCAGTCCCAGTCCCAGTCTCAGTAAACTCCTGTCTCCAGTCCCAGTTTCAGTAAACTCTCGTCTGCAGTCCCAGTCTCAGTAACCTCCTATCTCCAGTCTCAGTCCCTGTAACCTCCTGTCTCCAGTCCCAGTAACCTCCTGTCTGCAGTCCCAGTCCCAGTAACCTCCTGTCTCCAGTCCCAGTCTCAGTAACCTCCTGTGTCCACTCCCAGTCCCAGTCCCAGGAACCTTCTATCTCCAGTCCCAGTAACCTCCTGTCTCCAGTCCCAGTCCCAGAACCTCCTGTCTCCAGTCCCAGTCTCAGTAACCTCCTGTCTCCAGTCCCAGTCCCAGTCTCAATAACCTCCTATCTCCAGTCTCTGTCTCAGTAACTTTCTGTCTCCAGTCCCAGTCTCACTAACCTTGTGTCTGCAGTCCCAGTCCCAGTATCCTCATGTCTCCAGTCCCAGTCCCAGTAACCTCCTGTCTCCGGTCCCATTCCTAGTCTCAGTAACCTCCTGCCTCCAGTCCCAGTCTCAGTAACCTCCTGTCTCCAGTCCCAGTTTCAGTAAACTCCCGTCTGCAGTCCCAGTCTCAGTAACCACCTATCTCCAGTCCCAGTCCCTGTAACCTCCTGTCTCCAGTCCCAGTCTCAGTAACCTCCTGTCTGCAGTCCCAGTCCCAGTAACCTCCTGTCTCCAGTCCCAGTCTCAGTAACCTCCTGTGTCCACTTCCAGTCCCAGGAACCTCCTGTATCCAGTCCCAGTCCCAGAACCTCCTGTCTCCAGTCCCAGTCCCAGTAACCTTCCTGTCTCCAGTCCCAGTCTCAGTAACATCCTGTCTCCAGTCCCAGTCCCAGTCCCAGTAACCTCCTGTCTCCAGTCCCAGTCTCATTGATCTCCTGTCTACAGCCTCAGTCCTAGTCTCAGTGATCTCCTCTCTACAGCCTCAGTCCCAGTCTCAGTGATCTCCTGTCTACAGCCTCAGTCCCAGTCTCAGGGATCTCCTGTCTACAGCCTCAGTCCCAGTCTCAGTGATCTCCTGTCTACAGCCTCATTCCCAGTCTCAGTGATCCCCTGTCTACAGCCTCAGTCCCAGTCTCAGTGATCTCCTCTCTACAGCCTCAGTCCCAGTCTCAGTGATCTCCTGTCTATAGTCTCAGTCCCAGTCTCAGTGATCTCCTGTCTACAGCCTCAGTCCCAGTCTCAGTGATCTCCTGTCTATAGCCTCATTCCCAGTCTCAGTGATCTCCTGTCTACAGCCTCAGTCCCAGTCTCAGTGATCTCCTCTCTACAGCCTCAGTCCCAGTCTCAGTGATCTCCTGTCTATAGCCTCAGTCCCAGTCTCAGTGATCTCCTGTCTACAGCCTCAGTCCCAGTCTCAGTGATCTCCTGTCTATAGCCTCAGTCCCAGTCCCAGTAACCTCCTGTCTCCAGTCCCAGTCTCAGTAACCTCCTCTCTCCAGTCCCAGTCTCAGTAACCTCCTGTCTCCAGTCCCAGTCCCAGAACCTCCTGTCTCCAGTCCCAGTCTCAGTAACCTTGTGTCTGCAGTCCCAGTCCCAGTAACCTCATCTCTCAAGTCCCAGTTCCAGTAACCTCCTGTCTCCAGTCCCATTCCCAGTCTCAGTAACCTCCAGTCCCAGTCCCAGTCTCAGTAAACTCCTGTCTCCAGTCCCAGTTTCAGTAAACTCTCGTCTGCAGTCCCAGTCTCAGTAACCTCCTATCTCCAGTCTCAGTACCTGTAACCTCCTGTCTCCAGTCCCAGTAACCTCCTGTCTGCAGTCCCAGTCCCAGTAACCTCCTGTCTCCAGTCCCAGTCTCAGTAACCTCCTGTGTCCACTCCCAGTCCCAGTCCCAGGAACCTTCTATCTCCTGTCCCAGTAACCTCCTGTCTCCAGTCCCAGTCCCAGAACCTCCTGTCTCCAGTCCCAGTCTCAGTAACCTCCTGTCTCCAGTCCCAGTCCCAGTCTCAATAACCTCCTATCTCCAGTCTCTGTCTCAGTAACTTCCTGTCTCCAGTCCCAGTCTCACTAACCTTGTGTCTGCAGTCCCAGTCCCAGTATCCTCATGTCTCCAGTCCCAGTCCCAGTAACCTCCTGTCTCCGGTCCCATTCCTAGTCTCAGTAACCTCCTGCCTCCAGTCCCAGTCTCAGTAACCTCCTGTCTCCAGTCCCAGTTTCAGTAAACTCCCGTCTGCAGTCCCAGTCTCAGTAACCACCTATCTCCAGTCCCAGTCCCTGTAACCTCCTGTCTCCAGTCCCAGTCTCAGTAACCTCCTGTCTGCAGTCCCAGTCCCAGTAACCTCCTGTCTCCAGTCCCAGTCTCAGTAACCTCCTGTGTCCACTTCCAGTCCCAGGAACCTCCTGTATCCAGTCCCAGTCCCAGAACCTCCTGTCTCCAGTCCCAGTCTCAGTAACTTCCTGTCTCCAGTCCCTGTCCCAGTCTCAGTAACCTCCAGTCCCAGTCTCAGTAACCTCCTGTCTCCAGTCCCTGTCTCAGTAACTTCCTGTCTCCAGTCCCAGTCTCACTAACCTTGTGTCTGCAGTCCCAGTCCCAGTATCCTCATGTCTCCAGTCCCAGTCCCAGTAACCTCCTGTCTCCGGTCCCATTCCTAGTCTCAGTAACCTCCTGCCTCCAGTCCCAGTCTCAGTAACCTCCTGTCTCCAGTCCCAGTTTCAGTAAACTCCCGTCTGCAGTCCCAGTCTCAGTAACCACCTATCTCCAGTCCCAGTCCATGTAACCTCCTGTCTCCAGTCCCAGTCTCAGTAACCTCCTGTCTGCAGTCCCAGTCCCAGTAACCTCCTGTCTCCAGTCCCAGTCTCAGTAACCTCCTGTGTCCACCTCCAGTCCCAGTAACCTCCTGTCTGCAGTCCCAGTCCCAGTAACCTCCTGTCTCCAGTCCCAGTCTCAGTAACCTCCTGTGTCCACCTCCAGTCCCAGTAACTTCCTGTCTCCAGTCCCTGTCCCAGTCTCAGTAACCTCCAGTCCCAGTCTCAGTAACCTCCTGTCTCCAGTCCCTGTCCCAGTCTCAGTAACCTCCTTTCTCCAGTCCCAGTCTCAGTAACCTCCTGTATCCAGTCCCAGTCTCAGTAACCTCCTCTCTGCAGTCCCAGTCTCAGTAGCCTCCTGTCTGCAGTCCCAGTCCCTGTAATCTCCTGTCTCCATTCCCAGTCTCAGTAACCTCCTGTCTGCAGTCCCAGTCGCAGTAACCTTCCAGTCTCCAGTCCCAGTCCCAGGAACCTCCTATCTCCAGTCCCAGCAACCTCCTGTCTCCCGTCCCAGTCCCAGAACCTCCTGTCTCCAGTCCCAGTCTCAGTAACCTCGTGTCTGCAGTCCCAGTCCCAGTAACCTCATGTCTCAAGTCCCAGTCCAAGTAACCTGTCTGCAGTCCCAGTCCCAGCAACCTCATGTCTCAAGTCCCAGTCCCAGTAACCTCCTTTCTCCAGTCCCATTCCCAGTCTCAGTAACCTCCAGTCCCAGTCTCAGTAACCTCCTGTCTCCAGTCCCAGTCCCAGTAACCTCCTGTCTCCAGTCCCAGTCCCAGTCTCAATAACCTCCTGTCTCCAGTCCCATTCCCAGTCTCAGTAACCTCCAGTCCCAGTCTCAGTAACCTCCTGTCTCCAGTCCCAGTAACCTCATGTCTCCAGTCCCAGTCCCAGTCTCAGTAACCTCCTGTCTCCAGTCCCAGTCCCAGTAACCTCCTGTCTCCAGTCCCAGTCTCAGTAACCTCCTGTCTCCAGTCCCAGTCCCAGTCTCAATAACCTCCTGTCTCCAGTCCCAGTAACCTCCCGTCTCCAGTCCCAGTCTCAGTAACCTCCTGTCTCCAGTCCCAGTCTCAGTAAACTCCTGTCTCCAGTCCCAGTCCCAGTCTCAGTAACCTCCTGTCTTCAGTCCCAGTCCCAGTAACCTCCTGTCTCCAGTCCCAGTCTCAGTAACCTCCTGTCTCCAGTCCCAGTCCCAGTCTCAATAACCTCCTGTCTCCAGTCCCAGTAACCTCCCGTCTCCAGTCCCAGTCTCAGTAACCTCCTGTCTCCAGTCCCAGTCTCAGTAAACTCCTGTCTCCAGTCCCAGTCCCAGTCTCAATAACCTACTGTCTCCAGTCTCTGTCTCAGTAACCTCCTGTCTCCAGTCCCAGTCTCGCTAACCTCGTGTCTGCAGTCCCAGTCCCAGTATCCTCATGTCTCCAGTCCCAGTCTCAGTAACCTCCTGCCTCCAGTCCCAGTCTCAGTAACCTCCTGTCTCCAGTCCCAGTCCCAGTCTCAGTAACCTCCTGTCTCCAGTCCCAGTCCCAGTAACCTCCTGTCTCCAGTCCCTGTCTCAGTAACCTCCACTCTGCAGTCCCAGTCTCAGTAACCTCCTGTCTCCAGTCCCAGTCCCAGTAACCTCCTGTCTCCAGTCTCAGTCTCAGTAACCTCCTGTCTCCAGTCCCAGTAAACTCCTGTCTGCAGTCCCAGTCCCAGTCCCAGTAACCTCCTGTCTCCAGTCCCAGTCTCAGTAACCTCCTGTCTCCAGTCCCAGTCCCAGTCTCAAAACCTCCAGTCCCAGTCTCAGTAACATCCTGTCTCCAGTCCCTGTCCCAGTCTCAGTAACCTCCAGTCCCAGTCTCAGTAACCTCCAGTCCCAGTCTCAGTGATCTCCTGTCTACAGCCTCAGTCCCAGTCTCAGTGATCTCCTGTCTACAGCCTCGGTCCCAGTCTCAGTGATCTCCTGTCTACAGCCTTAGTCCCAGTCTCAGTGATCTCCTGTCTACAGCCTCAGTCCCAGTCTCAGTGATCTCCTCTCTACAGCCTCAGTCCCAGTCTCAGTGATCTCCTGTCTATAGCCTCAGTCCCAGTCTCAGTGATCTCCTGTCTACAGCCTCAGTCCCAGTCTCAGTGATCTCCTGTCTACAGCCTCATTCCCAGTCTCAGTGATCTCCTGTCTACAGCCTCAGTCCCAGTCTCGGTGATCTCCTGTCTACAGCCTCAGTCCCAATCTCATTGATCTCCTGTCTACAGCCTCAGTCCCAGTCTCAGTGATCTCCTGTCTATAGCCTCAGTCCCAGTCTCAGTAACCTCCTGTCTCCAGTCCCAGTCCCAGTAACCTTCCTGTCTCCAGTCCCAGTCTCAGTAACATCCTGTCTCCAGTCCCAGTCCCAGTCCCAGTAACCTCCTGTCTCCAGTCCCAGTCTCATTGATCTCCTGTCTACAGCCTCAGTCCCAGTCTCAGTGATCTCCTGTCTAGAGCCTCATTCCCAGTCTCAGTGATCTCCTGTCTACAGCTCCAGTCCCAGTCTCAGTGATCTCCTGTCTCCAGCCCCAGTCCCAGTCTCAGTGGTCCGCTGTCTACAGCCCCAGTCCCAGTCTCAGTGATCTCATGTCTACAGCCCCTGTCTCAGTTTCAGTGCAGTAACCTCCTGTATACAGCCCCAGTCCCATTCTCAGAGATCTCCTGTCTCCAGTCCAAGTCTCAGTGATCTCCTGTCTACAGCCCCAGTCCCAGTCTCAGTGATCTCCTGTTTACAGCCCCAGTCTCAGTTTCAGTGCAGTAACCTCCTGTCTACATCCCAAGGCCCCAGATGCTCTGTTTGCTGCTGAAAACACTTGCCTGACACTACTGGACAAGGTAGAGAAGGATCAACATGCCGTAGGGCTGTAGAATATCCTACAGTGCCTTGCGAAAGTATTCGGCCCCCTTGAACTTTGCGACCTTTTGCCACATTTCAGGCTTCAAACATAAAGATATAAAAGTGTATTTTTTTGTGAAGAATCAACAACAAGTGGGACACAATCATGAAGTGGAACGACATTTATTGTATATTTCAAACTTTTTTAACAAATCAAAAACTGAAAAATTGGCCGTGCAAAATTATTCAGCCCCTTTACTTTCAGTGCAGCAAACTCTCTCCAGAAGTTCAGTGAGGATCTCTGAATGATCCAATGTTGACCTAAATGACTAATGATGATAAATACAATCCACCTGTGTGTAATCAAGTCTCCGTATAAATGCACCTGCACTGTGATAGTCTCAGAGGTCCGTCAAAAGCGCAGAGAGCATCATGAAGAACAAGGAACACACCAGGCAGGTCCGAGATACTGTTGTGAAGAAGTTTAAAGCCGGATTTGGATACAAAAATATTTCCCAAGCTTTAAACATCCCAAGGAGCACTGTGCAAGCGATAATATTGAAATGGAAGGAGTATCAGACCACTGCAAATCTACCAAGACCTGGCCGTCCCTCTAAACTTTCAGCTCATACAAGGAGAAGACTGATCAGAGATGCAGCCAAGAGGCCCATGATCACTCTGGATGAACTGCAGAGATCTACAGCTGAGGTGGGAGACTCTGTCCATAGGACAACAATCAGTCGTATATTGCACAAATCTGGCCTTTATGGAAGAGTGGCAAGAAGAAAGCCATTTCTTAAAGATATCCATAAAAAGTGTTGTTTAAATTTTGCCACAAGCCACCTGGGAGACACACCAAACATGTGGAAGAAGGTGCTCTGAAACCAAAATTGAACTTTTTGGCAACAATGCAAAACGTTATGTTTGGCGTAAAAGCAACACAGCTGAACACACCATCCCCACTGTCAAACATGGTGGTGGCAGCATCATGGTTTGGGCCTGCTTTTCTTCAGCAGGGACAGGGAAGATGGTTAAAATTGATGGGAAGATGGATGGAGCCAAATACAGGACCATTCTGGAAGAAAACCTGATGGAGTCTGCAAAAGACCTGAGACTGGGACGGAGATTTGTCTTCCAACAAGACAATGATCCAAAACATAAAGCAAAATCTACAATGGAATGGTTCAAAAATAAACATATCCAGGTGTTAGAATGGCCAAGTCAAAGTCCAGACCTGAATCCAATCGAGAATCTGTGGAAAGAACTGAAAACTGATGTTCACAAATGCTCTCCATCCAACCTCACTGAGCTCGAGCTGTTTTGCAAGGAGGAATGGGAAAAAATGTCAGTCTCTCGATGTGCAAAACTGATAGAGACATACCCCAAGCGACTTACAGCTGTAATCGCAGCAAAAGGTGGCGCTACAAAGTATTAACTTAAGGGGGCTGAATAATTTTGCACGCCCAATTTTTCAGTTTTTGATTTGTTAAAAAAGTTTGAAATATCCAATAAATGTCATTCCACTTCATGATTGTGTCCCACTTGTTGTTGATTCTTCACAAAAAAAATACAGTTTTATATCTTTATGTTTGAAGCCTGAAATGTGGCAAAAGGTCGCAAAGTTCAAGGGGGCCGAATACTTTCGCAAGGCACTGTATATGTCTATAGAGGACCGTGGCTCACTGTAAACACACCATTAACCTTACTGGGAGGGAGGCTCTCACAGAGAACACATGTTATTGTACTGCTGCTGGGCTGTGTCAGCTATTCCATCCAGGCCATGACTGTATGAATGTGTCTTGATTGACATGATTCATGATCATTGACATGATAGCTGTAATTAAAACCTGTGCATTTGTCCTGCAAAATAATCATCCTATAGAGTTCACATGAATGACAAGTTAGAGATAGACACCATATCACCACATTGCTGTCCCATCGTCTCCCACAGTGTGTATCTTTGCTGTGATGGCGATAGCCAGGCTGATCTGGCAACAGTCCTGCCGGCTGTGTCTACCAGGCCAGCTATGGCAGCCCAGGCAGGCAGAGGCAGCAGTGATCACTATCAGCCAGTCTCACTCTAATGTTAATTGGATTGTCAGCTAATTGATTAGTAGGCTGGGGAGATTGAGGGAGATAGAGGGGAGAGCTGTGACTGGCCCAACGGGCATGGCTGGTTGGGGAGAGGTGTGTGAGTAGACCACGCTGCCCATGGCTGCTTCTCCAAACAGAGGAGGGAGAGAGCTCAGCTTGTATGTGGGTACAACAGGAAACACTGGACTCCCAGGTTGTTTCCTTAGGGAGGACAGGCAGAGCATGGTGAAGTACTGTATGTGTTGCTTCTCTGTACTGCAAGTGTAACAGAGTTCAGCATGTACCTAAAGCTTACTCCACAGCTAGCTTGCAATGTCACTGATGGAGCCATCACTTGGTACCTTTTTTGGGTGTCTCAAACCGTCGAAACGTTGTCAAGGAGGGCAGACACGTGTGTTAGCAAATCAGAGGTCCTGAGTTCGTGCCTGCATGAGCCGAATCGGGGGGAAGTGGTATTCGCTAGGCAAGCAACGTGACGTCCATAAGACAAGGATGAGGGTGTTTAGTAGGGAGTCTGGGCAGAGGATAGGCGTCCTGCTGTGTGTGATTCCAGTGGCTGGGTCTTAGTGCTGAGTGTATCCCTATGCTCAGAAACAGTGTGATTACAGAGTTAGCCCTACTATCACATAGCTCATATTTGAAACAGTAGCAGTAAGAATGGAAGGGATTACTTTGACTGGCTCTCTCACACTCTTATGTAAGCGTATTGGATTTTAGTGAGCGTGTTGGGTTCAGCGCCGGCTGACTGGGGTAGCACTCAGGGCTGGCTGTTGGTTTCACTGTGTAATGAATGGAATGTGAGTGTGTGTATTTAGACAAAATGATAGATGCACTAGCTACCAACTCACTGTTTCTATTTTCTCTCTTTCTCTTCCTGTTTTCCCTCTCTCCCCGCTCCCATCCCTTGTGGTTAGCAGCCTGTGTAAAGCTGCTCCAGATTATGGTCTATGTGCTGGTGCCAGCTTCTTGTTGCCCAGCTGGACCAATGAATGGTGTGGATCCCTCCCTCTTTCGCTCTCTGTCAATGACCTTCCTTTCTGTTCCTCTATCTTCCCTCTCTCTTTCTTTCCCTCTCTACCTCTCCCTCCCTCCCTCACACACTCTCCTCTAAATGTACCCCTCTTCCTCTTACCCTCCCTCTCTCTCTGTCTGCCCCTCTCCCATCTGTCTGCCCTCTCCCCTCTCCCCTCTGTCTCCCTCTCTCCCCTTATACTTTCTCTCCCTTCTGTCTGTCCCTCTCCCCTCTGTCTCCCCTTCTCTCCTTATACCCCCTCTGGGGCGACAGGTAGCCTAGTGGTTAGAGCATTCGGTCAGTAGCCGGAAGGATGTTGGATCGAATCCCCAAGCTGACAAGATAAAAGTCTGTTGTTCTGCCCCTGAGCAAGGCAGTTAACCTCACTGTTCCCCGGGTGCCGAAGATGTGGATGTTGATTAACCTCTTTGGGATAGGGGGCAGTATTTTCACGTCCGGATGAAAAGCATGCCCAAAGTAAACTGCCTGCTACTCAGGCCCAGAAGCTAGGATATGCATATAATTATAGATATTATTATTATTATATTGTAGATTTGGATAGAAAATGTGGATAGAAAACACTCTAAAGTTTCTAAAACTGTTAAAATAATGTCTGTGAGTATAACAGTACTTATTTGGCAGGCGAAACCTCGAGGACAAACCATCCAGGAAAAAAAAAATTGAGTTCGCTGTGTTTTAAATTAGGTTTCTATGGTGGTGCACTATATAAGGAAGAGGGTGCCATTCAGGATGTAGCCTCTGCTGCTGGCCTGGCTGCCGTCTGCTGGAATGAGGCAGTAATCAGTCATCTCAGCCCAGAAGCAGCTCGATGTGGTCGCTTTTAACCGGGATTTGGGCGTGATTATTTGACAGAATGTTGGGTTGAGCGTGCTGCAGTGTCATTGGCCAGCTGCCGAGTAGAGCGGAGCTGAGAGTAGATGAGAGTAGAGAGAGGTGTCAGAGTCTGTGTGCTCTAGAGATGCTCAGACGACCCTGACCCCTTGGCCTGCTGGGAAAGTTTGTTGACACACACACACACACACACACACACACACACACACACTGTGTTTTGCATAAGCACATGGAGTAGCCAGCCAAATAGAAAAGTAGCCAGCCAGTCTCCCCCAGGCCGGGGTTAAGACTTTTTGGACAAACAAGCTCTATTTTTGTGGCCTTTGAAATGCTAGATTGTATTTTTAACCAGCAACTATCAGGAAAGAACACTGATCAAACACTTAACATTTACATTTTGACTGCACTGTTTACTTTTGTTAATCCATTTCCCTAAAATAAATAAGCTCAGCGAGTAGATTGAGGGGCACTTATTGCATGTGCTGTGTGAAGGAATCAACTCATGCACAGAAGGTAGTCACTTAACCCTAATTGCTCCTGTAAGTCGTTCTGGATAAGAGCGTCTGCTAAATGACTAAAATGTAAAAGTTGTGACTGGCGGGAGATTGAATGAACAGCCAATCATATTGTTCAAATACAAGTAGCATGACATTTATACGTGTACTCTTCAAATGGTTTTCAATGGTAGACTGCAACAGAGCTGGTGAATGTTGAACTGGACTACAAAAATGTGCTGAAACGTTAGTGGCCCTATTGGGACAGTGACTGACGAGTGTTACGCGGGGTGGAGCACGTGAACCCACTGAGGCTGTGGCAAGGAGAGAAGAGGCAGAGTAAGCAGGTCCGGAGAGGAATCCAAGGAAGCAGTAGAGCGGGGGTCCAGGGCAGGGAAGCAGGACTGACGAGACGAGGGACTGGTGACAGGGACCAGAGTCAGAGCGGGCGGAAGTGTAGCGGAGAGAAAAGCAGCGTCAGGCTAGGGAAAACCATCACCACAGGATAATAAGATCTATGCAGGAACAAACAGCTTGAAATGCAGACGGACTGAACAGAGGCCATGATCTGGCAGCGTGGAAGTGGCAGAGCTGAGTATTTGTAGAGGTCTCAATTATGGAACAGGTTGCAGCTGGTTGGGGATCTGCTCTGACTCCAGCACACCTGTCTCCACTCACACAATCAGATACACCCACATGGAGAGAGCACTGGGGGAGTGGCGGCAGGTTAGGGAGACATAGGATGAGAAGTAGAGGGCGTGGGATGGGCAGATGTAACAGAAGAGATCCACTGGCCGACACTTGTTTCTAATGTTGGACCCTGCACAGGAAAGAAAACAATACTCTTAAGTGGATTTCGACTCGTTGCCACATTATATGGGACGTGCAAATTCATGCTCTCTCCATCCGTGTAAAGAAATGGGACTGCAGCCACAGCGCACATGACACACACACACCCAGGTACCGAGAGGCGGGACTGACAGCAGACTGTCAAACCAGCAATGTTTTCCCATCATTGCTCACTTTGTGAGGTGCCTGTCATCCTATCAATAGATCGCTAGAAGATGTACTGTATATTGTTCATTCTAGCGGGAGGGGGCTTGGTAGACTGTCTTCTGATTAGCGAATTGAAAAGTAAATAGTTAATTTAAATTGAAAAATTTGCCGGCTGAAAATGTGTCTAATTGACTGTATAGCTGAAAGTGTTAGTGGAAAACACTGCACACACACACAAACTCTCCTGGGAACCCCTGGTCTTTTCACTGACCTGTGTCTGACTCTCTGGCTAGGCTGATGTGCTCTCCCTCTATTGGCAAGCTCATCTATAGCTGCTTTTCTCTGGTGTTACTCACCACTCAAATGGGTTAGTATTTATTTGATGTTAGCTAGACTCAATCCACTGAGCCGATATGTCCAGTCTAGTCCACACAGGACAGGCAGGAGACACAGTGCCTTGCTAAGCCAAGTCAAGTCAGTGCCCCTGTGCCTGCCCCTGGCACCTGCTGTCTTCTGCTGAAGTACACACCACGTTCCTTTAGGGATCTAGTCCTGCATGTCTCACATGGACCAAGTTATTTAGTACAAACTTATGTGTTAGCTCCTCCATTTAATTTAATTGGATTTCCTGCAGCAATAAAAAAATACGGATTTGATGACAGTTTTTCAGGAAGTCATTTATTACACGCAACTACAAATGTGTAATCTTTGAATTATAACGCCGTTGCTCAGGTGTCCAATTAAAAATCAGTTCTGCTTCGAATACATAATTTATATTTACAGATCAAAATCAATAGTGTATTTAACGCTTTAAACGGTACTTTCATGATTTATATTGTAATTAACCTGTTTTTAACAGTACTTTCATGATTTATATTGTATTTAACGCTTTAAACGGTACTTTCATGATTTATATTGTAATTAACCTGGCTTTAAACAGTGCTTTCATGATTTATATTGTAATTAACCTGGCTTTAAACGGTACTTTCATGATTTATATTGTAATTAACCTGGCTTTAAACAGTGCTTTCATGATTTATATTGTAATTAACCTGGCTTTAAACAGTGCTTTCATGATTTATATTGTAATTAACCTGGCTTTAAACGGTACTTTCATGATTTATATTGTAATTAACCTGGCTTTAAACGGTACTTTCATGATTTATATTGTAATTAACCTGACTTTAAACAGTAGTTTCATGATTTATATTGTAATTAACCTGACTTTAAACAGTAGTTTCATGATTTATATTGTAATTAACCTGACTTTAAACAGTACTTTCATGATTTATATTGTAATTAACCTGGCTTTAAACGGTACTTTCATGATTTATATTGTAATTAACCTGGCTTTAAACGGTACTTTCATGATTTATATTGTAATTAACCTGGCTTTAAACGGTACTTTCATGATTTATATTGTAATTAACCTGGCTTTAAACGGTACTTTCATGATTTATATTGTAATTAACCTGACTTTAAACAGTACTTTCATGATTTATATTGTAATTAACGTGGCTTTAAACAGTACTTTCATGATTTATATTGTAATTAACCTGACTTTAAACAGTACTTTCATGATTTATATTGTAATTAACGTGGCTTTAAACAGTACTTTCATGATTTATATTGTAAGTAACCTGGCTTTAAACAGTACTTTCATGATTTATATTGTAAGTAACCTGGCTTTAAACAGTACTTTCATGATTTATATTGTAAGTAACCTGGCTTTAAACGGTACTTTCATGATTTATATTGTAATTAACCTGACTTTAAACAGTACTTTCATGATTTATATTGTAATTAACGTGGCTTTAAACAGTACTTTCATGATTTATATTGTAAGTAACCTGGCTTTAAACAGTACTTTCATGATTTATATTGTAAGTAACCTGGCTTTAAATGGTACTTTTATGATTTATATTGTAAGTAACCTGGCTTTAAACAGTACTTTCATGATTTATATTGTAATTAACCTGGCTTTAAATGGTACTTTTATGATTTATATTGTAAGTAACCTGGCTTTAAACAGTACTTTCATGATTTATATTGTAATTAACCTGGCTTTAAACAGTACTTTCATGATTTTTATTGTAATTAACCTGTTTTTAACAGTACTTTCATGATTTATATTGTAATTAACCTGGCTTTAAACAGTACTTTCATGATCTATATTGTAATTAACCTGGCTTTAAACGGTACTTTCATGATTTATATTGTAATTAACCTGGCTTTAAACAGTGCTTTCATGATTTATATTGTAATTAACCTGGCTTTAAACAGTACTTTCATGATTTATATTGTAATTTACCTTGTTTTAAAAAGTACCTTCAAAATTTATATTGTAATTAACCTGGCTTTAAACAGTACTTTCATGATTTATATTGTAATTTACCTTGTTTTAAACAGTACTTTCATGATCTATATTGTAATTAACCTGGCTTTAAACGGTACTTTCATGATTTATATTGTAATTAACCTGGCTTTAAACAGTACTTTCCTGATTTAAATCGTAATTAACCTGGTTTTCTAAACTACAGAGGAAGAGAAATGGAAGATATACCATCAAATATGTATAATATGTCATCATGGACAGTGTGGAATTCCCTGTACTACTTCATCCAATAGAGTTGGCCAGCTTGAGTTTCCTCTGCTTCGTTCAGCCATTCATTCCTATGGGGGAAATTAAGGGGTTTTGGGGTAAACGTTGAAAATAAGGTCTGAGGTTAACACAGGCTTAGGAGATCTTATACGTTTCCTTCTGTGAGATAATATCCGTCAGTTGAAATTACCTTTATGAATTATGAAGGACGTGCTTTATGTGCCTGTTTTGATTACCTAAATGCTTCAAAATTCACAAGATGTGACGTAAACTGATGAAGATTATTATCTCGTAGAATACAACGTATAAGATCTCCTAAGCCTGTGTTACCACAGTCCTTATTTTCAACGTTTATCCCAAAACCCTCCTAAAACTCCATTCATTTCCCCATAGGCTTTGTACAACAAACCATGGCGGAGTTACATGCTGACCATACCGGACACGTCGCAAAATAAATGTAGAAATCCATGTTATTCAATTATTGCATCCACACTGCTGGCGGGCGCCAACGAGCGTCTGTGTTGCCAAGGACTAAAATAGAAGTCATTCCTATTTCTGACGCATATCGCGGTGCAAGTCTTGCCTTTCCCATCTTGTCATTGGTTTATAGAAGCAGGTACCCACGTGCCATCTCCTCATTGGTTATACCCACGTAGGTGATTGAAAGACGAAATGTTTTGCCGGTTGTTGTAGTAAAAGTTTAGATGCCAATCACCAGATGAAAAAGCCTGTACGGAGGAGAGATGACTAGAAACGATTCAGTTGGCAGTTTTATGTTTGGATTCATTATCGGAGTAGAAGACCTTGTGCATTTCAGGTAAAATAACATCTCAATGTTTATACTGTATCCCAGGACAAATTAGCTAGCAACAGCAAGCTAGCTAAATAGGACAAATTAGCTAGCAACAGCAAGCTAGCTAAATAGGACAAATTAGCTAGCAACAGCAAGCTAGCTAAATAGGACAAATTAGCTAGCACGTGCAAGCTAGCTAGCTAAATTGCCATACATGTTTAATGCTTTTCGACCTGTCCCCAAATGAATGTAATTGGTTCAGAGTTTTGATATTTTAACCTGGGTGTCGTGATCGCGTATGGTGTAGGGGGAACAAAATGCATTTATGCGCGTTGGCGCACGCGCGCAGCCGGTTTGGCTTCCGTGTTAGTGCCTACAAAATGACACCATTACTATTGCTCAATTTACAATAACACATACACTACCTTTAATGATATCCAGTAAGTTGAAACACATAGAATAACATATCCCAGACATTTTATCTTTCATACTGCTGATACTACGTCATCTTTCCCCTTGCTTTCATTAGACCTGATTTTCAAAGCACAGGGATTATACAGCGTAGGAGACATGCTGCAGGAATGGTTAAGAGTTTCCCGTTGATAAAACTTGTATGCTGTCAGTCAAACAGCTTTAAGTAATTCCTATCTCCCCAGTTGAGGAGCTCTATCTGATCCAGTTGCCCCCGGTGACACGCAGCCTGTTGGTTTTCCTCTTCTGTTGAGGATTCCTCCTCTCCTGTCCCCTCCTCCTCCTCATTCTCCTCTCCCTTCCTCCTCCTCTCCTCCTTTTTCTACATCTCCTCTTCTCTTTACAATTCAGATGTATGGAAATCAGCCTAGCTAACAGAAACCTGCTCAGCGCCTGAGAGAGGCTTACAGACAGCTCTGATTAGAAAACACCAGTGATATGTCTGTCAGTCTGAGGAAATCCCATCTCGCTATTGATGCTCCAAATGAAAATGACTGGTACAAGGGGGTTGTTGGTTGTGTCATTGCGGGGAGAGTGTCTGTTTGTATTGTGTGTGTGTGTTTTGAGGAGGTGGTGCAGTGGGTGGGGGAACAAAAGACATTAGAATAACAATGATATTGTAAGCTCTCTCGAAGGATGTCGTAGTAGGTTTGAGGCATAATGCCACTGAGCACTTATCCAAACAAAGCTCAAATGCAGCGTCAAACAGGCAGGGTGGCAGGCAGGGTGGCAGGCAGGGTGGCGGGCAGGGTGGCAGGCAGGGTGGCAGGCAGGGTGGAAGGCTGGGTGGCAGGCAGGGTGGCAGGCAGAGTGGCAGGCAGGGTGGCAGGCTGAGTGGCAGGCAGGGTGGCAGGCAGGGTGGCAGGCAGGGTGGCAGGCAGAGTGGCAGGCAATGTGGCAGGCAGGGTGGAAGGCTGGGTGGCAGGCAGGGTGGCAGGCAGGGTGGCAGGCTGGGTGGCAGGCAGGGTGGCAGGCAGGGTGGCAGGCTAGGTGGCAGGCAGGGTGGCAGGCAGGGTGGCAGGCAGGGTGGAAGGCTGGGTGGCAGGCAGGGTGGCAGGCAGGGTGGCAGGCAGGGTGGAAGGCTGGGTGCAGGCAGGGTGGAAGGCTGGGTGGCAGGCAGGGTGGTAGGCTGGGTGGCAGGCAGGGTGCCTCATTGAGTCTCAACAGGGTGGGGAAGATTAGATGCACACGGCCTTGTTTGCATTCAAGGAAAAGCTTGTATGTATGCTGACTCCTGCTAATTCTTCTATCGCGTTTTTTCCTTGGCAAAAATGAGAACACGAAGCAGACCTGCTGTATGTAAAATATTGCGTGCTAGATCTTGGAAAATACATAAATGTGACTCTGGATGACAACATAATGATTGATGTTTGTTTTCAACATTAGGGATGTTTTCATAAAGAAGTTAAATCCGCTTCATGTTTTGTTTCCTTGCCACGATATTAACAAGTATCGCAATACTGGTATCATCTGGCCCTAGTTGACAAGGACATGGCTTTTTCTGTGTGACTTTGATATGCTTCAGTTTGAGTAGTAATATCTATGTAATAACACCACCGAAGCTGCTGTTAGCTCAGTGACTGGCTTCAGGAGACCCAGACAGTGGAGGTAGAGACTTCCTCAGCCCTAGGGCACTACAGTAGGCTTAAGGCCACTAGGCCATGGGCTAGGCACTAGAGCAGTGATGTGGGTCACTATTAAAGAAACACATGTAGAGTGTCCTCTTTGACTAAGTGCCCTTAGAGTGGCCCAGAGTGTATGTGTCATCATGGACGAGTGTAGTCATTTACTATGCTAAGCTCCTAGTCCTGTTTAGTCATAGCTTAGAGTAGGGGTGTCAAACATACGGCTCGCGGGTAGGATTCGGTCCTTGAGGGTGTCCAATCCGGCCCTCGGGGTTTTGGGCGGAGGGTTTGACACATACTAAATATACTTTACAATAACTACAACCAAATGGAAACGGTGTAGAAAGGATAATGGATCTACATTCATGCAGTTTCTTGACTGTCCAGCTCGCAAATAATCACTGAAATGAAAGCTTGACAGTCAGGGAGCATTGAAAATAAAGAAAATGATGAATAGAAGACTGTTTTTAGCAAATTTTGACGGCAAGGAAATATAACACATTTTCAGTGCGGCCCTCCGGACCTCGTTGAGGAACTAATGTGGCCCCCGGGGTAAAAGGATTTTGACACACCTGGCTTAGAGCATAGTAGTGGCCATGTCTAATGATAAAAAACGACAGCAGCACTCAGTGAAATTGCTGTGTCTGTCTGGAGATTACAGTGGCCTCGTCTATGTGGTGCTTGTTGTAACAGTTTAATAGCTGCTCACTTACACTACATAGTTCTTGCATGAGCAACATATCGCCTTTGCATATTTCAGTTGACAGCTACAGAGGTTAATGAATAGGTAAAGTTTGGCGATATGGAATCCATATCACAATAAATTGACTGAATTATCACGATAAATTGAACGATAAGTTTAAAACATTAACGTGCACATCAGTTACTTTTTTATATTTTACCGTTAAAACTGCTACTACCTTGAATATTGTGCCTACCATTGTCCTCTTAGCAGTGGCCCACATTAGCACTAATATCATTTAATTCCTCTAGTAAAGTTATCGATCTCAGTAAAATGTCCTCAATAAATGGTTGGTTCGGTCCGTATCGATAATTTTCGGTTTATTGTCCCAGCTCTAGGAATAGGCCTAGCTGTTAAGTAAAGGAAATATCCACCCTAATTTCTCCATAACAACAGTAGCACAGGGAAGGAAACATAGGCCCTGTCGTCAGTGAGTGTTATCCCTCCTTTCTTCCTCTCTCTCTCACTCCTTACTTACTGTGACATTTCCCTGTGGTGGGCTGGATCGTACAGCTGGATGGATGTGATGTAATGGCTTTAGTGTTATTGGAAACAGACAGAGGATTGGCTCAGAGACAGTCCCCACCACTGCACACTAGCTGCGTCCAAAACGGCACCCTATTGCCCACTGTATGTAGTGCACTGGTTCTGACCAGGACCGATAGGGCTCTGATCAAAATGGCTGCACTATATAGGGAATAGGGTACCATTTCAATCAGTGCTCCTATAATGAGATAAAGGAACTTCTAAATGTAACTAGTCCAACTCCTGGAGACGAGACGCAGCAGCAGAAACCCTCTCATTATCTCCAGCAGGATGTCAGCTGAAATAAAGACTAATGGACTAACCTTTCCCGCTAAACACTTTTTTATAGTCTTCTCCTCCTATACACAAAGACCTCCCTTCAGGGGAGATTAAAACGTTCTATTTTTAATAGCAACATGCAAATGGCCGCTATCACTGCTGCTGACGGTTCACTTTCTTCAACCCAATCAGAAAAGTTTTGCTCCAGGCACTTTTCTTTTTATTCTTAATTATGTTTTCAAGTTATTTGTTGTTTGTTTATTTTTTACCCCAAGTTGGTCTCCTGTAGATTGTAGCGTCTCACTTTTATTTAACTGTTTAAATGTCATGGTTTACATGAATCATTCAGGGAATAACTGAATTAATCCGAGCCGTGGAATTGCGATATGTCATTTCTTTCCCTATCCCACAACAATTATCGGATTTAACAGCGTAACCGGATTTTGGTTTATGTTCTTTATCTCCTGGAATACAATGTCTGTAAATATGAATTTAGGAGATCAAACACAATTTGGCTGCATTGTTAAGGAGCTTAGTGTGGGGGGGAGTCAAGAGACACAAAGGGGAGGGAGGGAGAGAGAAACGACTGCTCTCTTCCAGCAGGTTGACCGGATTCTGAGCTATAGACCAGCTTACTGAAAGCATTTCACCACTTTCTCTAGAGCATGTGGCCAGGCTACAGCACTGTCCATTGTCCACACAGCAGTCAAGTACCATTTTGTTGGTCTGTTTTGTCATTGTCCTTTAGCTTGTCCTCTCCTCCCCTCATTTTCCACTTTGCAAAACCCTTTCACTTCTACAGATTAGCCTAGCTGCCACAATGCAGCTCTCTGTCTCCCTCAAATCAAATATTATTGGTTGCATTCACATATTTAGCAGATGTTATTGCAGGTGTAGAGAAATGCTTATGTTCCTAGCTCCTACAGTGCAGTAATACAGTGCCTTGCGAAAGTATTCGGCCCCCTTGAACTTTGCGACCTTTTGCCACATTTCAGGCTTCAAACATAAAGATATAAAACTGTATTTTTTTGTAAAGAATCAACAACAAGTGGGACACAATCATGAAGTGGAACGACATTTATTGGATATTTAACTTTTTTAACAAATCAAAAACTGAAAAATTGGGTGTGCAAAATTATTCAGCCCCCTTAAGTTAATACTTTGTAGCGCCACCTTTTGCTGTGATTACAGCTGTAAGTCGCTTGGGGTATGTCTCTATCAGTTTTGCACATCGAGAGACTGAAATGTTTTCCCATTCCTCCTTGCAAAACAGCTCGAGCTCAGTGAGGTTGGATGGAGAGCATTTGTGAACAGCAGTTTTCAGTTCTTTCCACAGATTCTCGATTGGATTCAGGTCTGGACTTTGACTTGGCCATTCTAACACCTGGATATGTTTATTTTTTAACCATTCCATTGTAGATTTTGCTTTATGTTTTGGATCATTGTCTTGTTGGAAGACAAATCTCCGTCCCAGTCTCAGGTCTTTTGCAGACTCAGAATCAGGTTTTCTTCCAGAATGGTCCTGTATTTCGCTCCATCCATCTTCCCATCAATTTGAACCATCTTCCCTGTCCCTGCTGAAGAAAAGCAGGCCCAAACCATGATGCTGCCACCACCATGTTTGACAGTGGGTATGGTGTGTTCAGGGTGATGAGCTGTGTTGCTTTTACGCCAAACATAACGTTTTGCATTGTTGCCAAAAAGTTCAATTTTGGTTTCATCTGACCAGAGCACCTTCTTCCACATGTTTGGTGTCTCTCCCAGGTGGCTTGTGGCAAACTTTAAACAACACTTTTTATGGATATCTTTAAGAAATGGCTTTCTTCTTGCCACTCTTCCATAAAGGCCAGATTTGTGCAATATACGACTGATTGTTGTCCTATGGACAGAGTCTCCCACCTCAGCTGTAGATCTCTGCAGTTCATCCAGAGTGATCATGGGCCTCTTGGCTGCATCTCTGATCAGTCTTCTCCTTGTATGAGCTGAAAGTTTAGAGGGACGGCCAGGTCTTGGTAGATTTGCAGTGGTCTGATACTCCTTCCATTTCAATATTATCGCTTGCACAGTGCTCCTTAGGATGTTTAAAGCTTGGGAAATCTTTTTGTATCCAAATCCGGCTTTAAACTTCTTCACAACAGTATCTCGGACCTGCCTGATGTGTTCCTTGTTCTTCATGATGCTCTCTGCGCTTTTGACGGACCTCTGAGACTATCACAGTGCAGGTGCATTTATACGGAGACTTGATTACACACAGGTGGATTGTATTTATCATCATTAGTCATTTAGGTCAACATTGGATCATTCAGAGATCCTCACTGAACTTCTGGAGAGAGTTTGCTGCACTGAAAGTAAAGGGGCTGAATAATTTTGCACGCCCAATTTTTCAGTTTTTGATTTGTTAAAAACGTTTGAAATATCCAATAAATGTCGTTCCACTTCATGATTGTGTCCCACTTGTTGTTGATTCTTCACAAAAAAATACAGTTTTATATCTTTATGTTTGAAGCCTGAAATGTGGCAAAAGGTCGCAAAGTTCAAGGGGGCCGAATACTTTCGCAAGGCACTGTATCTAACAATACACCCAATCTAAAAAGTAAAAGAATGGAATTAAGAAATATATAAATATTAGGACGAGCAATGTTGTAGTCCGGAGTAAAATGGTACCGACAGAGAGGGCTGCTTCGCTTCTAGGTCTTAGGAAACTTTGCAGTATTTAATTTTTTTATGTATTCTTTTTTACATTGTTAGCCCACGTTTTTTTTGTGGTATTACATACAGCCGGGAAGAACTATTGGATATCAGAGCGGTGGTAACTCACCAGCACTACCAGCATTACGACCAGGAATATGACTTTCCTGAAGCGGATCCTTTGTTTGCACCCCCAGGGCAATTGAACTGGTTCCAGAGGCCGACCCAGAACAACGCCGGCGGAGGAGAGGTACTCGGAGTGGGCTTCTTCTCCAACTTAGGAGACACCACCCACCGCTTCCGAGTATATTACTCGCTAATGTTCAGTCTCTGGATAATAAAGTTGACGAGCTCAGGGCAGGGGTTTCTTTCCAGAGGGCATCAGGGATTGGAACATACTCTGTTTCATGGAAACATGGCTTTCTCGGGATATACGGTCTGAGTCGGTCCAGGCAGTTGGATTCTCAGTTCATTGTGCCGATAGGAATAAATATCTCTCCGGAAAGAAGGGTGGGGGTGTATGTTTCATGATTAACGATTCATGGTGTAATTGTGATAACGTACAGGAACTTAAGTATTTTTGTTCACCCGACCTAGAATACCTCACAATCAAATGCTGACCGTATTATCTCCCAAGATAATTTTCTTTGGTTATAATCACGGCCGTGTATATCCCCCCTCAAGCCGATACTACACGGAAAAAGCTGTCAAAGTTCTATCAACACATTGACTGTAGTATTTGCGCTGCTAAAACACTCGACCACCGTTACTCCAACTTCCGGCCAGTTAAGTTCTTCCACACCAATCTTGACAAACCATTTTTGTATGGACCTCGGGAGACATTTGATTGTGAGGTATTCTAGGTCTGGTTAACAAAATGACTTGAGTTCCTGTGCCGCAATCACACCATGAGTAGTGAATTTATTAATCTTGAAACATACAACTCCTTTCTTTTTCCCGGAGAGTTCTTTATTCCTGTCTGCGCGATGTACTGAGAACCCAGGTGGTTGTATGGACGGGGACAGTATATCCAGGGAGAGCCAAGATTCAGTGAAACAGAGTATGTTACAGTCCCTGATGTCTCTCTGGAAGGAGATCCTCGCCCTCATCTCGACTTGATTATTGGAACAGTCTCTGGGATAAGTGGAATTGATTCGGGGGTACGAACAAAGGGTTAAATTCAGGAAAGTCATATTTACCACCACTCTAATATCTAAAAGTTATTTCCGGCTGTATGTAATAGTGGAAAGGACTTTCTGTGCTAATAATGTTAGAAATAAAACAAATACTGCAAAGTTGCTTAGGAGCCATGAACAGTCTATAGGTACCATCTTGCTATTCCCTGTGCCCACTGCTTTCCTGGCACTGCCCCTGAAGCTCAGCCAGACCGGGGAAATCTCCAGCGCTCAGGCACATGGACCAGGCAGGGGCACACAGGCAGGGGACCCTATTTCCTATATAGTCCACTACTTTAGGCCAGAGACATTTCTGGCCAAAAAGTAATGCGCTATAGACAGAGCTGAATGCAGTAAGACAGCAGGTCCCATTGGGTTAGCAAGGCAATCAGAGGCAGCAGCGTGGGTGAGTTCAGCATGCCAACGTGTGGTTCAGTCTGTGTCACAGCCCCACTGTTTCATTATAAATGGGAAACTTTAGATGAACACAGGGTTTATTTCCAAACCATGATCACATCTTCTAATGCACAATGGAATGCTTGTCTTCCTGTTTTCCTGCTGAACTTCTTACTCAGTTGTTAATATTGCTTCACTCACATGCCTGGCCTAGGCTTTGTCTGCCTAGAGACTAGTTTACTCAAAGTCTACTGATCTCTGTACTGTACCTCTTTGACTTGTACTTACTTATAGGCCAGCTGTGTGTCAAAGCACCCCTCCAGTCAGTGGAAGAGCTGTGCCTACATACAGACTAGTAATGAGAGCTGGTTGATTACATTTACATTTTAGTCATTTAGGAGACACTCTTATCCAGAGCAACTTACAGGAGCAATTAGGGTTAAGTGCCTTGTTCAAGTGCACATCGACATATTTTCTACCTATTCGGCTCAGGAATCCAAACCAACGACTTTTCGGTAATTGGCCCAACGCTCTTAACTGCTAGGATGCCTTCCGCCCTAAATGATTCAAATGCATGATTAATAAACACGGGACAGATTGATTCATGCAGTTAGAGGTTAATACATTGTGTGCTGAGCAGTTAAATGCTTTTTGTAAGCATGTCTGTGGTATGAGCTAATTCCCACAGTAGCTGACATTTGCCTGTTCGCCAGTACATCTTTCTGCATCGTTACAACTTACACAGTTGTAATGTGTCAACAAATCAAAGCTGACACACAAACAAGGCTTGTTTAGAAGACAGATGGCTCAGTGTGGAGATAGTGGAGATAGTGGAGATAGTGGCGTGGAGGTGTTGTTTAGCTAGTAGTCTCTGGTGGCAGACAAATTGAATCACTGGCCAGCGTGCAGCCGGCACGCAACATTTGGGTCTGGAGATACAGATGCGGGATCTTCATTTTCTACAGCAGGAAAAGAATCCTGAAGCAACAGGAAATGTGAATTATTATGTGGGTTATAGTTAATGGATATGTGTGTTGGTGTTGATACATTTTTTGTAAGGTATAATCAAGTTGGAAATCTCTAAGTGGAAATTACAAATGTCAGAAGCCTTATTAAACCTCAAATACACTACACGTTTAAAATGTCCTGCATTGCAGGAACGTTATCCTGCAACAAGGTGATCAAATTAAGATCCTACATCTGTAAGGCCTATGTTGCTGGGGCAGTGAACTAAGGGATGGTATTGTATGTAAAAAAAAAGGCATTTATACAATGCTGGTATGGTCCTCCCTTCATTGTAGCTCATTTTCATAAACAAATCAAGCCTGGGCAAGAATGGCTGCATTGCAGCCTTCCACCTCACACAAATGCTACCAAAGACTCAGTCAGGCGTATCACCCAAGATGCAAAGTGTCTTCTTTAGGTCTAAGTAAGTTATAAGGTGACTGTGTTGTGATTTGTCGCCGATAAATCTGACTCCTAGTGAGCAGGAGAAAACAGAATGTGGCTTCAAACAAGAAAGCGACTAACAAGCGATTGCAATCCTACTATTTAAATCCCCTGCTTGCCGGCATAATCAGTCCCTCCCTGTGAAGAGCAGCAGAAGGAAACAACAACAACAAAGTTTCTCATCCTATAGCTTTATTAACAACTAACCTTTGTGAAGTCATTTATGTACATCATTCATTTAGTGACTTCTTCTTCTTCAGTCCACCTGCCACCAGCTCACCCGCCACAACATGAAAGAGAAGAATGAAACACATACAGTATCTTCCCATGGCCTTGGGGGAAGAGGAAAGATAGAGGGAGAGGAGGAAGGAATGGAGAGATCGATGGGTAGTAATATATATGTATACAGTACCAGTCAAATGTTTGGACACACCTATTTATTCCAGGGTTTTTATTTATTTTTGCTATTTTCTACATTGCAGAATAATAGTGAAGACATAAAATATAAGAAATAAAACATATGGAATAATTTAGTAACCAAAAAAGTGTTTAAAAAAAATCTAAATTATTTTTATATTTGAGATTATTCCAAGTAGCCACCCTTTGCCTTGATGAGAGCTTTGCACACTTGGCATTCTCTCAACCAGCTTGAGAGCACCCACATATGCTGAGCACTTGTTGACTGCTTTTCCTTCACTCTGCGGTCCAACTTATTCCAAATCATCTCAATTGGGTTGAGGTCGAGTGATTGTGGAGGCCAGGTCATCTGATACAGCACTCCATCACTCTCCTTGGTCAAATAGCCCTTGCATAGCCTGGAGGTGTGTTTTGGGTCATTGTTCTGTTGAAAAACAAATGATAGCCCCACTAAGTGCAAACCAGATGGGATGGCATATTGCTGCAGAATGCTGTGGTAGCAATGCTGGTTAAGTGTGCCTTGAATTCTAAATAAATCACTGACAGTGTCAACAGCAAAGTACCCCACACCATCACACCACCTCCTCCATGCTTTACGATGGGAACCACACATGCGGAGATCATCCGTTCACCTACTCTGAGTCTCACAATGACACAGCGGTTGGAACCAAAAATCTCAAATTTGGACTCATCAGACCTAAGAACAGATTTATACCCGTTTAATGTCCATTGCTCGTGTTTCTTGGTCCAAGCAAGTCTCTTTTTCTTATTGGTGTTCTTTAGTAGTGGTTTCTTTTCAGCAATTCGACCATGAAAGTCTGATTCACATAGTCTTCTCTGAGCAGTTGATGTTGATGTGTCTATTACTTGAACTCTGTGAAGCATTTATTTGGGCTGCAATTTCTGAGGCTTGTAACTCTAATGAACTTATCCTCTGCAGCAGAGGTAACTCTGGGTCATTCCATTCCTGTGGCGGTCCTCATGAGAGCCAGTTTCATCCTAGCGCTTGATGGTTTTTTACATCTGCACTTGAAGAAACGTTCAACGTTTTTGAAATTATCCGGATTGTACTGCAGCGCCAGCTGTGCCACCAGAGACTCTGGGTTTGCGCCCAGGCTCTGTCGTAAAAAATTGTTTTTCTTGTTTTCGAAAGAATATAAAATTATTTTGTCCATTCAAATAACATCAAATTGATGTTATTTTAATGAACAAAAAAAAAATGTTTCTTTCGAAAACAAGGACATTTCTAAGTAACACCAAACGTTTGAACAGTAGTGTATATACCACAGGGGAGGTGGAGGGGGTTAGGGAGATGGAGGGGTGTTAAAGGAGGTGGGCGTGCGGGTGCTGCCTGCCTGTGTTCTAAAGCCCTAAAGGCCAACAGGCTATGGGGCTTGAGGAGGAAAGAGCTGCTGCAGGAACCTGATTACACCTCCAGAGGGATTTACTCTGGGCTGCATCACAAATGGCACTTTATTCCCTCTATAGTGTACTGCATTTGACAGTCAAAAGTAGTGCACTGTAAGGAACACTTTTACATTTGGCATTCACATCTGCTCTACCCTACTCTGTTCTACTCTGCTCTATTCTACTATGCTCTGCTCTATTCTACTCTGCTCTACTCTGCTCTGTTCTACTCTTTTTGCTTTGTTCTACTATGCTCTGCTCTACTTTGTTCTGCTCTGTTCTATCCTGGTCTACTCTGCTCTGTTCTGCTCTACTCTACTCTGCTCTATTCTACTCTGATCTGCTCTGCTCATCTCTGTTCTATGCTCTGTTCATCTCTGTTCTATACTCTGCTCTGTTCTACTCTGCTCTGCTCTACTCTGCTATGTTCTAATCTGCTCTACTCTACTCTGTTATACTCTGCTCTGTTCTGCTTTGTTCTACTTTGCTCTGTTCTACTCTACCCTGCTCTACTCTGCTATGTTCGAATCTGCTCTACTCTGCTTTGCTCTACTCTACTGTGATCTGCTTGGTTCTATTCTGCTCTGCTCTACTCTGTTTTCCTCGGCTCTGCTCTGTTCTACTCTACTCTGTTCTACTCTGCTCTACTCTGTTCTACTCTGCTTTGTTCTACTCTGCTTTGTTCTACTCTGCTCTGTTCTACTCTATTCTGCTCTACTCTGCTCTACTCTTCTCTGTTCTACTCTGCTCTCTCTGCTCTACTCTTCTCTGTTCTACTCTACTCTGCTCTACTCTACCCTGCTCTACTCTCTACTCTGAACTCTGAACTTTCTCTCTGCTCTGCTCGGCACCTCCACAGCACGATGCACACACTCAAACAAAGGAAGCAGCATGGCTGGTGCAGGCATGGTGCAGGAAGGAAGGTAGGATAAATGGTATGAGGGGTCCTGTCCCTGGCTTATAGCTTAGGCCCACTATTTTATGGCCATGCTCATATAGTATAGTGCTCCTGGGACACCTCAGAGCAGCCCACGCACCTCCCTCAGCCCAGCCCACACCAGCACACGCCAGTCCCTCTAATAGCTAACAGGCTTCCAGGACCCAATGGCCCCTAGGAACTCACTGTTTATGGGCTGAGGGATCAATACTCTCCCCAGGAGTGTATATTAAAGTCTGGACTGGCTGAGTAGCTTATCAGTTGATCACAGATGGAGGCGGGGGGACGACACAGGATGACAATGAACAGGTTCTGACAGCCATGGGCTTGGGGGAGGGGTGTGTGTAAAATGACCAGACATAGTGGAGAGGGACTGTAAATCTCCACTGTACTGTATATCAGACACACCCGGAACACCAATTCAGACATATGCAAATGACAAATTCAAAGAAGCAGCTGATTATTCCAGCCACATCTCTCTCTCAGCCATGGCTTGATTCTCTCTGATGTCCTCTCCTCTCTTTCTGCTGAGAAATGCAAATGTGTAGCGTAACGAACGATGTAGGCTTGTGTCTGACATGTTTCACCCCCCTGGCGTCCCCACCGACCCACACACGGTCCACAGCTACTCCATCCAGCTTCACACTAATTACTCTTGTTGTAGCGCAACATCTGATCATCCTTGATTTTGCGAGCCTACTTCTACACCTGCTACTTCTACTGCTGCTACTTCTACAGCTGCTACTTCTACTGCTGCTACTTCTACACCTGCTACTGATGCTACTGCTACGTCTACAGCTGCTACTTCTACAGCTGCTGCTACTGCTACTTCTACAGCTGCTACTTCTACTGCTGCTACTTCTACTGCTGCTACTGCTACTTCTACACCTGCTACTGCTGCTACTGCTACTTCTACAGCTGCTACTGCTGCTACTTCTACAGCTGCTGCTGCTACTACTGCTACTGCTGCTACTGCTACTTCTACAGCTGCTACTGCTACTTCTACAGCTGCTACTGCTGCTACTGCTGCTACTTCTACAGCTGTTGCTGCTACTACTGCTACTGCTGCTACTGCTACTTCTACAGCTGCTGCTGCTACTACTGCTACTGCTACTGCCTCTTTGAAGAGGGGGATGACTTCGGCAGCTTTCCAGTCCTTGGGGATCTCAGACGATATGAAAGAGAGGTTGAACAGGCTGGTAATAGGGGTTGCGACAATGGCGGCGGATAGTTTCAGAAATAGAGGGTCCAGATTGTCAAGCCCAGCTGATTTGTACGGGTCCAGGTTTTGCAGCTCTTTCAGAACATCTGCTATCTGGATTTGGGTAAAGGAGAACCTGGAGAGGCTTGGGCAAGTAGCTGCGGGAGGGGCGGAGCTGTTGGCCGAGGTTGGAGTAGCCAGGAGGAAGGCATGGCCAGCCGTTGAGAAATGCTTGTTGAAGTTTTCGATCATGGATTTATCGGTGGTGACCGAGTTACCTAGCCTCAGTGCAGTGGGCAGCTGGGAGGAGGTGCACTTGTTCTCCATGGACTTTACAGTGTCCCAGAACTTTTTCGAGTTAGAGCTACAGGATGCAAATTTCTGCCTGAAGACGCTGGCCTTTGCTTTCCTGACTGACCGCGTGTATTGGTTCCTGACTTCCCTGAACAGTTGCATATCGCGGGGACTATTCGATGCTATTGCAGTCCGCCACAGGATGTTTTTGTGCTGGTCGAGGGCAGTCAGGTCTGGAGTGAACCAAGGGCTATATCTGTTCTTAGTTCTGCATTTTTTAAACGGAGCATGCTTATCTAAAATGGTGAGGAAGTTACTTTTAAAGAATGACCAGGCATCCTCAACTGATTGCATGAGGTCAATATCCTTCCAGGATACCCGGGCCAGGTCGATTAGAAAGGCCTGCTTTCCGAAGTGTTTTAGGGAGCGTTTGACAGTGATGAGGGGTGGTCGTTTGACTGCGGATCCGTAGCGGATACAGGCAATGAGGCAGTGATCGCTGAGATCCTGGTTGAAGACAGCGGAGGTGTATTTGGAGGGCCAGTTGGTCAGGATGACGTCTATGAGGGTGCCCTTGTTTACAGATTTGGGGTTGTACCTGGTAGGTTCCTTGATGATTTGTGTGAGATTGAGGGCATCTAGCTTAGATTGTAGGACTGCCGGGGTGTTAATCATATCCCAGTTTAGGTCACCTAACAGAACAAACTCTGAAGCTAGATGTGGGACGATCAATTCACAAATGGTGTCCAGGGCACAGCTGGGAGCTGAGGGGGGTCGGTAGCAGACGGCAACAGTGAGGGACTTATTTCTGTAGAGAGTCATTTTTAAAATTAGTAGTTTGAACTGTTTGGGTATGGACCTGGAAAGTATGACATTACTTTGCAGGCTATCTCTGCAGTAGACTGCAACTCCTCCCCCTTTGGCAGTTCTATCTTGACGGAAAATGTTATAGTTGGGTATGGAAATCTCAGAATTTTTGATGGCCTACCTAAGCCAGGATTCAGACACGGCAAGGACATCAGGGTTGGCAGAGTGTGCTAAAGCAGTGAGTAAAACAAACTTAGGGAGGAGGCTTCTGATGTTGACATGCATGAAACCAAGGCTTTTTCGATCACAGAAGTCAACAAATGAGGGTGCCTGGGGACATGCAGGGCCTGGGTTTACCTCCACATCACCCGCGGAACAGAGGAGGAGTAGTATGAGGGTGCGGCTAAAGGCTATCAAAACTGGTCGCCTAGAGCGTTGGGGACAAAGAATAAAAGGAGCAGATTTCTGGGCATGGTAGAATATATTCAGAGCATAATTCGCAGACAGGGGTATGGTGGGGTGCGGGTACAGTGGAGGTAAGCCCAGCGGAGGTACTTTTCCTACTGCTGCTACTGCTGCTACTTCTGCTACTTCTGCTACTGCTGATAATGTTGCTACTGCTGCTACTTCAGTTACTGCTGCTACTGCTGCTACTTCAGCTACTGCTGCTGCTACTGCTGCTACTTATGCTGCTACTGCTACTTCTTCTACTTCAGCTACTGCTACTGCTGCTACTGCTGCTACTGCTGCTACTTATGCTGCTACTGCTACTTCTTCTACTTCAGCTACTGCTACTGCTGCTACTGCTGCTACTGCTGCTACTGCTTCTACTTATGCTGCTACTGCTACTTCTTCTACTTCAGCTACTGCTTCTAATTCTGCTGCTACTTATGCTGCTACTACTGCTATTTTTGCTTCTGCTACTGCTGCTACTGCTGCCATTGTTTCCACTTGTTAGTCCCTCACTGCATGGTGTTGTTCGGTCCTGATGGAATAATACTGATAAAAGAGGTGAAAGCACACAGCAGTGTGCGGGTTGTGGTATTAAAGAGAGGGAGAGGAGTGTGAGCTGTGCATGTCTAATGGTGTCCTGATTCATTTAGGAATGAATGTTCTGAGGCCAATAATGAATCCCTGCAGGACGTGATGGTGTCAGCGGGAGAATAAAGGATTAAAACAGGAGTAACATTGTGGAAGAATAATAATGAATAGATTCTGATCCTGGTAAAACAGTCAGAGGCCTTAAAGGAGAATTGAGCTTTTTTACAACCAAGTTAAACATTTTGATGTAAATGGCATGTTGTGGAAGGGTCCAAATACTTTTCTTTGTGATTTGTCTTTTTTTGAGAAACTTGACCCAACCAGCGATTCACTTCGGCATCCTTGTTGTGCAGTACTGGGGCTCTGAATAACATGAACAACGGCTCCATAAAAACCCAAATATGTCCTTTTTAAAACTAAAAAGCTCTCAAAGTTATATTAAATGTTGTTGCGACTCGAGTGGTACCTTCCTGTCCATTGTAGCAGCAGGCTACACAGAGAACCGTTAGATACGCGAAGCAGCTTGATTTGTAGGTGAACTTTGGAATTACACAATTTCATGTGTACAACATCTAAGGACATGGACATTGCAAAAAAAAGTGTCTGGACCCTTCTAAAACATGACATTTACATAAAAAATATACATATTTGATTGTAAAAAGCTAAATTATCCTTTTAAAGAGCAGAGAGGAGGTAGGGACTGAGCAAGGTAGGGAGAGAGAGAGAGAGGGACAGGGAAGGGGTAGAGAAAGGCAGAGAGGGGGATAGAGAGAGAGACCCTCCTTGGTCTGTCACCAACCAAGGAGGGCCTACAGCAACACCTAGATATTCTGCACAGATTCTGCCAAACCTATAATGGTGTTCCAAAAAAGGTCCAGTTGCCAGGACCACAAACACAAATTCCATCTAGACACTGTTGCCCTAGAGCACACAAAAAACTATACATACCTTGGCCTAAACATCAGCGCCACAGGTAACTTCCACAAAGCTGTGAACGATCTGAGAGACATGGCAAGAAGGGCATTCTATGCCATCAAAAGGAACATAAAATTCAACATACCAATTAGGATCTGGCTAAAAATACTTGAATCAGTTATATAACCCAATGCCCTTCATGGTTGTGAGGTCTGGGGTCCACTCAGCAACCAAGAATTCACAAAATGGGACAAACACCAAATTGAGACTCTGCATGCATAATTCTGCAAAAATATCCTCTGTGTACAATGTAGAACACCAAATAATGCATGCAGAGCAGGATCAGGCAGATACCCACTAATTATCAAAATCCAGAAAAGAGACGTTAAATTCTACAACCACCTAAAAGGAAGCAATTCTCAACCCTTCCATGACAAAGCCATCGCCTACAGAGAGATGAACCTGGAGAAGAGTCCCCAAAGCAAGCTGGTCCTGGGGCTCTGTTCGCAAACACAAACACACCCCACAGAGCCCCAGGACAGCAGCACAATTAGACCCAACCAAATCATGAGAAAACAAAAAGATAATTACTTGACACATTGGAAAGAATTCATAAAAAAACAGAGCCAACTAGAATGCTATTTGGCCCTAAACAGAGAGTACACAGTGGCAGAATACCTGACCACTGTGACTGACCCAAACCTAAGGAAAGCTTTGACTCTGCACAGGCTCAGTGAGCATAGCCTTGCTATTGAGAAAGGCTGCTGTAGGCAGACCTGGCTCTCAAGAGAAGACAGGCTATGTGCACACTGCCCACAAAATGAGACAGAACCCTTGAAGAGCAGAGAGGGATGAAGGTAGGGAAGGAGGGGTGCAAGCAGTGGTTCTGGCTCCCAATTTGTTCTCACTTTGTTCCAGTAATAAGATCCAGAACTCCCCTCTACCATGGACCAGATAATTACCTCCTAGGGAAAAACTGTGAAGGGGGACTTTCTCTCTCTCCCCTCTGTGAGTCTCTCTAAATAAACATTTTCAATTTAAATTTAGAGGGCTTTATTGGTATGGGAAATGTGTTTACATGGCCAAAGCAAGTCGAATAGACAATAAACAAAAGGGAAGGGAAATAAACAATTAGAAATGAACTCTAAACATCACACTCATAAAAGTTTAAAAGAATATAGACATTCTCTCTCTCGCTCTGTCTCTCTCTCTTAATGTATAACATGAAGGAGGGGCCAGATTGCAAAGCATCGTTACATAAATAGCAGACTTTCCTTTATGGATGTTTTCACATTTAGACTGGAAAAATAAGGAGCACGGATAGGGAAGGGTGCCAGCCGACCGGAGGGGGTTAGAGGGGTGTAACTGATATGAGATGGCAATGCTAATGCCTCCTAAGGAAAAATAATATGAGCCCCAATATATTTATTAATCATTACTTTGGTTTTTAGCTGTGCTTTACCCTTGTAAGTCTTTCTCTAGCTGGTATATTTTGGACCGTAAGATCTCTGTTTAAATGTCTGTTTAAATAGCCTCTTACTTTTAAATATTTGTTTTACCCATGGCATCTAGAATTAGTCATTGTAGAATTAAATAAGTGGCTCTATTGATTATAGACCACTAGCCTGAAGGGTGCTTCTCATAGCAGCGCATGGGGAGGGGAGATCTGTGAAATGTGGCACCCAGGGCAGTCCATTGGTTTGTGTTGTTCTTAGAAACCCAGTGTCTCCAAGGCCCCTCTGAGGCAGGCAGCATAACTATGACTCAGGTCATTCTAATTTCCGTTACCCGTAACCTGCTCACTTTCCTTCATTGTCCTATCAGACCTATCCCGTCCAGCAACTCCTCTGGAATGTGGCGATAAAGGTTTTTCCTGCCATTGTCTTCTGTCAGCTTCCATTCCACTGTTCCCTAACTCATTGTCGCCTTGGTGAGGGTGAACTCCTCCCCTTCTCAAGCAGCAGTTACTGAATAAACAGACTTTTCCATTAGCTTTTATCTGCTTCCCCTTTGACTGAGTGTGAGTCACAATGTGCTAACTCTCGTTTATTCAGCCCCTCTCTCTTTCTGTCTTTCTTTCAGAAACATGTGAAGACCCTGGTAAAGATACAAGCGCGAACCTTTGAGAAGACAAAGTGGAAGGTAGCCTAGCTTCCTTCCCTCACATTCCTCCTCCTGTTTACTCTGCTGTTGCCTTGCTGCAAGCGTCCCTAGAGGTATGGAGGGCCGGCGGTCGCGGCGGGTAACACGACGCAGCAGCAGGACTTCCCCAGCGGGCCCTAGAGGGGGCGCTGTGCTGGCCATGCTGGGCCTGTGGCTGTTAGCTGTCGCTGCCACCGTGTGCCAAGGCCAGATCACCTTCACCAGCTTCCACCCGGAGAGCCGGGAGTGGGCCTTCAACCACCTGACGGTCCACCAGACAACGGGGGCGCTCTACATCGGAGCGGTCAACCGCGTCTACAAGCTCTCTGGTAACCTGACCCTCATGGTGTCCCACGACACAGGCCCTGAGGACGACAACAAGGCATGCTACCCGCCCCTCATCGTCCAGCCCTGCTCTGAACCCCTGACCTCCACTAACAATGTCAACAAACTGCTTCTCATAGACTACAGTCAGAATCGTCTGCTGGCCTGCGGTAGTCTCTACCAGGGAGTCTGCAAGCTCCTGCGTCTGGATGATCTCTTCATCCTAGTGGAGCCGTCCCATAAGAAAGAGCACTACCTCTCCAGCGTCAACCAGACAGGAACTATGTACGGGGTCATCGTGCCCTCCTCCAAGGGCCAGGATGGGACTCTCTTCATCGGGACGGCCGTAGATGGTAAACAGGACTACTTCCCCACCATCTCCAGTCGTCAGCTCCCCCGCGACCCAGAGTCCTCGGCCATGCTAGACTACGAGCTTCACACAGACTTTGTCTCGTCTCTGATAAAGATCCCGTCAGACACGCTGGCGCTGGTGTCCCACTTCGACATCTACTACGTGTATGGCTTCGCCAGCGGCTCCTTCGTCTACTTCCTGACCGTCCAGCCCGAGACGCCGGAGAACAGCATGTCATCAGGTGGATCCTCCAACGACCTCTTCTACACCTCGCGCATCGTCCGCCTCTGCAAAGACGACCACAAGTTCCACTCGTACGTCTCCTTACCCGTGGGCTGCGTGAGGAACGGTGTGGAATATCGTCTCCTGCAGGCCGCCTACCTGGCCAAGCCGGGCCGTGTGCTGGCCGCCTCGCTCAACATCAGCGCCACGGACGACGTGCTCTTCACCGTATTCTCCAAGGGCCAGAAGCAGTACCACCGGCCACCAGATGACTCGGCGCTCTGCGTGTTCACCATCAAGGACATCAACGCCCGTATCAAGGAGCGCCTGCAGTCCTGCTACCAGGGAGAGGGCAACCTGGAGCTCAACTGGCTGCTGGGAAAAGATGTGCAGTGCACTAAAGCGGTGAGTTACAGAGGACACACACACACACACACACACACACACACACACATACACACACACACACACACACACACACACACACACACACACACACACACACACACACACACACACACACAAACACATACACACACACACACACACACACACACACACACACACACACACACACACACACACACACACACACACACACACACACATACACACACTGGCCTTAACAGAATAAAAAGCCCAGAAAAAGGTTCCAGAACTACAGAGGAACATACTGTGCATACTTCACAGTTCTCTCTCTGTAATCATACCCCAATGTCCATTATGGCTCACTAGTGTCATGGTCTATAGTTACCATTTCTACAGAGTACAATGACAGTGCAACCTTTTACATTCTCAACAAATGTTCAAAAGCTAGACTCATCTTACACAAACCTGACATCATTATTCCGTTTTGTTGTCCATCCACACCCCTGTTTTCACTAACAAAAAGGTTGTGTGAAGCAGGCAGCTCTCTTCCACAGAGAAGAGAGCCTCAGTTGGATGTATAAAGCCAGAGGAATGCTCTCAGCTCAGCTCTAATAACCTGGGTAACAGTCTGTTTGTGCTGACATTCCACTCCTTCCCACTCCATGTTTGGCATATGACACGGAGTACAAGGAGTAGAATGTCAGCTCTAATGTGTCCTCTAGACATTAATCAACAGGGCAGCAACCACAGCTCATCAATGACCCTAGAAACCACAGGGTTGAGTCTGAGACTGAGAGGAACTATGGTGAATGCACACACTCATAATAGTAACACACAGCAATCAAGATAACTACCTTTGACTGCTCTACAGATGTAGGATCTTAGTTTGCACGATACTTTTGCTGCAATGCACGGCATTTACAACTTGTAGTGTATTTGAGGTTTAAAAAGGCTTCTGAAGTGTGTAATTTCCACAAATGTTTGACATTTCAGACTTGCTTTTCCCTTTCGAAAAATGTATCAACCCTTACAAAAATGTAATTTTATTATAATCCAAATAATAATTCACATTTCCTGTTGCTGCAAGATTATTTTCCTGCTGTAGCAAACTGTCTGAAATTAAGATTCTACATCTGTACTTTGCAGGGGTACAACACTTTCTGTTATCAAATCATTCTCACACTACATGTAATTAGGCCTAATTGTTTAGCAGCTCCAATAGGGGGGAGCAGAACAGGAACACTTAAGACTCTGAATGACAGAGAAAATGTTCACAAATTAAGGTGGGGATTTATTTTCCTTGGCAACCATCAAAGTGATAATATTCTCCTCTAGCGCAATCCAAATAAATACTCTGCGACTCGTAGATGGGGGAGGGAGGGGGGGGGGGGGGGGGACAAATGAGAGCGAGAGAAAGAAAGAGGGCAGGTGAGCTCAGCTCATGGTAGTGTTACCAGCAGCTAGATCCCACACCCCCCTCTCTGAAACCATAAGCGTTCTGTAACACCAGGCCATATATCTGCTGTGACATCTTCTTAGGTTTCTTTATTTTAATTCAGTCTCATGAGGCATCTGTCCTGGCTGCTCCTTTATGGCTTTGTTATTTTTGCTAATATGAATTAAAAGGGGAATTAAGTGCATAGTCTCTACGACATGTAATGCATATGCGTGTGCAATGGGCTATAGAGTGGCATTGCCTTCAAGTGCAAGTCTTTTTTTAAAGTGTGTGTGTGTCTGTGTGTGTGTGTCGTCTTTCTGTCTATGTACGTCTGTGTGTTGGTGCCTGTATATAGTGTATGTGCGGGCCGGGGGGGAGGGGGGAGGGGGGGGTTCAGGGTATGAATAGGATTATATATTTTTAACGTATTGATGATATACCCGGCGAGATCAGAAGTGTGTGGTTGCCTTTGTGCTAGTCCCCCGGGCCACTCTATTGACTGCTTATATTAACATCACTAAATTCCCCATTAGTGCAATGTCAGAGGTGATTGTCAGGTGGAGGGAGACGTTATCTGGGGCCTGCGCTGTTTGGTTTCATTAGCAACAGAGTGAGACAGAGAGAGAGAGAGAAAACCCTTTATGGTTGTGAGGTCTGGGGTCTGTTCACCAACCAAGAATTCACAAAATGGGACAAACACTCTGTGTACAACGCAAAACACCAAATAACGCATGCAGAGCAGAATTAGGCCGATACCTGCTAATTATCAAAATCCAGAAAAGAGCCATTAAATTAAAACCACCTAAAAGGAAGCGATTCCCAAACCTTCCATAACAAAGCCACATTTCTCCATATTTCTCTCAGATTGCACAAAGAATTCAAAAAACAATTTTTTATCAAATTTTGATAAACTCCCATATCTACTGGGTGAAATACGACAGTGTGCATCACAGCAGCAACATTTGTGACCTGTTGCCACAAGAAAAGGGCAACCAGTGAAGAACAAACACCATTGTAAATACAACCCATATTTATGTTTATTTATTTTCCCTTGTGTACTTTAACTATTTGCACATCGTTACAACACTGTATATAGACATAATATGACATTTGAAATGTCTTTATACTTTAGGAACTTCTGTGAGTGTAATGCTTACTGTTCATTTTTATTGTTTATTTCCCTTTTTTAATTCATTTCATTTGCTTTGGCAAAGTTAACATGTGTTTCGAATGCCAATAAAGCCCCTTGAATTTAATTTAATTGAATTGAGAGGGAGAGAGAGTGGGAAAGATGGAAAGAGAGAGAGGGAGAAAGAGAGGTGGTATGGAGGCATTCTCTTTAACCAAGTAAGTTCAGATGTATGGCCACACTTTTAGTCCCCAGGAGAATCCCCCATTATCCCCCAGTGGGACCATCATCACTACCCAGATCCCCTACACCATTCTCTCCATTCTTCTTCAGCCCTCATTAGAATGTTCCTCAAGTACTCCCAGCCACATTCCATAGTACCCTCCCTTCTCTATTCTCTACTAGCCAAGGAAACACATGTCTAGCGGCTAGCCCAGCAGATAAGGAAATGTAGGAACGTAGAGACTCTTTCCTGCTGTCTGTTGAGGACTGGTCAATAAATCAAAAGTGTTTATTGGATTATGCACATAGACGTCCACAGATGAAGAACTCTGAAAGCCCGTCCACATTACACCCCAACAGCGGGACATGTCCTCTGGAATGCTAACCTTGACTGTGTTTTCTTTCAATCACCCTCAAGGAGAGTAAATGCTTTTGTACTCGAGGCAGAGGTTGTGACCAGCTGCTTTTCTAAAGAAGAAAGAAGAAAAAGCAATCTTCTAAATGAACTAGTTGTATATCTCAAAATATACCCCTGTAAACATAGCTAAAGTGTATTGAAAATCCATTACATGGAGGTTAGACTTGGTCTGTACTGTCAGGAGGCACACAGTCACTCCAAACCCTGATGACTGCCTTCCTGTGTATGTAGAGGAACCACACTGATGGGTCTTTCTGCTAATTACTAGTAACTCAACCCTCCCCCAGAGCAGGAGGTCCCCCCGAGGTTTGGGAAAACCTGCTCCAGAGCATTTGTGTTTAAAGAGGAGCCACTATTGATTGAGCCCTCTGTAGGTCTCCTGAGAGGGAACTGAACCCGTGTCCACATCCCTGTTACCTAGCGATGGCTACCCATAGCGTTGTCATGGGAATGAGAGGTCAGGGGGTCGAGGGGGACCGTGTGAATGGCTAATCAGACACTTCACCTCAGTTCACCTCAGTATCCACATTTCCGATTCTGCTTTAGGAAGTTTATCTATGTCAATTATAGGGAGTGTATGTAGCCTTCACTTTACCATCAAAATGGTTTGAATTTGAGACATCATCTTGTATTTTTTAATATCACCATAAAAGTTGACAAGCCTGAACAATTCTGAATTTCAGAAGTGGATATACCCCCCCCCCCCCTGTCCATTTTACCTGCTGTGATTGGTTCAATATGGATTAAAATGCCACCAGTCATTGGTGTATTGTATTTATGGACTCTGACAATGATAATCCATGTTGTTAGCATTAGATACATCCCACAGTGAAATCTACTGACTCCAGATCTCCATCTCCAACATTTATTGGTAGTAGAAACCATAAACAAGAAACCCCAAAACCCATAGGAAAGTGCTTTTGGAAAACACGACCGCATAAGATGCAAAGGGATTTAGGTTTCCAGCCAAGCCTACTAAGCATACATCATCTAAACAATTTAGAATCAGAACCAAATGCTCTGAATCCCGTACTCAGAGTCTAGACTACAGGAACTGATGCACATGACATTGGTTGGAGTCTGAGGGAGTAATTTTATTGATAAGTTATAGTGTCTGAGGTCTGTTTCTCAGGCTCTTTTATAGCTCCAACTATAGATCTCTCATCTGATTCAGACTGCTTCTCTCTGTCTGTGACAGACACAGATCCCCAGATAGGGCCTCTGCACGCTGAAACATAAACCAGCTCAAATCATTTTAGACATGTTGTACCTTCACCGAGTAACAGACATAAATACTGCTAAACACCGGCATTTAGCTGCCTGTTTCCTGCTTAGCTTTCATATGACCGTGGAGTGGGCCCACTCTCTCCATCCATGCTCTTTTGAGAGCTGTGAAGAAAGGGAGATGATGTTTGTTCCACAAGGATAGGGTGGCTGAGGGTGCGAGTCTACGAGGCTGAAGCTTTTATGCCCGACAGCATTATCTCTTTTCACTCCGCTCATGGCTTTACGCTTTACGAGGCTTTACGAGTGTAGCGTGGTGTGCTGTTGTGTAGCATCGCGAGGGAGATAGGGTTACACCAAACCCTTAAACTTAACCCAAGCCTTAGCCCTAACCTTAACCCTAACCCTAACCTTAACCTTAACCCTAACCCTAACCCCAACCTTAACCGTAACCCTAACCTTAACCCTAACCAAATCAAATCAAATCAAATTTTATTTGTCACATACACATGGTTAGCAGATGTTAATGCGAGTGTAGCGAAATGCTTGTTAACCCTAACCTTAACCCAAGCCTTAGCCCTAACCTTAACCCTAACCCTAACCTTAACCCTAATCCTAACCTTAAACTTAACCCTAACCTTAACCCAAGCCTTAGCCCTAACCTTAACCCTAACCCTAACCCTAACCTTAACCCTAACCCTAACCTTAACCCAAGCCTTAGCCCTAACCTTAACCCTAACCTTAACCCTAACCTTAACCCTAACCTTAGACTTAACCCTAACCTTAACCCTAACCTTAACCCTAACCTTAACCCTAACCTTAACCCTAACCTTAACCCTAACCTTAGCCCTAACCTTAACCCTAACCTTAGACTTAACCCTAGCCTTAACCCAACCCTTAACCCTAACTCTTAACCCTAACCTTAGACTTAACCTTAACCCTAACTCTTAACCCTAACCTTAACCCAAGCCTTAGCCCTAACCTTAACCCAAGCCTTAAACTTAACCTTAACCCTAACCTTAGACTTAACCCTAGCCTTAACCCAACCCTTAGCAACCCTTAACCCTAACTCTTAACCCTAACCTTAACCCAAACCTTAGCCCTAACCTTAACCCTAACCTTAGACTTAACCCTAGCCTTAACCCAACCCTTAACCCTAACTCTTAACCCTAACCTTAACCCAAGCTTTAACCCAAGCCTTAACCCTAACCCTAGCCTTAACCTTAACCCTAACCTTAACCCAAGCCTTAGCCCTAACCTTAACCCTAACCTTAGACTTAACCCTAGCCTTAACCCAACCCTTAACCCTAACTCTTAACCCTAGCCTTAACCCAACCCTTAACCCTAACTCATAACCCTAGCCTTAACCCAAGCTTTAACCCTAACTCTTAACCCTAACCTTAGACTTAACCCTAGCCTTAACCCTAACCTTAGCCTTAACCCTTAGCCCTAACCTTAACCCAAGCCTAAGCCCTAACCTTAGACTTAACCCTAGCCTTAACCCTAACCTTAGCCTTAACCCTTAGCCCTAACCTTAACCCAAGCCTTAGCCCTAACCTTAACCCTAACCTTAGACTTAACCCTAGCCTTAACCCTAACCTTAGCCTTAACCCTTAGCCCTAACCTTAACCCAAGCCTTAGCCCTAACCTTAACCCTAACCTTAGACTTAACCCTAACCTTAACCCAAGCTTTAACCCAAGCCTTAACCCTAACCCTAGCCTTAACCCTAGCCTTAACCCAAACCTTAACCCTATCCTTAACCCTAGCCTTAGCCTTAACCCTAGCCTTAGCCCTAGCCTTAACCCTAGCCTTGTTCCTAACCTTAACCCCAGCCTTATCCCTAACCTTAGCCCTAGCCTATCCCTAACCTTAACCCTAACCCTAGCCTTATCCCTAGCCTTAACTTAAAAAGCACATTTTGTTTTCATACATTTTTAGGATATACAGTTGAAGCCGGAAGTTTACATACATTTAGGTTGGAGTCATTAAAACTCGTTTTTCAACCACTCCACACATTTCTTGTTAACAAACTTTAGTTTTGGCAAGTCGGTTAGGACATCTACTTTGTGCATGACACAAGGCATTTTTTCAACAATTGTTTACAGACAGATTTTTTCACTTATAATTCACTGTGTCACAATTCCAGTGGGTCAGAAGTTTACAAACACTAAGTTGACTATGCCTTTAAACAGCTTGGAAAATTACAGAAAATGATGTCATGGCTTTAGAAGCTTCTGATAGGCTAATTGACATCATGTGAGTCAATTGGAGGTGTACCTGTGGATGTATTTCAAGGCCTACCTTCAAACTCGGTGCCTCTTTGCTTGACATCATGGGAAAATCAAAATAAATCAGCCAAGACCTCAGAAAAAAAATTGGAGACGTCCACAAGTCTGGTTCCTCCTTGGGAGCAATTTCCAAACGCCTGAAGATACCACGCTCATCTGTACAAACAATAGTACGCAAGTATAAACACCATGGGGCCACGCAGCCGTCATACCGCTCAGGAAGGAGACACATTCTGTCTCCTGGAGATGAATGTACTTTGGTGCGAAAAGTGCAAATCAATCCCAGAACAATAGCAAAGGACCTTGTGAAGATGCTGGAGGAAACAGGTACTAAAGTATCTATATCCACAGTAAAATTAGTCCTATATCGACGCAACCCGAATGGCCGCTCAGCAAGGAAGAAGCCACTGCTCCAAAACCTCCATAAAAAAGCCAGACTACAATTTACAACTGCACATGGGGACAAAGATCGTACTTTTTGGAGAAATGTCCTCTCGTCTGATGAAACAAAACTAGAAATGTTTGGCCATAATGACCATCGTTATGTTCGGAGGAAAAGGGGGAGGCTTGCAAGCCGAAGAACACCATCCCAACCATGAAGCACGGGGGTGGCAGCATCTTGCTGTTGGGGTGCTTTGCTGCAGGAGGGACTGGTGCATTTCACAAAATAGATGGCATCATGAGGTAGGGAAACATCTCAAGACATCAGTCAGGAAGTTAAAGCTTGTTCGCAAATGGGTCTTCCAAATGGACAATGACCCTAAGCATACTTCCAAAGTTGTGGAAAAATGGCTTAAGGACAGCAAAGTCAAGGTATAGGAGTGGCCATCACAAAGCCCTGACCTCAATCCTATAGAACATTTCTGGGCAGAACTGAAAAGGCGTGTGTGAGCAAGGAAGCCTACAAATCATTCTCTCTATTATTATTCTGACATTTCACATTCTGAAAGTAAAGTGGTGATCCTAACTGACCTAAAACAGGGATTTTTTACTAGGATTAAATGTCAGGAATTGTGAAAAACTGAGTTTAAATGTATTTGGTTAAGGTGTATGTAAACTTCCGACTTCAACTGTAGCTGTGGTAACTAGTGGAAACCCTGCCACGCACACGGTGGCCTTGGTCACCACCATAGACACAGCCCAGCCCCTCCCTCCTCTGATGTGATTTGATGTGGAGCTCCATTCCCAACCAAATGAAGGACAGTTTAAATGAGTCTGCCGGCACCGTCGTGATTCTGCATAGTTTAGATTTCTATTGAGAAGGAGATTTTATCAGACATTTTGGCAGGTCATTTTTCTCTTCGAGTGAGCAGTCCTCCAGCCTGATTCTCTAGTTGTTTCACTGTCCATTACATCAATAACTGTGTATGTTTTCCTGCAGTGTAGAGAAGCTTCGTATGGTAGAAGCCATACTTAGTAAGCAGGCTCTCCTCCTCCTGCCCTGATGTGATCATATCCCTGTGTAATGAGGCAGGGTGAGTGCAAGGTGGGGCTCGTTCAAGCACAGCAAAGACATGTCTACCAAGTGGAACAGAAAGACAGCAAAATGTACGTCTGGCAGCCAGGGAGAAGGATGCACTAGGATCTACTGTGTCTCATTCTGTCTCTCTCCCTCTTTCTTCCCACATCTCCTGCTCTCTCTCTTTCTCCATCTATAACCTTTCTCTCTCCATCTATAACCTCTCTCTCCATCTATAACCTCTCTTTCTCCGTCTATAACTTCTCTCTTTCTCCATCTATAATCACTCCTTTTCTCCATCTATAACCTCTCTTCATCTATAATCTCTCTCTCTCCATCTGTAACCTCTCTCTCTCCATCTATAACCTCTCTCTCTCCATCTATAACCTCTCTCTCTCCATCTATAACCTCTCTTTCTCCATCTATAACCTCTCTCGCTCTTTCTCCATCTATAACCTCTCTTCATCTATAACCTCTCTTTCTCCATCTATAACTTCTCTCTTTCTCCATCTATAACTTCTCTTTCTCCATCTATAACTTATCTTTCTCCATCTATAACTTATCTCTCCATCTATAACCTTTCTCCATTTATAACCTCTCTTTCTCCATCTATAACCTCTCTTTCTCCATCTATAACCTCTCCATATTTAACTTATCTCTCCATCTATAACCTCTCTCCATTTATAACCTCTCTTTCTCCATCTATAACCTCTCTTTCTCCATCTATAACCTCTCTCTCTCCATCTATAACCTCTCTCTCTCCATCTATAACTTCTCTCTCTCCATCTATAACTTCTCTCTTTCCACCTATAACCTCTTTCTCCATCTATAACTTCTCTTTCTCCATCTATAACTTCTCTTTCTCCATCTATAACTTTTCTTTCTCCATCTATAACTTCTCTCTTTCCACCTATAACCTCTTTCTCCATCTATAACTTCTCTTTCTCCATCTATAACTTCTCTTTCTCCATCTATAACTTCTCTCTTTCCACCTATAACCTCTTTCTCCATCTATAACTTTTCTTTCTCCATCTATAACTTCTCTCTTTCCACCTATAACCTCTTTCTCCATCTATAACTTCTCTTTCTCCATCTATAACTTCTCTCTTTCCACCTATAACCTCTTTCTCCATCTATAACTTCTCTCTTTCCACCTATAACTTCTCTTTCTCCATCTATAACTTCTCTTTCTCCATCTATAACTTTTCTTTCTCCATCTATAACTTCTCTTTCTCCATCTATAACTTCTCTTTCTCCATCTATAACTTTTCTTTCTCCATCTAAAACTTCTCTTTCTCCATCTATAACTTCTCTTTCTCCATCTATAACTTCTCTTTCTCCATCTATAACTTCTCTTTCTCCACGTATAACTTCTCTTTCTCCATCTATAACTTCTCTTTCTCCATCTATAACTTTTCTTTCTCCATCTATAACCTCTTTCTCCATCTATAACTTCTCTTTCTCCATCTATAATTTCTCTTTCTCCATCTATAACTTCTCTTTCTCCATCTATAACTTCTCTTTCTCCATCTATAACTTCTCTTTCTCCATCTATAACTTCTCTCTTTCCACCTATAACCTCTTTCTCCATCTATAACTTCTCTTTCTCCATCTATAACTTCTCTTTCTCCATCTATAACTTTTCTTTCTCCATCTATAACTTCTCTTTCTCCATCTATAACTTCTCTTTCTCCATCTATAACTTCTCTTTCTCCATCTATAACTTGTCTTTCTCCATCTATAACTTCTCTTTCTCCATCTATAACTTCTCTCTTTCCACCTATAACCTCTTTCTTCATCTATAACTTCTCTTTCTCCATCTATAACTTCTCTTTCTCCATCTATAACTTCTCTTTCTCCATCTATAACTTCTCTTTCTCCATCTATAACTTGTCTTTCTCCATCTATAACTTCTCTTTCTCCATCTATAACTTCTCTCTTTCCACCTATAACCTCTTTCTTCATCTATAACTTCTCTCTCTCCATCTATAACTTCTCTTTCTCCATCTATAACTTCTCTTTCTCCATCTATAACTTCTCTTTCTCCATCTATAACTTCTCTCTTTCCACCTATAACCTCTTTCTTCATCTATAACTTCTCTTTCTCCATCTATAACTGCTCTTTCTCCATCTATAACTTCTCTTTCTCCATCTATAACTTCTCTTTCTCCATCTATAACTTTTCTTTCTCCATCTATAACTTCTCTCTTTCCACCTATAACCTCTTTCTCCATCTATAACTTCTCTTTCTCCATCTATAACCTCTCTTTCTCCATCTATAACCTCTCCATATTTAACTTCTCTCCATCTATAACCTCTCTCCATTTATAACCTCTCTTTCTCCATCTATAACCTCTCTTTCTCCATCTATAACCTCTCTCTCTCCATCTATAACCTCTCTCTCTCCATCTATAACCTCTCTCTCTCCATCTATAACTTCTCTCTCTCCATCTATAACTTCTCTTTCTCCATCTATAACTCTCTTTCTCCATCTATAACTTTTCTTTCTCCATCTATAACTTCTCTTTCTCCATCTATAACCTCTCTCTCTCCATCTATAACTTCTCTCTCTCCATCTATAACTTCTTTCTCCATCTATAACTTCTCTTTCTCCATCTATAACTTCTCTTTCTCCATCTATAACTTGTCTTTCTCCATCTATAACTTCTCTCTTTCCACCTATAACCTCTTTCTCCATCTATAACTTCTCTCTTTCCACCTATAACCTCTTTCTCCATCTATAACTTCTCTCTTTCCATCTATAACCTCTTTCTCCATCTATAACTTGTCTTTCTCCATCTATAACTTCTCTCTTTCCACCTATAACCTCTTTCTCCATCTATAACTTCTCTCTTTCCATCTATAACCTCTTTCTCCATCTATAACTTGTCTTTCTCCATCTATAACTTTTCTCTTTCCACCTATAACCTCTTTCTCCATCTATAACTTCTCTCTTTCCACCTATAACCTCTTTCTTCATCTATAACTTCTCTTTCTCCATCTATAACTTATCTTTCTCCATCTATAACTTATCTCTCCATCTATAACTTCTCTCTCGCCATCTATAACCTCTTTCTCCATCTATAACTTCTCTTTCTCCATCTATAACTTATCTTTCTCCATCTATAACTTATCTCTCCATCTATAACTTATCTCTCCATCTATAACTTATCTCTCCATCTATAACTTCTCTCTCGCCATCTATAACCTCTTTCTCCATCTATAACTTCTCTTTCTCCATCTATAACTTCTCTTTCTCCATCTATAACTTATCTCTCCATCTATAACTTCTCTCTCGCCATCTATAACTTATCTCTCCATCTATAACCTCTCTTTCTCCATCTATAACTTATCTCTCCATCTATAACTTATCTCTCCATCTATAACTTATCTCTCCATCTATAACCTTTCTCCATTTATAACCTCTCTTTCTCCATCTATAACCTCTCCATATTTAACTTCTCTCCATCTATAACCTCTCTCCATTTATAACCTCTCTTTCTCCATCTATAACCTCTCTTTCTCCATCTATAAACTCTCTCTCTCCATCTATAACTTCCCTTTCTCCATCTATGACCTCTCTCCATGTATAACCTCTCTCCATCTACAATCTCCCGCTCTCTCCATCTATAACTTCTCTCGCTACATCTATAACTTCTCTTTCTCCATCTATAACCTCTCTTTATCTCTAACCTTGCTTTCTTTTCCATCTCTAACCTCTCTCTCTCTCTTCCAGCCGGTGCCCATCGATGACTCGTTCTGTGGTCTGGACATCAACCAGCCCCTTGGCGGCTCTCAGCTGGTGACGGGACACACCCTCTACACAGAGACACGGGACCGCATGACCTCTGTCACCTCCTACGTCTACAACGGATACTGCGTGGCTTTTGTCGGCACCAAGAGCGGACGCCTCAAAAAGGTCAGTTACCGGTACTAGCAGTTGTGGTCAGTTACCAGCAGTTATCGTCAGCCACTGCTTTTGTTTCTAAAATGCTGACTTACAGTACTTAAGCCCATCGCACCTTAGGGAGCATAGGCCAACGAAGACTCCTCTCCATCGCACTCTGTTCTGGGCAGTCTTCTCCAGCTCATTTGGCTATTCTGGTGTCCCAGTTCAAGGTCCATTTAAAGAGAACCCAGCCACTTCATAATTGTCGAAGCCATGGCCTCTGGAGACTGAGGAGTCTGTCCACTGACTGGTCTTCAGACCCTCAGACACTGTCAAGTGGTGCTATTCTATTCCAGGGACTCAGTCTGGATGGAGGACAGAGTGGAAACTTTTCTCCTCCATATTTAATGCTTTTAGTCCTGTGACAGAGGGGCATGTGCGTAGAGTGGCATGTGCGTAGAGTGGCATGTGCGTAGAGTGGCATGTGCGTAGAGTGGCAGGGGCGTAGAGTGGCAGGGGCGTAGAGTGGCAGGGGCGTAGAGTGGCATGGGCGTAGAGGGGCAGGGGCGTAGAGTGGCAGGGGCGTAGAGTGGCAGGGGCATAGAGTGGCAGGGGCGTAGAGGGGCAGGGGCGTAGAGGGGCAGGGGCGTAGAGTGGCAGGGGCATAGAGGGGCAGGGGCAGGGGCGTGGAGGGGCAGGGGCGTAGAGGGGCAGGGGCGTAGAGTGGCAGGGGCGTAGAGGGGCAGGGGCGTAGAGGGGCAGGGGCGTAGAGGGGCAGGGGCAGGGGCGTAGAGGGGCAGGGGCGTAGAGTGGCAGGGGCGTAGAGGGGCAGGGGCAGGGGCGTAGAGGGGCAGGGGCGTAGAGTGGCAGGGGCGTAGAGGGGCAGGGGCGTAGAGTGGCAGGGGCGTAGAGTGGCAGGGGCGTAGAGGGGCAGGGGCGTAGAGGGGCATGGGCGTAGAGTGGCAGGGGCGTAGAGTGGCAGGGGCGTAGAGTGGCAGGGGCGTAGAGTGGCAGGGGCGTAGAGTGGCAGGGCGTAGGGGGGCAGGGCGTAGGGGGGCAGGGCATAGGAGGGCAGGGGTGTAGAGTGGCAGGGCGTAGGGGGGCAGGCGGTGTAGATTGGCAGGGCGTAGGGGGGCAGTGCGTAGGGGGGTAGGGCGTAGGGGGGCAGTGGGTGTAGATTGGCAGGGCGTAGGGGGGCAGTGGGTCAAGATGGGCAGGGCGTAGGGGGCAGGGCGTAGGGGGGCAGGGGTCTAGATAGGCATGGCGTAGGGGGGCAGGGCGTAGGGTTGCAGGGGTGTAGGGGGAAAGGGGTCTAGATTGGCAGGGCGTAGGGGGGCAGTGGGTGTAGATTGGCAGGGCGTAGGGGGGCAGGGGTGTAGATTGGCAGGGCGTAGGGGGGCAGGGGTGTAGATTGGCAGGGCTTAGGGGGGCAGGGGTGTCGTTCCTCTGTAGTGCTCATTATGTTACCCCTTGTGGAAGGAGCTCTGTTCATTGCGGCCGTGCTGAATAACCTCCACTGGCCCATTAATTTTAATAGGGACCTTTATTCCTGCAACCCAGAGAGAGGGGGAGGCTAGAGAGAGCAGGCCCACACAAAACCCAGCCTCTGTCTCTGCTGGAGCTGCCAGACAATGCTGTCGGTTAAAGCTCCCGTCTGGCATTTGAAAAACAGCAGAATTGTTTTGAATGAAAATGACATTTGAATAGATTGTTAGATCTGGACTGTAGCTTTAAGGGCCGACAGTCCTCTTATCATGGCATATTTCACCCCACCGCCACCAAAACAAGCAGCTTATAGAGCACCTAGTGGATCAGGTGCCTATTATACATGGGAAGATTATAATGATGTTGCAGACATTGGAGTGTGTTGCGTGGTGGAGAGTAGGCTACTTCATATGGTTAACCTGGCATTACACAGTCAGCACTGTTTTGGTATTGAAATAGACGTATTTAACAGTTGAGTGATGTATGTGTGGTCTAGAAGGGCTCCCTGTGTTGGGCTGCTGTTGAGGCTGCCTTGCTGCATGTCAATGATGTTGATGGTGGTTTGTGAGGTGAATTTTTCCTGTACATTGTAATGTAAAGCTCTTTGAGCATCTGGAAAAGTGCCTTACTGTATCAATCCAATCAATTGCCATTGGTCATGGTGGTACTATGCGTCATGGATCCTCCTAGTGTATGGAAGCAGATTGTGGGATTTGTCAGCTGCGCCTTGGCTCCTCCCCCCCTGGGAACTGTCACAGCTTGAGTGACAGTGTGGGCCTCTGTCACATGGGCCGGAGCAGGACAGATCCAGTCCTCCTAAAAACACCAGCTGTCACTCCTAGAGAGAGCATTAGAGGGAAGGTGAGCGAGAGATGGAGAGAGAGGGAGGAAGAAAGAGGCAGGGGTGGAGAGTGGGGGAAGGAGAGAGAGAGATGGATAGAGAGGGAGGAAGAAAGAGGCAGGGGTGGAGAGTGGGGGAAGGAGAGAGAGAGATAGAGAGAGAGGGAGGAAGAAAGAGGCAGGGGTGGAGATTGGGGGAAGGAGAGCAAGAGATGGAGAGAGAGGGAGGAAGAAAGAGGCAGGGGTGGAGAGTGGGGGAAGGAGAGAGAGAGATAGAGAGAGAGGGAGGAAGAAAGAGGCAGGGGTGGAGATTGGGGGAAGGAGAGTGAGAGATGGAGAGAGAGGGAGGAAGAAAAAGGCAGGGGTGGAGAGTGGGGGTAGGAGAGCGAGAGATGGAGAGAGCGGGAGGAAGAAAGAGGCAGGGGTGGAGATTGGGGGAAGGAGCGAGAGAGATGGAGAGAGAGGGAGGAAGAAAGAGGCAGGGGTGGAGATTGGGGGAAGGAGAGCGCGAGAACGATAGCGGGATAGAGAGAGAAAATAACAGTTGTGCTGGTAAGAGCATCTTTCCACCTGTTTCTGCTCGCCCTCTGTTTCCCTAGCCCCTGAGAGACAACACCAATGGACCGGCTGGGTTATTTTGGTTCCTTCATCTATTTATTCATAATTGAATCTGTGCCCCAATAAGGATGTGAAATTGAAGAAGACTCATTCGGCGTAATCCCCCTTGTTTGAGATACTTAATCATTTAGACCTTTTGTTCCACATGGTTAAATTGAGTTAGACAGTAGAACACGGTTCTCTCCACTCTGGTGTGTACAGTAATGTGCACAGTTTCCTTTCCATCTCCCTGCTGCATTCCTCACATACAGAATGTGTCTTCTCTTCACATAATATCTCTGCCTTCATGTATGACAATGTCTTGCTAAGCAAACCATCATGGCTGCCTGGTGCTGGTGCCACCATATGCTCTCTCACAGCCACAGCATGGGGGGCGAATTAACCAGGATATTGGGAGGCACACCGAGAGACGCCGCTCCTCGGTCCACTGCCCCGCTGGCTGGCTGACTGGCTGACTGACTGGCTAGGAGAGAAAAGCCCAGAAGCCTGTGTGTTGAGCCGTGGAGCCGTGGAGCCTGACCCATACATGACAAAGAGATAGGGGAAGGAGCGGAGAGGATGAGGCTGCTTGGTAGCGTGTTTGTTTAGGGGGTTACTGTAACGCCATCCCTGTGTGTCATGCATGCTAGTTCCTGCCCCAGTCCCTGTTTTCTCCCACTGTAGCCCCAGTCCCTGCTTTCTCCCACTGTAGCCCCAGTCCCTGTTTTCTCCCACTGCAGCCCCACTCCATGTTTTCTCCCACTGCAGCCCCAGTCCCTGTTTTCTTCCACTGCAGCCCCAGTCCCTGTTTTCTCCCACTGCAGCCCCAGTCACTGTTTTCTCCCACTGTAGCCCCAGTCCCTGTTTCCCTGTTTTCTCCCACTGCAGCCCCAGTCCCTGTTTTCTCCCACTGCAGCTCCAGTCACTGTTTTCTCCCACTGCAGCCCCAGTCACTGTTTTCTCCCACTGCAGCCCCAGTCCCTGTTTTCTCCCACTGCAGCTCCAGTCACTGTTTTCTCCCACTGCAGCCCCAGTCACTGTTTTCTCCCACTGCAGCCCCAGTCCCTGTTTTCTCCCACTGCAGCTCCAGTCACAGTTTTCTCCCACTGCAGCCCCAGTCACTGTTTTCTCCCACTGCAGCCCCAGTCCCTGTTTTCTTCCACTGCAGCCCCAGTCCCTGCTTTCTCCCACTGTAGCCCCAGTCCCTGTTTTCTCCCACTGCAGCCCCAGTCCATGTTTTCTCCCACTGCAGCCCCAGTCCCTGTTTTCTTCCACTGCAGCCCCAGTCCCTGTTTTCTCCCACTGCAGCCCCAGTCACTGTTTTCTCCCACTGCAGCCCCAGTCCCTGTTTCCCTGTTTTCTCCCACTGCAGCCCCAGTCCCTGTTTTCTCCCACTGCAGCTCCAGTCCCTGTTTTCTCCCACTGTAGCCCCAGTCACTGTTTTCTCCCACTGCAGCTCCAGACCCTGTTTTCTCCCACTGTAGCCCCAGTCACTGTTTTCTCCCACTGCAGCCCCAGTCCCTGTTTTCTCCCACTGCAGCCCCAGTCACTGTTTTCTCCCACTGCAGCCCCAGTCACTGTTTTCTCCCACTGCAGCCCCAGTCACTATTTTCTCCCACTGCAGCCCCAGTCACTGTTTTCTCCCACTGCAGCCCCAGTCCCTGTTTTCTCCCACTGCAGCCCCAGTCCCTGTTTTCTCCCACTGCAGCCCCAGTCCTTGTTTTCTCCCACTGCAGCCCCAGTCACTGTTTTCTCCCACTGCAGCCCCAGTCCCTGTTTTCTCCCACTGCAGCCCCAGTCACTGTTTTCTCCCACTGCAGCTCCAGTCCCTGTTTTCTCCCACTGCAGCCCCAGTCACTGTTTTCTCCCACTGCAGCCCCAGTCCCTGTTTTCTCCCACTGTAGCCCCAGTCCCTGTTTTCTCCCACTGTAGCCCCAGTCCATGTTTTCTCCCACTGCAGCTCCAGTCACTGTTTTCTCCCACTGCAGCCCCAGTCCCTGTTTTCTCCCACTGCAGCCCCAGTCACTGTTTTCTCCCACTGCAGCCCCAGTCCCTGTTTTCTCCCACTGCAGCCCCAGTCACTGTTTTCTCCCACTGCAGCCCCAGTCCCTGTTTTCTCCCACTGCAGCCCCAGTCCCTGTTTTCTCCCACTGCAGCCCCAGTCACTGTTTTCTCCCACTGCAGCCCCAGTCCCTGTTTTCTCCCACTGTAGCCCCAGTCCCTGTTTTCTCCCACTGCAGCCCCAGTCCTTGTTTTCTCCCACTGCAGCCCCAGTCACTGTTTTCTCCCACTGCAGCCCCAGTCCCTGTTTTCGCCCACTGCAGCCCCAGTCACTGTTTTCTCCCACTGCAGCTCCAGTCCCTGTTTTCTCCCACTGCAGCCCCAGTCCCTGTTTTCTCCCACTGCAGCCCCAGTCCCTGTTTTCTCCCACTGTAGCCCCAGTCACTGTTTTCTCCCACTGCAGCTCCAGTCCCTGTTTTCTCCCACTGTAGCCCCAGTCACTGTTTTCTCCCACTGCAGCTCCAGTCACTGTTTTCTCCCACTGCAGCCCCAGTCCCTGTTTTCTCCCACTGTAGCCCCAGTCCATGTTTTCTCCCACTGCAGCTCCAGTCACTGTTTTCTCCCACTGCAGCCCCAGTCCCTGTTTTCTCCCACTGCAGCCCCAGTCACTGTTTTCTCCCACTGCAGCCCCAGTCCCTGTTTTCTCCCACTGCAGCCCCAGTCACTGTTTTCTCCCACTGCAGCCCCAGTCACTGTTTTCTCCCACTGCAGCCCCAGTCACTATTTTCTCCCACTGTAGCCCCAGTCACTGTTTTCTCCCACTGCAGCCCCAGTCCCTGTTTTCTCCCACTGCAGCCCCAGACCCTGTTTTCTCCCACTGCAGCACCAGACCTTGTCTTCTCCCACTGCAGCAGGCTGATAAACTGGTGCTAGGCAGGTCATGGGGACCAGTGGAGAGGACCAGGCTAGGGCAGGGCATCACAGCAGGACAGGGCTATAGGTTTGCAGGATGTTATGCTTGGTAGGTGCAGTGGCAGTGACACGGCGTAGCAGCACTGGAGCCTCATCCTCATGTATCTAAGCTGCACTCTGCCTGCCTCCCCCTCCTCCATTCCCCCAGAGCAGAGAGAGACAGAGAGAGAGGGAGAGAGAAGGGAGAGGGGAGGAGGAGGAAAATACTGTTGAAATGTGAATTTAGTGCAGCTGAAGGAAGGGACCAGGAACCAGGACTAGTCTGTACCGCTGCCTGTAATTGGATTGGCTCCTTTCCCAAAGAACCCCCTCCCCTTACTCACTCACTCACTCACTCAGGCACGCACGCACGCACACACGCACACACACACACACTCACACACACACACACACACACACACACACACACCTTCTTCTCCCGCTTCCCCATTCAATCCAAGCTCCTCTCGCTCTCTCTCTGTTTCTCTGTTTCTCTCCCTACAGCCTAGTTCCTGCTGTTTCTCTAGCTATTTCCTGGGCAGGGGTGGAGCAAGGCGAAGGGAAGCCAGCCAATGCTGGTGGATTATGGGTTGTGCTGCTGTTGTGGTAACAGGCATGTTTTAGTAGGGGTGTTGATGGAGGGACAGGGGTTAAAGGGTAGGGAAACAGAGACAGGGAGGTGAGGATAATATGTAGAGCTGGAGAGGAACATACAGTATGGGCACATTAGACTGCTGTCTTCGATTCCTAGCACCTCCATCTAATTCTTAAAACAGCTCTGAATTACAGAGTAACAGGCTTTAAAATCCCCCCTGAATTAACTTCTATTGGTGTCCTGTTAAAATATTATCCAATGGATAATTGCCAAACATAGTTGATTTTTTTTTAACCTTTATTTAACCTGGCAAGTCAGTTAAGAACAAATTCTTATTTTCAATGACGGCCTAGGAACAGTGGGTTAACTGCCTTGTTCAGGAGCAGAATGATAGATTTGTACCTTGTCAGCTCGGGGATTCAAACTTGCAACCTTTTGCTTACTAGCCCAACGCTCTAACCACTAGGCTACCCTGCCGCCCCACAATGGATAGCAGCTAACTTTCCCCCAGAGACCTACATCAAGCTTCAGGGCTCTCTGGGTCAGAATCTGAGAAAGATTGCCATTTTTCAAATACATCTAGATGATTCTGGGTCTATATTACCTAAGAGTAGCATCATCTAAATGTGATGCTATGTGAGTGAGAAGGTTCATTTACTGCTTTAGAGCCCATATTCTCCACAAGGGGAATAGTCTTGGTGGGAAGAGAGAGGTGACTGCATTAAGTGAGAGGTGAGTGTAGCCTGGGGGGGGGGGGGGGGCTGCTAACTCCCTTTGATATAGCCAGGCAGGGATGGAAGCAGAGGAACATGTAGAAAGAAGGGATGATAAAAGAGAGAAGAAATAGAACCGTTATAGGATGAACGGAGTGCTTAAAGAGCCCCCAGCAGAACTCTCTCTCTGATCAAATCCAGAACTGAGGAGAGAGAGATGAAGGGAGGAGCTGGGAATACTGGCAATGAACGTTGGTTCCACATCCCTGCTCCTTACTACTGAGTCAGGGGTTAAGGAGTATTGAGCCTGAGACCAAAGGGATGTATTCCCACGTGGGATTATCATAGGCCTGTAGCTCCTTCACTCATCATGTTGAAGCTGGCAGGACACACAGCGTGGGCTTTGTGTAATAATCCACAACCCACCTTTCAGAAACACATCTCCTATGTGATAGATGTGAGTGATGCTCCAGGCCAGTATGTGCAGAAGGCCCTGCCTCTAGAGCTGGAGAACAGAGCAGTCCAACCCTGGTTACAGTACAGTATGTCCTGCTGCATTTGGCCTCATTGATTCTTTTCATCTCTTTGGTGGATAATAAACATTTGGTTTCGATGGGTTTGTGGAACCGGGGACAGGGACATGAAAGGCTGGTTCAGGTGTGTCCCTCCCAACCCCCTCTGGGTTCGAGGGGATGGGTCAAGGGGCTGGGGTCGAGGGGATGGGGTGAGGTGATGGGGTCAAGGGGATGGGGTCGAGGGGATGGGGTGAGGTGATGGGGTCAAGGGGATGGGGTCGAGGGGATGGGGTGAGGTGATGGGGTCAAGGGGCTGGAGTCGAGGGGTCGAGGGGATGCGGTGAGGTGATGGGGTCAAGGGGACGGGATAAGGGGATGGGTCAAGGGGACGGGGCGAGGGGACAGGGGTGAAGGGATGGTGTCGAGGGGACGGGGGTCGAGGTGAGGGTACAGGGGTGAGAGAATGGGGTCATGGAGCTGGGCTCGAGGGGACGGGTTGAGGTGATGGGGTCAAGGGGCTGGGGACGGGGTGAGGTGATGGGGGGGACACAGCTGAACGTGGCAGACAAAGGGCTGAGGAGTTGAAAGCAATGCGGAGGACGACACGTGGAGGAAGTTATTCTCTAGTTCTACTGTTCCCCATAGCAACTGGCAGGCAATGCCTGTATAGTCAAGCTGAATCACCTCAAATGTGACCTGTGTGTATATGTGCAAGTGTGCTTCCATGAGTGTGTGTGCTTGGCCACCAAGCAAGCCTGGTCTGTGCTATTATTAGGCCTAGAGGCCTGAAGGTGTGGAGGCTGTAGAGAGGGGAAAACATGGAGCTCCATGGGTGGGAGTAAGCTGAACTCTCAGGCCCAGAGAGACGGCAGGCAGGTGGGTAGGGAGTGTAGGCCAAGAGGCCTGGAGGTCCAGGCCGTAAGCTGAACTCTCAGACCCAGAAAGAGGGCAGGCGGGCAGGGAGTGTAAGCCAAGAGGTCTGGAGGTCTGTAGGTCCTGGGTGTAAGGAGACTGTTCAGATTACTCCCACCCATGGAGCTCCATGTTTTTCCCTCTGCACAGCCTAAGTCCACACCTCTAGGCCTACACTCCCTGCCCTCCTGCATAGATTAGGTGTCCTAACAGGGAGCAACAGGGAGTGTGATCTTCATGATCCTGGCTCTCGTGTAAATATTGCACTTTAAATTGTGCCTTCCTGTATTATACTGATGCTAAAATGTTTATTATATTCTACAGTGTCATTTACTATGTGTTCGTATTCTTATCTTTTGTTTACTATTGTTGTTGCGTTATTTCGGTGGACGTTGTATATCATGTGTATCCCGTACATACAACTAATAAAACCTGAAACTTGTATGTGTGTTCCATGTCAGCCTCAGCCCAGGGCAGGGTTTGATACTGTGACCAAAACAGTTGCATTTGTGACCATTTGACTTGGCAGTGCAACACACGTTTAATTGGTCGCAAGAGTGCCAGTGGAAAATGCTTAGCTGGTTATGTTTTTGGTTCACAATTAGCTTTTTTTATCATCATGATTAATTCAAACAGTAATTTGCAATTGACCAAAAAAGAACCATAAGACAGTCCTACACCTGTGTCTGACTCTTTATTTACATCACTTTGTCTATATAAATCACTTTGGCTTCAGTCTCACCTCTCCCTTGGAGGAGGTGGATTCACAGGCACAGCCATTGAAAAATAAATAGGCATAAAAGAATTCCAGTAGTTGAGATACAAAAACAAGGCAATGTACTGCATTTACTGTAAAGTGTGTGGACCCTTCGATTCCAAATTCGCAACTGCATCAACACAATTCAAACTCAAAACGTTGAAGTTTCACATCGACAGTAGGAAGCACAAGCACAAAGTTCAATACAGTTTATAATATAGGCAGAGAGGAAATTACATTTACCAAATTAATTATTCAGAAGAAGAACAGATTGGCTGTAAATCCAACATACGCCAACGACAAGCAAAGCCAAATTCACTTCAGCCCCATACCTGTCGTTCATGATAGACCGTGATACCAACATTTCGGTGTTTCCTCTGACACATTGGTGCAGCTGGCTTCCGGGTTGGATGAGTGCTGTGTTAAGAAGCAGTGCGGCTTGGTTGGGTTGTGTATCGGAGGACGCATGGCTTTCGACCTTTGTCTCTCCCGAAGCCGTATGAGAGTTCTAGCGATGAGACAAGATAGTAACTACTAACAATTGGATACCACAAAAATGGGGTAAAATAATAATAAAAAATGGAGACCTTCCAACACCCTAATTGGCCATGTCGAGGTTCAGCGTGCCCATGCACAAGGTAATGGATATATATACAGTGCATTCGGAAAGTATTCAGACCCCTTGACTTTTTCCACATTTTGTTACCTTACAGCCTTATTCTACAATGTCTACAACAACAAAATCCTCAGAAATCTAAACACAATACCCCATAATGACATAGTGAAAACGGGTTTTATCTGATCTGCAGAGGATCTGCAGAGAAGAATGGGAAAAACTCCCCAAATACAGGTGTGTCAAGCTTGTAGCGTCATACTCAAGAAGACTCAATACTGTAATCACTGCCAAAGGTGCTTCAACAAAGTACTGAGTAAAGGGTCTGAATACTTATGTAATTGTGATATTTCAGTTACGGGATTTTGGGTGTAAATTAATGAGGACGAAAAACAATTTAATACATTTTGGAATAAAGCTGTAACGTAACAAATTGTGGAAAAAGTAAATGGGTCTGAATACTTTCCAAAGGCACTGTGTATATTTAAAGGTGCAATATGCAGAAATCTCTCCGCCATTTCCTGGTTGCTAAAATTCTAATAGTTCGCCAAATTTCAGTTTATGTAACAAAACAAGCAGTCATTGTGTAGAGAATCATTGTACCATCTAAACTGCTGTGAAATATATTTTTCAGAACCAGAAACATAGTATTTTCAGCTGTTTGAATCTGGTGTACAAAACCAAAAGTAAAAGACGCAACAACTAAACTTAAGAACGGGAAGCATAGAAATAGTGCAAATAAAACAGATCTACCCCTTCTTAGGCTTGCTTCCATTGAAAATGACAGGTCTATAACTCACATTTCTATGTGAATTTTGTTGGATCGGCTAAAAGTAACATATTGCAGATTTAATTATATAGGCTAAAATTAAGTATTGTTGTACAGTGCAATGATAGACTGTTAAAGCAGGCAAGCTAAACATTACAAAAATTGGTGCGACCAAATGATGTGCTGGTGCCATCAACTGAAACAGTTGGTAGCACCAGTGCCACCAGTGGAAAAAAAGGTTAGTGTACTGCAGGGTGTCAGCCAGCCCAGGCTGCCCCCTGAGCCCAGGGCCCAGGGCCCAGAGCCTGGTGAATAGAGGTGACCTGCTGCTGGCCTGATGTTTGTCCACCATTAGCTAAACAGATCTGTTGTTTCTCTCCTCTTTCTCCTCTCCTACTCTCTGACCTTGCTCTCTGTTCATCTGTTCCTCTGTTCTCTCTATTTGCTGTGACTCCCCTCCGCTGTCACCTTAGTAAGTATACACTGAGGAGAAGAGAGGACAGGGAGGGGAGAAGGAGGGAGGGAGTGAGAGGCAGAAGGAGGGAGCGAGGGAGAGAAAGAGAGTGAGAGAACAAGAGAGGGAGAGATAAAGAGAGCGGGAGAGAGAGAGAGAGAGAGAGAGATCCATTCCTGTGCCAGGAGCTGCAGCAGCCAAACCAGCATGGTGGATGGTGTCCTTAGCAACAGCTGAGGCCCATGGCAACGGTCTGAATAGAGCCCATCCTCCCCCCCCCCCCCCCGGGGGAACTATGCCTAGCTCTGAGCCCAGCAGGAGAGGTCCTACGGCAACCTGTCAATACACATACAACTCACACACACACACTTATTCCAGTGCATACTGTACTGTTTTTTACGAACTAGTTCTGGATTTTTCGTTGAGCGTTTATATCTGATTTGAACTGACTTGAAATAGACATTTTCAGCTGAAAACCCTGGCAGTGTCATAATTGCTAACATGTATATTTTCAATGATCATAATAGTTCCTATCTTCCACTCTGAATGTCCTTCATAATGACAGTTGCATCGCTTTGTTTCATATTGACTGGTTTGGTTCCATTCATCCCTGCCAAACCAATAATAACCTTCTTTTGTTAAATCATTGGCATTGATTGGTAGTATGTTTTTGAACCTTTTGACACATACAGTGCCTTGCGAAAGTATTCGGCCCCCTTGAACTTTGCGACCTTTTGCCACATTTCAGGCTTCAAACATAAAGATATAAAACTGAAGTTTTTTGTGAAGAATCAACAACAAGTGGGACACAATCATGAAGTGGAACGACATTTATTGGATATTTCAAACTTTTTTAACAAATCAAAAACTGAAAAATTGGGCGTGCAAAATTATTCAGCCCCTTTACTTTCAGTGCAGCAAACTCTCTCCAGAAGTTCAGTGAGGATCTCTGAATGATCCAATGTTGACCTAAATGACTAATGATGATAAATACAATCCACCTGTGTGTAATCAAGTCTCCGTATAAATGCACCTGCACTGTGATAGTCTCAGAGGTCCGTTAAAAGCGCAGAGAGCATCATGAAGAACAAGGAACACACCAGGCAGGTCCGATATACAGTTGTGAAGTTTAAAGCCGGATTTGGATACAAAAAGATTTCCCAAGTACTCATTGCGGACTGTAAGACATTTTTTCCTTTAACAAGTCAGACGAGAAGGATATCCTGCTTTCACTGGAACAGGCACAGATCCCTGCCTTTTGGGTGAAGAAAAGACGCCAGGAAAAGGGGCCGCAGATCGGGCAGCCTTCTGAGAATCCGTAGGCGAGCCATCCGTTCTTCTTGCTAACGTGCAATCATTGGAAAATAAAATGGATGACCTACGATTAAGATTATCCGACCAACAGGACATTAAAAACTAACATTATATGTTTCACTGAGACGTTGCTGAACGAAGAACCGGCAATATAGAGCCAGCGGGATTTTCCATGCACCGGCAGAACAGAGACGCTACCTCTGGTAAGATGAGGGGTGGGGTGTGTGTCTATTTGTCAATAACAGCTGGTGCGCGATGTCTAATATTAAAGAAGTCTCGAGGTATTGCTTGTCTGAGGTAGAGTACCTTAGCTGTAGACCACACTATCTACCAAGAGAGTTCTCATCTGTATTATTCTTAGCCGTCTATTTATAGTACCACCACAGAACAAAGCTGGCACTAAGACCGCTCTCAACCAACTCTATAAGGCCATGAGCAAAGAAGAAAATGCTCACCCAGAAGCGTCTCTCCTAGTGGCCCGGGACATTAATGCAGGCAAACTTAAATCAGTTTTCACAAATTTTTACCAGCATGTCACATGTGCAACCAGGGGAAAAAATCCTAGACCACCTTTACTCCACACACAGAGATGCATACAAAGCTCTCCCCGCCCTCCATTTGGCAAATCTGACCATAATTCTATCCTCCTGATTCCTGCGTACAAGCAAAAACTAAAGCAGAAAGTACCAGTGACTTTCTCAATACGGAAGTGGTCAGATGATGCGGATGCTACACTACAGGACTGTTTTGCTAGCACAGACTGGAATATGTTCCAAGATTCATCCAATGGCATTGAGGAGTACACCACCAATAAGTGTATCGATGACGTTGTCCCCACAGTGATTGCATGTACATATCCCAGCCAGAAGCCATTGATTACAGGCAACTTCCGCATCAAGCTAAAGGCTAGAGGTGCCGCTTTCAAGGAGCGGGAGACTAATCCGGACGCGTATAAGATGTCCCGCTATGCCCTCGGACGAATCATCAAACAAGCAAAGCGTCAATACAGGGTTAAGATTGAATCCTACTACACCAGTTCTGACGCTCGTCAGATCTGGCAGGGCTTGAAAACTATTACGGATTACAAAGGGAAACCAAGACGCAAGGAGCCCAGTGACGCGAGCCTACTAGTCGAGCTAAATGCCTTTTATGCTCGTTTCAAGGCAAGCAACACTGAAGCATGCACGGGAACATCAACTGTTCTGGATGAATGTATGATAACGCTCTCGGTAGCCGATGTGAACAAAACCTTTAAACAAGTCAACATTCACAAAGGGCCAGACGGATTACCAGGACGTGTACTCAAAGCATGCGTAGACCAACTGTCAAGTGTCTTCACTGATATTTTCAACCTCTCCCTGACCGAGTCTGTAATACCTACATGTTTCAAGCAGACAACCATAGAACCTGTGCCCAAGGAAGCGAAGGTAACCTGCCTAAATGATTACCGCCCCGTGGCACTCACATCAACAGCATCTTCCCGGACACCCTAGACCCACACCAGTTTGCGTACCGCACCAACAGATCCACAAATAACGCAATCTCAATCACCCTCCTCTGCAAGTGAATCCTGGACTTCCTGGCGGGCCGCCCCCAGGTGGTAAGTGTAGGCAACAACACATCTGCCACGCTGATTCTTAACACTAGGGCCCCTCAGGGGTGTGTACTTAGTTCCCTCCTAAATTCCCTGTTCACCCACGACTGCATGGCCAAACACGCCTCCAACACCATTATTAAGTTTGCTGATGACACATCAGTGGTAGGCCTGATCACAGACAACAATGAGACGGTCTATAGGGAGGAGGTCAGAGAACTGGCAGTGTGGTGCCGTGCCAGGACAACAAACTGAGCAAGACAAAGGAGCTGATTGTGGACCACAGGAAAAGGCGGGCCGAACAGGCCCCCATTAACATTGGTGTAGAGAGTTTCCAGTTTCTTGGTGTCCACATCACCAATGATCTATCATGGTCCAAACACACCAAGACAGTCATGAAGAGGGCACGACAAAACCTTTTCCCCCTCAGGAGACTGAAAACATTTGGGTCCCCAGATCCTCAAAAGGTTCTACAGCTCCACCATCGACAACATCCTGACCGGTTGCATCACTGCCTGGTATGGAAACTGCTCTGTATCTGACCGTAAGGCGCTACAGAGGGTAGTGCGAACGGCCCAGTACATCACAGGGGCCAAACTTCCTGCCATCCAGGACCTATATAATAGGCTGTGTCAGAGGAAAGCCCATAAAATTGTCAGAGACTCCAGTCACCCAAGTTATAGACTTCTCTCTGCTACTGCGCGGCAAGCGGTACCGGAGCGCCATGTCTAAGACCAAAAGGCTCCTCAACAGCTTCTACCCCCAAGCCATAAGACTGCTGAACAATGCTGCTACCCGCTGTTTGTTTGTTGTCTATGCATAGTCACTTCACCCCCCTACATGTACAGATTACCTCAACTAGCCTGTACCCCCCTGCACACTGACACGGTACCGGTGCCCCCTGTATATAGCCTTGTTATTCTTATTGTGTTACTTTTTATTACTACTTTTTATTTTAGTCTACTTGGTAAATGTTTTTCTTAACTCTTCTTGAACTGCACTGTTGTTTAAGGGCTTGTAAGTATGTTTTTCACGGTAAAGTTTACCGTTTACCGTTTTACAATTGATAAACTTAAAGTATTACTGACTACAAATCGTCCTAAAATGATTTCACTCAAATCTGGCAACCCTTTTTAATTTCCGCGCTATGGCTAGGCTAGGCAGTAGGCTTGTATTTGAGGTGATAGCACTTTATTTGCTTTGTGATTTGTCAAAAATGTAATTTTATTTTTATTTTTATTTCACCTTTATTTAACCAGGTTGGCTAGTTGAGAACAAGTTCTCCTTTGCAACTGTGACCTGTCCAAGATAAAGCAAATCTGTTCGACACATACAACAACCCAATTACACATGGAATAAAACAATAAAATAAAATGGAATATGGAATAAACATGGAGTAAAATGACTTGTCAAGTCATGAGCCCCGGTTCATGTATACACTGTAAAAAGCACATTGAAGATTTGTAATATGCTGACATCTGACCAAACCAAGTAGATCTTATTCTGCGATGCGCGCAGCCATCTTTGACTTTGACTTGGCATTCTGGGATTAGGGAGTTTTCACTCATCAAACATAAACAAACATGGCTTTTCGAAAAAGTATTGCATTTCTCCCTTGTGGTCACCATAGATGTGGTATATTGTAAACAAGTCTAGCTGTTAGGTCGCTAACTTATGTTTTGTTTTTTTGTCAGCACTACCTGTTATTTAGACTGGTTTATGGAATGAGTTTGGCTGTGGATGTGTTCTGTGTGATGCTTGAATGATGAAGTTCACATTTATCTTTTACAATAAAAGGTGAAATTGAACAATAATGTTGAAGACCTTTATTTCCTAACAGTACAAAACATTGTGTATGAAACAGGCAGGGAGCAGGTGTAGACTAACAGTGAAATTCTTACTGACGGGTCCTTTTCCATCAATGCAGTTAACATAAACCTAAAAAATGTATAAAAAATAGAGAAAGTAACATGAGGTATAAATACACAGTGAATAATAAATAACAATAATGATTAAATGTAACATGGCTGTATGCAGGGATTGTGTGACAAGAGACTTCTACAGTTAATCAATAGCCATCTTAAATGTGTGTATCCTCAGTCAGTACGAGGTCTGTGTGACCTTTAGGATCTTCACCTCTATTTGATTCCACTGCTCTGCTCTTAACCCCATTAAATCCCATTTAAACCCCCTTTTCAACTCCTATAGACTCCCTTAAAATCAATTTAAACCCCGTTTAAAACCCCTTTAAAAATCCTATAAACCCCCCTTTAGAACCCATTAAAACCCCCTTTAAAACCCCCTTTAATTGATTACCAAACAGCAGCCCCAGTATCTCCAGAGTCAGTGGCCCTGGTACCTTGAAACAACAGGCTGAGGCTCAGAGAAGAAGCCTTCAATCAGCCTTCCTGGCCTGGGTCTCTCTTCGAGCACGCTGCAGCCTCCCTCCACTGTTAAAGGGCCAAGTTGAACAGAAAGATGGTGAGCCCCTGCTGTTCCATTCAGACTCTCTCTCAGTCCCTCCTCCCCTCCCCTCACTCCTTTCCCAATACATTTTCTCCACTTACCCCCCTTGGCTGCAGCTTCTGTCCTCTCACTCTCTCGGTTTCTCTCACTCTGTTTCTCTCACTCTGTTTCTCTCACTCTATTTCCATCTCGGACGCTTTAGTCCTCCTGGTCGTGACTTGTCATGAGTCCATTTCAGCCTTGCTGTATGTGTGTGTGTAGCGGAGGCCTGCTTAGCTAGCTGTTCTCTCTCTCCCTCTCTCACACACACACTCTCTTTCCCCTCTCCCTCCCTCCCTCTATCTCTCTCTCTCGTTCCCCTCTCCCTCCCTCTATCTCTCTCTCTCGTTCCCCTCTCCCTCCCTCTATCTCTCTCTCTCGTTCCCCTCTCCCTCCCTCCCTCTATCTCTCTCTCTCGTTCCCCTCTCCCTCCTTCTCTCTCCCCAGCTCAGCCATTACAATTACACAGACTACCCCGCAGTGATCTCATTACTCACATTCAAATAACTCTCTATCTCTCTTTCTCATTCCTTCAATTTGTTTCTCTCTCTCCATTTATTCATCTATTTTTCAAATTCCTTTCTCTTTTATTCACAAATGACTTGAAGATAAAGAGTTTGATTGTCAATCAAAAAGAGAGAAATACTCCTACACACACACACTATTATTATGATTACAGATGGATTGTGTTCAGTCTTAATTTAGCCAGTAGAGATGTAGGCTGGCTCTGCTATTAGGCATCCGTGCCAGTATGGTTTAGTATGGTAAACTAAAGACTGAATCACATATGTCATAAACATGTTGTGCATCGAGTTATATATTTACATACCTAACTACATTTGTCTCAGAATAGAAAAGCTTATGTTCATATTTAATATTGGCAGGGTTGTATTTTTTATGTCGTGTAACACATTACCGTTGACTGCATACTCTAATTGGACTTAACTTCTGCAGGTAAATGAATTAACCCTATGATGATTAGTGCCACCTTTCACCTGAGACTCAGAGAAAAGAACATAGCGTACCAAATGTACAGCATATTTTCCTGTTGATTGAGACAGAAATTCAGTTGATGCCAGCATTATTTATCTTGCTCACAGAAAATATAAAATACTTCAGAAATAAATCAACTTAGAGGTAGCAGAGACAGAAGGAAGGAGAGAGATAATTTGAAAATAACCTTTATTGGCACAATTCACATAGCTAGAGAGTAAAGAAGGAGAGAGAGAGATTGTGTGAGAGAGAGAGTCTTGAGGGTAGAATGCAGGCCAAGACTCTGGCTAAGCTCCCACAGCACTGGTCTTGTGGAGGTCGGGGAGTAATTGTGCCTGAAGCAGTTGATGGTGTGGTTTCCTCTCTGCTGATGTTGAGCTGATGCAGTATCATTAGGATTGGAGGGACCACATCAAACACACACACTGGCTACACAGATCCATGCCTTCCTGCTTTAAAGCTTTACAAAGATTAAACATGCCTAAATCACACACTCCATTTCCCATTCCCTTACATGTTTCATTGTACGAAGCGGCACTAAGCAGTTCAGTTCAGTTCCCCCTTTTTCCTTTTCTAGATGTTATTAGACATAGAAGAGTAAAAAAACAGCCATGGTTGATTTCATGTTTAATAAAGAACAAGGGAAATAAGCATGGAACATTATGCAACCCACCAGCAGCATCAGTGTTGGGAGGCTGGCCCTCTCCGGCTGTGAGCGCATCAATATTCTTGTTAAGTCCGCAGCCAATGGAGCCACCGCAGGGACAACATTTGAAATTCATAGAAATTCTTATCAGTTTGTTGCGTTGGCCCTATTGATGGATTTCTGTGGAAAGGGCGCTAGCTCCAGCTGCATGGGCATCGGGTCTAAGCCTGTTTTCTGTAGCCTCTGGTGCTAGGTAGGTGTTAGCTAGGTAAAGAGGAGCTCCAATTTCTTCCTCTAGCTGCCCAATCCAAAGTTGCGTAGGCTATATCATGAGAATTAGTATGACCACAACACGTCTGTGGACCCTAGGAAGACTAGAAGTCCCTTAGGTTTCACCAAATGGAGATCCAGAATCTAAGTTTGTCCTTGACTCCAGGTTCTGAAAGTTCTTTTGAAATATACAGTTGAAGTCGGAAGTTTACATACACTTAGGTTGGAGTCATTAAAACTAGTTTTTCAACCACTTCACACATTTCTTGTTAACAAACTTTAGTTTTGGCAAGTCGGTTAGGACATCTATTTTGTGCATGACACAAGTCATTTATCGATTTTTACTAGTCACAGCAACTAGTCACAGAAAGCATACAGCGATTTTCCAACCAAAGAGAGTAGTCACAAAAAGCAGAAATAGAGATAAAATGGAGTCAACATAAGTCAGAAATAGCATTATAAATAATCACTTACCTTTGATGATCTTCATCAGAATGCACTCCCAGGGATCCCAGTTCCACAATAAATGTTTGATTTGTTCCATAAAGTCCATCATTTATGTCCAAATAACTCCTTTTGGTTTGCGTGATCAGTACACAATCTAAACTCACGACGCGTGGGCAGGTCCATGCAAAGTTCAGACGAAAAGTCACATTACAGTCCGTAGAAACATGTCAAACGATGTATAGAATCAATATTTAGGATGTTTTTAACATAAATCTTCAATAATGTTTGTCTGTAGAAAACCAATGGAACGCGAGCTACCTCTCATGTGAATGCACGTGACCAGCTCGTGGCACTCTGCCACACCACTGACTCAAAGAGCCCTTATTAACCTCCTTTATAGTAGAAGCCTCAAACAAGTTTCTAAAGACTGTTGACATCTAGTGGAACCCTTAGGAAGTGCAAAAAAAACATAGACACTGTGTATTCGATAGGCCAAGAGTTCAAAAACTACAAACCTCAGATTTCCCACTTCTGTTATACTCACAGACATCATTCAAACAGTTTTAGAAACTTCAGAGTGTTTTCTATCCAAATCGACTAATACTATGCATATATTAGCAACTGGGACTGAGTAGCACCCAGTTTACTTTGGGCACGCTTTTCATCCAAATGTGAAAATGCTGCCCTCTAGCCATAAGAAGTTAAATAGCTTGGAAAATTACAGAAAATTATGTCATGGCTTTAGAAGCTTCTGATAGGCTAATTGACATAATTTTAGTCAGTTGGAGGTGTACCTGTGGATGTATTTCAAGGCCTACCTTCAAACTCAGTGCCTCTTTGCTTGACATCATGGGGAAATTAAAATAAATCAGCCAAGACCTCAGAAAAAACATTGGAGACCTCCACAAGTCTGATTCATCCTTGGGGGCAATTTCCAAATACCTGAAGGTACCACGTTCATCTGTACAAACAATAGTATGCAAGTTTAAACACCACGGGACCACACAGCCATCATACAGGTCAGGAAGGAGATGCGTTCTGTCTCCTAGAGATTAATGTATTTTGAGGTGAAAAGTGCAAATCAATCCCAGAACAATAGCAAAGGACCCTGTGAAGATGCTGGAGGAAACAGGTACAAAATTATCTATATCCACAGTAAAACGAGTCCTATATCGAGATAACCTGAAAGGCCGCTCAGCAAGGAAGAAGTCACTGTTCCAAAACTGCCATAAAAAAAGACAGATTATGGTTTGGAACTGCACATGGGGACAAAGATCATACTTTTTGGAGAAATGTCCTCTGGTCTGAAGAAATAAAAATAGAACTGTTTGGCCATAATGACCATTGTTATGTTTGGAGGAAAAGGGGGAGGCTTGCAAGCCGAAGAACACCATCCCAACCGTGAAGCACGGGAGTGGCAGACTCATGTTGTAGGGGTGCTTTTGCTGCAGGAGGGACTGGTGCACTTCACAAAATAGATGGAATCATGAGGCAGGGAAATTATGGGGATATATTGAAGCAACATCTCAAGACATCAGTCAGGAAGTTAAAGCTTCTTCGGAAATGGGTCTTCCAAATGGACAATGACCCCAAGCATACTTCCAAAGTTGTGACACTAATGGCTTAAGGACAACAAAGTCAAGGAATAGGAGTGGCCATCACAAAGCCCTGACCTCAATCCTATAGAATATTTGTGGGCAGAACTGAAAAAGTGTGTGCAAGCAAGGATGCCTACAAACCTTACTCAGTTACACCAGCTCTGTCAGGAGGAATGGGCCAAAATCCACCCAACTTATTTTGGGAAGCTTGTGGATGGTTGACCAAAACTTTGAACTCAAGTTAAACATTTTAAAGGCAATGCTATCAAATACTAATTGAGTGTATGTAAACTTCTGACTGGGAATGTGATGAAGGAAAGAAAAGCTGAGATAAATCAGTCTCTCTACTATTATTCTGACCTTTCACATAAAGTAGTGATCCTAACTGACCTAATACAGGGAATTTTTTACTAGGATTACATGTCAGGATTTGTGAAAAACTGAGTTTAAATGTAGTTGGCTAAGGTGTATGTAAACTTCCGACTTCAACTGTAATTTAGCCTGAATGGATGTTATTGGAAGGAAAGACCAAATTTTGATTGTCATCCCCTCTTATCTCGGAGGAAGGGACAGAATGAGAGGCGAGAGAAAGTGTCTTTAGGACACAGAAATCCTACAAATAGATTAGCGGTTGTCAGTCAAAGTGGACGGCTGGCCCCGTGCCAGATCTATATTATTCACAGAGCACTTGAATGGGCCAGATAACTGTGAATCCCCAATTCATTACCCTGGGCTTGGAGAGTGGACCAACATGAGATAACAGGATAGGGGATAGGGTATCCTAGAACTGCATGTACCAGGCCAGTGGCCCTGCTTGGAGCAGCCTGCCTACCGACTAGCCTCTTTTTTTCTGTTTTTAATGCTGCTTTCAGATGCTTATGCAGTAATAGGTCACTTTATTTTCTTAGTGTATAACCAGATATGTGACATTAGAAGACCCTATTCTGTCATGTATTTGATTGCTTGTACTCTTTATGCCTGGAGCAAGGCAGAAGCTTTTTTTTCCTTTATTGGGGAAAATGTTCTTTGTCAAGTGCTGCCTTTTCAGTTTCTCTTCAAGCAATGCAACATCCAATGGATCTTAGGAAAGCTTCAATTTTAGTTTGAGGAAATACAGAACTGTCGTCTCTCTGAAGAAAGGTGATTACTCAGACAGAACAGAGCGAGAGACTGATGTTCAGGACAGCTTTTTTTGTACTCTCTTTCTCTCTCTCCTTCCCCAGCTCTCTCTCTCATCTGACAAACAACACATGTTATCAGGCCCCTGTGAATACAGCAAGATTCTGTTAAATAGCCTTTTTTATGAGCTCAATAAATGTTTACAGTTGCCTTTTTATGTGATTTATAATAATTTGTTTGATGTACTCTGTTGGGAAATGTATTAATATTCACCACTAATATATCCATGCCATAACAATGTCTATGATGTCTTTGAGGTCTTTGAGGGTTGTAGGACACATTTGTTACACTACTCTCTTGTTGCTCATTGAGATAGTATGAGTTATGTATAGGTTTTTAATGAGTTTCTGACACTGGAAGATAGGGCCACTCACCCCATCTCCCTCTTCTCTCCCTCTCTCCCTCTCTCCCTCTCTGCCTCTCTCTCTCTCTCTCTCTCTCTCTCTTCCTCTCTCCCCCTCTCTCTCTCTCTCTCTCTCTCTCTCTCTCTCTCTCTCACCATGACCCACAGAAACCCTACCCGCCACCTCTACCCATCCCTCTAATGAATAGTGATGTAGTGTGTAGTAATATTCCAGACGTTATTTACCCTGTCCTACTGTCCAATGGTTGAGTAGACAGAGACAGGGGGAGTGATAATGGGATGAGACAGGTTTTGCCACGTCTGGACCACACAGTGTATCATATCCTCCTGCTTTCTACTGCCTTTACTCAGGCCACGCTGCAGTAGGCCATATGCTATTTCCTATAATGTGTACAAGCCCCAGTGGGCTCCATTATCTGAAGTTCATTATGGAACTGTGTCCAACTCCTATTGACTCCTGAGGAAACCAGAGCACTGCTCCACCTCTGAACCCTGGGACAGTCTCCACTAAAAAACCCTGTGTGTGTGCCTGCGTCCATTTAAAACCCTGCTTGGCTGCCTGTCTACTATGTTACTGTCTGTAGGGGCTGCCTGGCTACAATGTTACTGTCTGTAGGGGCTGCCTGGCTACTATGTTACTGTCTGTAGGGGCTGCCTAACTACTATGTTACTGTCTGTAGGGGCTGCCTGTCTACTATGTTACTGTCTGTAGGGGCTGCCTGTCTACTATGTTACTGTCTGTAGGGACTGCCTAACTACTATGTTACTGTCTGTAGGGGCTGCCTGTCTACTATGTTACTGTCTGTAGGGGCTGCCTGTCTACTATGTTACTGTCTGTAGAGGCTGCCTGTCTACTATGTTACTGTCTGTAGGGGCTGCCTGTCTACTATGTTACTGTCTGTAGGGGCTGCCTGTCTACTATGTTACTGTCTGTAGAGGCTGCCTGTCTACTATGTTACTGTCTGTAGGGGCTGCCTGTCTACTATGTTACTGTCTGTAGGGGCTGCCTGGCTACTATGTTACTGTATGTAGGGGCTGCCTGGCTACTATGTTACTGTCTGTAGAGGCTGCCTGGCCACTATGTTACTGTCTGTAGGATCCAGGCTCTTTCATTATGGGCCGTTAGAGAGTCATGCTGCAGAGGTTCCGGAAGGCCAGGGGAGCAGCTAACACAGAGCACAAGGTCAGGGCCATGTAATGCCATTACACAATCACACTGGCCCAGGGAGAGGGAGAGGGAGAGGGAGAGGGAGAGAGAGAGAGAGAGAGAGAGAGAGAGAGAGAGAGAGAGAGAGAGAGAGAGAGAGAGAGAGAGAGAGAGAGAGAGAGAGAGAGAGAGAGAGAGAGAGAGAGAGAGAGAGAGAGAGAGAGAGAGAGAGAGAGAGAGAGAGAGAGAGAGAGAGAGAGAGAGAGAGAGAGACCTGGCTCTCAAAAGAAAACAGCCTATGTGGCCACTGCCCACAAAATGAGGTGGAAACTGAGCTGCACATCCTAACCTCCTGCCAAATGTATGATCATATTAGAGACACATATTTCCCTCAGATTAAACAGACCCACAAAGAATTCTAAAACAAATCCCCAAAACCTTGGAGTACTTTAAGTTAAATTATGTCCAGAAAGACTAATTCAACTCCATCTTTCATTGAATCAGACAGATGACTTATTCATCACAAAACTGTCACGCCAGCACCCGCTCCCCCTCTCTGGCGCTCGAGGGTGCCAGGAGACTCATCTTTACGCACACCTGTCACCAACATTACGCGCATCATCACATCATTGGACTTACCTGGACTCCATCACTTATTGATTGCCTCCTCTATATCTGTCTAGTCCTCAGTTTCATTCCTGTGTCAGCATTAATGTCATTTTTGTTCCCCCTGTTCAGACGCTGTCCTTGTTTTGTTTCATGTTGGTTATTTGTTAAATATTCACTCCCTCTACTTGCTTCTCGTCTCCCAGCGTCTGTCCTCACAGAATGCTGACACCACAATATTGGAAGCATCAGGGAGTTTTTTGTTTTTTGTTGGTGACGTCGGATCCAGGTGCCGCTGCCGAAGGAACAGGGGTGCCTCATCTGGCTCATCAGGCTTTCATGTCTTAGCTGACTCAAGAGGCTTTCTTGCCTCGGTTGGCTCGGCAGGTTCCCATCCCACGTCATACCTCAGCCGGCTCGTCGGGCTCCCACACCTCTGCCGGCTCGTCGGCGCCCCTAGAGGGGGGGGGGGGGGGGTACTGTCACACCTGCTCCCGCAACCTCTCTCTGGCACTCAAAGGCGGCCTATCATTACGCACACCTGTCACCATCATTACGCGCATCAGCGCTTCATTGGACTCACCTGGACTCCATCACTTATTGATTTACTCCCCTATATCTGTCTATTCCTCAGTTTCATTCCTATGTCAGCATTAACGTCGTTTTTGTTCCCCCTGTCCAGACACTGTCCTTATTTTGTTTCATGTTGGTTATTTATTAAATACTCACTCCTTCTACTTGCTACTCGTCTCCCAGCATCTGTCCTCACACAAAATTATTTAATTTGGCCAATTATTTTAATAATTACTTAATTGGGAAAGTGGGCAAACTTAGGCAGGAAATGCCAACAATGAACAGTGAGCCATCGTTTTCCTATCTGTCATATCTTTAATCTGAGCCTAGAGGAAAGTTGTTGTCCTCAGGCCTGGAGGGAAGCCAGAGTAATTCCGCTACCCAAGAGTGGTAAAGCAGACCTATCAGCTTGCTGCCAGCTCTTAGCAAACAGTTTGAAAAATGTGTTTGACCAAATACAATGCTATTTTTCTGTAAGCAAATTAACAACAGACTTTCATCATGCTTATAGAGAAGGTCACTCAACAACTGCGCTGACACAAATGACTGATGATTGGTTGAAAGAAATTGATAATAGGAAGATTGTGGGAGCTGCACAGTTAGATTTCAGTGCAGCCTTTGATATTATTGACCATAACCTGTTGTTGAAAAAATTTACACTACCATTCAAAAGTTTGGGGTCACTTAGAAATGTCCTTGTTTTTGAAAGAAAAACTAATTTTTTTGTCAATTAAAATAACATAAAATTGATCAGAAATGCAGTGTAGACATTGTTAATGTTGTAAATATCTATTGTAGCTGGAAACTGCAGATTTTTTTATGGAATATCTACATAGGCGTACAGAGGCCCATTATCAGCAACTATCACTCCTGTGTTCCAATGGCATGTTGTGTTAGTTAATCCAAGTTTATAATTTTAAAAGGCTAATTGATCATTAGAAAACCATTGTGCAATTATGTTAGCACAGCTGAAAACTGTTGTACTGATTTAAAAAGCAATAAAACTGGCCTTCTTTAGACTAGTTGAGTATCTGGAGCATCAGCATATGTGGGTTTGATTATATGCTCAAAAGGGCCAGAAACAAAGCACTTTCTTCTGAAACTTGTCAGTCTATTCTTGTTCTGAGAAATGAAGGCTATTCCATGCAAGAAATTGCCAAGAAACTGAAGATCTCGTACAACGCTGTGTACTACTCCCTTCACAGAACAGCGCAAACTGGCTCTAACCAGAATAGAAAGTGGGAGGCCCTGGTGCACAACTGAGCAAGAGGACAAGTACATTAGAGTGTCTAGTTTGAGAAACAGACGCCTCATAAGTCCTCAACTGGCAGCTTCATTAAATAGTACCCGCAAAACAGCAGTCTCATCGTCAACAGTGACTCCGGGATGCTGGCCTTCTAGGTAGAGTTCCTCTGTCCAGTGTCGGTGTTATTTTGCCCATCTTAATATTTTCTATTTATTGGCCAGTCTGGGATATGGCTTTTTCTTTGCAACTCTGCCTAGACGGCCAGCATCCTGGAGTCGTCTCTTCATTGTTGACATTGAGACTGGCGTTTTGTGTGGACTCTACTTTTGTATTTTTACCAATGACCTGCCACTGGCATTAAACAAAGCATGTGTGTCCATGTATGCTGATGATTCAACCATATACACATCAGCAACCACCTCAAATGATGTCACTGAAACCCTTAACAAAGAGTTGCAGTCTGTTTTGGAATGGGTGGCCAGTAACAAATCATTTCCTCAGTTCTCAAACCTCAGCTGAATCTGGTCATGAATGGTGTGGCTGTTGAACAAGTTGAGGAGACTAAATTACTTGGCATTACCTTAGATTGTAAACTGTCATGGTAAAGACATATAGATTCAATGGTTGTAAAAATGGGGAGAGGTCTGTCCATAATAAAGAGATGCTCTGCTTTTTTGACCCAACACTCCAAATAGCAAGTTCTGCAGGCTCTAGTTTTGTCTAATCTTGATTATTGTCCAGTTGTGTGGTTGAGTGCTAAAAGGAAAGACCTAGTTAAGCTGCAGCTGGTCCAGAACAGAGCGGCACGTCTTGCTCTTCATTGTAATCAGAGGGCTGATATACAGTGGGGCAAAAAAGTATTTAGTCAACCACCAATTGTGCAAGTTCTCCCACTGAAAAAGATGAAAGAGGCCTGTAATTGTCATCATAGGTACACTTCAACTATGACAGACAAAATGAGAAAAAAAAAATCCAGAAAATCACATTGTAGGATTTTTAATGAATTTATTTGCAAATTATGGTGGAAAATAAGTATTTGGTCAATAACAAAAGTTTATCTCAATACTTTGTTGGCAATGACAGAGGTCAAACGTTTTCTGTAAGTCTTCACAAGGTTTTCACACACTGTTGCTGGTATTTTGGCCCATTCCTCCATGCAGATCTCCTCTAGAGCAGTGATGTTTTGGGGCTGTTGCTGGGCAACATGGACTTTCAACTCAAAGATTTTCCATGGGGTTGAGATCTGGAGACTGGCTAGGCCACTCCAGGACCTTGAAATGCTTCTTACGAAGCCACTTCTTCGTTGCACGGGCGGGATGTTTGGGATCATTGTCATGCTGAAAGACCCAGCCACGTTTCATATTCAATGCCTTTGCTGATGGAAGGAGGTTTTCACTCAAAATGTCATGATACATGGCCCCATTCATTCTTTCCTTTACACGGATCAGTCGTCCTGGTCCCTTTGCAGGAAAACAGCCCCAAAGCATGATGTTTCCACCCCTATGTTTCCCATGTTTCTTTGTCCTCCAAACACGACGAGTTGAGTTTTTACCAAAAAGTTCTATTTTGGTTTCATCTGACCATATGACATTCTCCCAATCTTCTTCTGGATCATCCAAATGCTCTCTAGCAAACTTCAGACGGGCTTGGACATGTACTGGCTTAAGCAGGGGGACACGTCTGGCACTGCAGGATTTGAGTCCCTGGCGGTGTGTTACTGATGGTAGGCTTTGTTACTTTGGTCCCAGCTCTCTGCAGGTCATTCACTAGGTCCCCCTGTGTGGTTCTGGGATTTTTGCTCACCGTTGTTGTGATCATTTTGACCCCACGAGGTGAGATCTTGCGTGGAGCCCCAGATCGAGGGAGATTATCAGTGGTCTTGTATGTCTTCCATTTCCTAATAATTGCTCCCACAGTTGATTTCTTCAAACCAAGCTGCTTACCTATTGCAGATTCAGTCTTCCCAGTCTGGTGCAGGTCTACAATTTTGTTTCTGGTGTCCTTTGACAGCTCTTTGGTCTTGGCCATAGTGGAGTTTGGAGTGTGACTGTTTGAGGTTGTGGACAGGTGTCTTTTATACTGATAACAAGTTCAAACAGGTGCCATTAATACAGGTAACGAGTGGAGGACAAAGGAGCCTCTTAAAGAAGAAGTTACAGGTCTGTGAGAGCCAGAAATCTTGCTTGTTTGTAGGTGACCAAATACTTATTTGCCACCATAATTTGCAAATAAATTCATTAAAAATCATACAATGTGATTTTCTGGATTTTTTTTCTCATTTTGTCTGTCATAGTTGAAGTGTACATATGATGAAAATTACAGGCCTCTCCCATCTTTTTAAGTGGGAGAACTTGCACAATTGGTGGCTGACTAAATACTTTTTTGCCCCACTGTAAATATTATGCATGCCAGTCTCTCTTGGCTAAGAGTTGAGAAGAGAGTGACTGCATCACTTCTTCTTTTTATAAGAATGTGTTTAAAATTCCAAATTGTTTGCATAGTCAATTTACACACAACTCTGACACACACACTTACCCCACCAGACATGCCACCAGGGGTCTTTTCGCAGTCCCCAAATCCAGAACAAATTCAAGAAAGCGTATGGTAATATATAGAGCCATTATTGGATGGAACTTCCTTCCATCTCATATTGCTCAAATAAACAGCAAACCTGGTTTTCAAAAACAGATAAACAACACCTCACGGCACAACGCCTCTCCCCTATTTGTCCTAGATAGTTTGAATGTATGCACTGATATGTAGGCTGTGTGCCTTTAAAAAAAATGTATGTAGTTATGTCCTTGAGCTGTTCTTGTCTGTTAATGTTCTGTATTATGTCATGTTTCATGTTTTGTGTGGACCCCAGGAAGAGTAGCTGCTGCTTTTGCAACAGTTAATGGGGATCCTAATAAAATACCAAATACCAAAATACATTGTTACAACACTGTATATAGACATAATATGACATTTGAAATGTCTTTATTCTTTAGGAACTTCTGTGAGTGTAATGTTTACTGTTCATTTTTATTGTTTATTTCACTTTTGTTTATTATCTATTTCACTTGCTTTGGCAAAGTTAACATATGTTTTCCATGAGTGACAGCGACAGGGGGGGGGGGGGGATGAGTGACAGCGAGAGGGGGGGGGGGGGGATGAGTGACAGCGAGAGGGGGGGGGAGAATGAGTGAGAGGGGGGGTAATGAGTGAGAGCGAGAGGGGGGGGGAGAATGAGTGAGAGCGAGAGGGGGGGAGAATGAGTGAGAGCGAAAGGGGGGGAATGAGTGAGAGAGAGAGGGGTGGGGAGAATAAGTGAGAGCGAGAGGGGGGGAATGAGTGAGAGTGAGGGGTAGGGGATGAGTGAGAGCGAGAGGGGGGGAGAATGAGTGAGAGCGAGAGGGGGGGTGAGTGAGAGCGAGAGGGAGGGGGATGAGTGAGAGCGAGAGGGGGGGAATGAGTGAGAGCGAGAGGGGGGGATGAGTCAGAGCGAGAGGGGGGGGGGATGAGTGAGAGCGAGAGGGGGGGGTGAGTGAGAGCGAGAGGGGGGGGATGAGTGAGAGCATGAGGGGGGGATGAGTGAGAGCGTGAGGGGGGGCGGGGGGTGAGTGAGAGCGAGAGGGGGGGGGGGGGGATTAAAGGTGAGAAAAGGAGCAGCAATGGGATGTGCCTGTGAAGAACAGTACAGAATTATGAAGCCCATACTAGACCAGTAAGGGGTCAGAAGAAGGTCAGCATATCAATGAATAGAGGCAGACTCCAGTCCTCCAGACCCCAGTGTAGCTGCCTCCAGGTCAGCCTGAGCACCAGTGTTATTCATTAACACTGGAACCGCCTGGCCTTTCAGCATATACTGTAAGTACCTGCTAAAGAATGTTGGCGGGCGCCCGCGTTAGCATATGTATCAGATGCAAGGTGCGCAAACATGCCTGATAAGTAAATGCTTGATAAATAGTGCAGAAACTATTGTAAAGGATTAATTGCCTGAGGAAATATTCATGGTAATGTATCAATAAAAAAAAAACAGCAATAGGTATTTGTTTAGAGAGTCAAGGATTTGTTTTGTATAATTCTACAAAGTCCTAGAAAAAAAAAACGATTTTCCCTTACAATAAAAACATTAGTGTAATCCGTTTGATCAACTTTATTTTTAGATTTGATTAGTAATAGAGTTCTAGCAATTAATAAAGCCCAGTTACAGCTTCTTTTGACAAAGTAGAAATTAAAAGATGATGATGATAATAGAACCAGCCAGGTGTGCAGGGGAAATTATTTGCTGTATTCCTAAACCAAAGCACCAGTGCATGAACACCAGTAATTGCAGGAGATTTAAAAACAGTTATTTGTTGATTGTTTCGGACACTGTATTGTGCCCTTATACCCAAACGTTTACACATGAGTCAATCACGTCTTCTCTTGATGCTTCGGCTCCACAGTCAGCACACAGCTTCGGGGCTTTGTGTGAACAAGCCCCACAAACAAATTGGTTGCACTGCACACAGTTTTCATGAGCCTTGTTTCTTGTGCACCTGCTGACTTGGCATTGTGTCTTATTATTCCCAAGTGTGAGCTGTGGTGCTTGGGGAAGAGGGAGAGCAGGACCTGCTGCCTGCTTGGAGCTGTGGTGCTTGGGGAAGAGGGAGAGCAGGACCTGCTGCCTGCTTGGAGCTGTGGTGCTTGGGGAAGAGGGAGAGCAGGACCTGCTGCCTGCTTGGAGCTGTGGTGCTTGGGGAAGAGGGAGAGCAAGACCTGCTGCCTGCTTGGAGCTGTGGTGCTTGGGGAAGAGGGAGAGCAGGACCTGCTGCCTGCTTGGAGCTGTGGTGCTTGGGGAAGAGGGAGAGCAGGACCTGCTGCCTGCTTGGAGCTGTGGTGCTTGGGGAAGAGGGAGAGCAAGACCTGCTGCCTGCTTGGAGCTGTGGTGCTTGGGGAAGAGGGAGAGCAGGACCTGCTGCCTGCTTGGAGCTGTGGTGCTTGGGGAAGAGGGAGAGCAGGACCTGCTGCCTGCTTGGAGCTGTGGTGCTTGGGGAAGAGGGAGAGCAAGACCTGCTGCCTGCTTGGAGCTGTGGTGCTTGGGGAAGAGGGAGAGCAGGACCTGCTGCCTTAGCGGCCTGCTTGGCGGCTGTACCCTCTTTCTTGGCGTTCATGTGGTTCTCACGAAGCTCACATGCCAGATCCAGTGGGATGCATGGTGCTGAGGATGAAACGCTTATTTATTTGCCATCTGTACACCGTGAGTGTTCCTTTACCACTCTCCATCACTGATGTGGAGTACAGCTCTGCTGGTATGTTGTTTTGCGCAGAGGGGGGTAGCTCCCACCTTTGTTTGTTCACTGTTCTGTTCACTGTTCTGAGTTGGTTGGGAAAACATCACACAAGCCAGGGCTGAGGTTCAGGGCTGAGGTTCAGGGCTGAGGTTCAGGGCTGAGGTTCAGGGCTGAGGGCCAGGGCTGAGGGTAGAAGTCGTAGAAGGTGAGGGATCTGCATTTTGTTGGCATGCGGTTGTGTCAGCTCCAATTAACATCTCTTGTTATGTTAAATTACATTGAAATACAGTGCAGTGGCATGCAATGTCACGTGTGTTTTTCCCTTCCTTTTTCCCCATTCATTGAACTCTTTAAGAACGAGTGTGTGTTTCAATCAGTTATGGCAGTGTTTTGGTGCATATGGCACACACAGTTTGGTGCTGCTAGAAACAGCTGCTGGCTCAGTGGGGGTTAAGGCACACCGGAGGCTCTGGAGGGTGTGTGTGTTTGTGTGTGTCTGTCTGTGCGTGTGTGCGTGCACTTATGTGTCTGTTCTTGTGTCTGTGTGTGCGTGTAAAAGTGTGTGTGTGTATTCTAACATGTGTCTCTAGCTAGATAAACAGGGTCACTTGAGGGCAGGTACACAGGGCTAGCCGAGCTGCCGAGCGTTGACCCTCTCCCTCTACCCTGAGGCTGTGTGGGTTTAGCCTACTGACTGACTGCCTGGGTGACCTGGTGACTGGTGTCAGCTTCCTCCCTCTGAAGGTCCTGGCTCCTATTAGCATCAGCAGCATGGAGCATGGACACTCCCTTCAGGGGACTCTGCTACGGCTGCAATGCTGTTAGTTATGGCTGCACTCAGATTGTTTGGGTTTCACAAAGCTCCATTTCCAGTTTTACTCATAAAACAGAATTGGGAGTATGTAGGGTGTCCAATCAAAAAGTAGTCTCTTTCCCGTTGAACTCGTCATCTTTCTTCTGGAATCCGGAGGACGTAAAACAATATTGAGGTAAGGTGGATATCAATTTTGAGACATGACATGTAGTATTTTCATGTTTTTGTATACGCTTTCATATTCATTCAAAATTCCTGTTATTTTTTGAAGATTTCTCACTAAAACAGGGGTATCTTGGCCTCCTGAGTGGCACAGCAGTCTAAGGCACTGCATCACAGTGCTCGGGGCATCACTACAACCCCCGGGTTCAATCCCAGGCTGTGTTACAGCCGGCCGGGATTTCCTTGTACCATTGCACACTAGCGACTCCTTGTGGCGGGCCGGGCGCCATTTAGACAGTGTATACCTCCAACACATTGGTGGGGCTGGCTTCTGGGTTAAGCGAGCCGTGTGTCAAGAAGCAGTGCGGCTTGGCAGGATTGTGTTTCAGAGGACGCATGGCTCTCGACCCTTGCCTCTCCAGAGTCCGTAGGAGAGTTGCAGCAATGGGACAAGACTGTAACTACCAATTGAGGAGAAAAGGGGCTAAAAAAACTTTGAATACGACAATCACAAAATGTAAAATCCTCAAACATCTAGTAGGTCCTTTATCATGCCTTGAAAAATGACTAATATCACCAATTCTCTTTCCTATAATAACAGCTATAACAGCTGGGAGAGAGTTTACATGTCTGTTTCACTCAATGACCTGTCTCTTACATACATACAACCAACCCCATAACAAAGACATATACCATGTCATGACTGTACTGCTGTTACTGTACTGTGGTGGGCAGAAGTGAGTGCAGGGCCCATATTCATAATGTCTCTCAGAGTAGGAGTGCTGATTTAGGATCAGTTTGGGCTTTTAAATTATTATGACTGGACAGTGGGGACTTGATCCTAGATCAGCACTCCTACTCTGAGACACTAATGAATATGGGCCCTTGAGTGTAAATCTGTCGTTCTGCCACTGAGCAAGGCAGTTAACCCACTGTTCCTAGGCCATCATTGAAAATAAGAATTTGTTCTTAACTGACTTGCCTAGTTAAATAAAGGTAAAATAAATGTTTTTAAAGTAGGTATGCAGTGTTGTGTCTGTGGGGTGATGAGTCTGAAAGCTGTGGTGTAGATCAGATAGCAGACCTGGCTCCCTGGGCATCTCTAGTGAAAGGGGATAGGGCTGATGTTTGAGCTATGCTAGGCAGGAGTGCTGTCCTCTTTAAATAAGACACACTTGAACAAAGTGTTGCTGATCAGATTAACTGGACTGCCTGGGATCAGGTTTCTACTGATTTCCCTGCTGCTTCCCGCACTGTCTGAGGTTAGAATCTAGCATGTTAGCACTCCTATCAATATCACTGTCTGAGGTTAGCTCTTATAGCATCCAAGCAATCCAATCATTGAATTAAGAATCTAGCATGCTAGCACCCATATCATTACATTACACTACTAATTGAAAAGATACAAGAAAGCTACAAAGTAACACTTGGAGTTTTTAGTTTTTTATTGCTAAGTAGGCTTATACGGAATAACATGCCATATATTTGTGATTTTTATGTGCCTTTAAATGTGACATTTTCACCTTGAAATGGTAACAACTGTTCTATGATTATACTCTGAATGTGTCAGAGAAAAAGCTGCAGAGAATGTTGTAACAAAAGTATCGTCAATTGTTTTACTAAGAAGAGAGAGGAAATAATAGAAACCTTGGGGATTGAATGTGGAACAATGGCAGTAGCAGAATGATTCAGCTCCATCTGTTGTGGTGCTGTCTGGTATATGTGGATACTATTGTTGTGTTTCACATTGTGTGACAGAGGGAAATGTTTTTGTTCTCTTGACCTTATGACTTCCTCGTTCAAAGAACAGCTGATCATTGACAAAACATCAGAGGAAGAAACAATATATTGCTTCTTTCAGTTGGTATCTCTGTTTCATTATTGTTCTCTTGTTCTCCATCTTTCTTTCTCTCTTTTCCTTTCTCTTTATATCTCTTTCTCTCATTTGGTTCCTGACTGCTTTTGGTGCTGTCTATACCTATCTGTCTCTTGTTTCTGTTTCTCTTCCTGCGTGAAGCATCTCTCTTTCTTTCTTTCTTTCTTTCTTTCTTTCTTTCTTTCTTTCTTTCTTTCTTTCTTTCTTTCTTTCTTTCTTTCTTTCTTTCAATCTCTGGGGGCTTTCTCTCTCTTGTGATCCTGCCAGTCCCAGCCACAATCACAAAAAAGCCCAGTGGAAGCCCCCATCTGCGCTCCCTTTTCCGTGTGAGATCAGTAGTAGGATACAGGGTTTACAGCAGTAAGAGACAGGGTTTACAGCAGTAGGATTCAGGGTTTACAGCAGTAGGATACAGGGTTTACAGAAGTAAGAGGCAGGGTTTACAGCAGTAGGATACAGGGTTTACAGCAGTAGGATACAAGGTTTACAGCAGTAGGATACAGGGTTTACAGCAGTAGAATACAGGGTTTACAGAAGTAAGAGACAGGGTTTACAGCAGTAGGATACAGGGTTTACAGCTGTAGGATACAGGCTTTACAGCAGTAAGAGACAGGGTTTACAGCAGTAAGAGACAGGATTTACAGCAGTAAGAGAGGGGGTTTACAGCAGTAAGAGACAGGGTTTACCACAGTAGGATACAGGGTTTACAGCAGTAGGATACAGGGTTTACAGAAGTAAGAGACAGGGTTTACAGCAGTAAGAGACATGGTTTACAGCAGTAGGAGACAGGGTTTACAGCACTAGGAGACAGGGTATACAGCAGTAAGAGACAGGGTTTACAGTAGGGTTTACAGCAGTAAGAGACAGGGTTTACAGCAGTGGGAGACAGGGTTTTACAGCAGTAAGAGACAGGATTTACAGCGGTATGATACAGGGTTTACAGCACTAGGAGACAGGGTATACAGCAGTAAGAGACAATGTTTACAGTAGGGTTTACAGCAGTAAGAGACAGGGTTTACAGCAGTGGGAGACAGGGTTTACAGCAGTAAGAAGGTGTTTACAGCAGTAAGAGAAGGTTTTACAGCAGTAAGAGACAGGGTTTACAGCAGTAAGAGACAGGGTTTACAGCAGTAAGAGACAGGATTTACAGCAGTAAGAGACAGGGTTTGCAGCAGTAAGAGACAGGCTTTACAGCAGTAAGTGACAGGGTTTACAGCAGTAAGAGACAGGGTTTACAGCTGTAAGAGAGTGTTTACAGCAGTAAGATAAGGTTTTACCTCAGTAAGATACAGGGTTTACAGCAGTAAGATACAGGGTTTACAGCAGTAAGATACAGGATTTACAGCAGTAAGAGACAGGGTTTACAACAGTAAGATACAGGGTTTACAGCAGTAAGAAACAGGATTTACAGCAGTAAGAGACAGGGTTTACAGCAGTAAGATACTGGGTTTACAGCAGTAAGATACAGGATTTACAGCGGTAAGATACAGGGTTTACAGTAGTAAGAGACAGGGTTTACAGCAGTAAGATACAGGCTTTACATCAGTAAGAGACACGGTTTACAGCAGTAAGAGACAGGGTTTACAGCAGTAAGAGAGAGAGGGTTTACAGCAGTAAGAGACAGGGTTTACAGCAGTAAGAGACAGGGTTTACAGCAATAAGAGACAGGATTTACAGCAATAAGAGACAGGGTTTACAGAAGTAAGAGACAGGGTTTACAGCAGTATGATACAGGGTTTACAGCAGTAGAATACAGGGTTTACAGAAGTAAGAGACAGGGTTTACAGCAGTAAGATACATGGTTTACAGCAGTAGGAGACAGGGTTTACAGCACTAGGAGACAGGGTATACAGCAGTAAGAGACAGGGTTTACAGCAGTGGGAGACAGGGTTTTACAGCAGTAAGAGACAGGATTTACAGCTGTAGGATACAGGGTTTACAGCAGTAAGAGACAGGGTTTACAGCAATAAGAGGCAGGATTTACAGCAGTTAGAGAGGGGGTTTACAGCAGTAAGAGAGGGGGTTTACAGCAGTAAGATACAGGGTTTACAGCAGTAGGATACAGGGTTTACAGCAGTAGGATACATGGTTTACAGAAGTAAGAGACAGGGTTTACAGCAGTAAGAAACAGGGTTTACAGCAGTAGGATACAGGGTTTACAGCAGTAGGATACAGGGTTTACAGCAGTAAGAGACATGTTTTACAGCGATAAGATACAGGGTTTACAGCAGTAAGAGACAGGGTTTACAGCAGTAAGAGACAGGGTTTACAGCAGTAGGATACAGGGTTTACAGAAGTAAGAGACAGGGTTTACAGCAGTAGGATACAGGGTTTACAGAAGTAAGAGACAGGGTTTACAGCAGTAGCATACATTGTTTACAGCAGTAGGATACAGGGTTTACAGAAGTAAGAGACAGGGTTTACAGCAGTAAGAGAAATGGCTTTGCAGCAGTAGGAGACAGGGTTTACAGCTGTAGGATACAGGCTTTACAGCAGTAAGAGACAGGGTTTACAGCAGTAAGAGACAGGATTTACAGCAGTAAGAGAGGGGGTTTACAGCAGTAAGAGACAGGGTTTACCACAGTAGGATACAGGGTTTACAGCAGTAGGATACAGGGTTTACAGAAGTAAGAGACAGGGTTTACAGCAGTAAGAGACATGGTTTACAGCAGTAGGAGACAGGGTTTACAGCACTAGGAGACAGGGTATACAGCAGTAAGAGACAGGGTTTACAGTAGGGTTTACAGCAGTAAGAGACAGGGTTTACAGCAGTGGGAGACAGGGTTTTACAGCAGTAAGAGACAGGATTTACAGCGGTATGATACAGGGTTTACAGCACTAGGAGACAGGGTATACAGCAGTAAGAGACAATGTTTACAGTAGGGTTTACAGCAGTAAGAGACAGGGTTTACAGCAGTGGGAGACAGGGTTTACAGCAGTAAGAAGGTGTTTACAGCAGTAAGAGAAGGTTTTACAGCAGTAAGAGACAGGGTTTACAGCAGTAAGAGACAGGGTTTACAGCAGTAAGAGACAGGATTTACAGCAGTAAGAGACAGGGTTTGCAGCAGTAAGAGACAGGCTTTACAGCAGTAAGTGACAGGGTTTACAGCAGTAAGAGACAGGGTTTACAGCTGTAAGAGAGTGTTTACAGCAGTAAGATAAGGTTTTACCTCAGTAAGATACAGGGTTTACAGCAGTAAGATACAGGGTTTACAGCAGTAAGATACAGGATTTACAGCAGTAAGAGACAGGGTTTACAACAGTAAGATACAGGGTTTACAGCAGTAAGAAACAGGATTTACAGCAGTAAGAGACAGGGTTTACAGCAGTAAGATACTGGGTTTACAGCAGTAAGATACAGGATTTACAGCGGTAAGATACAGGGTTTACAGTAGTAAGAGACAGGGTTTACAGCAGTAAGATACAGGCTTTACATCAGTAAGAGACACGGTTTACAGCAGTAAGAGACAGGGTTTACAGCAGTAAGAGAGAGAGGGTTTACAGCAGTAAGAGACAGGGTTTACAGCAGTAAGAGACAGGGTTTACAGCAATAAGAGACAGGATTTACAGCAATAAGAGACAGGGTTTACAGAAGTAAGAGACAGGGTTTACAGCAGTATGATACAGGGTTTACAGCAGTAGAATACAGGGTTTACAGAAGTAAGAGACAGGGTTTACAGCAGTAAGATACATGGTTTACAGCAGTAGGAGACAGGGTTTACAGCACTAGGAGACAGGGTATACAGCAGTAAGAGACAGGGTTTACAGCAGTGGGAGACAGGGTTTTACAGCAGTAAGAGACAGGATTTACAGCTGTAGGATACAGGGTTTACAGCAGTAAGAGACAGGGTTTACAGCAATAAGAGGCAGGATTTACAGCAGTTAGAGAGGGGGTTTACAGCAGTAAGAGAGGGGGTTTACAGCAGTAAGATACAGGGTTTACAGCAGTAGGATACAGGGTTTACAGCAGTAGGATACATGGTTTACAGAAGTAAGAGACAGGGTTTACAGCAGTAAGAAACAGGGTTTACAGCAGTAGGATACAGGGTTTACAGCAGTAGGATACAGGGTTTACAGCAGTAAGAGACATGTTTTACAGCGATAAGATACAGGGTTTACAGCAGTAAGAGACAGGGTTTACAGCAGTAAGAGACAGGGTTTACAGCAGTAGGATACAGGGTTTACAGAAGTAAGAGACAGGGTTTACAGCAGTAGGATACAGGGTTTACAGAAGTAAGAGACAGGGTTTACAGCAGTAGCATACATTGTTTACAGCAGTAGGATACAGGGTTTACAGAAGTAAGAGACAGGGTTTACAGCAGTAAGAGAAATGGCTTTGCAGCAGTAGGAGACAGGGTTTACAGCACTAGGAGACAGGGTTTACAGCAGTAAGAGACATGATTTACAGCGGTAAGATACAGGGTTTACAGAAGTAAGAGACAGGGTTTACAGCAGTAAGAGACAGGATTTACAGCGGTAAGATGCATGGTTTACAGAAGTAAGAGACAGGGTTTACAGCAGTAAGAGACGGGGTTTACAGCAGTAGGATACAGGGTTTACAGAAGTAAGAGACAGGGTTTACAGCAGTAGGATACAGGGTTTACAGAAGTAAGAGACAGGGTTTACAGCAGTAGGATACATTGTTTACAGCAGTAGGATACAGGGTTTACAGAAGTAAGAGACAGGGTTTACAGCAGTACGAGACATGGCTTTACAGCAGTAGGAGACAGGGTTTACAGCACTAGGAGACAGGGTATACAGCGGTAAGATGCAGGGTTTACAGCAGTAAGAGACAGTGTTTACAGTAGGGTTTACAGCAGTAAGAGACAGGGTTTACAGCAGTGGGAGACAGCGTTTTACAGCAGTAAGAGACAGGATTTACAGCGGTAAGATACAGGGTTTACAGCACTAGGAGACAGGGTATACAGCAGTAAGAGACAAGGTTTACAGTAGGGTTTACAGCAGTAAGAGACAGGGTTTACAGCAGTGGGAGACAGGGTTTACAGCAGTAAGAAGGTGTTTACAGCAGTAAGAGGTTTTACAGCAGTAAGAGAAGGTTTTACCTCAATAAGATACAGGGTTTACAGCAGTAAGATACAGGGTTTACAGCAGTAAGATACAGGATTTACAGCAGTAAGAGACAGGGTTTACAGCAGTAAGATACAGGATTTACAGCGGTAAGATACAGGGTTTACAGCAGTAAGAGACAGGGTTTACAGCAGTAAGATGCAGGCTTTACATCAGTAAGAGAAACGGTTTACAGCAGTAAGAGACAGGGTTTACAGCAGTAAGAGAGAGGGTTTACAGCAGTAAGAGACAGGATTTACAGCAATAAGAGACAGGGTTTACAGCAGTAAGAGACAGGGTTTACAGCAGTAAGAGACACGGTTTACAGCAGTAAGATACAGGGTTTACAGCAGTAAGAGACAGGATTTACAGCGGTAAGAGATAGGGTTTACAGCAGTAGGAAGATTCCCTCTTTTCTCCTTATGTTCTTCATTTCCCCCTCCCTCCTCCTTCCTCACACCACATGTCCATGATACCCACCAGGTCTGAGCCAGTAAACCATTAGGGAGGCAGTAGTAGTGTACTTTTGTGTAACACCCTATTGGAAGACATGGCAGCGTATCCGCAAACATCCCAAGAAAGCTCTGCTACGCCACATCTGAAGGGATGGGGAAATAAAAGGCCCAACACAGTAAAGCCATTCAGTACAGCTGTAACACAACTATGGAAAGGGGACAAACATGTCAACTGTGGTTTGGCTAAAAGGTCCATTCACTTTTTAAAGTATAATCTCTCTCTACCTCTCACTCGCTCTCTATCTCTATCTATCTCGATCCCTCTCTCTCAATTCAATTTGACATTTTTCAATTTAAGGGCTTAGCATGGGAAACATATGTTAACTTTGCCAAAGCAAGTGAAATAGATAATAAACAAAAGTGAAATAAACAATACAACATTTCACAGTAAACATTACACTCACAAAAGTGTCAAATGTCATATGTCTATATACAGTGTTGTAACAATGTGCAAATAGTTAAAGTACACAAGGGAAAATAAATAAACATTAGTACAAGTTACAGTAGTGTTTGTTCTTCACTGGTTGCCCTTCTCTTGTGGTAACAGGTCACACTTCTTGCTGTTGTAATGACACACTGTAGTATTTCACCCAATAGATATGGAAGTTTATCAAAATTGAATTTGTTTTTGAATTCTTTGTGAATCTGTGTAATCTGAGGGAAATGTGTGTCTCTAATATATATATACATTTGGCAGGAGGTTAGGATGTGCAGCTCAGTTTCCACCTCATGTTGTGGGCAGTGTGCACATAGCCTGTTTTCTCATGAGAGCCAGGTCTGCCTTCGGCGGCCTTTCTCAATAGCAAGGCTATGCTCTCTCTCTCGCTCTCTCTCTCTCTCTCTCTCTCGTTCTCTCTCTCTCATGTGCTCATTGGGCCTGTTCCTCATTACAGTTTGATGTTCCTACAGGCATTTTTTCCCCCACCGAGCTTTAATATGCAATGTGTGGACTTTCCTGTGTGTGTGTGGTTTGGTAAGTTGTCGTTAGGAGTCTGGTTCTGATTAGCCTCGCTCTCCCCAAAGATTTTGGGGCCGAGCTGGCACTGGAACCCCCAGGCAATAATTGTTTGGTGCTCTCTATTCCTTCTCTCTCTCTCTCTCTCTCTCTCTCTCTCTCTCTCTCTCTCTCTCTCTCTCTCTCTCATCAGGAATGGTGGGATGAGAGGAGAAGAGAGCAGAACAGGTATAAAGAGCCCAGCTCCTGTGGGACCTATTGAGCTCATTAACCTGTTCAGGGCCCACAGGGGACTCCAACCTCTCCACTACCCTCTCAGCCTCTCCTCTCCTGTCATCCTGTTATTCATGTAGATGTGTTGATCTCTCTGTCATGTTCAGTGTTCCCAATGTAACATATAATAGAATAATGACATCTATACTCTAGCTGCACATGTGGTAGTCTAGTCTATGAATAACAACTAGTCTGAGGAAGAGCAATGTTGTGTGGGAAAAAATCAATCCCTCTAATGCATTGTAAGCTTAGGTACAGTATCATATAGGCCCAATACCAAATCTCAGATCTCTTTCAGGGACTTTTTGCTCTGTATACAGTATGTATCATGTATGCTAAAAGTCATTTCCATTGAAAAGCCTAAATCTTGTTTGGGTGAGCGTGGCTCTACTCTGGGCTGGGCTGTGTTGGGCCGTCTGGCTGTGCTTGGCTAATCTGCTTGTTGGGGTTTAGAAGTCTTCTGGGCTCATTTGAAATGGAGAGAACTGCCGATAAGGACCAACTGAATGGCCCGAGCAGAGAACATATACAACATTGGGAGCATGAAACATTGGGAGCATGAAACATTGGGAGGATGAAACATTGGGAGCATGAAACATTGGGAGCATGAAACATCGGGAGCATGAAACATCGGGAGCATGAAATATTGGGAGGATGAAACATTGGGAGCATGAAACATTGGGAGCATGAAACAATGGGAGCATGAAACATTGGGAGGATGAAACATTGGGATCATGAAAAATTGGGAGCATGAAACATTGGGAGGATGAAACATTGGGAGGATGAAACATTGGGAGCATGACACATTGGGAGGATGAAACATTGGGAGCATGAAACATTGGGAGCATGAAACATTGGGAGGATGAAATATTGGGAGCATGAAACATTGGGAGCATGAAACATTGGGAGCATGAAACATTGGGAGGATGAAACATTGGGAGGATGAAACATTGGGAGCATGAAACATTGGGAGCATGAAACATCGTGAGCATGAAACATTGGGAGCATGAAACATTGGGAGGATGAAACATTGGGAGGATGAAACATTGGGAGGATGAAACATTGGGAGGATGAAACATTGGGAGCATGAAACACTGGGAGCATGAAACACTGGGAGGATGAAACATTGGGAGGATGAAACATTGGGAGGATGAAACATTGGGAGGATGAAACATTGGGAGGATGAAACATTGTGAGGATGAAACATTGGGAGGATGAAACATTGGGAGCATGAAATAGTGTGTGGAGAGCCTGTACTCCCCTCCCATTCACTCTCTTTCTCTCTTGTTCTCTTTTTTTAGTTTCACAGCAGTCTCTTTTTTTAGTTTCACAGCAGTCTCTTTGTTTAGTTTCTCAGCAGTCTCTTACTGCTGTTTATCTTTCAGGCATATAGCTGAATCTAGCAGGACTTTAATTTGAGACTCCATGTTTTCAACAACTCTGACCTCTTTATTGTCTCCTGCCTCCAGTTTATCTCAATTCAATTTAAGGGCTTAATTGGCATAGGAAACATATGTTAACATTGCCAAAGCAAGTGACGTAGATAATATTCAAAAGTGTAATAAACAATAAAAATGAATATTACATTCACAGAAGTTCCTAAAGAATAAAGACATTACAAATGTCATATTATATACAGTTGAAGTGAGAAGTTTACATACACTTAGGTTAGAGTCATTAAAACTTGTTTTTCAACCACTCCACACATTTCTTGTTAACAAACTATAGTTTTGGCAAGTCGGTTAGGACATCTACTTTGTGCACGACACAAGTCATTTATCCAACAATTAACATCATGAGAAAATCTAAAGAAATCAGCCAAGACATCAGACATCTGACATCACCAGACATTTGGCTCCTCCTTGGGAGCACTTTCCAAACGCAATTTCCAAACAATTTCCAAACGCTGATCTTAACAAACAATAGTACGCAAGTATAAACACCATGGGACCACGCAGCCGTCATACCGCTCAGGAAGGAGACGCGTTCTGTCTCCTGGAGATGAATGTACTTTGGTGCAAATCAATCCCAGAACAACAGCAAAGGACCTTGTGAAGATGCTGGAGGAAACAGGTACTAAAGTATCTATATCCACAGTAAAATGAGTCCTATATCGACATAACCTGAAAGGCCGCTCAGCAAGGAAGAAGGCATTGCTCCAAAACCGCCATAAAAAAAGCCAGACTGCTGTTTGCAACTGCACATAGAAAGAAAAGATTGTAAAGATTGCACTTTTTGGAGAACTGTTCACTGGTCTGATGAAACAAAGATAGAACTGTTTAGCCATTATGACCATCGTTATGTTTGGAGGAAAAGGGGGAGGCTTGCAAGCCGAAGATCACCATCCCAACTGTGAAGCACGGTGGTGGCAGCATCATTTTGTGGGGGTGCTTTGCTGCAGGAGGGACTGGTGCAGATCACAAAATAGATGGAATCATGAGGCAGGGAAATTATGGGGATATATTGAAGCAACATCTCAAGACATCAGTCAGGAAGTTAAAGCTTGGTCGCAAATGGGTCTTACAAATGGACAATGACCCCAAGCATACTTCCAAAGTTGTGACAAAATGGCTTAAGGACAACAAAGTCAAGGTATTGGAGTGGCCATCATAAAGCCCTGACTTCAACCCTATAGAAAATTTGTGGGCAGAACTGAAAAAGCGTGTCTGAGCAAGGAGGCCTACAAACCTGACTCAGTTACACCAGCTCTGTCAGGAGGAATGGGCCCAAATTGTGGATGGCTACCCAAAGCGTTTGACCGAAGTTAAACAATTTTAATGACAATGCTACCAAATACTAATTGAGTGTATGTATACTTCTGACTGGGAATGTGATGAAAGAAAGAAAAGCTGAGATAAATCATTCTCTCTACTATTATTCTGACATTTCACATTCTTAAAATAAAGTGGTGATCTTAACTGACCTAAAACAGGGAATTTTTACTAGGATTTAATGTCAGGTATTGTGAAAAACGGAGTTAAAATGTATTTGGCGTATGTAAATAAGGGGTATGTAAACTTCCGACTTCAACTGTATATATACAGTGTTGTAACGATGTACAAATGGTTCAAGTACAAAAGGGAAAATAAATAATAAGCAAATCTTCTCTCTCTCTCTCTCATCCAGTCTGTGTGTGTGTGGGTTTCTGTGTTTCTGCGTGTGTAACCGTGTGAGAACAGGAGGCCAACAAACGAGAGCCGAAGAGTCGCAGCAACCTGGAACTTTCTCTCTCTCACTCTTCAAATATCTTCAACCCTTTCTCTTTACACTTTCTCTTTCTCTCCCTCCCTCTTCTCCTCTCCCCGTCTCACACTTTCCAGGTTCTTTTTTTTATTTTTTTTTATTTTACCTTTATTTAACCAGGCAAGTCAGTTAAGAACAAATTCTTATTTTCAATGACGGCCTGGGAACAGTGGGTTAACTGCCTGTTCAGGGGCAGAACGACAGATTTGTACCTTGTCAGCTCGGGGGTTTGAACTCACAACCTTCCGGTTACTAGTCCAACGCTCTAACCACTAGGCTACCCTGCCGCTACCCTGCCGTTCTTCTCTTTGTTCCTTTTCTCTCTCCCTCACATTCTCATCCCCGTCTGTAATGCTACAAAATATTAGCATATCATTGGTGTAAAGAGACTTCATGTCCACAATGAATGGGTTTTTAATGGTGTCCCTGGCCTCTCCGATATGTGTCTGGGTTCTTAGCTTAATCCAGGAGGGACCATATGGACTGCAGGCAGTCCCCACACTACACTCTGTCCCTAGCCCCAGCCTCACTCTGGCCCCAGTTTCACTCTGCCTCTAGCCCCAGGCTCACTCTGCCTCTAGCCCCAGCCTCACTCTGCCTCTAGCCCCAGCCTCACTGTCCCTGGCCCTAGCCTCACTCTGCCTCTAGCCCCAGCCTCACTCTGGCCCCAGCCTCACTCTGCCCCTGGCCCCAGCTTCACTCTGGCCCCAGCCTCACTCTGCCTCTAGCCCCAGCCTCACTCTGTCCCTGGCCTCAGCCTCACTGTCCCTGGCCCCAGACTCACTGTCCCTGGCCCTAGACTCACTCTGTCCCTGGCCCCATCCTCACTCTGCCCCTGGCCCCAGCCTCACTCTGGCCCTGGCCCCATTCTCACTCTGCCCCTGGCCCCAGCCTCACTCTGGACCTGGCCCCATCCTCACTCTGCCCCTGGCCCCAGGCTCACTCTACCCCTGGCCTCAGCCTCACTCTGGCCTCATACTCACTGTGGCCCAGCCTCACTCTGGCCCCACCCTCACTCTGGCCTCAGCCTCACTCTGGCCCCAGTCTCACTCTGGCCTCAACCTCACTATGGCCTCAGCCTCACTCTGGCCTCAGCCTCACTCTGGCCCCGGCTCCAGCCTCACTCTGCCTCTGGCCCCAGCCTCACTCTGTCCCTGGCCCCTGCCTCACTCTGCCCCTGGCCCCAGACTCACTCTGCCTCTGGCCCCAGACTCACTCTGGCCCTGGCTCTAGCCTCACTCTGGCCCTGGCCGCATCTTCACTCTGGACCTGGCCCCACACTACACTCTTCCCCTGGCTCCAGCCTCACTCTGGCCCTGGCCCCGGCCTCACTCTGGCCCTGGCCGCATCCTGACTCTGGCCCTGGCTCCAGCCTCACTCTGTCCCTGGCCCCTGCCTCACTCTCGCCCTGGCCCCAGCCTCACTCTGCCTCTGGCTCCAGCCTCACTCTGGCCCTGGCCCCACACTACACTCTTCCCCTGGCCCCAGCCTCACTCTGCCCTTGGCCCCAGCTTCACTCTGCCCCTGGCACCACACTCCGCTCTGTCCCTGGCCCCTGCCTCACTCTGCCCCTGGCGCAGTGTGGGTGTGGGGCCAGGTCACTCTGGACCTGGCCCCACACTACACTCTTCCCCTGGCCCTAGCCTCACTCTGCTCCTGGCCCTGGCCCCAGCCTCACTCTCCCCCTGGGTTCTTTATGAGACTTGTATTAAGTGTCAGCTGGGGTTTTGATGTCAGGGTGTCAGGAAGTGTGTGTGTGTGTGTGTTTGCCTGCCATTGTGTGTGTGTGAGTGTGTGTGTGTGTTTCTCTCTCTGTGTATATGAGGTGTCTAGAGTTACCGTCAAGGTGAGGAGGAAACTGAGAAACAGGCTCTTCAGGCAGACAGCTGCAGAGTGAGATCACACAACCCCCTCAGACCAAAACCCTAAACAGCTGATGGGGCTCTGGTTGCCCCCCTGCACCTTAACTGTCTAGCTAGAGGGGGGAAAGTCCACACCCAGTGTTGACAACGTTACAACGTGTGAATGAAGTCTTATTGTTACAGTGTGTGCTTACCTTTCTCCACTCAACTGCTCTGTTCAGGAAGTGAGCTGTACATTAGATTCATGTTGTGGCCTAGTGTGTTTAGACATCAGTATATCAAGCTCCTTTAAGGCCAAGCTAGATACATTCTGGATACCATTCCATTGATTTCGTTCCAGCCATTACTATGAACCCGACCTCCCCAATGAATGTAATGACTGTGATGTACTGACATGTATGTGTAACTGATAGATGTGACTGTGATGTACTGACATGTATGTGTAACTGATAGATGTGACTGTGATGTACTGAGTTTAAATATATTTGGCTAAGGTGTATGTAAACTTCCGATTTCAACTGTATGTGTAACTGGTAGATGCACAGACACAGATACTACACAGATACTATGTTCACGTTTTTAAATGTATATGTAAGATGTCAAGTATTTTGTCTGTAATGTCTTTTTCGTTATGTGTCAGACCCCAGTAAGACTAGCTGTCGACAATTGGCGTCGGCTAATGGGGATCCTAACAAAATCTCAAATCTAGTGTTAGGTTAAGGGTTACGGTTAGGTTCAGAGTTAGGGATTAGGGAAAATAGGATTTTGAATGGGAATAAATGGTTTGGCCCCCACCAGGATAGTAAAACAAGCATGCGTGTTGCGTGCATGAATGTGTGTCTCAGAGTGATAGGTCCGTATTGCTGATCCAGCCCATCTCTTTACCTCCACAGGTGCAGTAAAGGCCTCTAGCTCTGTCTCACTCTGTCTTTCAGCCCCTGGCTATCTAGAGGAGCAGTGACATTTACTGCCACACTAACTGGCTCATTAGCCTGTCTCCGACACAAAGACCATTTAGCCTATCTCTACAGAGACTACTCCTCTGACAATAGTGGAGTTTTATATGACCTGTTCTTCTCATGTTGTTACAACTGCCAAGTTATCCAAACGGAGCAATTAAATGTTTTGGGGAATATATTTCCTCGTTTTTTTCCCCTCACCCCGCTATTCTCGCTAATAGTGGTTCTCCAAGTATGCATCTCATTTTGAAGGAACAATTGGGGTGCTTCTGTCTTGTGTATTTTGGATGGGGTTTCAATCATATCATATCAATAATGTCTGAAGACCTTCAGTCATCTCATCTCATATTACCTCAATCACCACCGATCCTCACACTGATTGGTCTATTGTTCAGAGACACAGAGAGAGATCTCCAAATGAAATATCCTTTCATTCACTCCAGGTATGCTGTTTTGTCTTATAGGCTAATTGACGCCCTAATTATGCTATTTTTGGATGGATTAGCCTGAAGTGTTGTATGATGGGCCTTTCTCTTCCCCTTCAGAGAGGATGTTGATGTGGGGTAGACTAAACACACTGAGACGCTCTTCTCTTCTCCAGGCACCTGACATTTCTCAGTTCTTCATTAAAAGAGAGAGAGCGAGGGGGTGGAGAATGCAGGAGGAAGAGAGAGAAACAGCATACAAACAGTGTAGGCATAATGAAGACATCAACCTAGGAACTATAAGGAGGGGCTCTCTGTTTCCAGTTACAGTCAGTGCTGCGCTGCAGCTGATTGGCATGTATGTTGTGCATGAAGAGGCATATTTGTTTAGTACAGTGCCTTGGAAAAGTATTCATCGCCCTTGGCGTTTTTCCTATTTTGTTGCATTACAACCTGTAATTTAAATGGATTTTTATGTGGATTTCATGTAATGGACATACACAAAGTAGTCCACATTGGTGAAGTGAAATTCAAAAAAGAACTTATTTTAAAAAAATAAAAAAAGGGAAAAGTGGTGCGTGCATGTACAGTATATTCACCCCGTTTGATGTGAAGCCCCTAAATATGATCTGGTGCAACCAATTACCTTCAGAAGTCACATAATTAGTTCAATAAAGTCCACCTGTGTGCAATCTAAGTGTCACATAATCTGTGACATGGTCTCAGTTTATATTCACCTGTTCTGAAAGGCCCCAGACTCTGTAACACCACTAAGCAAGGGGCACCACCAAGCAAGCGGCACCATGAAGACCAAGAAGCACTCCAAACAGGTCAGGGACAAAGTTGTGGAGAAGTACAGATCAGTGTTGGGTTATAAAAAAATATCTGAACATTTTAACATCCCACGGAGCACCATTAAATCCATTATACATTTTCTTTAATAATATGGCACCACTACAAACCTGCCAAGAGAGGACTGCCCACCAAAACTCACGGACCAGGCAAGGAGGAAATTAATCAGAGAGGCAGCAAAGAGACCAAAGATAACCCTGAAGGAGCTGCAAAGCGGAGATTGTAGTATCTGTCCATAGGACCACTTTAAGCCGTACACTCCACAGAGCTGGGCTTTACGGAAGAGTGGCCAGAAAGAAATCCATTGCTTAAAAAAAAAATAAGCAAACATGTCTTTTGGTGTTCGCCAAAAGGCATGTGGGAGACTCCCCAAACATATGGAAGAAGGTAGTCTGGTCAGATGAGAATAAATGTAGCTTTTTAGCCATCAAGGAAAACCCAACACCTCTCATCACCCCGAGAACAACATCCCCATAGAGAAGCAAGGTGGTGGCAGCATCATGCTGTGGGGATATTTTTCATCTGCAGGGACTGGGAAACTGGTCAGAATTGAAGGAATGATGGATGGTGCTAAATACAGGGCGGGAAAGCTGTTTCAGTCTCCCAGAGATTTGAGACTGGGACGGAGGTTCACCTTCCAAAGACCCTAAGCATACTGCTTAAGCAACACTCGAGTGGTTTAAGGGGAAACATTTCAATGTCTTGGAATGGCCTAGTCAAAGCCCAGACCTCAATCCAATTGAGAATCTTTGGTATGACTTAAAGATTGCTGTACACCAGCAGAACCCATCCAACTTGAAGGAGCTGGAGCAGTTTTGCCTTGAAGAATGGTCAAACATCCCAGTGGCTAGATGTACCAAGCTTATAGAGACATACCCCAAGAGACGTGCAGCTGTAATTGCTGCAAAAGGTGGCTCTACAAAGTACTGACTTTGAGGGGGTGAATAGTTATGCACGCTCAAGTTTTCAGTTTTTATCTTCTCTAATTTCTTGTTTGTTTCACAATAAACATATTTTGAATCTTCAAAGTGGTAGGCATGTTGTGTAAATCAAATGATACAACCCCCCCCCCCAAAATCTATTTTAATTCCAGGTTGTAAGGCAACAAAATAGGAAAAATGCCAAGGGGGGTGAAAACTTTCCAAGCCACTGTAGACATGTGAGTACATTGGCGCACACACACATGTTTGTTTACCTATCTTTGAGGGGACCAAACAATTGATTCCCATTCCAAATCATATTTTCCCTAACCTTAACCTAACCCTAATTTTATCCCTAACCCTAATTGTAACCCTAAACCTAATCCCTAAACCTAAAATAGCAATGTCCCCACTTGTCAGAATTTTCCTTGTTTTTTATCAATAGTTAAACCACACACACACACATTAGGGCTAGGTGATATATTAAAATGTATGTTTTTGACCAATATTCCAAATGCCTATATCACAATAATCAAGTTTTTATTTTTAGTGTTTGTGTTAATGAGCATTTATGTCCTCTTGATCTTGTTCGCTCCCTCTGTGCTGTGCAGCTTCCCATTTACACCAGAGATCTGTAACGTCTGCTTCCAGCTCACACTCTCAAACACATAGATCCCCTGAACGCAGTTCACTCTCCAGATCCCAATCACTTGAATTCTGATCACCTGTTCACACACCTGTATGTCATTATCACACACTATTTAGTTCAGTTATTTGCACCCCATCATTGTGAGGTATTGTTTGTTTTGTGACACACTTCTATTCTGAGCTCTGTTTTTCCCTTGATTTACTCCTCCCGTGTATGATAGTTTTCGCCTGCCTCACTAACGACGCCTTTTGCCTATTCCCTGCCTGTACCTTAGCCTGTCGGAATTCCTGTTATCTACCTATCGTCTGATTTCCCGGACAACGTTACTAGCCTTTTCCCTGCCTGTACTGTTGCCCGTTTGGACTACCTGTGTCTGACCTTCTTCCTGCCCTTGGACCCAGCTACCTGCCTCCTCCTGTGTATGACCTTCTGCCTGCCCCTGGACCCAGCTACCTGCCTCCTCCTGTGGTCCTTTACAAATAAACACCTGCTATGCCCTCGTGTTCATTACAAGATCTGTATATAATGACGAGATGCTCATGTCTCAGCTCTAACGATGCGAGTTGTTGTCCCAGAGGATGGAAGGCAGGCAACAAGTTTAGGTCCAAAATAGGCCGATAGAAACGCTGGCCCTTGCTACATATTCGTCGCCAGACCCACTGGCTCCAGGTCATCTATAAGTCTTTGCTAAATAATGCTCCGCCTTATCTCAGCTCACTGTTCACCATAACAGCACCCACCCATAGCACGCGCTCCAGCAGGTATATCTCACTGGTCATCCCCAAAGCCAACACCTCTTTTGGCAGCCTTTCCTTCCAGTTCTCTGCTGCCAATGACTGGAACGAATTGCAGAAATCGCTGAAGTTGGAGACTTATCTCCCCCACTTAAGCATCAGCTATCTGAGTAGCTTACCGATCGCTGCAGGTGTACACTGCCCATCTGTAAATGGCCCATCCAACTACCTATCTCATCCCCAGATTGTTTTTGTTTTTTGCACACCAGTATTTCTACTTGCACATCATCATCTGCACATCTATCCCTCCAGTGTTAATTTGCTAAATTACTTCGCCACTATTGGCCTATTTATTGCCTTACCTCCTTACTCCATTTGCACACACTGTATATAGATTTATCTATTGTGTTATTGACTGTACTTTTGTTTATCCCATGTGTTGTTGTGTGTCGCACTGCTTTGCTTTATCTTGGCCAGGAAGCAGTTGTAAATGAGAACTTGTTCTCAACTGGCCTACCTGGTTAAATAAAGGTGAACAAAAAAAATTTGGCTTATTTTGGACAGATTTTGGCGAGAGTGAAACCTCTTGCTCTATGTTTACACACACACCAAGCCCCTCCCCCTGCCACTCACGCAACAAAGATGAGAGATCACTTCTCTTCTTCTCTGACAAGTGGTTTCAATATTTGCATTTGAGGTTTGGTCCAACAGAATTGGTCATATGGACACTCAAACACATTGAGACATTATTTTACTGTAATAGAGGATAAGTTACCCTTTCTAATAATACTGTTTTTTATGTCACTACTCCTCGAATTGCGCGCAGAGCAGACACTACTAAAACGGGAGTATCAACCAACATTGATTCTAGAAAATGCTCAGTGTAACGGCTGTTTGAAGAAGAGGACCAAGGTGCAGTGTTGTTTGTGTTCATGATTTTTAATAAAACTGAACACTAGAACAGAAAATAACAAAGCAGAACAAATGAAACAGTTCCGTCTGGTGCAGACACACAAAACAGAAAACAACTACCCACAAAACACAGGAGGGAAAAGGCTACCTAAGTATGGTTCTCAATCAGAGACAACGATAGACGATAGACCTCTGATTGAGAACCACACCCGGCCAAACACACAGAAATAGAAAACATAGAACACAAAACATAGAATGCCCACCCCAACTCACGCCCTGACCAAACCAAAATAGAGACATAAGAAGGATCTCTAAGGTCAGGGCGTGACACTCAGTTTGTCACGCGTGTAGTTGGGGTACCACGTACTACCACTATCAGCATTTTAGCCTGATTGTTATACTAGCTGTCTAGTCTGTGTTTTATAAATGGGCAATAAGCATAAAACACAATTATATAAGGAATTCGCAACTTGATTTCTAATTCTGAACAAAGTGGACAGGGTCAGTCTAGCATGCTGTTTAAACAGTTGGAGATGGACAGAAGGGTGTGTTCATAACAATTCAACTGTTCTACCTTGTTAGATATAAAACAGATCCAAATTGGCTAAACTTAAACTATGAAGATTCCTATAAGGATTAGCTGGCTAATCACTAGCACGTGGGCTTGTGCTTGAGAGATTGTTAATGAGACCTGTGTTAATTTTTTTAGAATGCCTGCTACAAGAAGAGAATGTGCATTATGCATGGTTCTGGTTAAATTTGTAACAGAAAGGGCTTTTTCATAGACAGACTTGAAAGCCAGATCAATGATTATTGCAAAAAAAATAATATAATAAAATCATTTTATTAATAGTGGGTCTTATGGTTGTTGAAGGCTTTTATTTTGCCTAGGTAGAATTTTACAAGCCCTGAATTAATTCGATTTTTGCTGGCTGTTTTAAATGCAGGGTATTTGACCTTTAATCATACATCAAAGTTTATTTAGAAAAAAAAACTGAGCTATATATCGTGAAGTTTGAAAAAAATTGACATATGATTTTCAGGCCATATCGTCCAACCTTAACGCACATACACTTTAGTCCAATCAGACCTGTGTTATTCTCCAAGCCTAGACACATCCCTAGTCTTCTGTTATGCTGGGTTTTCTTATTGATAATACCATGGCTGGGACTGACAGTTCTATAGGGTACAGTAGTAGAGTCATTACGGAGGTCAGGCGTTGAAGCTCCTTCTCCCCTGTAGTTCCCAGTCTATGCTAGCCACTATAGTCTATGTGTTGTGTTTATCTTCCTGTGTTTCATTAGATTGTGCTTACCGGCTTTCTTTCCTGCAGCTCACAGAGTGATGTGGTGACCAGGGCTCTGTCTGTCTGTATGCCTTTAACTTGATAACTTTGTCTCTACTTTCACACTCAGTTAGTCTGTCTGTGGCAGTGTGTGTGTGTCTTTGTCTTACTATACTGTGTGTGTGTGTGTGTGTGTGTGTGTGTGTGTGTGTGTGTGTGCGTGCGTGCGTGCGTGCGTGTGAACAGACCAACCATGCAACCAGTACATCCTGTGTTTAAAATATTAATTTGCGGCAGGGTGGCAAAGACTGTTTGAGTCATGAAGTAATGTACTGATTTTCCGAGCCATAACACGGGGCTAGGCGGGTCATGAGAACACACAGGTACAAACACACTGTGCGTGTCTGCTCTCCACACAGGAAACAGACAGCATTATAGGTTCCCAGCAGAACAAGATCAGACAACACTATCCCGACCTCAGAGTCAACAGGACTTTAAACATGGTTACTACATGGGGTTTGAAGTCAATGACACTAGCCACTTCATGGAGTCTTACTGGAATTGTTAGACATTTTCTCAGGGTATTTCTTACTACATCCACATGTGCGAGTGATTCCATAGAGTTGGTTTACGGCAGGCAAACAGGATGGCAGGCAAGAAAGACGGCAGGCAAACAGGATGGCAGGAAAGAAAGACGGCAGGCAGGACGTCAGGCAAGAAGGACGGCAGGCAGGACGTCAGGCAAATAGGACGTCAGGCAAACAGGACGGCAGGCAAGAAAGACGGCAGGCAAACAGGATGGCAGGAAAGAAAGACGGCAGGCAGGACGTCAGGCAAACAGGACGTCAGGCAAACAGGACGGCAGGCAAGAAAGACGGCAGGCAAACAGGATGGCAGGCAAGAAGGACGGCAGGCAGGACGTCAGGCAAACAGGACGTCAGGCAAACAGGATGGCAGGAAAGAAAGACGGCAGGCAGGACGTCAGGCAAGAAGGACGGCAGGCAGGACGTCAGGCAAGAAGGACGGCAGGCAGGACGTCAGGCAAGAAGGACGGCAGGCAGGACGTCAGGCAAACAAGACGTCAGGCAAACAGGACGTCAGGCAAACAGGATGTCAGGCAGGACGTCAGGCAAACAGGACAGCAGGCAAGAAGGACGGCAGGCAGGACATCAGGCAAACAGGACGTCAGGCAAACAGGATGGCAGGAAAGAAAGACGGCAGGCAGGACGTCAGGCAAATAGGACGTCAGGCAAACTGGATGGCAGGAAAGAAAGACGGCAGGCAGGACGTCAGGCAAATAGGACGTCAGGCAAGAAGGACGGCAGGCAGGACGTCAGGCAAACAAGACGTCAGGCAAACAGGACGTCAGGCAAACAGGACGTCAGGCAGGACGTCAGGCAAACAGGACAGCAGGCAAGAAGGACGGCAGGCAGGACGTCAGGCAAACAGGACGGCAGGAAAGAAGGACGGCAGGCAGGACGTCCTGCTGTTTCAGTTACAACGAGTAATAACTGCTGTTTCAGTTACAAAGAGTAATAACTGCTGTTTCAGTTACAAAGAGTAATAACTGCTGTTTCAGTTACAAAGAGTAATAACTGCTGTTTCAGTTAGACGGTAATACTCTAGTTTACACTCCTTTTTTTAGACCGCTTTGTTAGCTGTCTCCGCTGATTCATTTTTTATATTCAGCCTCTCAGTCGCCTGGTGTAATGACAGCCTTTCACTTCCACGCTATGCGTATGTGTGTGTATGCGTACCTCTGTGTGTGTTTGTGTGTCTTAGCATTTTTGTGGTGTTCTAGACTGTGTGACGACTGGGTCCTCTGTGGCAGTCTTGTTTTGTGGCTCTTTCAAGGGGGGCTGGCAGTCTCTCTCAGAGCTTGGCAGCATAGGAGTGTAGTTAACATGTATGAGAGTAGATTAAAATGGAACCCTGCTCCTCAGACATACTCTGTTACAGATCTATCAGGCCCTGCTCCTCAGACATACTCTGTTACAGATCTATCAGACCCTGCTCCTCAGACATACTCTGTTACAGATCTATCAGGCCCTTCTCCTCAGACATACTCTGTTACAGATCTATCAGGCCCTGCTCCTCAGACATACTCTGTTACAGATCTATCAGGCCCTGCTCCTCAGACATACTCTGTTACAGATCTATCAGGCCCTGCTCCTCAGATATACTATGTTACAGATCTATCAGGCCCTGCTCCTCAGACATACTCTGTTACAGAACTATCAGGCCCTGCTCCTCAGACATACTCTGTTACAGATCTATCAGGCCCTGCTCCTCAGACATACTATGTTACAGATCTATCAGGCCCTGCTCCTCAGACATACTCTGTTACAGATCTATCAGGCCCTGCTCCTTAGACATACTCTGTTACAGATCTATCAGGCCCTGCTCCTTAGACATACTCTGTTACAGATCTATCAGGCCCTGCTCCTTAGACATACTCTGTTACAGATCTATCAGGCCCTGCTCCTCAGACATACTCTGTTACAGATCTATCAGACCCTGCTCCTCAGACATACTCTGTTACAGATCTATCAGGCCCTTCTCCTCAGACATACTCTGTTACAGATCTATCAGGCCCTGCTCCTCAGACATACTCTGTTACAGATCTATCAGGCCCTGCTCCTCAGACATACTCTGTTACAGATCTATCAGGCCCTGCTCCTCAGATATACTATGTTACAGATCTATCAGGCCCTGCTCCTCAGACATACTCTGTTACAGAACTATCAGGCCCTGCTCCTCAGACATACTCTGTTACAGATCTATCAGGCCCTGCTCCTCAGACATACTATGTTACAGATCTATCAGGCCCTGCTCCTCAGACATACTCTGTTACAGATCTATCAGGCCCTGCTCCTTAGACATACTCTGTTACAGATCTATCAGGCCCTGCTCCTTAGACATACTCTGTTACAGATCTATCAGGCCCTGCTCCTTAGACATACTCTGTTACAGATCTATCAGGCCCTGCTCCTCAGACATACTCTGTTGAGAGTATAGAATAGACAGGCTAATAGTAGCATTTCTAATTGGCTATAATTAACACATTCTTCCTGCCCTAGTTACTGTTGTTACTGTTTGTTTGTTATGGTTGTCACATCTCTCAGATTTTACAGAGGCATCTGGAGAAATGTGGTCTCAACTGCTGTCATTACCTGTAATTAGCTGCAAAGCGGTTGAATAACTCTGAGGTCCAGGCCAGACACTGGTTAGCTGACCGATCAACAGACGGAGCGTCAAACAATACAGGGTTGGAGGAACTTGGCGATGTGTTGTGATTGTTGTAATGATAGTGTAAACAGAGAGAGGGTCCTGAAGACAACACAGAGCTAGCTGACCACCCTGACCACCCCCAGACTAACTTCTCCCTGGGAGTATCATAAATACTATGGGACAAGGGGAGTGAGGAGGAGGAGGAGGAGGACAGGGAGGAGTGGAGGATGGGGAGGAAGAGGAAGGAGGGGAGAGGAGGGAGGAGGATGGGGAGGAGGGAGGGAGGATGTGGAGGAAGAGGAAGGAGGGGAGAGGAGGGAGGAGGACAGGGAGGAAGAGGAAGGAGGGGAGAGGAGGGAGGAGGATGCGGAGGAGGGAGGTAGGACTGGGGAGGACGGGGAGGGGGTTTTGGCTGGACATTGATGACTATAGATAATAATATAATGCAGGCTGTGGGGTCAGGCAGGCGTCATGGCACATTAATTAAAAGCCAGGCGATTGATTTGACCAGGAGATGATCGATAGCTGACCTCCCGCCCTGCCTCCCACAATCCATCCATACCCCAGCCGGCACGGGTGGAGGGTATATGTCTATGTGTGTGTGTGTTATCTCATTGCACATTTTTGTGTTGTTTTAGGCTGTGTGACGAATGGGTGCTTGGGCTCTGGCAGTCCTGTGTGGTTGCTTGGGGAGGCTAGCTAGCCTAGCGGTCATGGCCCCTCCACTCAGTCTTCCAGGGACTAGTAGACTAAGGGAATCAGCTGGACTCCTCAGGTCTGTCTCCCACTCTGCCCTGCTCAGGGGGGAAGAGAGAGGGGAGGAGAGGGGTGAGATAGGCTCCGACGTCTGCCTCCCTGTCTCCTTCACTGCAGGCAGCATGTCAGCAGCTGCCGCCCCCCCCGGGAGTGAGGAGGAGGCCACGGCCGGTTAGTTTCACCCCGACGCGGCCTGCCTGCTTTATTGTCCCTTCATTGTGGATTATTGTTATTGAATTATGGAGGAGTCCCGTCACTCTGCTCCGGAAGGAAGTCTCAGAGCCCAGCAGAGCAGACCCTCACAGGGCTACTGAAGCATGGCTGCATGGCCCCAGCTCCACCTATAGCCCCACCTCAACCCCAGCCCCTTGCAGCTCCAGCTAACGGTGAAGGTAGTATTGAGTATGAAGGCAGGATCTGGCACGTTGCTTTATTCCACACTATGATGTACTGTCTTCTGCCTCATGACTCAGAAACAGCTCAGACGTTTCCATGAGAAAGAAATATGGGGAGAAGGTTGATAATATAGAGGAAGAGAAAGACATGGGGAGAAGGTTGATTATATAGAGGAAGAGAAAGACATGGGGAGAAGGTTGATTATATAGAGGAAGAGAAAGACATGGGGAGAAGGTTGATTATATAGAGGAAGAGAAAGACATGGGGAGAAGGTTGATTATATAGAGGAAGAGAAAGACATATGGGGAGAAGGTTGATTATATAGAGGAAGAGAAAGACATGGGGAGAAGGTTGATTATATAGAGGAAGAGAAAGACATATGGGGAGAAGGGGGATAATATAGAGGAAGAGAAAGACATATGGGGAGAAGGTTGATTATATAGAGGAAGAGAAAGACATATGGGGAGAAGGGGGATAATATAGAGGAAGAGAAAGACATATGGGGAGAAGGTTGATTATATAGAGGAAGAGAAAGACATATGGGGAGAAGGGGGATAATATAGAGGAAGAGAAAGACATGGGGAGAAGGTTGATTATATAGAGGAAGAGAAAGACATGGGGAGAAGGTTGATTATATAGAGGAAGAGAAAGACATATGGGGAGAAGGGGGATAATATAGAGGAAGAGAAAGACATATGGGGAGAAGGTTGATTATATAGAGGAAGAGAAAGACATATGGGGAGAAGGGGGATAATATAGAGGAAGAGAAAGACATATGGGGAGAAGGTTGATTATATAGAGGAAGAGAAAGACATATGGGGAGAAGGTTGATTATATAGAGGAAGAGAAAGACATATGGGGAGAAGGTTGATTATATAGAGGAAGAGAAAGACATATGGGGAGAAGGGGGATAATATAGAGGAAGAGAAAGACATATGGGGAGAAGGGGGATAATATAGAGGAAGAGAAAGACATGGGGAGAAGGGGGGTCATATAGAGGAAGAGAAATACATATGGGGAGAAGGGGGGTCATATAGAGGAAGAGAAAGACATATGGGGAGAAGGGGGGTCATATAGAGGAAGAGAAAGACATATGGGGAGAAGGGGGATAATATAGAGGAAGAGAAAGACATGTGGGGAGAAGGGGGATAATATAGAGGAAGAGAAAGACATATGGGGAGAAGGGGGATAATTTAGAGGAAGAGAAAGACATATGGGGAGAACGGGGATAATATAGAGGAAGATAAAGACATGGGGAGAAGGGGGGTCATATAGAGGAAGAGAAAGACATATGGGGAGAAGAGGGATAATATAGAGGAAGAGAAAGACATGTGGGGAGAAGGGGGATAATATAGAGGAAGAGAAAGACATATGGGGAGAAGGGGGATAATATAGAGGAAGAGAAAGACACATGGGGAGAAGGGGGATAATATAGAGGAAGAGAAAGACATGGGGAGAAGGGGGGTCATATAGAGGAAGAGAAATACATATGGGGAGAAGGGGGGTCATATAGAGGAAGAGAAAGACATATGGGGAGAAGGGGGATAATATAGAGGAAGAGAAAGACATGTGGGGAGAAGGGGGATAATATATAGGAAGAGAAAGACATATGGGGAGAAGGGGGATAATATAGAGGAAGAGAAAGACATGGGGAGAAGGGGGGTCATATAGAGGAAGAGAAAGACATATGGGGAGAAGAGGGATAATATAGAGGAAGAGAAAGACATGTGGGGAGAAGGGGGATAATATAGAGGAAGAGAAAGACATATGGGGAGAAGGGGGATAATATAGAGGAAGAGAAAGACATGGGGAGAAGGGGGGTCATATAGAGGAAGAGAAAGACATATGGGGAGAAGAGGGATAATATAGAGGAAGAGAAAGACATATGGGGAGAAGGGGGATAATATAGAGGAAGAGAAAGACATGTGGGGAGAAGGGGGATAATATAGAGGAAGAGAAAGACATATGGGGAGAAGGGGGATAATATAGAGGAAGAGAAAGACATATGGGGAGAAGGTTGATTATATAGAGGAAGAGAAAGACATATGGGGAGAAGGTTGATTATATAGAGGAAGAGAAAGACATATGGGGAGAAGGTTGATTATAAAGAGGAAGAGAAAGACATATGGGGGAAGGTTGATTATATAGAGGAAGAGAAAGACATATGGGGAGAAGGTTGATTATATAGAGGAAGAGAAAGACATATGGGGGGAAGGTTGATTATATAGAGGAAGAGAAAGACATATGGGGAGAAGGGGGATAATATAGAGGAAGAGAAAGACATATGGGGAGAAGAGGGATAATATAGAGGAAGAGAAGGACATATGGGGAGAAGGAGGATAATATAGAGGAAGAGAAAGTCATGGGGAGAAGGGGGATAATATAGAGGAAGAGAAAGACATATGGGGAGAAGGGGGATAATATAGAGGAAGAGAAAGACATATGGGGAGAAGGTTGATTATATAGAGGAAGAGATAGACATATGGGGAGAAGGTTGATTATATAGAGGAAGAGAAATACATATGGGGAGAAGGGGGATAATATAGAGGAAGAGAAAGACATATGGGGAGAAAGTTGATTATATAGAGGAAGAGAAAGACATATGGGGGAAGGTTGATTATATAGAGGAAGAGAAAGACATATGGGGAGAAGGTTGATTATATAGAGGAAGAGAAAGACATATGGGGGAAGGTTGATTATATAGAGGAAGAGAAAGACATATGGGGAGAAGGTTGATTATATAGAGGAAGAGAAAGACATATGGGGGGAAGGTTGATTATATAGAGGAAGAGAAAGACATATGGGGAGAAGGGGGATAATATAGAGGAAGAGAAAGACATATGGGGAGAAGAGGGATAATATAGAGGAAGAGAAGGACATATGGGGAGAAGGAGGATAATATAGAGGAAGAGAAAGTCATGGGGAGAAGGGGGATAATATAGAGGAAGAGAAAGACATATGGGGAGAAGGGGGATAATATAGAGGAAGAGAAAGACATATGGGGAGAAGGTTGATTATATAGAGGAAGAGATAGACATATGGGGAGAAGGTTGATTATATAGAGGAAGAGAAAGACATATAGGGAGAAGGTTGATAATATAGAGGAAGAGAAAGACATATGGGGAGAAGGTTGATAATATAGAGGAAGAGAAAGACATATGGGGAGAAGGTTGATAATATAGAGGAAGAGAAAGACATATGGGGAGAAGGTTGATAATATAGAGGAAGAGAAAGACATATGGGGAGAAGGGGGGTCATATAGAGGAAGAGAAAGACATGGGGAGAAGGTTGATTATATAGAGGAAGAGAAAGACATATGGGGAGAAGGGGGATAATATAGAGGAAGAGAAAGACTTATGGGGAGAAGGGGGATAATATAGAGGAAGAGAAAGACTTATGGGGAGAAGGGGGATAATATAGAGGAAGAGAAAGACATATGGGGAGAAGGTTGATTATATAGAGGAAGAGAAAGACATGGGGAGAAGGGGGATAATATAGAGGAAGAGAAAGACATATGGGGAGAAGAAGGATAATATAGAGGAAGAGAAAGACATATGGAGAGAAGGGGGGTAATATAGAGGAAGAGAAAGACATATGGGGAGAAGTTTGATTATATAGAGGAAGAGAAAGACATATGGGGAGAAGGGGGATAATATAGAGGAAGAGAAAGACATGGGGAGAAGGTTGATTATATAGAGGAAGAGAAAGACATATGGGGAGAAGGTTGATTATATAGAGGAAGAGAAAGACATATGGGGAGAAGGGGGATAATATAGAGGAAGAGAAAGACATATGGGGAGAAGGTTGATTATATAGAGGAAGAGAAATACATGGGGAGAAGGTTGATTATATAGAGGAAGAGAAAGACATATGGGGAGAAGGTTGATTATATAGAGGAAGAGAAAGACATGGGGAGAAGGTTGATTATATAGAGGAAGAGAAAGACATATGGGGAGAAGGGGGATAATATAGAGGAAGAGAAAGACATATGGGGAGAAGGTTGATTATATAGAGGAAGAGAAAGACATGGGGAGAAGGTTGATTATATAGAGGAAGAGAAAGACATATGGGGAGAAGGGGGATAATATAGAGGAAGATAAAGACATATGGGGAGAAGGTTGATTATATAGAGGAAGAGAAAGACATATGGGGAGAAGGTTCATTATATAGAGGAAGAGAAAGACATGGGGAGAAGGTTGATTATATAGAGGAAGAGAAAGACATATGGGGAGAAGGTTGATTATATAGAGGAAGAGAAAGACATATGGGGAGAAGGGGGATAATATAGAGGAAGAGAAAGACATATGGGGAGAAGGTTGATTATATAGAGGAAGAGAAAGACATGGGGAGAAGGTTGATTATATAGAGGAAGAGAAAGACATATGGGGAGAAGGTTGATTATATAGAGGAAGAGAAAGACATATGGGGAGAAGGGGGATAATATAGAGGAAGAGAAAGACATATGGGGAGAAGGTTGATTATATAGAGGAAGAGAAAGACATATGGGGAGAAGGGGGATAATATAGAGGAAGAGAAAGACATATGGGGAGAAGGTTGCTTATATAGAGGAAGAGAAATACATATGGGGAGAAGGGGGATAATATAGAGGAAGATAAAGACATATAGGGAGAAGGGGTATAATATAGAGGAAGAGAAAGACATATGGGGAGAAGGTTGATTATATAGAGGAAGAGAAAGACATGGGGAGAAGGTTGATTATATAGAGGAAGAGAAATACATATGGGGAGAAGGGGGATAATATAGAGGAAGAGAAAGACATATGGGGAGAAGGTTGATTATATAGAGGAAGAGAAAGACATGGGGAGAAGGGGGATAATATAGAGGAAGAGAAAGACATATGGGGAGAAGAAGGATAATATAGAGGAAGAGAAAGACATATGGGGAGAAGAGGGATAATATAGAGGAAGAGAAAGACATATGGGGAGAAGGGGGATAATATAGAGGAAGAGAAAGACATATGGGGAGAAGGGGGATAATATAGAGGAAGAGAAAGACATATGGGGAGAAGGTTGATTATATAGAGGAAGAGAAAGACATATGGGGAGAAGGTTGATTATATAGAGGAAGAGAAAGACATATGGGGGGAAGGTTGATTATATAGAGGAAGAGAAAGACATGGGGAGAAGGGGGATAATATAGAGGAAGAGAAAGACATATGGGGAGAAGAAGGATAATATAGAGGAAGAGAAAGACATATGGGGAGAAGAGGGATAATATTGAGGAAGAGAAAGACATATGGGGAGAAGGGGGATAATATAGAGGAAGAGAAAGACATATGGGGAGAAGGGGGATAATATAGAGGAAGAGAAAGACATATGGGGAGAAGGTTGATTATATAGAGGAAGAGAAAGACATATGGGGAGAAGGGGGATAATATAGAGGAAGAGAAAGACATATGGGGAGAAGGTTGATTATATAGAGGAAGAGAAAGACATGGGGAGAAGGGGGATAATATAGAGGAAGAGAAAGACATATGGGGAGAAGAAGGATAATATAGAGGAAGAGAAAGACATATGGGGAGAAGAGGGATAATATAGAGGAAGAGAAAGACATATGGGGAGAAGGGGGATAATATAGAGGAAGAGAAAGACATATGGGGAGAAGGGGGATAATATAGAGGAAGAGAAAGACATATGGGGAGAAGGTTGATTATATAGAGGAAGAGAAAGACATATGGGGAGAAGGGGGATAATATAGAGGAAGAGAAAGACATATGGGGAGAAGGTTGATTATATAGAGGAAGAGAAAGACATATGGGGGGAAGGTTGATTATATAGAGGAAGAGAAAGACATATAGGGAGAAGGGGGATAATATAGAGGAAGAGAAAGACATATGGGGAGAAGGTTGATTATATAGAGGAAGAGAAAGACATATGGGGAGAAGGTTGATTATATAGAGGAAGAGAAAGACATATGGGGAGAAGGGGTATAATATAGAGGAAGAGAAAGACATATTGGGGGAAGGTTGATTATATAGAGGAAGAGAAAGACATATGGGGAGAAGGTTGATTATATAGAGGAAGAGAAAGACATGGGGAGAAGGTTGATTATATAGAGGAAGAGAAAGACATATGGGGAGAAGGGGGATAATATAGAGGAAGAGAAAGACATGGGGAGAAGGGGGATAATATTGAGGAAGAGAAAGACATATGGGGAGAAGGGGGATAATATAGAGGAAGAGAAAGACATATGGGGAGAAGGTTGATTATATAGAGGAAGAGAAAGACATGGGGAGAAGGTTGATTATATAGAGGAAGAGAAAGATATATGGGGAGAAGGGGGATAATATAGAGGAAGAGAAAGACATATGGGGAGAAGGTTGATTATATAGAGGAAGAGAAAGACATGGGGAGAAGGTTGATTATATAGAGGAAGAGAAAGACATATGGGGAGAAGGGGGATAATATAGAGGAAGATAAAGACATATGGGGAGAAGGTTGATTATATAGAGGAAGAGAAAGACATATGGGGAGAAGGTTCATTATATAGAGGAAGAGAAAGACATGGGGAGAAGGTTGATTATATAGAGGAAGAGAAAGACATATGGGGAGAAGGTTGATTATATAGAGGAAGAGAAAGACATATGGGGAGAAGGGGGATAATATAGAGGAAGAGAAAGACATATGGGGAGAAGGTTGATTATATAGAGGAAGAGAAAGACATGGGGAGAAGGTTGATTATATAGAGGAAGAGAAAGACATATGGGGAGAAGGTTGATTATATAGAGGAAGAGAAAGACATATGGGGAGAAGGGGGATAATATAGAGGAAGAGAAAGACATATGGGGAGAAGGTTGATTATATAGAGGAAGAGAAAGACATATGGGGAGAAGGGGGATAATATAGAGGAAGAGAAAGACATATGGGGAGAAGGTTGCTTATATAGAGGAAGAGAAATACATATGGGGAGAAGGGGGATAATATAGAGGAAGATAAAGACATATAGGGAGAAGGGGTATAATATAGAGGAAGAGAAAGACATATGGGGAGAAGGTTGATTATATAGAGGAAGAGAAAGACATGGGGAGAAGGTTGATTATATAGAGGAAGAGAAATACATATGGGGAGAAGGTTGATTATATAGAGGAAGAGAAAGACATATGGGGAGAAGGGGGATAATATAGAGGAAGAGAAAGACATATGGGGGGAAGGTTGATTATATAGAGGAAGAGAAAGACATATGGGGAGAAGGGGGATAATATAGAGGAAGAGAAAGACATATGGGGAGAAGAAGGATAATATAGAGGAAGAGAAAGACATATGGGGAGAAGGGGGATAATATAGAGGAAGAGAAAGACATATGGGGAGAAGAAGGATAATATAGAGGAAGAGAAAGACTTATGGGGAGAAGGTTGATTATATAGAGGAAGAGAAAGACATATGGGGAGAAGGGGTATAATATAGAGGAAGAGAAAGACATATGGGTTGAAGGTTGATTATATAGAGGAAGAGAAAGACATATGGGGAGAAGGTTGATTATATAGAGGAAGAGAAAGACATGGGGAGAAGGTTGATTATATAGAGGAAGAGAAAGACATATGGGGAGAAGAAGGATGATATAGAGGAAGAGAAAGACATATGGGGAGAAGGGGGATAATATAGAGGAAGAGAAAGACATATGGGGAGAAGGGGGATAATATAGAGGAAGAGAAAGACATGGGGAGATGGGGGATAATATTGAGGAAGAGAAAGACATATGGGGAGAAGGGGGATAATATAGAGGAAGAGAAAGACATATGGGGAGAAGGTTGATTATATAGAGGAAGAGAAAGACATGGGGAGAAGGTTGATTATATAGAGGAAGAGAAAGACATATGGGGAGAAGGTTGATTATATAGAGGAAGAGAAAGACATATGGGGAGAAGGGGGATAATATAGAGGAAGAGAAAGACATATGGGGAGAAGGTTGATTATATAGAGGAAGAGAAAGACATGGGGAGAAGGTTGATTATATAGAGGAAGAGAAAGACATATGGGGAGAAGGTTGATTATATAGAGGAAGAGAAAGACATATGGGGAGAAGGGGGATAATATAGAGGAAGAGAAAGACATATGGGGAGAAGGGGGATAATATAGAGGAAGAGAAAGACATATGGGGAGAAGTTTGATTATATAGAGGAAGAGAAAGACATATGGGGAGAAGGGGGATAATATAGAGGAAGAGAAAGACATATGGGGAGAAGGTTGATTATATAGAGGAAGAGAAAGACATATGGGGAGAAGGTTCATTATATAGAGGAAGAGAAAGGCATGGGGAGAAGGTTGATTATATAGAGGAAGAGAAAGACATATGGGGAGAAGGTTGATTATATAGAGGAAGAGAAAGACATATGGGGAGAAGGGGGATAATATAGAGGAAGAGAAAGACATATGGGGAGAAGGTTGATTATATAGCGGAAGAGAAAGACATGGGGAGAAGGTTGATTATATAGAGGAAGAGAAAGACATATGGAGAGAAGGTTGATTATATAGAGGAAGAGAAAGACATATGGGGAGAAGGGGGATAATATAGAGGAAGAGAAAGACATATGGGGAGAAGGTTGATTATATAGAGGAAGAGAAAGACATATGGGGAGAAGGGGGATAATATAGAGGAAGAGAAAGACATATGGGGAGAAGGTTGATTATATAGAGGAAGAGAAAGACATATGGGGAGAAGGGGGATAATATAGAGGAAGATAAAGACATATAGGGAGAAGGGGTATAATATAGAGGAAGAGAAAGACATATGGGGAGAAGGTTGATTATATAGAGGAAGAGAAAGACATGGGGAGAAGGTTGATTATATAGAGGAAGAGAAAGACATATGGGGAGAAGGTTGATTATATAGAGGAAGAGAAAGACATATGGGGAGAAGGGGGATAATATAGAGGAAGAGAAAGACATATGGGGGAAGTTTGATTATATAGAGGAAGAGAAAGACATATGGGGAGAAGGGGGATAATATAGAGGAAGAGAAAGACATATGGGGAGAAGAAGGATAATATAGAGGAAGAGAAAGACATATGGGGAGAAGGGGGATAATATAGAGGAAGAGAAAGACATATGGGGAGAAGAAGGATAATATAGAGGAAGAGAAAGACTTATGGGGAGAAGGTTGATTATATAGAGGAAGAGAAAGACATATGGGGAGAAGGGGTATAATATAGAGGAAGAGAAAGACATATGGGGGGAAGGTTGATTATATAGAGGAAGAGAAAGACATATGGGGAGAAGGTTGATTATATAGAGGAAGAGAAAGACATATGGGGAGAAGAAGGATAATATAGAGGAAGAGAAAGACTTATGGGGAGAAGGTTGATTATATAGAGGAAGAGAAAGACATATGGGGAGAAGGGGGATAATATAGAGGAAGAGAAAGACATGGGGAGATGGGGGATAATATTGAGGAAGAGAAAGACATATGGGGAGAAGGGGGATAATATAGAGGAAGAGAAAGACATATGGGGAGAAGGTTGATTATATAGAGGAAGAGAAAGACATGGGGAGAAGGTTGATTATATAGAGGAAGAGAAAGACATATGGGGAGAAGGTTGATTATATAGAGGAAGAGAAAGACATATGGGGAGAAGGGGGATAATATAGAGGAAGAGAAAGACATATGGGGAGAAGGTTGATTATATAGAGGAAGAGAAAGACATGGGGAGAAGGTTGATTATATAGAGGAAGAGAAAGACATATGGGGAGAAGGTTGATTATATAGAGGAAGAGAAAGACATATGGGGAGAAGGGGGATAATATAGAGGAAGAGAAAGACATATGGGGAGAAGGGGGATAATATAGAGGAAGAGAAAGACATATGGGGAGAAGTTTGATTATATAGAGGAAGAGAAAGACATATGGGGAGAAGGGGGATAATATAGAGGAAGAGAAAGACATATGGGGAGAAGGTTGATTATATAGAGGAAGAGAAAGACATATGGGGAGAAGGTTCATTATATAGAGGAAGAGAAAGGCATGGGGAGAAGGTTGATTATATAGAGGAAGAGAAAGACATATGGGGAGAAGGTTGATTATATAGAGGAAGAGAAAGACATATGGGGAGAAGGGGGATAATATAGAGGAAGAGAAAGACATATGGGGAGAAGGTTGATTATATAGCGGAAGAGAAAGACATGGGGAGAAGGTTGATTATATAGAGGAAGAGAAAGACATATGGAGAGAAGGTTGATTATATAGAGGAAGAGAAAGACATATGGGGAGAAGGGGGATAATATAGAGGAAGAGAAAGACATATGGGGAGAAGGTTGATTATATAGAGGAAGAGAAAGACATATGGGGAGAAGGGGGATAATATAGAGGAAGAGAAAGACATATGGGGAGAAGGTTGATTATATAGAGGAAGAGAAAGACATATGGGGAGAAGGGGGATAATATAGAGGAAGATAAAGACATATAGGGAGAAGGGGTATAATATAGAGGAAGAGAAAGACATATGGGGAGAAGGTTGATTATATAGAGGAAGAGAAAGACATGGGGAGAAGGTTGATTATATAGAGGAAGAGAAAGACATATGGGGAGAAGGTTGATTATATAGAGGAAGAGAAAGACATATGGGGGAAGTTTGATTATATAGAGGAAGAGAAAGACATATGGGGAGAAGGGGGATAATATAGAGGAAGAGAAAGACATATGGGGAGAAGGTTGATTATATAGAGGAAGAGAAAGACATATGGGGAGAAGGTTCATTATATAGAGGAAGAGAAAGGCATGGGGAGAAGGTTGATTATATAGAGGAAGAGAAAGACATATGGGGAGAAGGTTGATTATATAGAGGAAGAGAAAGACATATGGGGAGAAGGGGGATAATATAGAGGAAGAGAAAGACATATGGGGAGAAGGTTGATTATATAGCGGAAGAGAAAGACATGGGGAGAAGGTTGATTATATAGAGGAAGAGAAAGACATATGGAGAGAAGGTTGATTATATAGAGGAAGAGAAAGACATATGGGGAGAAGGGGGATAATATAGAGGAAGAGAAAGACATATGGGGAGAAGGTTGATTATATAGAGGAAGAGAAAGACATATGGGGAGAAGGGGGATAATATAGAGGAAGAGAAAGACATATGGGGAGAAGGTTGATTATATAGAGGAAGAGAAAGACATATGGGGAGAAGGGGGATAATATAGAGGAAGATAAAGACATATAGGGAGAAGGGGTATAATATAGAGGAAGAGAAAGACATATGGGGAGAAGGTTGATTATATAGAGGAAGAGAAAGACATGGGGAGAAGGTTGATTATATAGAGGAAGAGAAAGACATATGGGGAGAAGGTTGATTATATAGAGGAAGAGAAAGACATATGGGGAGAAGGGGGATAATATAGAGGAAGAGAAAGACATATGGGGGAAGTTTGATTATATAGAGGAAGAGAAAGACATATGGGGAGAAGGGGGATAATATAGAGGAAGAGAAAGACATATGGGGAGAAGAAGGATAATATAGAGGAAGAGAAAGACATATGGGGAGAAGGGGGATAATATAGAGGAAGAGAAAGACATATGGGGAGAAGAAGGATAATATAGAGGAAGAGAAAGACTTATGGGGAGAAGGTTGATTATATAGAGGAAGAGAAAGACATATGGGGAGAAGGGGTATAATATAGAGGAAGAGAAAGACATATGGGGGAAGGTTGATTATATAGAGGAAGAGAAAGACATATGGGGAGAAGGTTGATTATATAGAGGAAGAGAAAGACATATGGGGAGAAGAAGGATAATATAGAGGAAGAGAAAGACTTATGGGGAGAAGGTTGATTATATAGAGGAAGAGAAAGACATATGGGGAGAAGGGGGATAATATAGAGGAAGAGAAAGACATGGGGAGATGGGGGATAATATTGAGGAAGAGAAAGACATATGGGGAGAAGGGGGATAATATAGAGGAAGAGAAAGACATATGGGGAGAAGGTTGATTATATAGAGGAAGAGAAAGACATGGGGAGAAGGTTGATTATATAGAGGAAGAGAAAGACATATGGGGAGAAGGTTGATTATATAGAGGAAGAGAAAGACATATGGGGAGAAGGGGGATAATATAGAGGAAGAGAAAGACATATGGGGAGAAGGTTGATTATATAGAGGAAGAGAAAGACATGGGGAGAAGGTTGATTATATAGAGGAAGAGAAAGACATATGGGGAGAAGGTTGATTATATAGAGGAAGAGAAAGACATATGGGGAGAAGGGGGATAATATAGAGGAAGAGAAAGACATATGGGGAGAAGGGGGATAATATAGAGGAAGAGAAAGACATATGGGGAGAAGTTTGATTATATAGAGGAAGAGAAAGACATATGGGGAGAAGGGGGATAATATAGAGGAAGAGAAAGACATATGGGGAGAAGGTTGATTATATAGAGGAAGAGAAAGACATATGGGGAGAAGGTTCATTATATAGAGGAAGAGAAAGGCATGGGGAGAAGGTTGATTATATAGAGGAAGAGAAAGACATATGGGGAGAAGGTTGATTATATAGAGGAAGAGAAAGACATATGGGGAGAAGGGGGATAATATAGAGGAAGAGAAAGACATATGGGGAGAAGGTTGATTATATAGCGGAAGAGAAAGACATGGGGAGAAGGTTGATTATATAGAGGAAGAGAAAGACATATGGAGAGAAGGTTGATTATATAGAGGAAGAGAAAGACATATGGGGAGAAGGGGGATAATATAGAGGAAGAGAAAGACATATGGGGAGAAGGTTGATTATATAGAGGAAGAGAAAGACATATGGGGAGAAGGGGGATAATATAGAGGAAGAGAAAGACATATGGGGAGAAGGTTGATTATATAGAGGAAGAGAAAGACATATGGGGAGAAGGGGGATAATATAGAGGAAGATAAAGACATATAGGGAGAAGGGGTATAATATAGAGGAAGAGAAAGACATATGGGGAGAAGGTTGATTATATAGAGGAAGAGAAAGACATGGGGAGAAGGTTGATTATATAGAGGAAGAGAAAGACATATGGGGAGAAGGTTGATTATATAGAGGAAGAGAAAGACATATGGGGGAAGTTTGATTATATAGAGGAAGAGAAAGACATATGGGGAGAAGGGGGATAATATAGAGGAAGAGAAAGACATATGGGGAGAAGAAGGATAATATAGAGGAAGAGAAAGACATATGGGGAGAAGGGGGATAATATAGAGGAAGAGAAAGACATATGGGGAGAAGAAGGATAATATAGAGGAAGAGAAAGACTTATGGGGAGAAGGTTGATTATATAGAGGAAGAGAAAGACATATGGGGAGAAGGGGTATAATATAGAGGAAGAGAAAGACATATGGGGGAAGGTTGATTATATAGAGGAAGAGAAAGACATATGGGGAGAAGGTTGATTATATAGAGGAAGAGAAAGACATGGGGAGAAGGTTGATTATATAGAGGAAGAGAAAGACATATGGGGAGAAGAAGGATGATATAGAGGAAGAGAAAGACATATGGGGAGAAGGGGGATAATATAGAGGAAGAGAAAGACATATGGGGAGAAGGGGGATAATATAGAGGAAGAGAAAGACATGGGGAGATGGGGGATAATATTGAGGAAGAGAAAGACATATGGGGAGAAGGGGGATAATATAGAGGAAGAGAAAGACATATGGGGAGAAGGTTGATTATATAGAGGAAGAGAAAGACATGGGGAGAAGGTTGATTATATAGAGGAAGAGAAAGACATATGGGGAGAAGGTTGATTATATAGAGGAAGAGAAAGACATATGGGGAGAAGGGGGATAATATAGAGGAAGAGAAAGACATATGGGGAGAAGGTTGATTATATAGAGGAAGAGAAAGACATGGGGAGAAGGTTGATTATATAGAGGAAGAGAAAGACATATGGGGAGAAGGTTGATTATATAGAGGAAGAGAAAGACATATGGGGAGAAGGGGGATAATATAGAGGAAGAGAAAGACTTATGGGGAGAAGGGGGATAATATAGAGGAAGAGAAAGACATATGGGGAGAAGTTTGATTATATAGAGGAAGAGAAAGACATATGGGGAGAAGGGGGATAATATAGAGGAAGAGAAAGACATATGGGGAGAAGGTTGATTATATAGAGGAAGAGAAAGACATATGGGGAGAAGGTTCATTATATAGAGGAAGAGAAAGGCATGGGGAGAAGGTTGATTATATAGAGGAAGAGAAAGACATATGGGGAGAAGGTTGATTATATAGAGGAAGAGAAAGACATATGGGGAGAAGGGGGATAATATAGAGGAAGAGAAAGACATATGGGGAGAAGGTTGATTATATAGAGGAAGAGAAAGACATGGGGAGAAGGTTGATTATATAGAGGAAGAGAAAGACATATGGAGAGAAGGTTGATTATATAGAGGAAGAGAAAGACATATGGGGAGAAGGGGGATAATATAGAGGAAGAGAAAGACATATGGGGAGAAGGTTGATTATATAGAGGAAGAGAAAGACATATGGGGAGAAGGGGGATAATATAGAGGAAGAGAAAGACATATGGGGAGAAGGTTGATTATATAGAGGAAGAGAAAGACATATGGGGAGAAGGGGGATAATATAGAGGAAGATAAAGACATATAGGGAGAAGGGGTATAATATAGAGGAAGAGAAAGACATATGGGGAGAAGGTTGATTATATAGAGGAAGAGAAAGACATATGGGGAGAAGGGGGATAATATAGAGGAAGATAAAGACATATAGGGAGAAGGGGTATAATATAGAGGAAGAGAAAGACATATGGGGAGAAGGTTGATTATATAGAGGAAGAGAAAGACATGGGGAGAAGGTTGATTATATAGAGGAAGAGAAAGACATATGGGGAGAAGGTTGATTATATAGAGGAAGAGAAAGACATATGGGGAGAAGGGGAATAATATAGAGGAAGAGAAAGACATATGGGGGGAAGTTTGATTATATAGAGGAAGAGAAAGACATATGGGGAGAAGGGGGATAATATAGAGGAAGAGAAAGACATATGGGGAGAAGAAGGATAATATAGAGGAAGAGAAAGACATATGGGGAGAAGGGGGATAATATAGAGGAAGAGAAAGACATATGGGGAGAAGAAGGATAATATAGAGGAAGAGAAAGACTTATGGGGAGAAGGTTGATTATATAGAGGAAGAGAAAGACATATGGGGAGAAGGGGTATAATATAGAGGAAGAGAAAGACATATGGGGGGAAGGTTGATTATATAGAGGAAGAGAAAGACATATGGGGAGAAGGTTGATTATATAGAGGAAGAGAAAGACATGGGGAGAAGGTTGATTATATAGAGGAAGAGAAAGACATATGGGGAGAAGAGGGATGATATAGAGGAAGAGAAAGACATATGGGGAGAAGGGGGATAATATAGAGGAAGAGAAAGACATATGGTGAGAAGGGGGATAATATAGAGGAAGAGAAAGACATGGGGAGATGGGGTATAATATTGAGGAAGAGAAAGACATATGGGGAGAAGGGGGATAATATAGAGGAAGAGAAAGACATATGGGGAGAAGGTTGATTATATAGAGGAAGAGAAAGACATGGGGAGAAGGTTGATTATATAGAGGAAGAGAAAGACATATGGGGAGAAGGGGGATAATATAGAGGAAGAGAAAGACATATAGGGATTAGGTTGATTATATAGAGGAAGAGAAAGACATATGGGGAGAAGGTTCATTATATAGAGGAAGAGAAAGACATGGGGAGAAGGTTGATTATATAGAGGAAGAGAAAGACATATGGGGAGAAGGTTGATTATATAGAGGAAGAGAAAGACATATGGGGAGAAGGGGGATAATATAGAGGAAGAGAAAGACATATGGGGAGAAGGTTGATTATATAGAGGAAGAGAAAGACATGGGGAGAAGGTTGATTATATAGAGGAAGAGAAAGACATATGGGGAGAAGGTTGATTATATAGAGGAATAGAAAGACATATGGGGAGAAGGGTGATAATATAGAGGAAGAGAAAGACATATGGGGAGAAGGGGGATAATATAGAGGAAGAGAAAGACATATGGGGAGAAGGTTGATTATATAGAGGAAGAGAAAGACATATGGGGAGAAGGGGGATAATATAGAGGAAGAGAAAGACATATGGGGAGAAGGTTGATTATATAGAGGAAGAGAAAGACATATGGGGAGAAGGGGGATAATATAGAGGAAGATAAAGACATATAGGGAGAAGGGGTATAATATAGAGGAAGAGAAAGACATATGGGGAGAAGGTTGATTATATAGAGGAAGAGAAAGACATGGGGAGAAGGTTGATTATATAGAGGAAGAGAAAGACATATGGGGAGAAGAAGGATGATATAGAGGAAGAGAAAGACATATGGGGAGAAGGGGGATAATATAGAGGAAGAGAAAGACATATGGGGAGAAGGGGGATAATATAGAGGAAGAGAAAGACATATGGGGGGAAGGTTGATTATATAGAGGAAGAGAAAGACATATGGGGAGAAGGGGGATAATATAGAGGAAGATAAAGACATATAGGGAGAAGGGGTATAATATAGAGGAAGAGAAAGACATATGGGGAGAAGGTTGATTATATAGAGGAAGAGAAAGACATGGGGAGAAGGTTGATTATATAGAGGAAGAGAAAGACATATGGGGAGAAGAAGGATGATATAGAGGAAGAGAAAGACATATGGGGAGAAGGGGGATAATATAGAGGAAGAGAAAGACATATGGGGGGAAGGTTGATTATATAGAGGAAGAGAAAGACATATGGGGAGAAGGTTGATTATATAGAGGAAGAGAAAGACATGGGGAGAAGGTTGATTATATAGAGGAAGAGAAAGACATATGGGGAGAAGAAGGATGATATAGAGGAAGAGAAAGACATATGGGGAGAAGGGGGATAATATAGAGGAAGAGAAAGACATTTGGGGAGAAGGGGGATAATATAGAGGAAGAGAAAGACATGGGGAGAAGGGGGATAATATTGAGGAAGAGAAAGACATATGGGGAGAAGGGGGATAATATAGAGGAAGAGAAAGACATATGGGGGGAAGGTTGATTATATAGAGGAAGAGAAAGACATATGGGGAGAAGGTTGATTATATAGAGGAAGAGAAAGACATATGGGGAGAAGAAGGATAATATAGAGGAAGAGAAAGACTTATGGGGAGAAGGTTGATTATATAGAGGAAGAGAAAGACATATGGGGAGAAGGGGGATAATATAGAGGAAGAGAAAGACATGGGGAGATGGGGGATAATATTGAGGAAGAGAAAGACATATGGGGAGAAGGGGGATAATATAGAGGAAGAGAAAGACATATGGGGAGAAGGTTGATTATATAGAGGAAGAGAAAGACATGGGGAGAAGGTTGATTATATAGAGGAAGAGAAAGACATATGGGGAGAAGGTTGATTATATAGAGGAAGAGAAAGACATATGGGGAGAAGGGGGATAATATAGAGGAAGAGAAAGACATATGGGGAGAAGGTTGATTATATAGAGGAAGAGAAAGACATGGGGAGAAGGTTGATTATATAGAGGAAGAGAAAGACATATGGGGAGAAGGTTCATTATATAGAGGAAGAGAAAGGCATGGGGAGAAGGTTGATTATATAGAGGAAGAGAAAGACATATGGGGAGAAGGGGGATAATATAGAGGAAGAGAAAGACATATGGGGAGAAGGTTGATTATATAGCGGAAGAGAAAGACATGGGGAGAAGGTTGATTATATAGAGGAAGAGAAAGACATATGGAGAGAAGGTTGATTATATAGAGGAAGAGAAAGACATATGGGGAGAAGGGGGATAATATAGAGGAAGTGAAAGACATATGGGGAGAAGGTTGATTATATAGAGGAAGAGAAAGACATATGGGGAGAAGGGGGATAATATAGAGGAAGAGAAAGACATATGGGGAGAAGGTTGATTATATAGAGGAAGAGAAAGACATATGGGGAGAAGGGGGATAATATAGAGGAAGATAAAGACATATAGGGAGAAGGGGTATAATATAGAGGAAGAGAAAGACATATGGGGAGAAGGTTGATTATATAGAGGAAGAGAAAGACATGGGGAGAAGGTTGATTATATAGAGGAAGAGAAAGACATATGGGGAGAAGGTTGATTATATAGAGGAAGAGAAAGACATATGGGGAGAAGGGGGATAATATAGAGGAAGAGAAAGACATATGGGGGAAGTTTGATTATATAGAGGAAGAGAAAGACATATGGGGAGAAGGGGGATAATATAGAGGAAGAGAAAGACATATGGGGAGAAGAAGGATAATATAGAGGAAGAGAAAGACATATGGGGAGAAGGGGGATAATATAGAGGAAGAGAAAGACATATGGGGAGAAGAAGGATAATATAGAGGAAGAGAAAGACTTATGGGGAGAAGGTTGATTATATAGAGGAAGAGAAAGACATATGGGGAGAAGGGGTATAATATAGAGGAAGAGAAAGACATATGGGGGGAAGGTTGATTATATAGAGGAAGAGAAAGACATATGGGGAGAAGGTTGATTATATAGAGGAAGAGAAAGACATGGGGAGAAGGTTGATTATATAGAGGAAGAGAAAGACATATGGGGAGAAGAAGGATGATATAGAGGAAGAGAAAGACATATGGGGAGAAGGGGGATAATATAGAGGAAGAGAAAGACATATGGGGAGAAGGGGGATAATATAGAGGAAGAGAAAGACATGGGGAGATGGGGGATAATATTGAGGAAGAGAAAGACATATGGGGAGAAGGGGGATAATATAGAGGAAGAGAAAGACATATGGGGAGAAGGTTGATTATATAGAGGAAGAGAAAGACATGGGGAGAAGGTTGATTATATAGAGGAAGAGAAAGACATATGGGGAGAAGGTTGATTATATAGAGGAAGAGAAAGACATATGGGGAGAAGGGGGATAATATAGAGGAAGAGAAAGACATATGGGGAGAAGGTTGATTATATAGAGGAAGAGAAAGACATGGGGAGAAGGTTGATTATATAGAGGAAGAGAAAGACATATGGGGAGAAGGTTGATTATATAGAGGAAGAGAAAGACATATGGGGAGAAGGGGGATAATATAGAGGAAGAGAAAGACATATGGGGAGAAGGGGGATAATATAGAGGAAGAGAAAGACATATGGGGAGAAGTTTGATTATATAGAGGAAGAGAAAGACATATGGGGAGAAGGGGGATAATATAGAGGAAGAGAAAGACATATGGGGAGAAGGTTGATTATATAGAGGAAGAGAAAGACATATGGGGAGACGGTTCATTATATAGAGGAAGAGAAAGGCATGGGGAGAAGGTTGATTATATAGAGGAAGAGAAAGACATATGGGGAGAAGGTTGATTATATAGAGGAAGAGAAAGACATATGGGGAGAAGGGGGATAATATAGAGGAAGAGAAAGACATATGGGGAGAAGGTTGATTATATAGAGGAAGAGAAAGACATGGGGAGAAGGTTGATTATATAGAGGAAAAGAAAGACATATGGAGAGAAGGTTGATTATATAGAGGAAGAGAAAGACATATGGGGAGAAGGGGGATAATATAGAGGAAGAGAAAGACATATGGGGAGAAGGTTGATTATATAGAGGAAGAGAAAGACATATGGGGAGAAGGGGGATAATATAGAGGAAGAGAAAGACATATGGGGAGAAGGTTGATTATATAGAGGAAGAGAAAGACATATGGGGAGAAGGGGGATAATATAGAGGAAGATAAAGACATATAGGGAGAAGGGGTATAATATAGAGGAAGAGAAAGACATATGGGGAGAAGGTTGATTATATAGAGGAAGAGAAAGACATATGGGGAGAAGGGGGATAATATAGAGGAAGAGAAAGACATATGGGGAGAAGAAGGATAATATAGAGGAAGAGAAAGACATATGGGGAGAAGGGGGATAATATAGAGGAAGAGAAAGACATATGGGGAGAAGAAGGATAATATAGAGGAAGAGAAAGACTTATGGGGAGAAGGTTGATTATATAGAGGAAGAGAAAGACATATGGGGAGAAGGGGTATAATATAGAGGAAGAGAAAGACATATGGGGGGAAGGTTGATTATATAGAGGAAGAGAAAGACATATGGGGAGAAGGTTGATTATATAGAGGAAGAGAAAGACATGGGGAGAAGGTTGATTATATAGAGGAAGAGAAAGACATATGGGGAGAAGAGGGATGATATAGAGGAAGAGAAAGACATATGGGGAGAAGGGGGATAATATAGAGGAAGAGAAAGACATATGGTGAGAAGGGGGATAATATAGAGGAAGAGAAAGACATGGGGAGATGGGGTATAATATTGAGGAAGAGAAAGACATATGGGGAGAAGGGGGATAATATAGAGGAAGAGAAAGACATATGGGGAGAAGGTTGATTATATAGAGGAAGAGAAAGACATGGGGAGAAGGTTGATTATATAGAGGAAGAGAAAGACATATGGGGAGAAGGGGGATAATATAGAGGAAGAGAAAGACATATAGGGATTAGGTTGATTATATAGAGGAAGAGAAAGACATATGGGGAGAAGGTTGATTATATAGAGGAAGAGAAAGACATATGGGGAGAAGGTTGATTATATAGAGGAATAGAAAGACATATGGGGAGAAGGGTGATAATATAGAGGAAGAGAAAGACATATGGGGAGAAGGGGGATAATATAGAGGAAGAGAAAGACATATGGGGAGAAGGTTGATTATATAGAGGAAGAGAAAGACATATGGGGAGAAGGGGGATAATATAGAGGAAGAGAAAGACATATGGGGAGAAGGTTGATTATATAGAGGAAGAGAAAGACATATGGGGAGAAGGTTCATTATATAGAGGAAGAGAAAGACATGGGGAGAAGGTTGATTATATAGAGGAAGAGAAAGACATATGGGGAGAAGGTTGATTATATAGAGGAAGAGAAAGACATATGGGGAGAAGGGGGATAATATAGAGGAAGAGAAAGACATATGGGGAGAAGGTTGATTATATAGAGGAAGAGAAAGACATGGGGAGAAGGTTGATTATATAGAGGAAGAGAAAGACATATGGGGAGAAGGTTGATTATATAGAGGAATAGAAAGACATATGGGGAGAAGGGTGATAATATAGAGGAAGAGAAAGACATATGGGGAGAAGGGGGATAATATAGAGGAAGAGAAAGACATATGGGGAGAAGGTTGATTATATAGAGGAAGAGAAAGACATATGGGGAGAAGGGGGATAATATAGAGGAAGAGAAAGACATATGGGGAGAAGGTTGATTATATAGAGGAAGAGAAAGACATATGGGGAGAAGGGGGATAATATAGAGGAAGATAAAGACATATAGGGAGAAGGGGTATAATATAGAGGAAGAGAAAGACATATGGGGAGAAGGTTGATTATATAGAGGAAGAGAAAGACATGGGGAGAAGGTTGATTATATAGAGGAAGAGAAAGACATATGGGGAGAAGAAGGATGATATAGAGGAAGAGAAAGACATATGGGGAGAAGGGGGATAATATAGAGGAAGAGAAAGACATATGGGGAGAAGGGGGATAATATAGAGGAAGAGAAAGACATATGGGGGGAAGGTTGATTATATAGAGGAAGAGAAAGACATATGGGGAGAAGGGGGATAATATAGAGGAAGATAAAGACATATAGGGAGAAGGGGTATAATATAGAGGAAGAGAAAGACATATGGGGAGAAGGTTGATTATATAGAGGAAGAGAAAGACATGGGGAGAAGGTTGATTATATAGAGGAAGAGAAAGACATATGGGGAGAAGAAGGATGATATAGAGGAAGAGAAAGACATATGGGGAGAAGGGGGATAATATAGAGGAAGAGAAAGACATATGGGGGGAAGGTTGATTATATAGAGGAAGAGAAAGACATATGGGGAGAAGGTTGATTATATAGAGGAAGAGAAAGACATGGGGAGAAGGTTGATTATATAGAGGAAGAGAAAGACATATGGGGAGAAGAAGGATGATATAGAGGAAGAGAAAGACATATGGGGAGAAGGGGGATAATATAGAGGAAGAGAAAGACATTTGGGGAGAAGGGGGATAATATAGAGGAAGAGAAAGACATGGGGAGAAGGGGGATAATATTGAGGAAGAGAAAGACATATGGGGAGAAGGGGGATAATATAGAGGAAGAGAAAGACATATGGGGAAAAGGTTGATTATATAGAGGAAGAGAAAGACATGGGGAGAAGGTTGATTATATAGAGGAAGAGAAAGACATATGGGGAGAAGGTTGATTATATAGAGGAAGAGAAAGACATATGGGGAGAAGGGGGATAATATAGAGGAAGAGAAAGACATATGGGGAGAAGGGGGATAATATAGAGGAAGAGAAAGACATATGGGGAGAAGTTTGATTATATAGAGGAAGAGAAAGACATATGGGGAGAAGGGGGATAATATAGAGGAAGAGAAAGACATATGGGGAGAAGGTTGATTATATAGAGGAAGAGAAAGACATATGGGGAGAAGGTTCATTATATAGAGGAAGAGAAAGGCATGGGGAGAAGGTTGATTATATAGAGGAAGAGAAAGACATATGGGGAGAAGGTTGATTATATAGAGGAAGAGAAAGACATATGGGGAGAAGGGGGATAATATAGAGGAAGAGAAAGACATATGGGGAGAAGGTTGATTATATAGAGGAAGAGAAAGACATGGGGAGAAGGTTGATTATATAGAGGAAGAGAAAGACATATGGAGAGAAGGTTGATTATATAGAGGAAGAGAAAGACATATGGGGAGAAGGGGGATAATATAGAGGAAGAGAAAGACATATGGGGAGAAGGTTGATTATATAGAGGAAGAGAAAGACATATGGGGAGAAGGGGGATAATATAGAGGAAGAGAAAGACATATGGGGAGAAGGTTGATTATATAGAGGAAGAGAAAGACATATGGGGAGAAGGGGGATAATATAGAGGAAGATAAAGACATATAGGGAGAAGGGGTATAATATAGAGGAAGAGAAAGACATATGGGGAGAAGGTTGATTATATAGAGGAAGAGAAAGACATGGGGAGAAGGTTGATTATATAGAGGAAGAGAAAGACATATGGGGAGAAGGTTGATTATATAGAGGAAGAGAAAGACATATGGGGAGAAGGGGGATAATATAGAGGAAGAGAAAGACATATGGGGGGAAGTTTGATTATATAGAGGAAGAGAAAGACATATGGGGAGAAGGGGGATAATATAGAGGAAGAGAAAGACATATGGGGAGAAGAAGGATAATATAGAGGAAGAGAAAGACATATGGGGAGAAGGGGGATAATATAGAGGAAGAGAAAGACATATGGGGAGAAGAAGGATAATATAGAGGAAGAGAAAGACTTATGGGGAGAAGGTTGATTATATAGAGGAAGAGAAAGACATATGGGGAGAAGGGGTATAATATAGAGGAAGAGAAAGACATATGGGGGGAAGGTTGATTATATAGAGGAAGAGAAAGACATATGGGGAGAAGGTTGATTATATAGAGGAAGAGAAAGACATGGGGAGAAGGTTGATTATATAGAGGAAGAGAAAGACATATGGGGAGAAGAGGGATGATATAGAGGAAGAGAAAGACATATGGGGAGAAGGGGGATAATATAGAGGAAGAGAAAGACATATGGTGAGAAGGGGGATAATATAGAGGAAGAGAAAGACATGGGGAGATGGGGTATAATATTGAGGAAGAGAAAGACATATGGGGAGAAGGGGGATAATATAGAGGAAGAGAAAGACATATGGGGAGAAGGTTGATTATATAGAGGAAGAGAAAGACATGGGGAGAAGGTTGATTATATAGAGGAAGAGAAAGACATATGGGGAGAAGGGGGATAATATAGAGGAAGAGAAAGACATATAGGGATTAGGTTGATTATATAGAGGAAGAGAAAGACATATGGGGAGAAGGTTCATTATATAGAGGAAGAGAAAGACATGGGGAGAAGGTTGATTATATAGAGGAAGAGAAAGACATATGGGGAGAAGGTTGATTATATAGAGGAAGAGAAAGACATATGGGGAGAAGGGGGATAATATAGAGGAAGAGAAAGACATATGGGGAGAAGGTTGATTATATAGAGGAAGAGAAAGACATGGGGAGAAGGTTGATTATATAGAGGAAGAGAAAGACATATGGGGAGAAGGTTGATTATATAGAGGAAGAGAAAGACATATGGGGAGAAGGGTGATAATATAGAGGAAGAGAAAGACATATGGGGAGAAGGGGGATAATATAGAGGAAGAGAAAGACATATGGGGAGAAGGTTGATTATATAGAGGAAGAGAAAGACATATGGGGAGAAGGGGGATAATATAGAGGAAGAGAAAGACATATGGGGAGAAGGTTGATTATATAGAGGAAGAGAAAGACATATGGGGAGAAGGGGGATAATATAGAGGAAGATAAAGACATATAGGGAGAAGGGGTATAATATAGAGGAAGAGAAAGACATATGGGGAGAAGGTTGATTATATAGAGGAAGAGAAAGACATGGGGAGAAGGTTGATTATATAGAGGAAGAGAAAGACATATGGGGAGAAGAAGGATGATATAGAGGAAGAGAAAGACATATGGGGAGAAGGGGGATAATATAGAGGAAGAGAAAGACATGGGGAGAAGGTTGATTATATAGAGGAAGAGAAAGACATATGGGGAGAAGAAGGATGATATAGAGGAAGAGAAAGACATATGGGGAGAAGGGGGATAATATAGAGGAAGAGAAAGACATATGGGGAGAAGGGGGATAATATAGAGGAAGAGAAAGACATATGGGGGGAAGGTTGATTATATAGAGGAAGAGAAAGACATATGGGGAGAAGGGGGATAATATAGAGGAAGATAAAGACATATAGGGAGAAGGGGTATAATATAGAGGAAGAGAAAGACATATGGGGAGAAGGTTGATTATATAGAGGAAGAGAAAGACATGGGGAGAAGGTTGATTATATAGAGGAAGAGAAAGACATATGGGGAGAAGAAGGATGATATAGAGGAAGAGAAAGACATATGGGGAGAAGGGGGATAATATAGAGGAAGAGAAAGACATATGGGGGGAAGGTTGATTATATAGAGGAAGAGAAAGACATATGGGGAGAAGGTTGATTATATAGAGGAAGAGAAAGACATGGGGAGAAGGTTGATTATATAGAGGAAGAGAAAGACATATGGGGAGAAGAAGGATGATATAGAGGAAGAGAAAGACATATGGGGAGAAGGGGGATAATATAGAGGAAGAGAAAGACATATGGGGAGAAGGGGGATAATATAGAGGAAGAGAAAGACATGGGGAGAAGGGGGATAATATTGAGGAAGAGAAAGACATATGGGGAGAAGGGGGATAATATAGAGGAAGAGAAAGACATATGGGGAGAAGGTTGATTATATAGAGGAAGAGAAAGACATGGGGAGAAGGTTGATTATATAGAGGAAGAGAAAGACATATGGGGAGAAGGGGGATAATATAGAGGAAGAGAAAGACATATGGGGAGAAGGTTGATTATATAGAGGAAGAGAAAGACATATGGGGAGAAGGGGGATAATATAGAGGAAGAGAAAGACATATGGGGAGAAGGTTGATTATATAGAGGAAGAGAAAGACATATGGGGAGAAGGGGGATAATATAGAGGAAGATAAAGACATATAGGGAGAAGGGGTATAATATAGAGGAAGAGAAAGACATATGGGGAGAAGGTTGATTATATAGAGGAAGAGAAAGACATGGGGAGAAGGTTGATTATATAGAGGAAGAGAAAGACATATGGGGAGAAGGGGGATAATATAGAGGAAGAGAAAGACATATGGGGGGAAGGTTGATTATATAGAGGAAGAGAAAGACATATGGGGAGAAGGGGGATAATATAGAGGAAGAGAAAGACATATGGGGAGAAGAAGGATAATATAGAGGAAGAGAAAGACATATGGGGAGAAGGGGGATAATATAGAGGAAGAGAAAGACATATGGGGAGAAGAAGGATAATATAGAGGAAGAGAAAGACATGGGGAGAAGGGGGATAATATAGAGGAAGAGAAAGACATATGGGGAGAAGGGGGATAATATAGAGGAAGAGAAAGACATGGGGAGAAGGTTGATTATATAGAGGAAGAGAAAGACATATGGGGAGAAGGTTGATTATATAGAGGAAGAGAAAGACATGTGGGGAGAAGAAGGATAATATAGAGGAAGAGAAAGACATATGGGGAGAAGGGGGATAATATAGAGGAAGAGAAAGACATGGGGAGAAGGTTGATTATATAGAGGAAGAGAAAGACATATGGGGAGAAGGTTGATTATATAGAGGAAGAGAAAGACATATGGGGAGAAGGGGGATAATATAGAGGAAGAGAAAGACATATGGGGAGAAGGTTGATTATATAGAGGAAGAGAAAGACATGGGGAGAAGGTTGATTATATAGAGGAAGAGAAAGACATATGGGGAGAAGGGGGATAATATAGAGGAAGAGAAAGACATATGGGGAGAAGGTTGATTATATAGAGGAAGAGAAAGACATATGGGGAGATTGGGGATAATATAGAGGAAGAGAAAGACATATGGGGAGAAGGTTGATTATATAGAGGAAGAGAAAGACATATGGGGAGAAGGGGGATAATATAGAGGAAGATAAAGACATATAGGGAGAAGGGGTATAATATAGAGGAAGAGAAAGACATATGGGGAGAAGGTTGATTATATAGAGGAAGAGAAAGACATGGGGAGAAGGTTGATTATATAGAGGAAGAGAAAGACATATGGGGAGAAGGGGGATAATATAGAGGAAGAGAAAGACATATGGGGGGAAGGTTGATTATATAGAGGAAGAGAAAGACATATGGGGAGAAGGGGGATAATATAGAGGAAGAGAAAGACATATGGGGAGAAGAAGGATAATATAGAGGAAGAGAAAGACATATGGGGAGAAGGGGGATAATATAGAGGAAGAGAAAGACATATGGGGAGAAGAAGGATAATATAGAGGAAGAGAAAGACATGGGGAGAAGGGGGATAATATAGAGGAAGAGAAAGACATATGGGGAGAAGGGGGATAATATAGAGGAAGAGAAAGACATGGGGAGAAGGTTGATTATATAGAGGAAGAGAAAGACATATGGGGAGAAGGTTGATTATATAGAGGAAGAGAAAGACATGTGGGGAGAAGAAGGATAATATAGAGGAAGAGAAAGACATATGGGGAGAAGGGGGATAATATAGAGGAAGAGAAAGACATGGGGAGAAGGTTGATTATATAGAGGAAGAGAAAGACATATGGGGAGAAGGGGGATAATATAGAGGAAGAGAAAGACATATGGGGAGAAGAAGGATAATATAGAGGAAGAGAAAGACATGGGGAGAAGGTTGATTATATAGAGGAAGAGAAATACATATAGGGAGAAGGGGGATAATATAGAGGAAGAGAAAGACATGGGGAGAAGGTTGACATTCCACTCTACTGCCTGTCTGCCCTCCCCAGCCAGCTTGGCTGTCAGTATGTGTATTTCTCCTGCCCTGAGGACCCCTACACCCCCCACCCCTCACTGGGGGTCTGGCCACACACACACACACCCCAGACACGTGTTCAATAGAGTGGCACGGAAGTTGGTGGCATGCTTTTCAGACACAGACCAACCATGCTCACTGTGTCTCCTCATTCATGCTAAATGTTTGCTGTTGCCATACTTCAAAGAGAGAGGCTTCACAGTCACTTGCCCCTGTCTGTTACCTCTCAGTCATCCACTCTCATCCCCCTCTCATCCTCCCCAGGTCTCTCTGGTCTCTTAGTCTCTTTGTAAGGAAACAAGATTACCTAACTGTAATTCAGACCAGGATTAGGCAGGTGATCCTGGCTTTGCTGATGTCTGTACAGTCGTGTGGGTCATGTAGACAAGACATACCATGTGTTTCTGATTGGGATTTAGTTTTTTATAATGAAAGACTATGATTGTTGTTGTTTTTCTTGCTGGCGTTGTACTTAAAGGTGCACTATGCAGAAATCGCTCCGCCATTTCCTGGTTGCTAAAATTCTAGTAGTTTGCCTAATTTCAGTTTAGGTGACAAAAAACAAGCAAGTATAGTGTAGAGAATCATTGTACCATCTAAACTGCTGTGAAATATATTTTCTATAACCCAAAACATAATATTTTCAGCTGTTTGAAGCTGGTGTACAAAACTGAAAGTAAAAGAGGGAAAAACTCAACTTAAGAATGGGAAGCATAGAAATTGTTCACATAGAACATATCTACCGCTTCCTAGACTTGCTTTCAATGAGAATGACAGATCTATAACACACATTTCTATGTGAATTGGTCGGGTTGCCAAAAAAATGACATATTGTAGCTTTAATAGATGATTGTGTGATAACCTTTTTATAGACACACTATTCTGCCAAATCTGAAGCCCCACACACTCTGAAGCGCCACATACATACACCTGTCTCCTGTCATGTGACCTAGGTGTCACCCTGACCCTTGGTTACGTCTAGGGAGCTACACCCACTGCAAATAAATGGAAAACATATAGGCCTACCATGTGTAAACTCCTGTACACACACACCCAGCCATTTCCACTGAAGACAGATAACGAACACATAAACTCAACAGCCAAGAGGCACATTACAGTTTGTTCCTTAAAGGGGAATTTCACCCTGGGGAAATCTGGGCTTGTTTTCATCATGTCTGAGGCATTTCTAGTACAGTGAGATAATAATCACACATAATTGCCCAGGAGGAAGGCAGGTCAGGGCTTCGCGCACTGAATGATACACCGTATAGCGGCTTCCGGTGTATTGATGGGGGGGGGAGCCTTCTGTCATGAAGGCTCTATGTCATTCTGATCACACTACGTTTTTGTGGGTGTAGATATGGTTGTCCTTGTTTGATAGAGCCAGTGTACGTCTTTCAGCGATGTTCCTATCGGCTTGTGTTGGGCGGTGTTTTGTGCTCTGGCCACCGTCCCTCCCACAAGGCAGGCTTTTTTGAAGAGGAGGCAGACACTAACAACAATCCTTTGGGCAAAACTGAAAGAACTGACCAGGCGCAATGGCTTCAAGTGATTCCTCTCATCAACATGAATTTGACAATGGAGCATCTGTTAGCTACATGGTGACATTCAACCATACATGTTTCAACTGTATTATAGCAAAGAGGATATGAAAAACAAATAGTTGGATTTAGCTAATGTTAGAAGCTCTGCTACAGCCAATTCCAGTACCAAGAGGGCAGATGATAAATACGTTGCCTACCTAAGAAAGTTATTTTTACTGCAAACCACCTAGCTAGCTAACTTTAATATACCTACTAAACTCATATTGTGTTTTGCTGGCTAAAATACTACAGTGTCACAGTTTGCTAACTTAGCTAGCTATATAACTAGCTAGGTAGCTAGTTAACGAGCTAAGTTAGCGAGCTAAACAACTACCGTTAGCCATATCTATGACTAAAAAGAGGAGAGGTTTCACAATCCGACAAGGGTTGACATTGGTTATGATTATGATCTTGGATGCATTTCAATCGCACAAAGTTATAGGCAAGATAAGATTCCAAACAGATGTAAATAACAGTATTGCATATCCAGCAAGCTAGCTAGCTAAGTTTACTAGCAACAGTGATGAGAAACAGTAATACAACCATTTACTGTTGTAAATCTCTAAAACTAAAGCTGATTTTACTATAACAAATATTTGCCTAAGCATGGCTGATAGACATGGCGGTAGGTAGATACTGTCTGCCTACCTACCTAGGCTCATGTGTAGGATCTGGTCACTGCAAAGGTTGAGGGTTGTGCCATATTTATACTGAACAAAAATATAAATGCAACATGTAAAGTGTTGGTCACATTTTTCATGAGCTGAAATAAAAGATCCCAGAAATGTTTAGTACGCACAAAAAGCGTATTTTTCCCTGTTAGTGATCATTTCACCTTTGCCAAGATAATCCATCCACCTGACAGATGCGGCATATTAATAAGCTGATTAAACAGCATGATCATTACACATTATCTTGCGCTTTGGACAAAAAAGGCCACTCTAAAATGTGCAGTTTTGTCACACAACACAATGCCACAGATGTCTCAGGTTTTGAGGGAGCTTTCAATTGTTTTAAAGAATTTGGCAGTACATCCAGTGCATTGTGGCTCCTGGGTGGCGCAACGGTCTAAGGCACTGCATCTAAGAGATAGAGGCGTTACTACGGACACCCTGGTTGGAATCCAGGCTGTATCACAACCGGCTGTGATTGGAGTCCCATAGGGTGGCGCACATGGTCGTCCGGGTTTGGCTGGTCTAGGCTGTCAATTGTAAATAAGAATTTGTTCTTAAATGACGTGCCTAGTTTAAAAAAAGGTGAAATTAAAAATCCAACCGGCCTCACAACCGCAGACCATGTGTACGCACTCCAGCCCAGGACCTCCACATCCAGCTTCTTCCCTTGCAGGATCGTCTGAAGAGGGGGGTGCTGAGGATAATTATTTTCTGTAATAAAGTTATTTTGTGTTGAATAAACAAATTCTGTTTGGCTGGGCATGGCTTCCCAGTGGGTGGAACTGGTTCCCAAGTGGGTGGGTCTATGTCCTCCCAGGTCCACCCATTGCTGCACCACCCTGCCTAGTCACTCTGTCCAGTAATCCATAGATTAGGACCTCATTTATTTATTTCAATTGACAGAATTTCTTACATGAACTGTAACTCAGTAAATATAAAAAAGTGGTGCATGGTATATTTTTGTTCAGTATATTTCTATTAGGCTAGATTGTTGTAAATGTAATCTCTGTGCCTGTGTACATGTATGCATGTTCAACTAGTCAACCTTAATGTTGATGTTATGCTGGTATTGTTCAACTAGTCAACCCTAATGTTGATGTTATGCTGGTATTGTTCAACTAGTCAACCCTAATGTTGATGTTATGCTGGTATTGTTCAACTAGTCAACCCTAATGTTGATGTTATGCTGGTATTGTTCAACTAGTCAACCCTAATGTTGATGTTATGCTGCTATTGTTCAACTAGTCAACCCTAATGTTGATGTTATGCTGGTATTGTTCAACTAGTCAATCCTAATGTTGATGTTATGCTGCTATTGTTCAACTAGTCAACCCTAATGTTGATGTTATGCTGGTATTGTTCAACTAGTCAACCCTAATGTTGATGTTATGCTGCTATTGTTCAACTAGTCAACCCTAATGTTGATGTTATGCTGGTATTGTTCAACTAGTCAACCCTAATGTTGATGTTATGCTGCTATTGTTCAACTAGTCAACCCTAATGTTGATGTTATGCTGGTATTGTTCAACTAGTCAACCCTAATGTTGATGTTATGCTGCTATTGTTCAACTAGTCAACCCTAATGTTGATGTTATGCTGGTATTGTTCAACTAGTCAACCCTAATGTTGATGTTATGCTGGTATTGTTCAACTAGTCAACCCTAATGTTGATGTTATGCTGGTATTGTTCAACTAGTCAACCCTAATGTTGATGTTATGCTGGTATTGTTCAACTAGTCAACCCTAATGTTGATGTTATGCTGGTATTGTTCAACTAGTCAACCCTAATGTTGATGTTATGCTGGTATTGTTCAACTAGTCAACCCTAATGTTGATGTTATGCTGGTATTGTTCAACTAGTCAACCCTAATGTTGATGTTATGCTGGTATTGTTCAACTTGTCAACCCTAATGTTGATGTTATGCTGGCACGATTCAGCCGTTGTGCAAACTGTACAATAGAGTCTTTAAAAAAATGTTTTTTTTTTTTTGTTGTTGTCTTACTGACAATACCGTGTAGTGCCTGGGCTTTTTCCTGGAGTGTATTCTAGATACAGAAACAATGCCTTTGCCTGCGTGTGCCATTGTAGCAGAACTGTATCCCGTGAACTGTATCCCGTGAACTGTACCCCGTGAACTGTATCCCGTGAACTGTATCCCGTGAACTGTATCCCGTGAACTGTATCCGTGAACTGTATCCGTGAACTGTATCCCGTGAACTGTATCCCTCGAGGGGATTAGACATTATGCTGGATTTCAAACAAACGACTCATAAGAAAATGAATGGCAGTTTGATCATGACAACACTCCCAGCCAGCCTAGGCTTATGATGACCACATTCTCTGCTGTGGGGTTTACTGCGTCTGTATGTACCAGAACCTGGCCTGGGCTACATTGGTCCTGACACTGTTTTTCCTTACCCTTCCACATGAAATCACATCTTGGACCATATTAAATTCTTCCTCTCAGGATCCTGCTGTTTTCTTCTCCACTCCTCTGTTTCTCTTTCCCTGTCTCCTTCGTCTGTCGCTCGCCATTGTCTAAACATTAAACACTCATGCCGCTTTTAAAGTAAACCAAACCCACTTCCTGCCATTCCATCTTTTGTCTTTCTTTCTTCTCTTCTGTTCTCTCTCTTTTTCTAAATAAGCATGAGACGGGAGAGACACACACACAACACTCTGAGAGAGATTGAATCAGCGGCCTCAGAACTGAACTATGTGTCTTCATGGTTCACTGCGGCCCACTCCGCTATGACCACTTCCTGTTTAACAGCCCCTACAGAGAGGGGGCTGGGTGGGTGAGGAGGGGAGTATCTCCTCTCCACTCTCTGTCCTGTCTTTCTTAGACAGTGAAAACACCTACTTGTGTTGGCCAGAGACCGTTAGCCAAACATCCCTCCTGCTCATCCCCCTCTCTTCTCCCACATATGGAGACAGTTATTCAGGCTCGTATTGTGAGGGCAACAAAGGGGAGAGGAACACAACAAGCCAGCGGTCAGTTGAAAGAGAAGCAGGCAGATTAAATCGACTCGCTATGTACCCCCTCCCCACCCTGTCCTCTCCTTCAAAGAAAGAAAACAATTCCCTGGGATTGTGTTGGGCCAAACACTTATGTGGTCCTTACAGAAATAGAGGACATTGGGGAGTAAGGGGAGAGAGAGAGGGAACAGAGAGAAAAGAGAGGGGGGGTTAGAAAGAGTTGCAAGTCATGAAGTGAAAGGAAACCAGAGTTTTATTGGGGGATCGGGACAGAGGTTAGAAAACATTCAGCCCACTAGACGGAATCTGTGGTCACTACATGAAGAGAAGAGAGAAAAGAAGGGAGCGAGGCCTAGAGGAGGAAGGAGGAGTGAGGTGGTTGTTTGTTGTTTTAGAATTTGTCTTGCAGCTGTTAAAATAAATAAAGTGGAGACATATACAGTACTGTAGCTGTTTGGTGTGATGCTACTTTATCTTGAACTAATCCTGGATCCTGGTGGGTTCAGATTGACTTCAATGGTTCTCACACCTTATTGAGCTGTTGAATGTTTTCTGAATGAAATGTGATTAGCTGTTTTAACATGACCATCATCATATATTGGTCCAACTCTTCAGAGAAAAGCTCTGTGAGAGAATGACGCTACATTGAGAAGAGAAAATGGTTTCAGTGGGCTGTTCTTGATTTCTCACCGGTTTGTCCTCCGGCAGATCTAGACGTTACCTCACAAAGGAGATTTATAAGGAGTAAAACCCAGGTAATACAGCAATGATTCATTCAACCCAGACATGCACACAGACAGGAGAGTGGTGCTGCCAAAGATCCCTATTACTCCATGTCATCATGAAGTAGGGAACAGGGAGCTAGGCTTTACCCAAGCCTAGCTCTCCTTCACCCAAATCCAGATAGCAAAACCTGGACCCGTACAAATCAGCTGGGCTACACAATCTGGACCTTCTCTTTCTAAAAATTATCCACTGCCATTGTTGCAACCCCTATTACCAGTCTGTTCAACCTCTCTTTTGTATCGTCCGAGATCCCTAAAGATTGGAAAGCTGCCGTGGTCATCCCCCTCTTCAAAAGGGGTTACACTCTAGACCCAAACTGTTACAGACCTATATCCTTCCTGTCCTGCCTTTCTAAAGTCTTCGAAAGCCAAGTTAATAAACAGATCACTGACCATTTCGAATCCCACCGTACCTTCTTCACTGTGCAATCCTGTTTCAGAGCTGATCACAGGTCCACCTCAGCCATGCTCAAGGTACTAAATTATATCATAACCGCCATCGATAAAAATTCTCTGATCCACCTCTACACAGACGACACCATTCTGTATACATCTAGCCCTTCTTTGGACTGTGTTAACAAACCTTCAAATGAGCTTCAATGCCATACAACACTCCTTCCATGGCCTCCAACTGCTCTTAAACTAGTAAAACTAAATGCATGCTTTTCAACCGATCGCTGCCCACACCCGTTCGCCCGACTAGCATCACTATTCTGGACGGTTCTGACTTAGAATATGTGGATAACTACAAATACCTAGGTGTCTTGCTAGACTGTAAACTCTCCTTCCAGACTCATATTAATCATCTCCAATCCAAAATTAAATCTAGAATCGGCTTTCTATTCCGCAACAAAGCCCCTTTCACTCACGTTGCCAAACATACCCTCGTAAAACTGACTATCCTACCGATCCTCGACTTCAGCGATGTCATTTACAAAATAGCCTCTACTCGATGTAATTTACAGTGCCTCTACTCAGCACACAGGATGCAGTCTATCACAGTGCCATCCGTTTTGCCACTTAAGCCCCATATACCACCCAACACTGCGACCTGTATGCTCTAATCGGCTGGCCCTCGCTACACATTCGTCGCCAGACGCACTGGCTCCAGGTCATCTTTAAGTCTTTGCTAGGTAAAGCTCCGTCTTATCTCAGCTCACTGGTCACGATAACACCCACCCGTAGTACTCGATTCAGCAGGTATATCTCACTGGTCATCCCCAAAGCCAACACCTCCTTTGGCCGCCTTTCCTTCCAGTTCTCTGCTGCCAATGACTGGAACAAATTGCAAACATCGCTGAAACTGGAGACTTATATTTCCCTCACTAACTTTAGACATCAACTATCCGAGCAGCTAACCAATCGCTGCAGCTGTACATAGCCATCTGTAAATGGCCCATCCAATCTACCTACCTCATCCCCATATTGTTTTTATTTACTTTTCTGCTCTTTTGCACACCAGTATTTCTACTTGCACATCATCATCTGCACATCTATCACATCTATCACTCCAGTGTTAATTTGCTAAATTATAATGACTTGCTACTATGGCCTATTTATTGCCTTACCTCCTCACGCCATTTGCACACACTTTTTCTATTGTGTTATTGATTGTCCTCCTCCCAACCCACAGACGAGCGTGCATGTTCCTCAGTCTCCCATGCACACTCCTCAGTCCCCAAGTGCACGGTCCCAAGTCCTCACACTCCATTGCTGGGATGGGCACTGACCGGCAGTAATGCCCTAATGTCGCTGCCCTACATATTTGGTACACTACTGTCTGTTGGAAAACCCTGCACACTCATCCACCTTCAACTCTAGCGTGGGAGGGAGGGGGTGAAGAGAAAGGAGAAGAGGGTTGAGAAGAGAGGAGGGGAGGGGTGAAGAGAAAGGAGAAGAGAGGAGGGGAGGGGAGGGGTGAAGAGAAAGGAGAAGAGAGGAGGGGAGGGGAGGGGTGTAGAGAAAGGAGAAGAGAGGAGGGGAGGGAATGGGAGGGGTGAAGAGAAAGGAGAAGAGGGCTGAGAAGGGAGGAAGGGAGGGGAGGGGTGAAGAAAAAGGAGAAGAGAGGAGGGGAGGTGGTGATGAGAAAGGAGAAGAGAGGAGAGGAGGGATGAAGAGAAAGGAGAAGAGAGGAGGATAAGGGAAGGGAGACCCAAGGCTTCATTTCACTAATCCACTGTCTTTGGAGCTATACCCCTACTCCTTTCTCTTACATGATCTGAGCAGTCACTGTCACTGGCTCTCTCACTCTCTCTGACATCAATTCTCTTTTCTTCCTACTCCAGCTCATCATGGTAATTTTGCCTGACGATGATCAGTGTGTGTGTGTGTGTGTGTGTGTGTGTGTGTGTGTGTGTGTGTGTGTGTGTGTGTGTGTGTGTGTGTGTGTGACTGCAGCACAAGAGCCTAATGAACAGACATACAAAGGGGATGAACTGTCAGAGGAGCTCATCATGAACTTTCCTCACCAAATAATGAGTGCTCCCTCGACACATTGTCCGTGTGTGTATCCCAGTGATGTGCCGTGGGGTCTGAGGCCGAGTAGGCATTTTATATTGAGCTCTTCCGTCCCCATCTCTCACTCACACACACATGCACACAAGCTCAAAAAGCATATATATGCTATAGTGTTTATCGTTATGGCACGATCACAAAGATGTAATGTATAATAGTAGTCAGCACTACTGTAATGTGTAATAGTAGTCAGCACTACTGTAATGTATAATAGTAGTCAGCACTACTGTAATGTGTAATAGTAGTCAGCACTACTGTAATGTGTAATAGTAGTCAGCACTACGGTAATGTATAATAGTAGTCAGCACTACCGTAATGTATAATAGTAGTCAGCACTACTGTAATATAACAATAGTAGTCAGCACTACTGTATTGTATAATAGTAGTCAGCACTACTGTAATGTATAATAGTAGTCAGCACTACTGTAATGTATAATAGTAGTCAGCACTACTGTAATGTATAATAGTAGTCAGCACTACTGTAATGTATAATAGTAGTCAGCACTACTGTAATGTATAATAGTAGTCAGCACTACTGTAATGAATAATAGTAGTCAGCAATACAGTATTGTATAATTGTAATCAGAACTACTGTAATATAACAATAGTAGTCGGCACTACTGTATTGTATAATAGTAATCAGAACTACTGTAATATAACAATAGTAGTCGGTACTACTGTATTGTACAGTAGTAGTCGGCGCTACTGTAAATACACACTTGCATTTACTTGTAAATGAAGTCCACCCGTTTATCATTCTGGTTAAAGACATCAGTGACTAAACTGTAAAGCTCCTCCCTTGGCCATCAGTTTTCAAAGTATCTCAGTCTCGATGTGATGGAGATGATGGCAAGGGATGAGAGCCGTCCTTGATCGTTCCGGTTTCGACTGCATGTTTTTATCCGTTTCAGCTCAGAAAATGGCCTCTCGGATGCTGTTGTGGCTGGTATAGTGAGGACCAGCTGCAGTAACCGTGTCGCCTCGTGGACAGTCTGTGTCAGGTCATGCTAGAACAAAAACGTCCAGGTGATTTGTCTTGTACCATTTGTGAACAGTACAATCCGACAAGATCAGCCTTAAGTCGTTTGCAGGTGTCAAACTTTTGTGACATTGTTTAGAGTTTTTGCAGTCCACTAAGCCAAGGAAATGAAGTTAACCGAAGTGGTCAAACCTGGCTCTCATCTGGACATTGATATTGTCCACTATGTTGTAGTATATTTGTCTCTTCTTTACTCTGATCGACTGATTACTACAAGTTCATTGCATTTCTGCTCAAATCACTCAAGTCTTGTCGCTGCAGTTCCGGTGCTTTCGTTTTGTCGCTGATAGGGGTACGGCAGAAATCTATATCCATCACTTTGTTCTGCAGAACCTGGAAGAGCATGTCAGTTTCATTGAAAATTCCATCATAGGTCATGAGCACAAAGCAAACGCGGTGGTGGTCTCGAGATGGGTTGCCAATGACTACCACCAGCAGCATTCACATCAGTGGCGGTCGGTGCAGATTTCTATTACAGCATATTGGATGACTGTCATTCATATTACATTCAATCAATCAAATGTATTTATAAAGCCCTTTTTACATCAGCAGATGTCACAAAGTGCTATACAGAAACCCAGCCTAAAATCCCAAACAGCAAGCAATTCAGATGCAGAAGCACGGTGGCTAGGAAAAACTCCCTAGAAAGGCAGGAACCTAGGAAGAAACCTAGAGAGGAATCAGGCTCTGAGGGGTGGCCAGTCCTCTCCAGTCCTCTTCTTCACCCAGTTCAATGTAACATCGATAGGTTTAGGCTACTTCATGATACTAAAATGTTCCCTATACCCATCATGAAGTTGCTACAACCTTGCCTTTTAGAGGTAACAGGCAGTGTGACACATGGACAGACAGTGACACATTCGATACTGCCTTGTATACTCTTGCCTGCGTGTAACTGATCGAGGGTGTAATCATTAGTCCAACAGTTGGAAACTAGAGTTTCTATTCAATCAATTCAGTTATGTTTATCCCCATTTTGTTCCGTTTGCTTCCATTTAAGAAATGTTTTTCAACGTAAACAATACACCACTGATCACACCTAAACACAGTTCACTTTCATAGCAGCCATGTTGTATTCCTTCTCACATCGAAGCGCTCTCCTCCTCTCATATTTTTCCTTCACTTGTGGACTTCAATGCACAACACATCAGTTGTACAGTATGTGACCAGGCAAAAAAATATTTCCAAGCCAAACAATATCATAATCCCTACACACAGCCTACATCCTTGTCACGATATTAGCTAAAGTAACGTCCTAGTCAACATAGGTAATAGAACTAATGCATTGGTAAACCTGCTACAATCATGCAGCAATGTTAGAGTGTACGGTCAGTCAGTAAGCAGTTTAGCATATACACTGGTGGGCCCCGGTGGCAATAAATTAGTCAAACCAAAAGCTTACCTTGGAAGAGTTCCAGTGTTGTGTTGGATGGTCATAGCCAGCTGGCTAACATAGCATCCCTCTGTTTGAGCTGGGTGTTTGAGCAGACTAAACTAGCTAGCTGCATTTGCTAGCTAAGTAAGTGAAAGTGACATTTGAAAAAATATCTCTTTTGCTTCGCCTTCATTTTTATAGAAATTAATTTGTTCAACTGTTGTCTTTCTCTCACTTTGAGTCAACAACTCACCACATTTTAATCAGTGCAGTGCTAGCTACCTGTAGCTTATGCGTTCAGTACTAGATTCATTCTCTGATCCTTTGATGGGGTGGACAACATGTCAATTCATGCTGCAAGAATTCTGATAGTTTGAAGGATGTCTCCGGAAGTTATCCTTAATTACTTACGTCTATGGAAGGGGTGAGAATCATGAGCCTCCTAGGTTTTGTATTGAAGTTAATGTATCCAAAGGGGGATGAAAGCTAGCTGTCCTCCAGCTACACCATGGTGCTACCCTACAGAGTGCTTTGTTTTAATCAATTATTTGATGACATTAATATATTTACTATAGTTGTATCTAAAAAGGATAAGGATGGTCCTCCCCTTCGTCTTCTGAGGAGCCTCCACTGATTCACATCTATAGCCATGAAATGCTTTGAAAGGCTGGTCATGTCTCACATCACTATCATCCCAGAAACTCTGGACCCATACCAATTCGCATACCACCTCAACAGATCCACAGATGACTCAATCTCTATTGCTGCCCTTGCCCACCTGGACAAAAGAAACAAACATCTACATGAGAATGCTGTTCATAGACTACAGGTCAGCGTTCAACACCATAGTACCCTCCAAGCTCATCACTAAGCTAAGGACCTTGGGACTGAACACTTTCATCTCCAACTGGAGCTTGGACTTCCTGATGGGCCGCCCCGAGGTGGTGAGAGTAGGCAACGACACATCTGCCACTTTGACCCTCAACGTGGGGGCCCCTCAGGGGTGCATGCTCATTCCCCTCCTGTACTCCCTGTTCACCAAAGACTGCATGGCCAGCACAATTCCAACACCATTATTACATTTGCCACTGTGCCGATGGTAGGTCTGAAGGCTCCTGAACAGGCTCCTGAACAGATTCTACCCCCAAGCCATAAGACTGCTGAACAGTTAGTCAAATGTCTACCCAGACTATAAGACTGCTGAACAGTTAGTCAAATGTTTACCCAGACTATAAGACTGCTGAACAGTTAGTCAAATGTCTACCCAGACTATAAGACTGCTGAACAGTTAGTCAAATGTCTACCCAGACTATAAGACTGCTGAACAGTTAGTCAAATGTTTACCCAGACTATAAGACTGCTGAACAGTTAGTCAAATGTCTACCCAGACTATAAGACTGCTGAACAGTTAGTCAAATGTCTACCCAGACTATAAGACTGCTGAACAGTTAGTCAAATGTTTACCCAGACTATAAGACTGCTGAACAGTTAGTCAAATGTCTACCCAGACTATAAGACTGCTGAACAGTTAGTCAAATGTCTACCCAGACTGTAAGACTGCTGAACCGTTAGTCAAATGTCTACCCAGACCATAAGACTGCTGAACCGTTAGTCAAATGTCTACCCAGACTGTAAGACTGATGAACAGTTAGTCAAATGTTTACCCAGACTATAAGACTGCTGAACAGTTAGTCAAATGTTTACCCAGACTATAAGACTGCTGAACAGTTAGTCAAATGTTTACCCAGACTATAAGACTGCTGAACAGTTAGTCAAATGTCTACCCAGACTATAAGACTGCTGAACAGTTAGTCAAATGTCTACCCAAACTATAAGACTGCTGAACAGTTAGTCAAATGTCTACCCAGACTATAAGACTGCTGAACAGTTAGTCAAATGTCTACCCAGACTATAAGACTGCTGAACAGTTAGTCAAATGTCTACCCAGACTATAAGACTGCTGAACAGTTAGTCAAATGTCTACCCAGACTATAAGACTGCTGAACAGTTAGTCAAATGTCTACCCAGACTGTAAGACTGCTGAACAGTTAGTCAAATGTCTACCCAGACTATAAGACTGCTGAACAGTTAGTCAAATGTCTACCCAGACCATAAGACTGCTGAACAGTTAGTCAAATGTTTACCCAGACTATAAGACTGCTGAACAGTTAGTCAAATGTCTACCCAGACTATAAGACTGCTGAACAGTTAGTCAAATGTCTACCCAGACTATAAGACTGCTGAACAGTTAGTCAAATGTCTACCCAGACTATTTACATTCACCCCTTTATTATTCATTCATCTTTTTTTACACTGGCTCTATGCACACTCACTAGAATCTACCCACACACTCACACACACTACACTGACACTCCAACACATACACACACACTCCATATGCTCACACACACAAAACACGCACATGCATTTGGATGCCACACACACTCACACTTTCACACTCTTCACATACACTGCTGCTACTCTGTTTATTATATATCCTGATTGCCTAGTCACTTTTACCATACCCACCTGTACATACTGTATTACCTCAACTACCTCAACTACCTCGTACCCCTGCACATTGACTCGGTACTGGTACTCCTGGTAACTGTTGTTTTCGGCGCATGTGACCAATAACATGTGATTAGATTTTATAATTCTTCATTCTTCTCAACAAAGCCATGTAAAAGTTCCACATAATTGCACATGTTTGATGACCTGGTGCTCATATCATTTACCTAGGTAGCATGATGTAGCATTAATTAGCTAGGTCTTTCAAAATCTCACAGTTCACTTTTACCTTTGCATTGTGCATGCTGATGTTCAATCTTCATTGCCAGATATACAGTATCTGTGAGCTGCCAAATATCTTCAGAGCTATCTGGCTTTGTATGTGAGATACAGATTTCTCATGCTTGTTGAGTGCTATAGGCTAGTTGTTCAAGTGGCAGTAATCAGGTCTTGTCCACACGCTGTCGCTGGTGGAGAACAGCAGACAGGGGAAGCAGTAGAGTCGGCTGCTAGCAAGGCAGCCACAGAGGCAGCTCTTTCCGTTGATACCACTCAGATTGAAATGACAGTGTTGTTTTATGTCTCTTACTTTGATCTAGGTCCCTAAACTCAGGTGTTTGTCTTCCACCAATTATCACCCCCTGTTTCGCTAGAAAATACAACTTTGAAAACTGTTTCAGATGCAATATGTTAGGCATCCGGATCAGCTTACTTTAGCTTGCAATTAAACGTTGTCCAGCTGTGAGTCTTTTTGGGTAAGTCTCTAAGAGCTTTACACACCTGGATTGTACAATATTTGCACATTATTATTTTTTAAATCCTTGAAGCTCTGTCAAGTTGATTGTTGATCATTGCTCGACAGCCATTGATTTTTAAGCCGATTTAAGTCAAAACTGTAACTAGGCCACTCAGGAACATTCAGTGTCTACTTGGTCAGCAAGTCCAGTGTATATTTGGCCTTGTGTTTTAGGTTATTGTCCTGCTGAAATGTCTGTTGGAAAGCAGACTGCACCAGGTTTTCCTCTGGGATTTTTCCTGTGCTTATAAACTCAGCAAGAAAAGAAATATCCCTTTTTCAGGATCCTGTCTTTCAAAGATAATTTGTAAAAATGCAAATAACTTCACAGACCTTCATTGTAAAGGGTTTGAACACTGTTTCTCATGTTTGTTCAATGAAACATAAACAATTACATGAACTTGCTGTCACACCCTGACCATGGTTTGCTTTGTATGTTTCTATGTTTTGTTTGTGAGGTGTGTGATCTGAGTGGGCATTCTATGTTGTGTGTCTAGTTTGTCTGTTTCTGTGTTTGGCCTGATATGGTTCTCAATCAGAGGTAGGTGTTAGTCATTGTCTCTGATTGGGAACCATATTTAGGCAGCCTGTTTGGTGTTGGGTTTTGTGGGTGATTGTCTCCTGTGTCAGTGTTTGTACCACATGGGACTGGTTTTGGGTTTCCACATTTATTGTTTTGTAGTTTGTTCGTGTATAGTTTTTCTTATTAAAAAACCATGAACTTCAACCATGCTGTGTCTTGGTCCGCCTCTCCTTCAACGGAAGAATCCCGTTATACTTGCACCTTTGGAACGGTCGTTAAGACAGCTTACAGACGGTAGACAATTTAGGTCACAGTTATGAAAACTTAGGACACTAAAGAGGCCTTTCTAATTATTCTGAAGAACACCAAAAGAAAGATGCCCAGGGTCTGTGCTCATCTGCGTGAACGTGCCTTAGGCATGCTGCAAGGAGGAATGAGGACTGCGGATGTGGCCAGGGCAATAAATTGCAATGTCCGTACTGTGAGATGCCTAAAACGGCGCTACAGGGAGACTGGATGGAATGCTGATCGTCCTCGCAGTGGTAGACCACGTGTAACAACACCTGCATGGGATCGGTACATCTGACCATCACACCTGCGGGACAGGTAAAGGATGGCAACAACAGCTGCCCAAGTTACACCAGGAACGCACAATCCCTCCATCAGTGCTCAGACTGTCCACAATAGGCTGAGAGAGGCTGGACTGTTTAGCTGTATTCTGTTTATTTTTATCCTAAAAAACTCCCTATCCATCCTTAACCCCTCCATCGATTCCCTCTTTGCATAAAATAAGGAGTGCAGAGCAATGTGGCATTATCCCTGTGATGGTGTGTGTGTGTGTGTGTGTGTGTGTGTGTGTGCGTGTGTGTGTGTTATCCCTGTGATGAGGTGTGTTTGTGTGTGTGTGTTTGTACCCCTGTGATGAGGTGTGTTTGTGTGTGTGTGTTTGTGTTATCCCTGTGATGAGGTGTGTGTGTGTGTTTGTGTTACCCCTGTGATGAGGTGTGTTTGTGTGTGTGTTTGTGTTATCCCTGTGATGAGGTGTGTTTGTGTGTGTGTGTTTGTGTTATCCCTGTGATGAGGTGTGTGTGTGTGTTTGTGTGTGTGTGTTATCCCTGTGATGGAGCTGAATATTGACCCCAGTGGGAGATGAAGAGGGAATGCAAATGGGGTTAATTAAATTGATGTTGCTGTCACCCTTGGGTAAGGAGAAGACCTGTGCATGTCAGAGGCTGTTTCAGTTCTACACATAGAGATACTGTAGGCTCCATTAAAGACAGAGCTAGTCTCTCACTATATATACCGGTCTCTCTCCACCTATCTCTCTCTCTCTCTCGACTACTTCTCTCTCTCTCTCTTTCTCTCTCTCTCTCTCTCTCGACTACTTCTCTCTCTCTTTCTCTCTTTCTCTCTCTCTCTCCCTCTTTCTTCACCTGTCTCTCAATCTCTCGCTCGCTCTCTCTCTCTCTTTCTCTCTCTCTCTCTCTCTCGTGACTCTCTCTCTCGCGCGGCTCCCCCTCTCTCTTTATCCACCTGTCTCTCACAGTCTCTCTCCTCTCTCTCTTTCTTCACCTCTTTCTTCACCTCTCTCTCTCTGTCTCTCTCTCTCTGTCTCTCTCTCTCTGTCTCTCTCTCTCTCTGTCTCTCTCTCTCTCTCTCTCTCTGTCTCTCTCTCTCTGTCTCTCTCTCTCTCTCTCTGGGCCCGACGGATGGATAGAAGCTGTTTTAATAATGTCCCTACATTTGTTGAAAATGGTCTTTGTTCATTCAGTTTATTGATTTTACAAAGCGGTGGTGATCTATTAGTCTAGGTGGAAGTGTGTGTGTGTGTGTCCGTTCATGTGTGTGTGCACCCATGTGTGTCCGTGTGTGTGTGTGTGTGCATGTGCGTTGATGACCCTTCCCCAGTTCCTCAGTTCCTACGGTGTGTGTTTATGTAATTCTGGCATTTGAAGCAGTATGTTGTGTGTCCTGGCATTAGCATAATTCATAGGGGAGTCAGTCCTCCTGCTTCAGGAAAGAAAGAGGCATTACATCCCATGATAAGATTGATGCCCTGCTTTACTAGGCCATTGTATAAGTCTAAAATGGGAATTTACGGACCACATAAGGCGTAACCTTCACACCCATACACACATGCACACACACACCATTCGACAAACCCTAACCTGGTTTGTGCGCTCATGTATTCTGCATACGCCAGCGTTTCCTGCCTCCTAGCCTGACACTGCACCTTCATAGCATGCTGTCGGAATTTTTACCTATAGAGAGGGAGCGAGACAGATAGAGAGAGGGGGAGAGAGAGCAGGGACAGATAGTGATCGATAAAGAGACAGAAAGCAGGGAGAGAGGGAAAGAGAGAGAGAGGGAGGGAGAGAGCAGGGACAGATAGTGATCGATAAAGAGACAGAAAGCAGGGAGAGAGGGAGGGAGAGAGAGCAGGGACAGATGGGGAGAGAGAGAGAGAGAGAGGGAATTAGCGGGGGAGAGAGCGCGACAGAGGGCAGAGAGAAAGAGAGAGGGAAATAAACAGGGGGAGAGAGAGCAGGGACAGATTTAGAGAGAGCAGCGATCGATAAAGAGACATAAAGCAGGGAGGGAGAGAGAGCAGGGACAGATGGAGCGAGAGCAGTGATCGATAAAGAGACAGAAAGCAGGGAGAGAGGGAAAGAGAGAGGGAGGGAGAGAGAGGGCGGGAGGGAGAGAGAGCAGGGACAGATGGAGAGAGAGAGAGAGAGAGAGGGAATTAGCGGGGGAGAGAGCGCAACAGAGGGCAGAGAGAAAGAGAGAGGGAAATAAAGAGGGGGAGAGAGAGCAGGGACAGATGTAGAGAGAGCAGTGATTGATAAAGAGACAGAAAGCAGGGAGAGAAAGCAGGGACAGATAGAGAGGGCAGTGATCGATAAAGAGACAGAAAGCAGGGAGAGAGGGAAAGAGAGGGAGGGAGGGAGAGAGAGCAGGGACAGATGGAGAGAGTAGTGATCGATAAAGAGACAGAAAGCAGGGAGAGAGGGAAAGAGAGAGGGAGGGAGAGAGCAGGGACAGATGGAGAGAGAGCAGTGATCGATAAAGAGACAGAAAGCAGGGAGAGAGGGAAAGAGAGAGGGAGGGAGGGAAAGAGAGAGGGAGGGAGGGAGAGAGAGCAGTGATCGATAAAGAGACATAAAGCAGGGAGGGAGAGAGAGCAGGGACAGATGGAGAGAGAGCAGTGATCGATGAAGAGACAGAAAGCAGGGAGAGAGGGAAAGAGAGAGGGTGGGAGAGAGAGCAGGGACAGATAGAGAGAGAGCAGTGATCGATAAAGAGACAGAAAGCAGGGAGAGAGGAAAAGAGAGAGGGAGGGAGAGAGCAGGGACAGATGGAGAGAGAGCAGTGATCGATAAAGAGACAGAAAGCAGGGAGAGAGGGAAAGAGAGAGGGAGGGAGGGAAAGAGAGAGGGAGGGAGGGAGAGAGAGCAGTGATCGATAAAGAGACATAAAGCAGGGAGGGAGAGAGAGCAGGGACAGATGGAGAGAGAGCAGTGATCGATGAAGAGACAGAAAGCAGGGAGAGAGGGAAAGAGAGAGGGAGGGAGAAAGGGAGGGAGAACAGGAGGGAGAGAGAGCAGGGAAAGATGGAGAGAGATAGAGAGAGCAGGTAGAGGGAGAGAGAGCATGGAGGACAAAGGGAGTCTGTCACAAACAAATCTAGACGTCTAACCCAATCATTTTTACACATTGTCTACGCTGTGCTAAGACTTACTCAATGTTAGTGCCTATATATTGTGTGTATCTGTCTGTATGTACTGTACAATGTGCAGCACACAGTCCCATCTGCTGTTCACTCCCTGGGCTGTGTGCGTGTGATCATAGTGCTTCGGAGGCACATAGTAAACGGCCAGACTATGGCTGTAGTAATGTGGAGAACATAATATGACCACAGCAACAGCAAGCCTTGTGAATGTGTCATCTCTCTGTGTCTGTACTCTGCTCTGTAATTAGCTGTACTGATGGTGAATAGGCCTTCTATTAACTAGCTGCTGCTGCAATTAGCGTTGTATCTAAAGCATACAGGAAGAGTATCATCTTGCTGTCATTTAGAGATTGTAAATGGAGTCATGAATATGAGTGTGTCTGAGAGGTTAGGTAGGGGTTAGGTCATGTAGTTGTCCTCTATACACTAGAGGGGGGCTTTGACATTGAGATTAGGTGTGTGTGTGTGCGTGTGTGTGTGTGTGTGTGTGTGTGTGCACAGCTCCCCTGTTGTCATCCTGCCCATTGGTTGGTGTGTGTTAATAAGGGGCTCATTTGCATGAACTTCATTAAGCTCTTAGTTGACGAGGAGGAGTGGAAGATGACAGGAGTCAGGCAGATGCTCCTAGCTCCAGATGTGTTGTCTCAGGTAAGGCTCTTTCTTATCACTGTGTCTGTAACGTCGTCTGTGTGTAGCTGGTGAGATGAGTCAGGCGCAGGACAGCAGATATGAGTAATAAAAACACTGTTACTCAAAAATCAAAATATATACACGTAATATACACAGCCACACAAAACAGACCACAATACAACAAACACTCACAAAAACCATGTGGGTAACAGAGGGTTAAATAATGAACAGGTGATTGTGGGATTGAAAACAGGTGTGTGAAACAAAGACAAAACAAATGGAAAATGAAAAGTGGATCGGCGGTAGCTAGAAAGCCGGTGACGTCGACCGTGACAGTGTCATGAAGATGTCGGATATGATTTGATTTTAGGTCACATGATATATGTAGAAAGTGTACAGTTCAATGCAGGCCGTAGGTTCTAAACACTCCCGTGTCAGTTGGGTTCCAAGAGAATAATCCTCAGAATCAGGTAATGTATCCGTATTGACCTTTTAGATCTGTGAGGATGCACGTGCAAGGTCACACACACACACACACACACACACAGCCACACCGGAGTGAGGAAACAGCAGGGTGTGAATATGAGGATTAACTGGAGGTGTGATCCAACATATCCTGTTTGGATTCTCATACAGCAGCAGAAAGGGGCAGCATCTGAAATGGCACCCTATTCCCCAGGGCTCCGGTCAAAAGTAGTGCACTATGTAGGGAATAGGATGCCATTTGGGGTGTAATCACAGTGCTGAACAGAAACACAACACAACACAGTCAGTCAGTCAGTCTAATGGAATGTAACTACCCTATAACCCATGAAGAACACAACACAGCCTTTTGCCTACCCTTAGTGATAGAGGGACTCTGTCTTAGCCTATTGGTCAAGACAAGACGAAACACAATATTGATGACTTAGCATGGTCTGTACACAGTACAGGGTAACTAATGGTGTCACTCCTAACCACACTACCACCAGTAGGATATTCCTCTGAATACCCTGCTGCTCTCATGCCAGAGGGGAGGAGGGTTGCTATAGTAACATACCCCTCCTCCGGCGGCTCCGAGGTTGTGCCCTGCTTTTCCTTTTAGGAGGGAGTTCGGTGTTGGGTTCAATGAGTATGAGGGATATCTTTGACCAGGCACTGCCAGAACAGGCCAAGGAGGCTCTCTCCCCATCCCTGTGTCATTGTCTTGGACAAGCAGAAGGAGATTGGCTGTCTAAGGTTAGGACAGGCCAAGGGGATTCTTTCAACCTGACTTACCCCTTCCTTTGTGTCTGAGAGAGGGTGAGGGAGAGAGGGATGAACTGATAGATCCATTGCCTTTGCCTGAGTAAATCCCTAGTCTGCCCAGAGAGAGCAGAGCTGACCGGTCCAGGCAGGGGAGGCTGGGTCAGCCGTATCAGATGGCCAATAGAGATGAATGAGTTGGCTGCTCCCTGGGAGCCCTGTGTGGAGTTATCTCAGCCTGTTAGGGTCCCACTGCAGAGACTACCTCTCTCTTTCTCCTATCCTCCATCCATCCACCATCTCTCTCTCTCTCTCTCTCTCTCTCGCTCCCTCCGTCCCTCATTTTCTTCTATCCTCTATTCTCCCCATCTCTTCTACCCTCCCTTAGTCCCTCCCTCCCTATCAGATGTCCTATAGATCACAGGACAGTCTACATGGCTAACTGCAGTCTGCTGTCCCCCACTCCCTGGTCTGTAGTGATGAATATATATTACACTCACTGGATTCCTCCAAAAATATATTATTGATGTACTGTTAGTGAGGTGGTCTTCAGTGTCCACTCTCTACTTACTGTGGTCTGTACATGGCCAGTCTGAACACACACACACGCATATTTCCCATGATGTCTCTATGGAGGACAGACAGGGGGTTAGGTCTGCCCTGACTCTCTCTGATGTTATCTCAAAACCCTGTGGTCCTAGAGACCATAAAACACCACTGCTGTGTGTGTGTGTGTGTGTGTGTGTGTGTGTGTGTGTGTGTGTGTGTGTGTGTGTGTGTGTGTGTGTGTGTGTGTGTGTGTGTGTGCAATAACATTACGTAGGAATCCCAAAACAGGGCTGTGTCTGGGGCACCGCAGCAAAGCAGGGGGTTATGGGATGGGAGCTCAGCCAGGTCTGTAGGTTATTATGGCTCTCCTCTCATTTTCTTCAGAGAGATAGACAGACACACACACACACACACACACATACTGTACACAAACACACACAGTAAGCGTGCACGCACATATACAAACACACACACACATACTATACGCACACACATGCTGTACACGCACACATTCTGTAGACACACACATACTGTACAAACACACATACTGCACACACACACATACTTTACACACATACTATACGCACACACACACATACTGTACACACACACACATACTGTACACACACACACATACTGTACACACACACATACTGTACATGCACACATTCTGTACAAACAATGTACAAACACACATACTGCACACACACACACATACTTTACACACACATACTGTACGCACACACACACATACTGTACACCCACACATACTGTAGACACACATACTGTACATGCACACAGTCTGTACAAACACACACATACTACACACACACACATACTGTACGCACACACACACACACATACTGTACACACACACATACTGTACATGCACACATTCTGTACACACACACATACTGTACATGCACACATTCTGTACACACACACATACTGTACAAACACACATACTGCACACACACACATACTGTACACACACATACTGTACGCACACGCACATACTGTACACACACACCCATACTGTACACACACACACATACTGTACATGCACACATTCTGTACACACACACATACTGTACAAACACACATACGGCACACACGTACTTTACACACACATACTGTACGCACACACACATACATACTTTACACACACACTGTACACCCACACACACACATACTGTACACCCACACATAGTGTAGACACACATACTGTACAAACACACATACTGCACACACACATACTGCACACACATACTGTACGCACACACACACACATACTGTACACACACACATACTGTAAATGCACACATTCTGTACACATACACACTTCTTTCTCTTCTTGTTTTATAGAGAAAGACATGCTGACTCTGCCCTCTGCTCTCTCTCTGTCCCTCTTTCTCCTCTTGTTTTATAGAGAAAGACATGCTGACTCTGCCCTCTGCTCTCTGTCTGTCCCTCTTTCTCCTCTTGTTTTATAGAGAAAGACATGCTGACTCTGCCCTCTGCTCTCTCTGTCTGTCCCTCTTTCTCCTCTTGTTTTATAGAGAAAGACATGCTGACTCTGCCCTCTGCTCTCTCTGTCTGTCCCTCTTTCTCCTCTTGTTTTATAGAGAAAGACATGCTGACTCTGCCCTCTGCTCTCTCTGTCTGTCCCTCTTTCTCCTCTCTCTTGCTCTCTCTTTCCTCCCCCCTCCTATCTCCTCCCCCTCTTCAGGCTCCAGTCACCTCATGTCTCTCGTCTGCAGCCTGCTTACTGTCAGGCCTAATGAGCAGGCCACATGTCATGGAGGAGCTGCTACTAATAATGTGTATTTGACGATGACAGCATAGCATGTCAAGGCTTTATAGCAATCTGATACATTCATCTATATGAGGATCCCCCCCTGGTTAATAACACAGCCTCAGCCGTGTCTAATACAACATGGACCAGAACATTTGACACATACATTATAGCTGTAATACATTAGCTATCTTAGTGGAGCCAGATGATGTTCTATCAGGATGGTGCTCACTGTATTCTCTCTTCTCACTTAAACCTGCCAAAGTTATATTCCAGCATTTCAATCGCTTGAGTCCTCTGAGTTAAACTGGAACCTTTTCATTCTAATATACCTCCTTCTGAACTGTCCTTCAGCTGCTCTGGATTTCTCTCCTTATGATCTGCTTTAAACACGCATGTCAGGGGAGATGTTAGTCTAGAAATATTATGGATTTTCTTGCTTTGATAAAAGTGCAGTGATTATCCGCCCATTGGTGTGTGAGCACACACACATACACACACATATACACACACACACACACGCACACACACACACTGCTCTGCTACTTCTGAGGGTTGTTGTTGCCTGTCACCACTGATTGTATTTCTTCTGCTCTGTGCTTATTTGTTTATTTATATTTTCTCTCCGTGTTTTTGATCCATCTAGCTCCATTAAAAACATGCTTTGCTCCTCTCTAAACACATATTAGGGGAGTATATGATCTTGTTTTTCCGTGTTTTTGATTAGAGGGCTCTCTTGAAAGCTTCAGTCTCAGACAGGCAATGAGGTTCCCTGGAAATGTCTATGTATTTTTGTTTTGATGCAGAGAAAATGGTTGAAGATACTCGTGCTTAGTGGCGTGGTCATTTACGCCAGAGTTAGTTTAGCTGTCAGCATGTCGAACATCTGGGATAAGTAGAGCCTAATCAGTCTGAGAGAACGTGTAGCCTTCAGAGGAGCTGTGCCAGGGTCTGTTATTGACTCTGTACTCTGTGGCAGTGTTACCCTCGCTATACAGCTCTGTAAGCCCACCATACCTGCTGGCAGGTTCGCTCCACAGCTGTCTCACATATCTGACTCCCCGTAGATCAGAAGACGTTAAAAGCACTGTAGATCTGACACATCCCAGACACTCTGAGACAAATCAGACAGTTAAGAGCTTTAGTAGTTTGTGGTGAAAGCTTTATGTTCCGAGTCATCTTAAAAAGCCGTCTTCCTCTGACCCACATAACATCCCTCCAGTCCAGACTCTGAAACCAAACAGTCATCAATCCACTCTCTGACAGAGGTAAGTTCTCTTCAACATAACCAAGACAACCTCTCCCCTCTGCATTCCATGGCCAATATGAAATGGAGTTTAGTGGCATAAACAGAAAGAAAGTGCTCCCATATCCCCCTATCCATCCCCCATCCCTCTATCTCCCCATCCCTGCTCTCTGTGAACTTTCTTGGACGGTGTCCTCTTCTCTCTGGCCCCCGCTCAGATTTTTTAATGTGAGCCCAAATATAGCCTGCTGCATTGTGCTGTTGGCCTTTGTGTGTGTGTGTGTGTGTGTGTGTGTGTGTGTGTGTGTGTGTGTATGTGTTTGGGGTGATTAGGGTTACTCCTGATCTCATCTCACCACACACTTTAATTCACTGGTCTGGTTCCTATTTAAACACCACAAGGGAACTGGAGAAAACGCTGACGCTGATTATATAGGAGTTTGAAGTTAGAACTTAGAAAGAGAGACGAGTAAAGTAATAGAAAATATTCATTTTCATCTATACCTTAATAGTGGTCTGGGTTTTACAGTGGGTTGATCTCCTCAATGCTATATGTCCTATATGGTGTTTACTAGAGATACTGATTAAAAGAGATGTGGGGGGATTGGAGTGGATGGAAGAGGGAGGGAATGGAGCAGAGGAGGAGAGGAGGGGAAGAGATGGGAGGAGGGAAAGGGAGGGGGAGGAGGGAAAGGGAGGAGGGGAAGAGATGGGGGAGGAGAGGGGAGGAGGGGAAGGGAGGAGAGGAGGGGAGGAGATTGGAGTAGGGGATGGGAGGGAGAGGAGGGAAAGGGAGGAGAGGAGGGGAAGAGATGGGAGGAGGGAAAGGGAGGGGGAGGAGAAGGAAGGGGAGGAGGGGAAGAGATGGGAAAGGGAGGGGGAGGAGAGGGGAGGAGGGGAAGGGAGGAGAGGAGGGGAGGAGATTGGAGTTGGGGAAGGGAGGGAGAGGAGGGAAAGGGAGGAGAGGAGGGGGATGGTGGAGGAGGAGAGGGGAAGGTGACTGTGTCTGTGGCCTGGGTCTATTGACGGTTGGAAAAGAAGCCTGGTTATCCCTATGGATATGAGAAGTGACAAGGGGAGGACACAATAGCCTGCAGGTAAAATACTTAATTAGCAAAGTGACATTTTAATTGGGCATGTAGAAAGGTTCGGAGGGTACATGGAGAGGGGAGGAAGAAGTCTCAATTCAATGAGAATCCCTTTTTGATTGACACAGATGCAAGTACAAACAGTAATTCTTATATTTTTGTTAGCTCTACTACAGAAGTTGCTCACACGGAGTTCTCCTTGGTTTGTGTGTGAATGTTTGGATTTTGATGCTATTCTATCTGTGTGTAGGGTATTGTACTGATTCACACCTTTTAAATGAGCACTCTCCCTCCCCCTCCATCGCCCCCCCTCCCCCTCCATCTCCCTCCCCTTCCATCCCCCTCCCTCCCTCCCCTCCATCTCCCTCCCCTTCCATCTCCCTCTCTCCCCTCCATCTCCCTTCCCCTCCATCTCCCTTCCTCTCTCCCCCTCCATCGCCCTTCCTCCCCCTCCATCTCCCTCCCCTTCCATCTCCCTCCCTCCCTCCCCTCCATCCCCCTCCCCCTCCATCGCCCTCCCTCCCTCTCCCTCCATCTCCATTCCTCCCTCCGCCTCCATCACCCTCCCTCCCCCTCCATCTCCCTTCCTCCCTCCCCCTTCATCTCCCTTCCTCCCTCCCCCTCTATCTCCCTCCCTCCAGTCAGTGTGTCAGATAGGAAGTGACATGTAGTGAACCTCGTCAGGCTGGCTTACTCAAGGCCTTATTGGGGCTTACATTGTACAACAGAAAACAGAACACAAAGGCATCGTGCTCTACTGATGGAAACCATCCCACGTACACACACATACGGACACACACGCACACACACACACAGAACACATTAGTAGATGCTGCTGATGGCGGAAGAGTTTGGGCTGACACTGATGATGGGTTAGATGTGTTATCCAGGCGTTACTCAGGTTTTGTCCCAACTGGTTACAGAGAGTGTGTGTGTGTGTGTGTGTTTGAAAGAGCGAGAGAGAGAGAGAGAGCGAGAGAGAGAGATACTGTAGGTAGAGCTAGAGAGAGAGATACTGTAGGTAGAGAGAGATACTGTAGGTAGAGAGAGAGATATACTGTAGGTAGAGAGAGATACTGTAGGTAGAGAGAGAGAGATACTGTAGGTAGAGAGAGAGAGAGAGAGAGAGAGAGAGAGATACTGTAGGTAGAGGTAGAGAGAGAGAGGTAGAGATAGAGAGATACTGTAGGTAGAGGTAGAGAGAGAGGTAGAGAGAGATACTGTAGGTAGAGGTAGAGAGAGAGGTAGAGAGAGATACTGTAGATAGAGGTAGAGAGAGAGAGGTAGAGAGAGAGATACTGTAGGTAGAGGTAGAGAGAGAGAGAGAGAGGTAGAGAGAGATACTGTAGGTAGAGGTAGAGAGAGAGAGAGATACTGTAGGTAGAGGTAGAGAGAGAGAGAGATACTGTAGGTAGAGAGAGAGAGACAGACATTAGGGAGAGGTAGGGAGAGAGAGAGGTAGAGATAGAGAGAGATACTGTAGTTAGAGAGAGAGAGATACTGTAGGTTGAGGTAGAGAGAGAGAGATACTGTAGGTAGAGATAGAGAGAGAGAGATACTGTAGGTAGAAGTAGAGAGAGAGATGTGTGAAAGAAATACTAGTATCCACCCACCCTCCATTCCACCAGTAAAGAAATACAATTCAGGTCTGCTACATTGCAAGAGGGATTTCCAGAAGGGATATGTGAGGTGAAAGAGGTGGTGAATCTAGCTGTAGCTCAGTGTTCTACTGCCTGCCCTTCCCTGTCCTGTCCTGGGTGAATTGATGGGTACGGTATGTCTGTGTGTGGAGTGGAAGTGAGGATATAGTGCTGTGATGGTTCAGGGACAAGGAGGTGGTAGTGTGGCACAGCCATGGCACCTTACTCCTGGTGTGGGTGATGAATTTCCCCACCGGCCCCTGAGGAGCTCTCCATCAGCCAGAGCCCAGGAGCCAGGATGGAGCCATCAACACACCACACCCAGACATGTGGGCTCACAGCCCAGCCAGGCCTCCCATTAACATACTAGACCAGAGCCGACTAACAGGCCTTATTAACATACTAGATCAGAGCCGACTAACTAGGCCTTATTAACATACTAGATCAGAGCCGACTAACTAGGCCTTATTAACATACTAGATCAGAGCCAACTAACTAGGCCTTATTAACATACTAGATCAGAGCCGACTAACTAGGCCTTATTAACATACTAGATCAGAGCCAACTAACTAGGCCTTATTAACATACTAGATCAGAGCCGACTAACTAGGCCCCATTAACATACTAGATCAGAGCCGACTAACTAGGCCTTATTAACATACTAGATCAGAGCCGACTAACTAGGCCTTATTAACATACTAGATCAGAGCCGACTAACTAGGCCTTATTAACATACTAGATCAGAGCCAACTAACTAGGCCCCATTAACATACTAGATCAGAGCCGACTAACTAGGCCTTATTAACATACTAGATCAGAGCCGACTAACTAGGCCCCATTAACATACTAGATCAGAGCCAACTAACTAGGCCTTATTAACATACTAGATCAGAGCCGACTAACTAGGCCTTATTAACATACTAGATCAGAGCCGACTAACTAGGCCCCATTAACATACTAGATCAGAGCCGACTAACTAGGCCCCATTAACATACTAGACCAGAGCCGACTAACATACTAGACCAGAGCCCCATTAACATACTAGACCAGAGCCGACTAACTAGGCCCCATTAACATACTAGATCAGAGCCGACTAACTAGACCCCATTAACATACTAGACCAGAGCCTACTAACTAGGCCCCATTAACATACTAGATCAGAGCCGACTAACTAGGCCCCATTAACATACTAGACCAGAGCCGACTAACATACTAGACCAGAGCCCCATTAACATACTAGACCAGAGCCGACTAACTAGGCCCCATTAACATACTAGATCAGAGCCGACTAACTAGGCCCCATTTACATACTAGACCAGAGCCTACTAACTAGGCCCCATTAACATACTAGATCAGAGCCGACTAACTAGGCCCCATTAACATACTAGACCAGAGCCGACTAACTAGGCCCCATTAACATACTAGACCAGAGCCGACTAACTAGGCCTCATTAACATACTAGACTAGAGCAGAGAAGACTGACCACATTAGACTGTTGACATAGAAATGTAGGTTAGTGTGAGAAGGAGTACTGAGGGCTACAGTGGGCCATCACACAGGACCTCAAACATGGCAGCTTTCAGATGAGCTACATTGCCTCTCACAGTGGTGCTGCTAGAGCCCAGCAGTTATTATCAGGCTCCCTGAGAGGATAGCCCACATCACAAATCCCATCTATTCTAATGACTGATAGGACTTCATAGGGCTCCATCAGATGAAATGGGATTGATTAGTCAGGTCTTATTTTGGCTGTTACCCTCTCTCCCCCCTCTGATCTGTGACTGAGTATGTAACAGGGGTAACACCTGACCCCCTCTGGCAGAGATCAAATCAAAGTTTACTTGTCACATGCGACGGGGGGGGGGGGGGGGGGGGGGGGGGGGGGCAATGCAAATAGACTGGGTAGCCATTTGATTAGCTGTTCAGGAGTCATATGGCTTGGAGGTAGAAGCTGTTTAGAAGCCTTTTGGACCTAGACTCCACTACCGCTTGCTGTGCGGTAGCAGAGAGAACAGTCTATGACTAGGGTGGCTGGTGTCTTTGAACATTTTTGGGCTTTCCTCTGACACCGCCTGGTATAGATGTCCTGGATGGCAGGAAGCTTGACCCTCTGTAGCGCCTTGTGGTCTGAGGCCGAGCAGTTGCCATACCAGGCGGTGATGCAACCCGTCAGGATGCTCTCGATGGTGCAGCTGTTTAACTTTTTGGGCGTCTCACAATATGTTCAGGGGGGCGCGGCACAGTGCTTGGAAGAACCATGCGACACATGCCAAATGGCACCCTATTCCCTATATAATTTACTACTTTTGACCAGAGCCCTATAAACCGTGGTCAGAAGTAGTGCACTATGTAGGAAATAGGGTGCCATTTGGGAAACAGCCATGTGCTTTTGTGGAATCTAATCCAGTGTGTGGGATGGGTGATGGATCAGTCAGATAAAGCCCAGGCAGTTTCAGCGGACCGCCTATCCTATCTATCCTATCGCCAGCCACAACAATTGAACAGACTGAGAATGGATTAGTCCAGAATTAGATTGGAGATAGATAGGCTAGATAGGCTAGCTGCGGGACAGATTACTGTGGTGTGGTGGGAGTTATGCTCTGCTCTGTTCTCTCAGTCAGCTAGATCTCTCACTGGCTCTATACACCCAGCTGAGGCATTCTCTCTCTCTCTAGTTCATAGTCTCCTCAACAGATTGCACTGGGAGATTCTCCTCAAGCCTGGAGTGTGTTCTCTCCCAGTCAACTAGCTCTCTCACTAGGCGCTGGCTCTAGTACCTACAGTACAATATACTGGTCATCCGCTTCTAACTAACATGCAGACTGCACCACCATCTTAATTGTGGTAATAGAAATAGATATATGATAGTATAAAGTAGTAATTGTATTTATATGGAGGTGAGTATTTAAGTGCAACACACACACCAGTCACCCTCAGTATGCCTGTTAGTGTTGGCACAGATACCATAGGACACTAACCTCATTCACAGCTGGGGATGGAAAATAGTTGTATTTCCAAATGTGAAAAATACATGTGTTTAAGCGGTGGACCTGCATAGTTTTCTGCTGTTTAAATGAAAAGGCTTATTTAAAACAACAAGAGCAAGCGTTAGAGCTCGAGGATATTCTTCAATGTCACAGATAATAAGCAGCATATCATCACCGATTGGATGCACCAGAAAAACAGACCAACTTACTGCTTATATCTGCTTCTGAAACGGAACACATATTTTCATCGCCAGATTCAGAAGCTAAATGAATCTCTTTCATGGTGCTACATGTCTACTTGCTAAGTGCTCCATGTTTACATGTTCTGTTGCTAGGTCAATACTCTATGTTCAGTGGAAGAATTCTCAAGGCTAAACAGTTTGTACATTGAATACATTTATATGTTACATAACTTGAATGTATTTAAAGAGTCAAATGAGAGCACTGAGGCGTCCTCCCATTTGCCCCCCACCCCCCACCCCATTTCCCCCCCATTTGCCCCCCACCCCCCACCCCATTTCCCCCCCATTTGCCCCCCACCCCCCACCCCATTTCCCCCCCATCTCCCCCCCATTTCCCCCCATTTCCCCCCCATCTCCCCCCGCCCCCCATCTCCCCCCATTTCCCCCCCATCTCCCCCCATCTCCCCCCATCTCCCCCCATTTCCCCCCATCTCCCCCCATCTCCCCCCATTTCCCCCCATTTCCCCCCATTTCCCCCCATCTCCCCCCATTTCCCCCCATCTCCCCCCATTTCCCCCCATTTCCCCCCATTTCCCCCCATTTCCCCCCATCTCCCCCCATTTCCCCCCATCTCCCCCCATTTCCCCCCCATCTCCCCCCATTTCCCCCATCTCCAGGCATTGAACATCCTTAAACGTGCTGCACACACATTCATTGCACTTTTCCGCTGGATTTATTCAGCACTTTCCCTGGACAAATAGTTTCACACAGACAGCCACACTCAGAGATCCAGACCCCACCAAAATAACCATGATGCCATGGTCCTGAGCTGGTTCTGAATATGGGAGAGAGAGTAGGGCACACTGGTAGGGTCTCTCCTCTCTATTGGGTTGATGGAGAGACAGTAGGGCACACTGGTAGGGTCTCTCCTCTCTATTGGGTTGATGGAGAGACAGTAGGGCACACTGGTAGGGTCTCTCCTCTCTATTGGGTTGATGGAGAGACAGTAGGGCACACTGGTAGGGTCTCTCCTCTCTATCGGGTTGATAGAGAGACAGTAGGGCACACTGGTTGGGTCTCTCCTCTCTATCGTGTTGATGGAGAGACAGTAGGGTTGCACTCTCCAGTCAGTCACAGTCCTTGCTCCCATTCATAGCTCTCTAGCTGATCAGGGAGACATCTGAGTGCACCCTTTAACACCTATTTCTGCCCCAGTTTCCCCCTGTAAACTGTAAGTGCTCTCGATGGCATAGTATGTATGCCATACAATATGTATGAATGCACCCTAGTCTGTCCTGAAGTCAACTCTAGGTCAGCAAACAAGGTACATGATTGTGAAAGTAAAATTAAACCTTTAGCCAGCTAACAATGCTGCACAGCTCCGTGGCCTTGGCGTGTTTCCACGAACAATGGACTGCTAAAGGTCTGACCCCCCTCTCACACAGTCTCATCTTTCTCCATCTGTCTCCCTGTCTCTGTTCCTCTGGTTCTGCTCTCACCTCTGGGGAGAGGTACAGTAACGTTGGTAATGGTGGAGGTGTTGACATTAAGCCAGAGAAGCAGGGACGTGGCAGTAGCCTTTAGGTTCAGGTTGGCCTAGCAGAGGGGATTTCTGTAATGAATGGTGTATAATACTCACTGAGGGAGAGGAGAGGGGAGGAGAGGAGAGGAGGTTGGTAAACTGAACCGTTCTCTCTCAGTAGCCTATAAATAAATAATTGAGGGGAGAAGCAGGACAGAACAGGTTTCCGGTGTGAGTGTATGATGCTGAGAGACTCATCATGGGAAAAGGGAGATTGGGGTAGAGGAAGTCTCAGGTGACCTACCGTGAGGTTAGATGTGGGAGAGAGTAGAGCCTTTTCTGTTTGGATAGAAGCCCACTGGCATCAGCCTTCCCTCAGGGTTCACTTGTCCATCTCCACTACACTGCACTCAGCCCCAAGCAACCTCTGCTTCCTCCATTACCTGCTCCGGGTCATTTCTCTCTCTCTGTCTCTCTCTCTCATCCTCTCTAGAGTTCTCTCAACTCTATCTTGCTCTCTCGCTCTCTCTCTATCTCGCTCTTTTGCTCTCTCTCTCTCTCTCTCTCTCTCTCTCTCTCTCTCTCTCTCTCTCTCTGTCTCTCTCTCTCTCTCTCTGTCTCTCTCTCTCCCTCTCTCTCTCTGTCTCTCTCTCTCCCTCTCTCTCTCTCTCTCTCTCTCTCTCTCTGCAAAGTGCATCTGTCTGACAATTTCAAGGGAGATGTTGAAGAACTCTACCTCACAAGCTGCATGCCTGGAATCGTTTCTCTGCTTGTGGAGTGTGTTGGGGGGGAGTTGAGCACCTCTGCAGAACAGGGTCTGCTGCATGGGGCTGTGGGAGAGGGACAGAGGGGCGGTGGGGGCTGTGGACTGTCCTTAATGTTGATTCCATTATCTCTCTATGTGACTCAGGAGCCAAGGCTAGAGTAGGGGAGAGAGAGAGAGAGTGGGGGGAGAGATGCAGGGTGAGTGGGGGAGAGATAGGGGGAGGCCATACATCTTTTATCTCAGTTCATGTTTACCTGACAGTGGTCTGTTTAGACCCGCTGGTGTGTGAGTGTTCACTCAGGGATTAAAGTGGGGGCTTTTAACCTTTCCAGGGTCACTGGTAGAGAAACAAGCAGGGTGATGAACATGAACACTGAACACTGGGGCTGTTTAGAACCCCTGGATGGACAGACTTCAGGTGGAGGGCTGGGACTGGAAGTGCACCCTGGGGAAGCTGTGTGTGTGTGTGTGTTTGTGTGTGTGTGTGTGAGTGAAAGAAGGAGAATAGGCGGTGACCGTGTTCAGAGCTCTCTGGGCAGTATGTTGTGTGATAGAGGTCTGATTGAGATGAAGTGCAGACTGTGTGTGGAAGGTCAGAGTTATCGAGTGTTCCCCTGTGGCTGCAGACAGACAGAACAACACAGCCAGCCCTATCCCTGTTAGGGGAGGTACATACAGTTGAAGTCAGAAGTTTACATACCCCTTAGCCAAATACATTTAAACTCAGTTTTTCACAAAACCTGACATTTAATCCTAGTAAAAATTCCCTGCCTTAGGTCAGTTAAGATCACCACTTTATTTTAAGAATGTGAAATGTCAGAATAATAGTAGAGAGAATGATTTATTTCAGGTTTTATTTCTTTGATCACATTCCCAGTTTACATACACTCAATTAGTATTTGGTAGCATTGCCTTTAAAATGTTTAACTTGGGTTAAACATTTTGGGTAGCCTTCCACAAGCTTCCCACAATAAGTTGGGTGAATTTTGGCCCATTCCTCCTGACAGAGCTGGTGTAACTGAGTCAGGTTTGTAGCCCTTCTTGCTCACACACACTTTTTCAGTTCTGCCTACACATTATCTATAGGATTGAGGTCCGGGCTTTGTGATGACCATTCCAATACCTTGACTTTGTTGTCCTAAAGCCATTTTCCCACAACTTTGGAAGTATGCTTGGGGTCATTGTCCATTTGTAAGACCCATTTGCAACCAAGCTTTAACTTCCTGACTGATGTCTTGAGATGTTGCTTCAATATATCCACATAATTTCCCTTCCTCATCATGCCATCTATTTTGTGAAGTGCACCATCCCTCCTGCAGCGAAGCACCCCCACAACATGATGCTGCCACCCCTGTGCTTCACGGTTGGGATGGTGTTCTTCGGCTTGCAAGCCTCCCCCTTTTCCTCCAAACATAACAATGGTCATTATGGCCAAACAGTTCTATATTTGTTACATCAGACCACGGGACATTTCAATCTTTGTCCCCATGTGCAGTTGCAAACCGTAGTCTGGCTTTTTTATGACGGTTTTGGAGCAGTGGCTTCTTCCTTGCTGAGCGGCCTTTCAGGTTATGTTGATATAGGACTTGTTTTTACTGAGGATATAGATACTTTTGTACCTAATTCCTCCAGCATGTTTACAAGGTCCTTTGCTGTTGTTCTGGTATTGGTTTGCACTTTTCGCACCAAAGTACATTCATCTCTAGGAGACAGAATGCGTCTCCTTCCTGAGCGGTATGACAGCTGTGTGGTCCCATGGTGTTTATACTTGCGTACTATTGTTTGTACAGATGATCGTGGTACCTTCAGTGGTTTGGAAATTGCTCCCAAGGATGAACCAGACTTGTGGAGGTCTCCAATTTTTTTTCTGAGGTCTTGGCTGATTTCTTTTGATTTTCACATGATGTCAAGCAAAGAGGCACTGAGTTTGAAGGTAGGCCTTGAAACACATCCACAGGTACACCAATTGACTCAAATTATGTACATTAGCCTTTCAGAAGCTTCTAAAGCCATGACATAATTTTCTGTAATGTTCCAAGCTGTTTATAGGCACAGTTAACTTAGTGTATGTAAACTTCTGAACCGCTGGAATTGTGATAAAGTGAATTATAAGTGAAATAATCTGTCTGTAAACAATTGTTGGAAAAATTACTTGTGTCATGCACAAAGTAGATGTCCTAACTGACTTGCCAAAACTATAGTTTGTTAATTAACAAGACATTTGTGGAGTGGTTGAAAAACAAGTTTTAATGACTCCAACCTTAGTGTATGTAAACTTCCGACTTCAACTGTAGATCCACATTACAGACAGCCAGGTCCCTCACTCACACACACACACACACACACACACACACATATACACACACACACACACACGCACGCACGCATACACACACACACACACACACACACATACACACACACACACATACACACACACACACACACACACACACACACACACACACACTCACCCTGGGTCAACAGCAGCATCTCACAACATGGGTTCATGGCATGTCTCCCTCATGCTTTATGGATGAACATATTGCTTGTATGTAGTTGCTTGTAGTTCTCCTTCTTCATCTCCCTCTCTGCTGTAAATGTCAGTAACCAGGTTAATGCTGGTCGGGTGTCTCCCCCACATCCTGTACATATGGTTTTCACATATGTAGTTACGCTACCAGGCTTGTGTTTGCATTACACTGCTACTGGGCAGGGAGGCATGAACCACTGGAAATGAAAATGAAATGAACAACTGGTTTGGAAATGAACCACTGGTTTTCAGATTCTGCTTTTGTTCACAAGTTATTCAGTCTTTGAGCTGTGCTCCTTGCCCATACAGAACCATACAGAACCATACAGAACCATACAGCACTATACAGAACCATACAGCACCATAGATCACCATAGAGCACCATATAGCACCATACAGAACCATACAGCACCATACAGAAGCAGACAGCACCATACAGAACCATACAGAACCATACAGCACCATACAGAACCATACAGCACCATACAGAAGCATACAGCACCACATAGCACCATACAGCACCATACAGAAGCATACAGCACCATACAGAACCATACAGAAGCATACAGCACCATACAGAACCATACAGCACCATACAGAACCATACAGCACCATACAGAAGCATACAGCACCACATAGCACCATACAGCACCATACAGAAGCATACAGCACCATACAGAACCATACAGAAGCATACAGCACCATACAGAACCATACAGACGCATATAGCACCATATAGAACCATACAGACGCATACAGCACGATACAGAACCATACAGACGCATACAGCACCACATAGCACCATACAGCACCATACAGAAGCATACAGCACCATACAGAACCATACAGCACCATACAGCACCATACAGAAGCATACAGAACAATACAGAAGCATACAGCACCATACAGAACCATACAGAACCATACAGAAGCATACAGCACCATGCAGAACCATACAGAAGAATACAGCACCATATAGAACCATACCGAAGCATACAGCACCATACAAAACCATACAGAACCATACAGCACCATACAGAATCATACATCACCATACAGCGCCATACAGAAGCATACAGCACCATACAGAAGCATACAGCAACATACAGAACCATACAGAAGCATACAGCACCATACAGACGCATACAGCACCATACAGCACCATACAGAACCATACAGCACCATACAGCACCATACAGCACCATACATAACCATACAGAAGCATACAGCACCATACAGCACCATACAGAAGCATACAGCACCATAAAGAACCATACAGCACCATACAGAACCATACAGAACCATACAGCACCATACAGCACCATACAGCACCATACAGAAGCATACAGCACCATACAGAACCATACAGAACCATACAGCACCATACAGAACCATACAGCACCATACAGCACCATATAGAACCATACAGAAGCATACAGCACTGCTGGTGCTGCTCTATGGGCTTGGCTAACCCTGACTAACCTCTTGTCTTAGAGACCATGAATCAGGGGTTGTGTTGAACTTATTTCACCTTTGTTCTGTTGTGTTTGGCCACTTGCTACCGCCTCACTGTTACGCCCCTCGCCCCTACTCCCAGGGGACCCTAATGACAGACCTTGAGACAACCCCCTGGGGGGGTGCGGTAAGGGCAAAGGTTTCATTGTGGGGTGGGGTGCTCTTTGGACCTGTCACTGTGTGAATAGATACATGGCTATAGAGAGGAGGGGCCCAACAGATGATAGAACCATCAGCTTTCATGTTACCACAGCGACAGTGACATCACAGAACCATCTCTCTCTCACGCCACCGCCAGTCGCCAGGATCCTTCCAGAGATTTACAGTCACCTTTTTTTGGGAAGCTGTAACTGGTGCTAAGACGAGATGTGTAGGTATGTCACAGAGGGTCGTCACAGAGGGTCGTCGTGCTGAACACATCCCTAAAATGAGACATTCAAATGTTATTACACTGTGGTAATATGGGTTTTCAATCAGAAGTGGATTCAAACTTTAACTGATGTCAAACTCCAACGTTAGAAAAAAAATACAACCAACCGTGTTAACTTCTGCAGGGCTTGATGCTGACCTTTTTTTACAAGGAGCATGTTTTGAAAAATGTAGGCACACAAAATATTTCAGGTATTAAAGCTAGAATCCTTTTATTTTTCTCGTCTCACTGGTGCTCCTAAATGAAAACTCCAGGACGCACAGCAAAATATTTAGGCACATATATGAGTAAGATG